>NC_082707.1:169777678-170379534 GCF_030144855.1 Hypanus sabinus
AAAGTCTCTGGAATGGGTCATCAAGCTGAGACCAAACGATGAACTATGACTTGCACATTACTGTAAGTGTTGTGGGCAGATTTTTGTTTTCATTATCAGGATGGTGATCTGACAGAAGGGGCATCTACCTTTTGAAATTAATGGGACAATAACCAATTCATCTACCACTTTGTGACTCAGAGAATGAACATAAAAATCTACAGTTTATTCTGTTTATGCTCTAGGTTCCCATAAAAAAAAACATTTTTCAGTATTTTGCTTTAGTTTTTATTCCATCAGAGCAAGAAGGTTGCAGGTAAACAGCCAAGGATTTCCGGAGTGAAGGCAGTTTTACTACTTGGGGTAAAAGAAAGGCAATACTGCGCAGGCGTGTGATGTCAGCCTGTAGAACGGGAAGGGTTTAAAAAGCCAAGAAATCTTCAGCAGTTTTTGATTCGGAGCAAGAAGGCTGCGGGTAAACGGCTAAGGATTTCTAGAATAAAGGCAAGTTTACCACTTGGGGTAAAAGAGAGGCAATACGGCGCAGGCATGGGAAATCAGCCAGTAGAGCAGGAAAGGTTTAAAAAGAAGACTGCCATATCCAGCGGGCTGCAGAGTGAGAGGGAGGCAGAGTGATAGGGCTTTGGCTCAAACAGGCTTAGGTGGTAACAGGACAAGGTGAGGTAGGTTTACCTGTTTTAATTGTGGAAAGGAAGTATTATGTGTGTGAGGCTGGTTTTCTGTGCTTGGTGTCAGATGTGGGAGGTCCTGGAGTCTCCCAGTCTCCTGGATGGCCATATCTGCACCCAGTGTGTGGAGCTGCAGCTCCTTAGGGACTGAGTTAGGGAACTGGAGCTTTTGCCTGGTCAAGGAGAGTGAGGAAGTGATAGAAAGGAGTTATAGGCAGGGTATTGGGAAATGAACCTGATCAGGTGTCAGATCTCTCAGTGGGAGAGCATTTTGGAGATAGTGATCATAATTCTATCTCCTTTACTATAGTATTGGAGAGAGATAGGAACAGACAAATTAGAAAAACATTTAATTGAAGTAAGAGGAATTATGAGGCTATCAGGCAGGAAATTGGAAAGAGATGTTCTCAGGAAGAAATGTGGCAAATATTCAGGGGATATTTGTGTGGAGTTCTGCATGGTACGTTCCAGTGAGACAGGGAAGTTATGGTTGGGTACAGGAACCGTGGTGTACAAAGGCTGTAATAAATCTGGTCAAGAAGAAAAGAAAAGCTTACAAAAGGTTCAGAGAGTTAGGTAATGTTAGAGATCTAGAAGATTATAAGGCCAACAGGAAGGAGCTTAAGGAAATTAGGAGAGCCAGAAGGGGCCATGAGAAGGGCAGGATTAAGAAAAACCCCAAGGCATTCTACAAGTATGTGAAGAGCAAGAGTATAAGACGTGAAAGAATAGGACCAATCAAGTGTGACAGTGGGAAAATGTGTATGGAACCGGAGGAAATAGCAGAGGTACTTAATGAATACTTTACTTCAGTATTCACTATGGAAAAGGATCTTGGTATTTTTGTAGTGATGACTTGCAGCAGACTGAAAAGCTTGAGCATGTAGATATTAAGAAAGTGGATGTGCTGGAGCTTTTGGAAAGTATCAAGGTAGATAAGTCGCCGGGACCAGATGAGATGTACCCCAGGCTACTGTGGGAGGCGAGGGAGGAGATTGCTGAGCCTCTGGCGATGAGCTTTGCATCATCAATGGGGATGGGAGAGATACCGAAGGATTGGAGAGTTGTGGATGTTGTTCCTTTATTCAAGAAAAGGAGTAGAGATAGCCCAGGAAATTATAGACCGGTGAGTTTGGCTCAGTGGTTGGTAAGTTGATGGAGAAGATCCTGAGAGGCAGGATTTACAAACATTTGGAGAGGTATAGTATGAGGAATAGTCAGCATGGCTTTGTCAAGGGCAGGTCGTGCCTTATGAGCCTGATGGAATTTTTTGGGGATGTGACTAAACACATTGATGAAGGAAGAGCAGTAGATGTAATGAATACGGATTTCAGCAAGGCATTTGATAAGGTACCCCATGCAAGGTTTATTGAGAAAGTAAGGAGGTATGGGATCCAAGGGGATTCATAACTGGCTTGCCCACAAAAGGCAGAGAGTGGTTGTAGACAGGTCATATTCTGCATGGAGGTTGGTGACCAGTGGTGTGCCTCAGGAATCTATTCTGGAACCCTTTATCTTCGTAATTTTTATAAATGACCTGGATGAGGAAGTGGAGGGATGGGTTAGTAAGTTTGCTGATGACACAAAGGTTGGAGGTGTTGTGGATAGTGTGGAGGGCTGTCAGAGGTTACAGAGGGACATCGATAGGATGCAAAACTGGACTGGTAAGTGGCAGATGGAGTTCAACCCAGATAAGTGTGAAGTGGTTCATTTTGGTAGGTCAAATACAATGGCAGAATATAGTATTAATGGTAAGACTCTTGACAGTGTGAAGGATCAGAGGGATCTTGGGGTCTGAGTCCATAAGACACTCAAAGCAACTGCGCAGGTTGACTGTGGTTAAGAAGGCGTATGGTGTATTGGCCTTCATCAATTGTGGAAATTAATTTAGGAGCCGAGAGGTAATCAGAGGTAAGACCCTGATCAGACCCCACTTGGAGTACTGTGCTCAGTTCTGGTCGCCTCTCTACAGGAAGGATGTGGAAACTATAGAAAGGGTGCAGAGGAGATTTACAAGGATGTTGCCTGGTTTGGAGAGCATGCCTTATGAGAATGAGTTGAGTGAACTTGGCCTTTTCTCCTTGGATCGACAGAGTATGAGAGGTGACCTGATAGAGGTGTATAAGATGATGAGAGGCATTGATAGTGTGGTTAGGCAGAGGCTTTTTCCCAGGGCTGAACTGGTTGCCACTAGAGGACACAGGTTTAAGGTGCTGGGGAGTAAGTACAGAGGAGATGTCAGGGGTGTTTTTTCACTCAGAGTGGTGAGTGCACAGATTGGGCTGCCAGCAACAGTGGTGGAGGCGGATAAATAGAGTCTTTTAAGAGACTTTTGGATAGGTACATGGAGCTTAGAAAAATAGAGGGCTATGAGTAAGCCTAGTAATTTCTAAGATAGGGACATGTTTGGCACAATTTAGTGGGCCGAAGGGCCTGTATTGTGCTGTAGGTTTTCTATGTTTCTATCAGTGCTGTACTATATTTTCTGGCACAAATTATGTGTACAGTATCCTGCTGTACTGTGAATGTTTGGACACCAGAAGATGCATTAAAAATACTTTACCTTGATTTCTTCCTGTGTCTGCCATTTGCACAGAATTGTTTGGCTGTGTTTGGTAACCATAGCCATAAAGGGATCTTCAGCAATCAGTAGTAGTATTGGATAATGGATCATAATCTTCATTTTGGACTATGTTAAAGGGTCGTTTTTCAACCTTTAGGTGTCGAAAACAGCGCCTACAGGAGAGTACCTGACCACGGGAAGTTTCATGATCAGAGGTAAGGCACTTGTTAACTTATTGATAATTAGACTTTTTTGATCATAATGTAATGTGAATATTTATTTTAAGTTTTCAGTAGTTGAGTTGCCACAGAATTCTTAAGCTCCAAGTCATATTTGTACACCTAAATCTTAAGCTTAATAAAAGGAGATATTTCATAAAATGCATCCCTTTTTCTGGTAGCTATCTGAAGGCAGACAAACACAAAATGCTGCTTAAAACTCAACAGACCAGGCAGCATCTCGGAAGGAGTAAGTGGGGAGTCCTTTTTTAGTCTTTATTCCATTCCGTAGATGCTGCCTGACCTGCTGAGTTCCTCTAGTATTTTGTGATTGTTGTTCTGGATTTTCAGCACCTGCAGAAACTCTCGTGTTTCTTATCTAAAGACAAAGCCTGGGTAAACTTTATTATCTCCAGTGTTTTGCGGTCTTGTTTCATTATTTCTTGACCTCAAATGGTGCAAGTCTGATATTTTTTACCTTTTGTATTTGCAGGTAAAAAGAACTACCTCCCACCTTCTTACCTTATGATGGGATTTGGCTTTCTATTTAAGGTAGTATACTGATACTTCCTAGTAATTTGAGACAAAACAAAAAAATTATAAAATCAAATACGTATAGTAGTTCTCCTAACTACCTTTGACAACCACAAGGAATAAAAACAAAAATTGCTGGTAGCACCCAACAGTTCAGGCAGCATCAGTGGAAAGAGAAGCTATCAATGTTTCAGGTTGAAGATCCTTTATCAGAATTGGAAAAGAGAAGAAACAAGTTAGTTTTAAATTGCTCAGTATGGTTAGGACAAAGGAAGTATCTAATGGGTAAGGTCAGAATTCCTGTGGAGGTAAGCAGTAGTAATCTCAGCATGCTGGTGTTCATCATTCAGGGCAGTGAGGTTAGTGGTGGGGATCTAATGTTGCAGTACTGCAGTTGGTGAGAAAGCAGTTGGTGTATTATGTACGGTTTTGGTTACCCTGTTATAAGAAAGGCATTGTCAAGTTGGAGGGAGTGCAGAAGAAATTCATAAGGATGCTGCCAGGGCTAAATGGCCTGAATTATAAGGAGAGGTTGGCCACACTGGATCTTTATTCTTTGGAGCACAGAATGAAAGATGGCCTCATGGAAGTTTATAAAATCCTGACAGGTAGGATAGACAGTCACAGTCTTTTCCCCAGTGTTGGGCAGTCTAAAACTCATGGGTGTAGACTTACAAACAAAAGGGAAGAGAGGGAGGCCTGAGAATTGTGTTCTTTACACAGAGGGTAGGGAATGCCTAGAATGAACTGCCAGAAGCAACATTTAAGAGGCATTTGGATAGCTACAAGGAGGGGAAGGACTAGGAGGGTTATGGACTGATCACAGGCCTTTGTGCTGACAGGGAGGGTACTTTGGTCAGTATGGACCAGTTGGGCCAAAGGACCTCTTCCCATGCTGTTTACTCTGACTTGTCTAGTCAGTGAATTCATGAGGGCAGTTAGAGGAAACAAAGATGCGACAAATGCTTTGAGGTGAGGGCTGTTCAAAACAGACTGGATAACGGCTTTGCACAGCGCCTGTGTTCTACCTGCAGGGCCAGTTTGGAGTGCCCTAGTGCCTTCTAATTTTCCATCCCATTCTCAGCCTGACCTGTTGCAATGATGCTCAAAGTAAACCTGAGGAACAGCATCTCATCATCCACCTGAAAACATAATCTACAGGATCAAATGTTGAATATTGCAATTTTTTGAGTAACTTGACCTTATTTCTGTCTGTATCAGAATTACCAGTTGTGTTTGAAATTGTCCATATTTGGTATTAGGTCAGTTTTTAATCTCAGTTTTGATCCAGTGAGCCTGTCCTGTGGTTCTGCATTTTGCGCCTGTTCACTGTCCTTTGTTTGCATTCTTACTCTCTGTCAGCTTTTGTTTCATTTTTTTGCTCTCGAGTGTCCCTTATTAGCCCATTGACACACTGACCTCTAAAACTTATTCCCAAGTCTACCTAGGGCTCACCCTATCCTTAATCCAGATTTCCCTTATCCTGACTATCCTTCACCCAGTTTTTCTGCAATTTCAAACTTATTATCTTTCCTTCCTGGTTCTTTGACCTGAAATTTTAGCTGTTTCTCTTTCCACTGGTGCTATCTGACCTGCTGTCTTTAAATTATATTATTTGAAATGGGGGGAGTAGAGATTCTTTAGTGTGCAGAGTAAGTCAACACTAACTTTAAAAGAGACCAATCTTCTCTAATTCTTTAAGTACTGTGTAGAAGTAGTTCATTAGTTGGTTTAAATTTTTGCCTTTCTGTTTATGTAATACAGCTTCGCCATTTGCAAGTTTGTTTTACTGTATTTTAATGAACCATTATCCAGTTTGAAATGTTTTGAATTTCCTTTGTAATTATTTTTTATTGGCCTTAGTATTTCCGTAATTTAATGATGGTATCTAGAATTGCATGCAGTGATTTCCCACCACAGGAATCCAAGTGCCTTTCTCAAGTAAAACCATAATACAAGTACCAAATTAGTTTCAACTGTTAATTTCCCTCCTTTGAAACAGCACAAAAGCCTCAAGGCACTTCACAGGAGCCTAGCCTGAAAAAGGAGATATTATTGGTCAATGAGATGGTTTGTAAAGGTTATTTTTAAGGAAGATAAAGGGGGTGAAGGGTGGAGAGATTTGAGAAAGGAATTACAGAATTTGAGGGATTTGTTGAAGGGCTGTATTTCAGTACATCTGGGAATCTGAAATTAAATGTGTCCAGATATCTTGAAGAGTTTTGACTTGGAGGAGATTACAGAGATATAAAGGGGTGAGGAACAATGGATCAGTTTAACACCAAAGTCAGAACTGAGCTGTTGCTTAACCATGAGTTGATAAAGGCCAGCAAGTCATGAGGAGTCTTGTGGAAAAATGACGTTGGGTGGGTAATGTTTAATGGCAAGGAGGATTGAAAGCCAGGAGATAACAGAAGTATAGATTTAGGTCTTGCTAGCTGAAAAGGGGGCAGAGTGAGCATTGTTACAGAGATGGATCTTGATTTGGCTCACCATTGAACAGTCTGGTTCAGTTTTAGAGTGAGACAGACAGAGAGAATGTTATTGGTGGTTAGGGGATAGACATCGCTACAGGACGTACTGTCAGTTAATGACTTCTCCATTCCTAGTATTTCAGTAAAGGAAAGTAGAGGCAGTTTTATTGTGGGAGTCCATCTCTGATAGGATTGGGTTAAAATCCTGTCTTGGCCCCTTAACAATCAGCAAAAAGAGATCAAATTTATTCCACTTTTGTCAGGATGTCAGAGTTCCAACAGTTTGTTTGCTACTTATTAACTGCTGCCAATACAAGAGAAATTCATCCTACTTTGTAGAAGCTTGCATTTTGACTTATAAATTTAGCACTACCATTACTATTTCTCCACCTAGTTACAAAGATTTTGTGGTTTACTTGTACCTAGGTTGATGAGCAATGCGTTTGGAGGCACGTAGGTGAGAGGAAGGTGAAAGTGCAGGATGAAGACATGGAGACAGTAACCAGCAGCACCTCTGACATCTATTCTGAGGATACTGTTCCTTTAGGTAATGCACGAAACTCAATAGATTACAGTAGGTTCTGAAGAATTACCAGAGAGAGTGCTTGCCCAATGCAGCTTTGTTCCAACTTAAAGTTATATTTATCTAATATTTTGATTGTAAAGGAACTTTAAGGTTTCTCTATTAAATCTAGTTTCTTTTGGGAAAAGAGGGGAGACAACACATAATATCTTGACATAGCAGGAGACTAAGTCGACACTGGTTCTCAGAGGAATCCTGTCAGTCTCATTCTGTCTCTGATTTTACTGTAATCTATTCTCCCTCGTTTATCCATCAATTGTACACTCTTCTCCTAACCCACCCCCAGCTACAGTGGCCAACTGATCTTTGGGATGTGGGAGGAAACTAGAGCAAATGAGAATAATCCACATGGTCACAGGGAGAATGTATGACTTGACACAAATTTCCAGGAGATTAGGGTTGAACCCTGGATGAATGGTGTGGTGAGGAAGCTACACAGATGCAGCACCCCAGCAGTTTACATTCATATACAAAGATTTTTGAAGAGTTCTCCATAGTGACAAGGCATCTGTTGACAGAAGAAAGGATATTGCAATATAAAGTAAAGGCATATTTGTTTTAAGTAGCTCTCTGTTTTCATGTGTTTTATTGCTCCACAACCAACAAGTGGTGCTAACCTATTGTCCATTTGGTTTTACACACATTCTTGGCAAAGGTAAAATAAACATTCATGAAACTCCTTAGAGCAAATTCATTTGATTGACCTTTACAGCTGAGCTTTTTCATACTTCTGAGTGATGTTTATCATAGAAGGGCGTGGTATTTAATGCCCTTGAAGATGGGCTTCCCTCATTAAGAATGGTCTTGGTGTTGACAGGGAAGTCAACTAAAACTCTCAAGTTCTGTTTGTCTGTTTGTGACCTCTACTTAGCACAAACGGTGCATTACAGCGGCACTATTTTTGGCACTATTATTAAAATGTGCTAAATTACAGAATGCAGGCAAAGTTCAGGGTTATATATTAGTATAAAATTGCTCACTTGCCAAAATCAACATCCCTGCTTTCACCCGAGAGCCAATGTTAGCCATGATGGAAACCGCGACGCGACACCACGACACATGCGCACGGCCAGCCTCAGAAGCAACTCAGGATGCTCACAGCAGCAACACCAACCGGAGCAAAAGGGCAGGGCAGCTCTATTTCAAGTGGTCACATTCTGCTAATCACCATCAGCATGTGCAGGGCTTGGACAGATATAGCTGCCACCCATCAATTAGAGATAATTAAATCTCATTGTAATGACATACTACGAGACACCCATCAAACCTTTTGCTACAGTCAAAGGACAGCGGTGACTATATCATGTTCATTTAGGAGACCGCCAACCACATCATCAAGAATAATCAGCATCCTGGAGGCTTTGGTGTTACTGCTTCATATCTTCTATCCAGCATTAGGGTAAAAAAAAATATGGTCAGCCTAATTATGCCACGTGGAAAGAGAAGGGGGACCTTATGGGCTAGAGATGACACCAAATGTCGTCGGGAAGAGGCAAGGAGAGGGAGAGAACAAGAATCGGATGTGGCCAGGGCCGCATAACTCCAGGATCAAAGAGGACAAAAAAGATGAGAGAAGAAGATACAGAGGAGGAGAGGCATGCACATCTCCAGAATGACAACAACAGGCACAGAAGGAGGAGAGAGGAAGAGACAAAGGAGCCTTGGCAGATCAACCAGAAATGATGCCATCAAAAGTGTCCTTCGTTAAACGAGGAGGAGCTATATTTGCCATGCTACGCGTTGTTCTTCTTGAATAAACTGAGGTTTTCTTCTTCAATTTCCAAAGCAAAGCAATACCAATAGCATTCAGGAAAATGTAATGTTCATTCTGTTCACATCAGACTGCACTACCCTTCTCTCAAAGGGTGCCCCAATGGGTCCCCATTGTCCAGTACACATTTAAATCTCTGTTAGAAAGGTAACCTTTGAAAGTTAAGAACTTTCTATAGTTAAGTACACCAGGTGTAAATTGTTGAAAGAATCAATGCTGAAAATTTTCATTAAAAATTGTAATTTCCAAATATAATGAAAAGAGCACTAGTGGAGATTGAAGCCTCAACTCTGGGGATTTATTATGAAAGTTAAGAGTATAAGACTAATCAACACAGAGCTATGATATCTATTTGTTAACCCTGCTGTAAGATAAAAGCATTTTCTATGAAGAACTTACTCAAAATGAAACAGCCTTGGACCTGTCTTACCTCGACTAGCTTGTACTGCAGGACAAACCAGTATTGGTTGAGCCACATAAGTTTTAACACTTGATCAATAACAATGCAGTGGAGGAACTTAGCAGGTGAAGCAGTACTTGTGAGGAGAAAAGGAATTGTTGATATTTCAAATCAAATCCCTGCATCAGTTGTGAATTTTTGCAGGACTGATCCAAGACATCACCATCCCCCCCCCACAGATGCTGATTGTTGCTCTGTCCTACAGCAGATTGTTGTTGTTCCAGATTCCAACACTTTCAGTCTCTTTTGTCTCTATTTAACAATTTGGTGACCTGTACATTTGTTTTACACCATGGCTACCATAAAGGTTCTATTGTTGTCATCCATCCAGTCTTTCCAGATACTTGGAGTAAGTGTTTTATCATGGTTTGCTATACAGGCTGAAAGAAACCTGCAGAGAATAATCGGAATCAGAATCACCTTCATTTGCTAGTTCCCATGTTTTAATTAAAGGGAAGTAGGAATACTTAAAGCTTTTTGAGAATATTTCAAGGTTCCCTGTTAACAGTCCCAAAGCAAGAAAAAAAAGAGTGTCTATAAAAAGTACTTGGAAGATCTCATGCTTTATTGTTTTACAACAATGAATCACAGATTTAATTTGGCTTTTTTGACACTGATCAGCAGGAGACTCTTTCATGTCAAAGTGAAAATAGATCCTTACAAAATGACCTAAGTTAATACAAATATAAAACACAAAATAATTGAGTGCATAAATATTCACTCCCCTTCCTTTAATATGACACACCAAATCATCACTGGTGCAGCCAATTGGTTTCAGAAGTCACATAATTAGTTAAATGGAAATCTGTTTTTGGAGTCCTGTGTGCAATCAAGGTGTTTCAGTTGGTTGTAGTAAAAATACACTTGCATCTGCAAGGTCCAGCAGCTGGTGAGTCAATATCCTGGCCAAAACTACACCGTGAAGACAAAAGAACACTCCAAACAACTCTGCAAAAAGTTCATTGAAAAGCACAAGTCAGGAGGTGGATAAAAATATTTCTAAGTCACTGAATATCCCTTGGAGTACAGTTAAATCAATCATCAAGAAATGGAAAGAATATGGCGCAGCTGTAAATCTGCCTGGAGGCTGGCCGTCCTCAAAAACTGAGTGACAATGCAAGAAGGAGACTAGTGAGGGAGGCCACCAAGAGACCTGTGACAATTCTGGAGGAGGTACAAGCTTCAGTGACTGAGATGGGAGAGACTGTGCATACAACAACTGTTACCCGGGTGCTTCACCAGTCACAGCTTTATGGGAGAGTGGCAAAGAGAAAGCCACTGTTGAAAAAACTCATGTGAAAATCTGTGTGAGAGTTTGCCAGAAAGCACGTGGGAGACTCTGAAGTCGGCTGGAAGAAGGTTCTATGGTCTGATGAAGCCAAAATTGAGCTTTTTGACCATCAGACTAAACATTATGTTTGGCGTAAGCCAAACACCGCACATCTTCAAAAACATCCCTACTGTGAAGCATGGTGGTGGCTGCATCATGCTGTGGGGATGCTTCACTGCAGCAGGCCCTGGAAGGCTTGTGAAGGTAGAGGGTAAAATGAAAGCAGCAAAATACGGGAGGAAAACCTGATGCAGTCTGCAAGAGAACTGCCACTTGGGAGAAGATTTGTTTTCCAGCAGGACAATGACCCCAAGCATAAAGCAAAAGATACACAGGAATGGTTTAAAAACAAAGTTAATGTCCTGGAGTGGCTAAGTCAGAGCCCTGACCTCAATCCAATTGAGAATTTGTAGCTGTACTTGAAAATAGCTGTTCTTTCACAATCCCCTTGAAATCTGATAGAGCTTGAGCAATTTTATAAAGAAGAATGGAGAAAGATTGCGGTGTCTAGATGTGCAGAGCTGATAGAGACCTACCCAAACCGACTGGAGGCTATAATTGTGCATTTACTAAATACTGACTTGAAGGGGGTGAATACTTATTCAATCAATTATTTTGTGTTTATATTTGTGAATAATTTAGATTACTTTGTAGAGATTTATTTTCATTTTGACACGAGTCTTTTTCTATTGAAAAAAAGCCAAATTAAATCCACTGTGATTCAGCGTTGTAAAACAATGAAACATGAAAACTTCCAGGGGGGTTGGTGGTGAATACTTATTATAGGTACTGTATTACTGCTTTACCAGGACACTGAAGAACTTCAGAATATTATGCAACTAACCTGTGGTAAATAATGTTTCCTTTTTTTTTTGCAGATTATTTGTTATACATAGAGAAAATATATTTTCTTGTTTTAGTTTCTCTGTGTGGGTTTTCAGTTATTAAACAACTAAATTTATGTTTGTTTTTATATTAAGCTGAGTCAGACAACGGTGAAAGCAGTAGTGATGAAGATAACAAGACTGGTACTGAAGCTGAAAACCAATGTGAAGAGATGCAAGGAGATGCAGAGGGTCACGAGGACAATGCTGAAGGTGAATCAGACACTCAACTAGAGGAAACTGATTTGCAAGGTTCTGTTGAAACTCAAAATATTGAGGAAAATCAAAGTGAAGAAGAAAATGCAGAAATTAATTACCCTGATACAGCTATTGATCTGTCACATCTTCAGTCAAAGAGGTACCTTATTTAAATTATTTTCCGTATAATAGTTAAATAATAGTTAAATTTTTCTTAGACATTTTATATAAATCTGCTTTTCACTCAACATAGTGAACTGAGTGTTCCCTTCAGTCATACTTGATGAACAGTGAAAGGTATTATGAGTCAAATCCTCCTCCTTCTCCTTGGACAATCCTGTGGGATTGAATATGATTTGCTTTCACTTCAGTTTTATGGACTCTGAGGTAACTGAAGAGCTCATTGTGAAACTGCAGATGATGCAGGAAATGCGTGACGGAAAGGTGGGTGGGTAGTTTGCGAGGTAATCCGTTTCTTTCGCCGTTTACTCAGGACTTCTGTGTGTTTCTGAGGCATGGTATGAGTTTCCCAATGCCATCCTGAAAGCTCTTCCACTTTGAGCAATCCTGGGCTGGGATACATAGTCAGGTCGGTGATATTAATGGTAGAACCTTCAGTTGTTACATTTTGAAATTAAGGATTTTCTGCATTGGACCTGGAATTTTTTTAATGTTCTATTTGTTTACTTGTCAAAAATGTATTTTTCCAACAATCCTTTTGATCACTTCCTTTCCATCTTAGTTCCAAATAGTGATTGAACTTCTTCCTCTTTATACCACTCCCAACCTTTCATCTCCTGAGAAATATTTAGATCTTGTTTTGTACCAAAGACATCATATAAACTTTAAAAGAGCATGTTTAGGCATGATGAGCAAAACTCAACTTTTAATTGATAGTTGTACATAGAATATAAAATTGCTTAACAGCTTCTCTGGCAGTAAGTTCAAGATATCAACTATTCTCTGTGGCTGATAAAAAAAATTTCCCCTTAATTGTCCCTTCCTATATTCCCTTAGAACTGCTTCCTCTCACCTTAAACCTGTCTGTTTGCATTTGATATTCTAACCACAGGGAAAAAGATTCTGACCATCTGTGTCTCTTATAATAATATGTCCCAACCTCAGCCACTTCCACTCCTTGGGAAACCATCCCAGCTATCCATTTTCTCCTCTTACCTCAGTCCACCAATCCAGGCAAAATCCTGGCAAATCTACTCTGCACGTTCTCCAGCACAATCACATCTGTAAACTTATTAATCATTCCTCCTACATTCACCTTCATATCATTATTATACTTTGTAAACAACAAGAGTCTGAGCATTGGTTTCTGTAGTACTCCGCTGTCACAGACCTTCAGTCAGAAAGTCTGTCTGTCCAGTGCCTTCTAATGCCAATCTGACTGAATCCATTGAGCCAGCTCACCTTGGATCCCATGTACCTGACTGCCACATGATAGCTTGTCAAATTGCCGATGTGTACAATCTTGAAAATACACTGCAATAATGCATATGACAGACCAGGATAAAGGCAGGGGTACATGAGCATTCAGTCAACTGCATGTTCCTGTTCAAGTCACACCATCCACACATGGACATATATTACTTGCCCTTCCTTGTCAGTGGATCTACATTCTGGAATACCATACCAAATGGTGCTCTGGAAGTACCTTCATGAGAAGGAGCACAGCAGTTCAAGGAGGCAGCTTGCTACCAACTTTTTGAGTGTACTTAGTTGTTAAATACTGGCCTTGCCAGTAAAATCCAGTTCCTGGAAAGTGATCAAATGGGAAAAATGGCCTAATACAAAGTCATACTGATGAAGTTATCTTAATATTAAATCTCAGTCCTAAATCTTATTTTTCAACAGATCTTTTCAGATACATAGTACGTCTTCTAAAGAAGAACAGATTCCAGAGGTAAGGATAAAATATATCTGTAGGTTGCAGTAAAGTTAGGAATATCTTCTTTTCAAGTTCATTTTCCTTGTGTTTAAATATTTCAGTGAGTTGTAATGTTATTTTTTCATCTCTGGGACAAGAATTTCACCCCCAGCAAATCTCCAAAAGGGCCTGTTGTAAGTGAGTTTGATTTGTTTTTCAATCTGATTACAAAGTGTTTAAATATTATGCTAATTAGTATTTAATTGGAAGCTTCATTCATCTGGGATTCAGAAATACTGATTTATGTAGTATGAAAATATTTCTGGTGTTCTTTTGAGGAGGTGGCTAAATTCCAAGGCATAGGCAACTAGTCCACCTAAGAGAGAGCGATTTGACCTCAACAATGGCCTTTATTACTGGGTAAAACATTAATTTCCCGTGTATATTCAGCTACATGTTAAAGCAGAGGTTGCTCTCAGTTGCCTCATTCCCCTAAAGAGTTAATGAATTATATGCAACTTTTTTGTATACTGAATCTCATACTAGAGTAAATAAATTGGGAGCGTTAAGCTTTAGAAATTTGGAGTAACAAATATTTAACAACTACTGATGAACAAATAGACTATAAATTATACATGGAATCTTATATTTTTTTTCAGGTTCACATTTAGACACAATCTTTTTTAAAATCAAAATTTGTTAACCAGTTTTAAATTTCATGGTATTTTGATATACTGATAAATCCATGTAGATATTCTCGTCTTCATTTTCTATTAGGTCATTAAAGTATGAATTGTTATGCTTCATTTACACAAATGCTTTGCTCTCAGTGAAATTTATTCAGTCTTTTCCTCCAGTTTTGCTGTTCGATGCCAACACTCTTTCTTGCCACCAAGACTGGCAACTGATTCAAGGTTTCAGCAGAATTAAACAAATTCATACTTACAGGATGCCAAATCTTTATTGCTGGTTATTTTTTGAAGTCAGCTGCAAACACCATATTCTTATATTCTGATCACAAAATTCAAGTCACTGTTTTAATAGAAATGCCAAAAAAATGGAGTCTCCAAAATTGTAGATAAGCCCAAAAGTTAAAGGAAAACCTGAAATGTTTCCCTGCATTTGGATGAATGCAGAAATAAAATTTAACAGATGACCAGATATTTATGTGCAACTGGCAAAACTAAGTTCTTAAACAATACTCCAAGCTTTCTTTTGAATATGTAAAATGTTTAAACCAATGCTTTTCCAATCTTTGGATCCAGTAAAATGATAATTGATATTTGAGGGAAGAAAATGCATCTGTCCATAGGGAGATGTTTCCTTTTCTTATGCTAACTTGAAGACTTTCTAGTGGACTAGATCTGTTAACATGTATGACATGATCTATTTCCTAACTGAGTTGTTTTAAGAGTCATACATTTTAATATAGAATAGTGACAGGATGTAGATTGAATCTCCTGTTGCACCCAGGACCCGAGTTCTTCATACCTAAGGGAAGGCAATGTTTACATTGGAGGTGGTGCTGTGTCAAATTCTTAAATGTGTTACCTAATATGAGAGAGTTGTTCTTTGAGGTGACTCTCAGTAAGGTTGGCCTACAATTATTGGAGTTTGAAGGGATGAAAGATCACCTCAGTGAAACGTATAATTTAGAAAGAAATTGACAGAGCTAATGTTGAGTGAGTGTTGACATGGTTTGGAGAATCACCAGAGAAGATCTCTGGTTAGTTACCAGATTAAGATTAGAAATTACTTCAGTCAGAGAGTTGTAAAGTTTATGAACTCTACCCCAAAATGTTTTGGATGCTCAAATATTGAAGACAGATTAAGATTTTTTGGCAGCTGAAACCAGCGATTTGGGAATTGGTTTGAAAATTGGTGAGACACAGAATCAACCTTGATTTTATTGAATTAGATTGGAGGAAGTCACTCTGTTTTTAACTACATTTCATCGCTTTGCTCCACTCTATCACAATAAACTCAACCAGCCCTACTACTTTTCCTAGGTCTAAGTCCTCTCCCAGTTATGGCTAGTTGATTATTCCTGCTTTGCACTGGATTGAATTGACCAGGATGATAGGGGAAGGGGACACTGAGAAAATCATAGGTTCTCATCTTCTCTCTCCCCCCCCCCCCAAAATGTATCTTATTGGTTATCTGCATTGTCAAATTTCTTTTGCTGATGTGTTAAGTTAAATTAAAAGCAAGTTATATTAAAAGCAAGAGGATAGTGAGGGATAAAATTGGCCCCTTAGAGAATCAGAGTGGTCAGCTATGTGTGGAGCTGAGGGAGATGGGAGAGATTTTGAACAATTTCTTCTCTTCGGTATTTTTATTGATTGCTTTTTAAGCCTGATTATATATTTTAACACTATTTTATAATCGTAAGTTTCTCCTACACTTCGTTTCACTTATATTTTTAGATTTAGAAGTTAGTTGTTGGACTTTAATTTAGAGATGTTATTGTAAAAGTTTGTTGTATTTCTGCAGATTGATGGAAGGTCACAAAGTCGTAAACACCTATCAGCAAAAGAAAGAAAGTGAGTATGAATTAAGAATTTTGGAAATTAAATAAAAATTAACCATTGGTTAGTAAATAAATCAGAATTAAAGAAATTTACATTACAGACCCACCAATCCTTTGGCTGAAAATAATTCCTAGCAAATTCCTTTCAGTCTTCATACTAATTATTTTAAATCCATCCAGTTTAATAATTATATATACAAAGTTATATCGTTTTTCACACAACTTTTTAATAAAATATTCTATGTGGAGCATACACATTCTTCCAGTGACTGCATGGGTTTTTTGCAGGCACTCATATTTTCCCAGGATCTTAGAATTGCACAGGTTGGTTGGTTAATTGCTTGTAATGTGTAGGTGAATTGTATGATCGAGTGGGAGCTGATTGAAATAAGGAGAGAATAAAACAAGGTCTTAGTCAATATTTATAAAATGCTTGCTGTCTATGTGGAGTGAGTGTCCAAAGGACCCATTCCCATGCTGTATGACGTTAACTCAGTCTGTGTGATCTAACTAGCAGCTCAAATTCTGACCATTTTCATACATCTCCTTTGTACCCTTTCAGGTTTGATCTTATTAAAAAAATATTAAAAATAACTCAAAATTTGTCATAGACTTTAAGGTTTTCTAGTTCTTAAACAATAAACATCAGTATGATTGAATAATCTGTGTTTCACTGATTAGACTTAGTGTACTTGCCATAAAGTTTTCTTCCATAGTCCGCAGGATTAAACCAAGATCTGGATAATTACATTTTTTGTGCTCAAGATTGATGCTTTTTGGCATCCTAATTTTATGAACAAAATTAATACTTAGAAATCCAATATAAAGATTTAATATCAGGTAAGATATTTAATGATCAGGAAAGAGTAGATTTAATTGGTAATACAGTATCTGAAATGGAAAATGCTGGAAATTACTAGCAGTTAAGCAGCATCGGTGCAGAGGAAGGGGTGGAGGTGGAGAGAACAAAAGTGAAGGCTTCTGATGAAATGGAGGACAGGGAAGATTAAATGATTGTGATGGTAACACATACAAAATGTTGGCAGAACATAGTGGGTCAGGTAGCATCCATGTGAAGGATTAAACAGTTAACATTTTGGGCTGAGGCCCTTCTTCAGGACTGAAGGGAGAAGAAGCCAGAATTAAAAAGATGGGGGCCGGGGAAGGAGTACAAGTTAGAAGGTGATAGGCGAAGCTAAGCGGATGGGGGTGGGGGGGGGAGAATGAAGTAAGAAGCTGGGAGGTGGTAGATGAAAACGGTAAAGGGCTGAAGAAGAAGGATTCTGAGAGGAGAAGACAGTGGACCATGGAAGATAGGAAAGGAGGAGAGCCACCAGCGGGTAGCCAGAGTGGGGAATGGAAGAAGGGGGAACAGGTAGGGGGAAAATTTACTGTAAGTTAAAGAAATCGATGTTCAGGTTGGAGGCTACTCAGATGGCATATGATGTGATGTTCCTCCAAATGAGAGCGGCCTCATTGTGGCACTAGAGGAGGCCATGAACTGACATATCAGAGTGGGAGTAGGGATTGGAATTAAAAGAGGAAATCCTGCTTGTTACGGATACAGTGAAGGTGATCGATAAAGCAATTCCCAGTCTACATCAGGTTTCATTGATGCTGCATTGGGAGCACCAGATACAGATTCATAGAAACGTAGAAAATAGGTGCAGGAGTAGGCCATTTGGCCCTTCGAGCCTGCACCACCATTCAGTATGATCATGGCTTATCATCCAACTCAAAACCCTGTACCTGCTTTCTCTCCATACCCACTGATCCCTTTAGCCACAAGGGCCATATCTAACTTCCTCTTAAATATAGCCAATGAGCCGGCCTCAACTGTTTCCTGTGGCAGAGAATTCCACAGATTCACCACTCTCTGTGTGAAGAAGCTTTTCCTCGTCTTGGTCCTAAAAAGCTTCCCCTTTATCCTTAAACTGTGGCCTCTCGTTCTGGACTTCCCCAACATCGGAAACAATCTTCCTGCATCTAGCCTGTCCAATCCCTTTAGAATTTTATATGTTTCAATAAGATCCCTCCTCAATCTTCTAAATTCCAGTGAGTATAAGCCTAGTTGATCCAGTCTTTCTTCATATGAAAGTCCTGCCATCCCAGGAATCTGGTGAACCTTCTCTGTACTCCTTCTATGGCAAGAATGTCTTTCCTCAGATTAGGGGACCAAAACTGCACATAATATTCTAGGTGCTGTCTCACCAAGGCCTTGTACAACTGCAGTAGAACCTCCCTGCTCCTGTACTCAAATCCTTTTGGTATGAATGCCAACATACCATTTGCCTTTTTCACCGCCTGCTGTACCTGCATGCCCACCTTCAATGACTGGTGTACAATGACACCCAGGTCTCGTTGCATCTCCCCTTTTCCTAATCAGCCACCATTCACATAATAATCTGTTTTCCTGTTCTTGCAACCAAAGTGGATAACCTCACATTTATCCACATTAAATTGTATCTGCCATGCATCTGCCCACTCACCTAACCTATCCAAGTCACCCTGCATCCTCTTAGCATCCTCACAGCTAACACTGCCGCCCAGCTTCGTGTCATCCGCAAACTTGGAGATGCTGCATTTAATTCCCTCGTCTAAATCATTAATATATATTTTAAACAACTGGGGTCCCAGCACTGAGCCTTGCCATACCCCACTAGTCACTGCCTGCCATTCTGAAAAGGTCCCGTTTACTCCCACTCTTTGCTTCCTGTCTGCCAACCAATTCTCTATCCTCATCAATACCATACCCCCAATACCGTGTGCTTTAAGTTTGCACACTAATCTCCTGTGTGGGACCTTGTCAAAAGCCTTTTGAAAATCTAAATATACCACATCCACTGGCTCTCTCCTATCCACCCTACTAGTTACATCTTCAAAAAATTCTCTAAGATACATCAGACGTGATTTTCCTTTCACAAATCCATGCTGACTTTGTCTGATGATTTCACTTCTTTCCAAATGTGCTGTTATCACATCTTTGACAACCGACTCTAGCATTTTCCCCACCACCGATGTCAGACTCACTGGTCTATAATTCCCCCGGTTTCTCTCCCCCTCCTTTTTTAAAAAGTGGGGTTACATTAGCCACCCTCCAATCCTCAGGAACTAATCCAGAATCTAAGGAGTTTTGAAAAATTATCACTAATGCATCCACTATTTCTTGGGCTACTTCCTTAAATACTCTGGGATGCAGACCATCTGGCCCTGGGGATTTATCTGCCTTTAATCCCTTCAATTTACCTAACACCACTTCCCTAGTAACATGTATTTCCCTCAGTTCCTCCATCTCACTAGACCCTCGGTCCCTTACTATTTCCAGAAGATTATTTATGTCCTCCTTAGTGAAGACAGAACCAAAGTAGTTATTCAATTGGTCTGCCATGTCTTTGTTACCTATGATCAATTCAGCTGTTTCTGACTGTAAAGGACCTGCAATTGACCAATCTTTTTCTTTTCACATATCTATAAAAGCTTTTACAGTCAGTTTTTATGTTCCCTGCCAGCTTTCTCTCGTAATCTTTTTTCCCTTTCCTAATTAAGCCCTTTGTCCTCCTCTGCTGGTCTCTGAATTTCTCCCAGTCCTCAGGTGTGCTGCTTTTTTTTGCTAATTTATATGTTTCTTCAGGCTTGTTTTTACAACACTCTTAGCCCTTATACAGTTATGTTGAAGAGTGGCTCTTTTTGCCCTGGATTTGCCTGCCTGCCACTTTTACTTTTCACCTTACTACTTTTTGCTTCTACCCTCATTTTACACCCCTGTCTCTCTGCACTTGTTCCCATCCCCCTGCCACATTAGTTTAAAGCCTCCTGAACAGCAGTAGCAAACGCTCCCCCTAGGACGTTGGTTCCAGTCCAGCCCAGATGCAGACTGTCCTGTTTATACCGGTCCCACCTCCCCCAGAACTGGTTCCAATGCCCCAGAAATTTGAATCCCTCCCCCTTGCACCATTTTTCAAGCCACGTATTCATCTTAAATATCCTCCTATTTCTACTCTGACTAGCACGTGGCACTGGTAGTAATCCAGAGATTATTACCTTTGTGGTCCTCCTTTTTAGTTTCTGCAGCTGCTGGAAGTTCAGAGTAACATGATTTGTATGTGTTACTCTGGATTTCCAGAATCTGCTGTGTTTAAAATTGGTGATAAAACAGATCTGTAAATTTGGTAGAGGCTTACAGAAATGGGGGGAGTGGGATTGGGGCTTTCAAGTAGAGGGTAAACCGGTATGTTTTTGGATTGTGGGAGAAAACCCATGCGCACAGGAAGGGATGTACAAACTTGTTTAGGGGACGCCGGAATTGAACTCTGACTCACTATCATCATGCTAACCTCTACACTTCTGTAGTGCCATTGTTCAAATTCCATTGGGCTTCATCTGAATAGCTTAGTAATATGGGAAGTAAGTGGCATCTGAGAGCTTAGGGTCATGCTTGCTGACAGAATATGACATGCTCTGCAAAGTGGTTACCCTTTCTCCATTTGTTTTCTCCCTTGTAGCGATAACATTGTGAGCACTGAATGACTAAGTTGTAAGAAATACAGGTGAAAGAATATTTGGAATCCCATTTCAAAGGGAAGGACGAAGGTAAAAGAAAAGGTGATGCATCTCCTTCGGGTACATGGGAAGGTGCCAGGAAGAAAGGGAGTAGATCAGTGTTACCCCAGAGAGAACAGCTCCTTCAGTTATCAGAGAAGGGATGCGATTTAATCTACATGCTACTTACAAATTTATGCTACCTGGTGCAGAAAGACACTTTTTTAATGTGTTCCAGAGAACTGAAAAAGAAGAAGAAGAGTGAAAATGAAAGCTTAGAACAAACAATTCAACCTGAATCCAGCAAAACATCTATGGAGGACCAAGATACTAAAAAATCATCTTCCCAACAGCCATTGAAGAGGGGACAAAAGGTAAAGAGTAAAAAGTTTAGAGGCCTTGCTTTAAATAATTCCTGTTTAGTGATTTGTAATACTCTATAAGAATTTTTGCACAAATATTCATAGCGACATGGATCCTCTAGTCTTCATGTTACATGAAATACAGACATTAAAATGAAATGTCAATGCTGGAAATGTCCATTGAAAATGTCACAGCTAATAAGTTTCACAGAGATTTCAGTTCAGGGAAAGCACTGGTGGAAGTTTCTTTGGTTCTGACCCTTTTTTTTCCAAATATTGAATTATTTTGGTACACATGTAAAAGCCTCCTCCAGTTTAGAGGGATGAAAAAATGTTCTGTCGTCTTACTATGTTTCTATTGTATGAATTTTTAATGTTTTTATTAATTTCTGGGGTTTTTTAGCGTTAAAGCCTTAAATCTCATTTTGAAAAGCCACACCTTGGCTGTGCTGAAGCACAGTAGGGAAGAACAAAGGGAGCATTACTTTAAACTTAATTGTGCTAAATGTGACTTGCTTCAGTACCAGCGTTAAGCACAATACCTGAAAAACATAATTAAAGGTGTATACAGAGACAATGTAAATCATTCTGATCGGTGTAAATTTTGCTAATATTAGTCCATTGAAGATGTAATTGGCTATTATCATGCATTCCTGCTGTCTTAAAAGTTATTACTTTGTTTTGCAAAATTAAGGCTAAACTGAAGAAAATTAAAGAAAAATATAAAGATCAAGATGAGGAGGATCGTGAATTAATGATGAAATTACTTGGGGTAAGGATAAATTTGCATCAATGGAAAAAGCAGATTCTGTTTTTAAATTTAATGCTCAAATTTTAATTTATATTACCTGAATTCAGTCAGCAGGACCAAGTAAAGATGAAAAGGTTAGGAAAGGGAAAAAAGGGAAAACAAAAGAACCACTTAAAAAACAACAGGAGAAAAAGCAAACTTTGAAAGAAGCAAGTAATATCCAAAGCAAAGTACACGATCTAGAGGCTGTGACACATCATATGGCAGAAGTTACTCTGGAGGGGACTCCAGTAGAAGATCAACAAGAGGTAAAGCACAGTAGTCTCATTGAGTTTTGATTCCAAGTGATTTTATTTGGTAGCTTATACATTCATTTGCTAATAAGTGTATTCTATTAATATTTGTATTATTTTATTATCATTTGGAACCAGGAGGAACCCGAGCAAGACTTGCAGGCATCTGAGGTAGGACATTCATTATCTAATTAAGTTCTTAAAAGTTAGTGGGGGGGAGGTGGTTGAAAGAAAGTTAACTGGTACCAAAACAATGCTGTTAGTGAGTGTTTCATCTTTCAATTAAGTCATGCTGATCCTGTGACCTGCTTTTATGTAACCACAGACCTTATATACCATTAATAAAATTCTACCAAGAATCTTATGGACCCATGTAATATTAATACTGAAAAGATGTTTCCTCTCATGGTTAAGTCCAGAACTAGAAGACATTTTCCCAGAATTCAGAAGTGCGTGCCCACATTTAATGCTGAGATGAGGAAGATTATGAGGGTTCCAGATCCATGGAGCTCCCTGCATGGAGCACTGTGAGGGCAGAATCCTTATTTATACTTAAGGCCAAGATGATTTTTTAATCATTAAGGGAATTCAATATTGATTTGAATGAGAGAATGAACATTGGGTAAAAATAGTTCTAGTATTTAGGCCCAATGAAATGGAAGTGTTGTTTGAGTTGGGCCAGTATTCCCTGACAACTAATGCCTTTAACCTTAAGATAAAGATCATGGGTATTGGAGGCAGCCCATGTTTGTCGCCATCATGCAAGAGGAAGCCTTATCAAGCAGGGCAGTGCATTTGCAGATTGCATGGAATGCAGCCTTAGAGCTGTGGTGGTAAAGAATGTTTTAACATATTTGAACAAGTACATGGATTACTTTATACGAATGCTTTCTGGTTGTACTGTTGGAGTCGCATTCATCCAGGCGCATGGTGTATTCCATTATTCTCTTCCCTTATGCCAGTATAGACCGGAACAAGCTCAGAGAAGTCAGTAGCAGGTTACTCACCATAGGGTACCTGGCTTCTGACCTGCTGTTATCATAGAGTTGTACAGCACAGAAACAAGGCTATCATATCCATGCCGAGCTGTTTGTCACTAACTGCATAATTATTTTAAACACAAAAATAAATTGGGCATTATGCTTCAGTTTTAAATAGGCTCTCTGATGAAATTAAGCCCATTAAATTAAATAGACAGAAAACGGTTGTTTGGCTGAAAAATGAGTAAAAGTCACTGCAAACTCTAAAATGTGGGAGAAATGTGAAGGATGTTATGAAGTAACAAAGAAAATCAAGAGATAATTGGAAGTATTACAAAGATGTTCAGTCTTTACCGGAGATATGAAATATGTGACACACTAGCCAAAATTGGGATGAAGGGAGTATTAGGGAGCAGGAGATCTGATTTGGAAGAATGTGGAGTTCTTGAGGTAAAGATCAAGTTATTCATGGAACTAGTGGAGGAATGTGAACATAAGGACATTATTTATCACTATTATCCCATTATTTATTCCTTTGACGTCCTTATGTTCACATTCCTCCAAAAGGAATCAGAAATAGTATGATTTTGCTGTCAATATTATACTTCCAGAATCACATGTAAAATAGCTGTGTGAACAATGCAATGGTCAGAACAATTTGCACATCAGATTTGTAAAGTTACCGGTAAAAATTGAAATAATTGTTTCATAAATGTTTATCGTTTAGGAGAGTGAGAATTTGCTGAGTTCATTAACTGGCCAACCTCACCCTGATGATGTGTTGCTGTTTTCCATTCCATTCTGTGCTCCCTACACTGCCATGACCAACTTCAAGTGAGTTTTATATCTTAAGAGCTTTCTTAAATTGTTATAGATATCCAAGTTGTGGAAGTTAGAAATATAAAGTCAGTAATTAAATTATATGTTGTTCACTAATTGGTTCATTCTCATCTTTGAACCAGAATCTTGGCATCTCCTGCTGTATGGAAATTACACATTCTGTGACTGTATGAGTTTCTGCACAGGTACTTCAGGTCTAAATGACACAAGGGTTGTTTGGTTAATTGGCCATTGTAAATTACCTCTGATTTATGGGTGATGAATATAATTAAAAGGAAAATGGAATTCATGTAGGATTAGTGTAACTGGGTGGTTGATGGTTTTGTGTGTTTGACTAAATGGGGAAATTGCTGATTATGAAATTGGCTTAGGCACAATCATTTCCTACATTTAGTAGGAAAAGCCTAAATGTAAAAAAGTTCAGGGTATCCTAGTGGTGGTAATTCACACTTGCATGGAGGAAGCAAGGAAGGAGAGAATTGAGCTGGTACTGTATCTAAAACAGATTTGGTGGTGGCCTTGTCCGAAATCTGGTAACAGCTCTCATGGCTGAAAGGGAGAAAGCAAGATCTAACTCTTGAGTACCAACTAGAAATGAAATGAAAAAGGCTTAAAAAACACAACAGAACATGGTGTCAGAAAACTGCATCTCTGACTTGTATTTTAGTCAATCTAATGGTTGCATTTGTTATTCTCAATTACACTTTTTCATCTGCAGTCTTTGTACTGTTTTGATGCTTCTTTCACATTTTGGGGCTGGTTCAAATATTCAAGTATAAGGTGTTTATTTGAAGTCTATACAAAAAAGTATTTTTTCTGTACTTTTCCACTTTAGGTACAAGGTAAAACTCACTCCAGGCACACAGAAGAAAGGGAAAGGTTTGTAAAGCTATTGATATTGTTTTCTCTATAAGTTAACTTCAAATAGCCAACATAAAATAGTTTTTGATTTTGTTCTTTAGCGGCCAAAACTGCCTTGCACAATTTCCTGCATTCTAAAGAAGCCTTGCAACGGGAAAAAGATCTATTACGAAGCGTGAAGGTAATTTATTTGTTTTTATGCACAACAAATTTATTAAATATTTGTTTACTGCTGGTGAGTGTTTTTAATTAACTATCAAATCACTGATTATAAATTATGTGGCAGCTATAAAATTAATCAAGAATCTAGATGTTCTGAAACAAGGTATTTTAAATAGACATCGAAATAAACTGAATTTGATGAATGCATACATGCTGCCAACTTAATGTAGCAGAATTAAAGCTCAATAAGTTCTAATTTTATTATAAAATTGCAGATGTATATATTTTGTTTAAGGATCAAAGTTGGTCTTTAACTATTTTTACTCCTAATGTTCAAGTGTACATGGTTCTACTTCAGTTTCAACAGGGTACAAGTAGCAATTCACTTCAAAATCATGCACAAGTTTAATAATCCTGTGGTACCACAGAGTTCAAAATTATTGGAAAAGTTAATTTTTTTGGTTCTATGAATGAATATGCTATCAGCTAAGTACTTTCTTTTGTATACACACTTAGGAAACTGACTTGTCAAGGAACATTCCCGGAAAGGTGAAAGTCTCAGCACCTAATTTATTAGCAAACAAGCGGAAATAAACACCTAGAATTTCCTTGAATTAAGATGTGCTCCGAGGACGGTCCAGGGAAGTATTACATATCTGGTTATAAAAACGAGTTACTTTACAAGAAATTTATTAAATTATAACTGAATGAAACTTAATTTGATACTGTAAATTTCAAAATAAAGGCTATTATTGAACAAGCACTTATCCAGGAGCCTGTCTGTGAAATATCAGCCACTTTTTGTTGTGTTGGTATCAGAGCCTTCTGTTTATGAATGAAGTACAAGCTAAAAGCAATTTTTGAACATGGGGAGGGATTTTTTTAAAAATTACATTAAGTGCTTGTCATTGGGTGTGGTTAATTAAAAAGCCACTTATGTTGCCTGAAGTTGACTTAATTACTGAAGCAGATAGTACAAACACGTGCATTGTAGCAGTGATGCCATTACTACAGGCTACAGAAAATTATATAAACTCACCAAACATGGACCAGAATTTTTCTTTCACTGTTGACCTTGAAGGAGAACCTGTGGTGTGGGGTTCCACCATTTTTGTGATTTGCTATCTCAGTATTCAAGGTGAACCCTGGCATACTGATCTAATTGTGATTAAGCACCCAATCACAAACATTTCTCAGATAGTAAAACAGGAAAATAAAACAAATTTTATTTTTAAATACCAAAAGGTTTAATCATACTGATAAGGAACAAGTTGAATAGAAAATACTTAAATTACTTGAATATTTCACAATTTAAGTGAAGTATAGTCCTTATGTACTATTTGCATTTTGTAAAAGTTCACGAATTTGCTAAATAGTAGTTATAATTTCTATCATATAATTCACAACATTATGCAGTAACCCAAAAAGAACAAAAACTACAGAAATCTGAAATAACATTACTGGAAACACTCAGCATGTTGGCTGTTGTATTTGCAGCCTTCTCCAACTTTAGTATACAGGAAGACTCTTTTGTAAGTACGTGAAATTTAATTAGACAATGGAAGAGTAAAAGCATTGTCCTTTTGAGATACACTCAACAGCTGAAAGTACTTTTGAATCCCCATGTAACAGAGCATGTATTCATAGTTTTACCAGCATTACAAATATGGTTCAACTTGAAAGTTCAAATAAATGTCATCATTGGTCAACTGACTTGAAATAGAATTGGGGTGCAAATCTAAAGTTTAAATTAAACTACCACTTTAATCCTGCAGGCTTGGTATTCAATAGAGAGACACTTTTTACTATGTAGAAAGCAAAAAATAAGCAGCATTTATTAAACAGTATTAGGAAGTTGTTGGTGAGAGCAGCACAATACATGCATCATCCAAGACAAATCAACCTGTTTGATTGGCAAGGCTGTTGGGAGAGTACCATGAGAAAGTTATCCAGTGTATCACACAGCTGTTATGGAAATAGAAATATCACAAGGTTAAAAAGCTAAATGTCTTAAATTTACCATCACTTGTGAAAGCATTTTTACTGTTTGAAGTCTATAACTTTGATAGTGGCTCACTTCTCAAGGGAATGGGCAATAACTGTTGGCCTCACCAGCAAAGCACCTTTCTAGTTTTGGCTGAATCACAGATCCTGAAGTGTTATGTAAAATGTCCAAGATTTTTTCTAATTAAGAAAAATCCATTTTTAAATAAAAGCTGAATAGCAATGAGATAGAATTCCTCTTTTGGGGGAAAAGACCAAATATGTAATCATACCTTATAGTTGAAGGTTTTTGTATGCATAAATGTTTGCTCTGATATCACGAAGTAAACATTTTCCTTTTGCTTGACATTTATTCAAAACAAAAATCAATAAATTTAAGATTTCTTTTATGCACAAGCATATTAAAACATTTAACTACCTGCAAAAACAGGTACCAATAAAAAAAAAATCATGATTCTTTGACCCTCAGCAAGTCATCTTCTGCACTGCTAGAACAAAGAATAACTAAATCACACTATAATGATTAAGGTGGTAAGTATATTGGCAGAACTCATGATCCAGATGTGTTACTGCTTCCAGCTCGTTGATTGATATTAAGAAGAAGATGCTTTGGAAGACAGTCCCATATATTGGCAAGCATTTCTTTATAGTGGATCACTGCCTCTAGGCAAAGTCTAAAGGGGAAAAATGAAACAAAATAAAATCTTCATTTATTAATTCAAAATGTATACAATCATTTCTCCAAGAATGAACCACAAATACTAACAAAACCACAAGGTGTTTTTTTTAAAACATAATTTATAAGAATAAATAATGCTGGATACAATTTCACATCATCATTGAACAAATACAAGGGTTGCAGTTGATCCACCTTGCCTCAAGCCAAGACAATAGGTAAAAGCACCACTCCAGTATTCCCTGAAGCTCTCAGGCAGATAGCAAATGCACACCAGATGGGAGAGGTTCAAGTGAATCCATAATGTGAGCATACAGTGAACAGACATTTGGGTATTCACTGTCTTCAGCAGTTGCTAGTCTCATTAATATATTTAACAAATTATTTTCCTGATATATTTTTAACATGTGTAATTAAAATAACTTTTTTTTTAAAATCAGCACGGTTTCTTTAGCAGAAGCCTTTTTCCATTGAAAGGTTCAACTTTTAAGGATATAGATTTCCAAAGTATATATTCGTAGAAAGAGGGTAGCTAAGTGTGGGACTCCAGGACAGCAAATCTGGGGAATTAATAACAATAAGAAAATAGCAGACAACTTAAATCAAACTTTTCACCAGTCTTCACTAAAGAGGACACTACTATCATCTCAAAGTTAATCAATGCACTAGTTTCAAATAGGAAGGAGCTGTAATAATCCCTATTGCAAATGACAAGGAATTGGAAAATCTAAAGACCTAATCAGATTAAAGGCAGGCATCAGTGTTCAGGATGATGGAATGACCTGCAGACAAAGGTTTTTAAAGAGCTGGTGACTGGAGAGATCGTAGAGTCATTGCATTGGTTGAATTTTTTCCAAGTCTCACTGGTAACTGCAGGAAAGTTGCAAATTTGATCCTCTTGTTTAAGAGGAAGGGTGGTGAAATGTGGGAAACAATAAGCCAGTTAGTTTATCACCATTATCAAGTAACAGCAAATCATTTAGAAAAGCTTAATGCAATGAAACCAAGTCAACGTGGTTTTATGAAAGATATAAAATTATGCTTAACAGATTTGCTGAAGTACTTCAAAGATGTAACAAAAAGACATCTGGAAATGCAGTACATTTTCATTTACAGAAATTTGCAAGTGTGTTAACATAAATTGAAAACTAGTTCCTGCATAGAAGACAGTGAGAATAAGTGTGCCTTTTTCAGATCAGAGAAACCCAACAAGAAGTGGCGCACGCATCAATCCTTGCCCCCCCCCCGCCGACCTATCCTTGTCGATAATAATGATTTGGAGGAGAGAAGAGAGTGTGAAGTATCCAAGGTTGCAGATGACAAAAAATGGACTAAGGGTATACTATGAGGGTGATATTTGCGATAAGGCACCCTACAATGGTACAGGTGGGTTATGTGAATGGGCACAAATTTGGCAAATGGAATTTTGTATACGAAAATGTTAAGGGATCTTTGCACTCTGGAAGGAGGAAACAAAAAGGTAATTATTTAAATGGATAAAGACTGAAAATGAGTAAAGCACAAAGGGATCTAGATCCTCGAGTCTTAAACAAAAAGTTAGCACTTAATCTACCGCAAATAATTATAAAAGGCATACAGGTCTTTAATGCAAAGGGTTTAGAGTCCAAATATCAAGAAGCAATGTTATCAGTTTATAGAATGTTGGTGAGTCTGCACCTGTGTACAGCTTTGATCATTTTGTGAAGAATATGAACATTGGATGTAGTCCAAAAGATTCATTAGGCCATTTCCTGAAATGACAGTGTTGTCCTTTCATTAGCAACTGAAAAAAGCATGTTTTCTTGGAGTATAGGAGAACGACAGACAAGTCAGTAGCCAGAGATTTTTCCCCAGAGTGGAAATGACTCATATTTGTATGTATATATATATATATATATACACACAAACACACACACACACGCGCGCGTGCACACACACAGAGTGCTGAGTGCATGGATCATCCTGCCAGTAGAGGTGGCAGAGTCAAATACATTGGGGCATTTAAAATAGAACATGGATCATTGAATAATGGATGTAGGAGGGAAGGGTTAGATTAAACAAAGTTGATTAAAAGGTCAGCATAACATCATGAGCCAAAGGGCTAAACTCTGCTGTAATGTTCTAAGAGAGGGTGTTACATAGCATATTTGATCATTTTCCACTGCTGCAAACTTTTCAAGAGGGAATATATTTATAAAGTAAAGCAGCTCTCATTTAAAACTGAGACTCTTCTCACAGAAGGTGATAAATCTGTGGAATTCTGTCAGAGGGGGTCATAGAGGCTAGAAAATTTTAAATATTTAAAGAGGGGGAAGATAACTTTTTTTTAAACAGAAGGTCAGGAAATTGAGGGTTTTGCGTAACTGGCATTTAACACTAGGGCAGATCGGCCATCATACTGAATCATGGGCCAGGCTTCAGCAGCCAAGGGGCTTACCTTTGCTTCTATTTTCTTGTGTGTGAGACATCTATTCCATTTGCATTTTTGGTCAGTTTAAGAAAACGGATGCAAATGAAAATCAACATTTTATCCTGGCAAAAAAAATACTCCCAAATGAGCCATTATTGACCATTTTTCTTGTCCAGTTCCACTCCAAAATGGAATGAACTAGTTCCCTCATAATTTGCACTAACCCACTAACATTGCCTAACACATTTGATTTATAGTCCATGCAACATTTCAACAGAACAGTCCGAATTTGAATGTAGAGGTGAAAGCAGAAGATTCTGTCAGACTCAGAAGCTCCTCAAAGCTGTTTAGCTTGGCAACATCATTCTCTTACCTGACAAGAGACTTTGGTTGTACTGAGAAGATCAGGATGTCATTACTATGAGCCTGCAAAAAAAATAGTGGTGATGATTTAGAAGATAAAAACAAAGTTTTCAAATATTTTTACTGGATTGGATAAGAAGGCATTACAAATAAATTTCACAGACCTTAAGAAATTGAATTGATTGGAAAGAAATGGGTATTGCTAAAAATCAATGAAAAATTTAAAATACAATCTCTTGTATGCCTTCATGAATGAATCAATGAAGACTTAGAGCTTAGCCTCAAAGTACACAGGTATACCCTACCAGCCTCTTCCCCTCACCCACCATTGTTTAATTCTGGCATATTCCCCCTTCCCTCTCAGTCCTCCTGAAGGTCCTTGGCCCAAAACATCCAACTGTTTACTCATTTCCATAGATGCTGCCCAACCTGCTGAGTTTCTCCAGCATTTTGTACATATTGCCTAGCATCATCTGTGTATTGCAACCAGAAGATTGAAGTTGGGATCACCTTACTACCAGAAGGCCAATTTCCCGGTTATCCTGTAGATTCCTTCAGAATGAAACCTATTGGCGGTGAGGGGCAGCACTGCAGCAAAGACTGAGAAAAGTGCTGGGGTAAATATACAAGCTAGCTTGACACAACTTTGCACATCATTTTGGTTAAGATTAGGGCTTGCATGCCAGTTTTCCGGAACACTTATAATTGAAACATTTTAATTTCAAAATAACAATAATTTTTATTACATCATCACTGATAGTTTACTGTACACTACTGTAATATACTTTAAATGGTTGTCTTGACAAACCTGTGGTATTTTAACATCAAATTATAAGGAAAGCTTTTATCTTTAGATCCAAACTGATCTCTAAAACTGAAACTCATTACCATGAAGTTGCACAAATATTTATGATGAATTGCATCTATGCTAGCTTCCATTTAAAGTAAACCTTAATTTTCTTTCCTGGGAGAGAAGTGTACAAAGTAGCAAATGAGGGTATCGTTTAAAGAAACTACAAATGAACTTACTGCTTGTTGTCGAGATAACAGATTGTTAGCGCATCCGCCAAAAACAATCACTTCTGCCTCATCATTTGTACAAGCAGAATGCCAAAGCCTGAAGATAAATAATAAAATCAGTAGGTTTAAAAAACAATATGTTGCAATACATTCATGGTGTTGCCTGAAATGATTTTAATGTTTATTTCAATTATATGTCACTGCCTAATGAAGGAAAGCGACATCACTATTTTTATTTCCCTATCTATGTATGTGAAATTTGATGTTGAATTGCAGAATTACATAAGAAAACTGTTAACAAAAGAGCAAAATGGTAAAAATTGATCTGAAGCAACACAGTTTGATGCCGTACCAGTCTGTGTGAAGGGGGTAAAAAAGAGAAAATCCATGTATGCTCCATTTTCTTCCTACTACTTTAGTTCCCTTTGTATGCTGTGTCATCCCTGGCTACACAGGAATGCCTGATTGGCCCAACTCCTGATAGATAAATCAGAGGAAATTTAACAGTCTGACTTAAGGCAGTAATCTCTGCACAGTATGCTTCAGATCAGAAACAAGGTAATGAAATCAGTCTGGTGCCCCCCAATCTTCATGTCCTCTGCAAGGCTGCTGATCAGAACACCTACATTCAAATAATATATCTAACAAAATTAGATATATAACAAACATAGATCCCAACAATGAACCTTGCAGAACTTGGGCAAATCTTATCCCTTGGAAGTCTAATAGCTTTCCTGTCACAGTTGCAAGGCTTACTGGCCTCTACTTTTCTAGACCATCTTATTGCCCTTCTTAAGCAAAGAAACTACAATGGCTATTCTATAGTCTCCAAGGATCTCACTCATGGCTTAAGAGGATATAAAGATCTCCACTGAACGCCCTGCAATCTTCTCCCTTGCCACCTCAGTTTGTTGGGATAGATTCCATCAGACTTAAGGAACTTATCCACCTTAATGTTTCTCAAGACACCCAATCCCTCCTCAATATTAGTAAGTCTTAGAATATGAACACAGCCCATCATGTCATTCTCCTTGATGAATACCAATGCAAAGTACTCATTTAGGATCTCTCCCCCTTTTGCCCTTCCCTGTAGGTATAACAATCAGCAATGGTCTGATATCTCCAGGCTCAAGTTATCAGAACCCAGATTCATTATCATTTTAAGCTGCCTCACACCGAGTCAGAAATCCTTTTCCTAAACCATCTCTTGGCATAAGAAAGCATAAGTAGACCACTTAGTTCTCGAGTGCTCTGTGATTCAATATAATAACAGCTGATCTGTGCCAGGACTCCTCTGTACTATGCCAGTTTCCTATATCCTCAATTTCCTTCCATCTCAGCAATCGGCCAAGTGATTCTGCTTTGGAATTTCTCCAATACCAGTAAAGCCTTTCCTAAACAAGGGGGATGGCCCCATCACTGGACAATTCTACCAATGCTTCCTTATTTCTAAACATTTACCTTCTTGCAATAAGAGTCAGTAAATCATTCCCCACCCTAACCACTTGCTGCATCTGCCTGTTAATGGTTTGTAATTTCTGATGTTAAAGTGCAATAGAGCTTTCACCTCAGAGCATTCTGAGGGGAGATGTTGGGCACGTGTGAGAATAAAATAACATGAATGTGGGAATGAGGTAAATGGGTGCTTTATGGTCATCACAGACCACGTGGGCCAAAGGGCCCATTCTCATGCTATAATACTAATTTGTAATGTTAAGAAACACAGAAAACCTACAGCACAATACAGGCCCTTCAGCCCACAAAGCTGTGCTGAACATGTCCTTACCTTAGAACTACCTAGGCTTACCCAAAGCCCTCTATTTTTCTAAGGAACATGTACCTATCCAGGAGTCCATTAAAAGACCCTATCACATCTCCCTCTACCGCCGGCAGCCCAAACCATGCACTCACCACTCTGCGTAAAAAACTTAACCCTGACAACTCCTCTGCACCTACTTCCAAGCAGCTTAAAACTATGCCCTCCTGCTATCCACTTCAGCCCTGGGAAAAAGCCTCTGACTATCCACATGATCAATGCCTCTCATTATTGTATACACCTCTATCAAGTTACCTCTCATCCTCTCTCACTCCAAGCAGAAAAGGCCAAGTTCACTCAACCTATTCTCATAAGGCATGCTCCCCAATCCAGGTAATATCCTTGTAAATCTCCTCTGTATCCTTTCTATAGTGAGGCAACCAGAATTGAGCACAGTACTCTTAAGTGGGGTCTGACCAGGGTCCTATGTAGCTGCAACATTACCTCTTGGCTCTTAAACTCAATTCCACGGTTGATGAACGCCAATGCACTGTATGCCTTCTTAACCACAGAGTCAACCTGCACAGCAGCTTTGAGTGTCCAATGGACTCAGACCCCAAGATCCCTCTGATCCTCCACACTGCCAAGAGCCTTACCATTAATACTACATTCTGCCATCATATTTGACCTACCAAAATGAACCATCTCACACTTACCTGGGTTGAACTCCATCTGCCACTTCTAGTCCAGTTTTGCATTCTATCAATGTCCCACTGTGACCTCTGATAGCCCTCCACACTATCCGTAACACCCCCAACCTTTGTATCATCAGCAAATTTGCTAATCCATCCTCCACTTCCTCATCCAGGTCATTTATAAAAATCATGAAGAGTAGGGGTCCCAGAACAGATCCCTGAGGAACCAACCTCCATGCAGGATGTAACCCATCTACAACCACTCTTTGCCTTCTGTGGGCAAGCCAGTTCTGGATCCACAAAGCAATGTCCCCTTGGATCCCATGCCTCTTTACTTTCTCAATAAGCCTTGCATGGGGTAACTTATCAAATGTCTTGCTGAAATCCATATACACTACATCTATGGCTCTACCTTCATCAATGTGTTTAGTCACATCCTCAAAAAATTCAGTCAGGCTCGTAAGCCACAACCTGCCTTTGATAAAGCCATGCTGACTATTCCTAATCATATTATGCCTCTCCAAATGCTGATAAATCCTGCCTCTCTGGATCTTCTCCATCAACTTGCCAACCACTGAAGTAAGACTCACTGGGCTATTTCTACTCCCTTTCATGAATAAGGGAACAACATCCGCAACCCTCCAATCCTCCAGAACCTCTCCCGTCCTCATTGATAATGCAAAGATCATTGCCAGAGGCTCAGCAATCTCCTCCTTTGCTTCCTACAGTAACCTGGGGTACATCCATCCGGTCCCAGTGACTTATCCAACTTGATGCTTTCCAAAAGCTCCTGCACATCCTCTTCCTCTTCACATGCTCAAGCTTTTCAGTCTGCTGCAAGTCATCCCTACAATCGCCAAGATCCTTTTCCGCAGTGAATACTGAAGCAAAGTATTCATTAAATACCTCTGCTATCTCCACTGGTTCCAAACACACTTTTCCACTGTCACACTTGTTTGGTCCTATTTTCTCATGTCTTATCATCTTACTCTTCACATACTTGTAGAATGCCTTGGAGTTTTCTTTAATCCTGTCTGCCAAGGCTTTCTCATGGCCCCTTCTGGCTCTCCTAATTTCATTCTTAAGCTTCCTCTTGCTAGCCTTATAAATCTTCTAGATCTCTATCATTATCTAGTTTTTTTGAACCTTTTGTAAGCTCTTCTTTTCTTGACTAGATTTACAACAGCCTTTGTACACGGTTTCTGTCTTATTTCCCTGTCTCACTGCAACATACCTATGCAGAATCCCATGCAAATATACCCTGAACATTTGCCACATTTCTTCTGTATATTTCCCTGAGAGCATCTGTTTCCAATTTATGCTTCCAAGTTCCTGTCTGATAGCCTCATATCTCTCCTTACTCCAATTAAACATTTCCCGAACTTTTCTACTATGGTAAAGGAGATAAGAATTGTGATCACCATCTCCAAAATGCTCTCCCACTGAGAGACCCAACAGCTGACCAGGTTCATTTCCCAATACCAGATCAAGTACAGCCTCTTCTCTTGTAGGCTTATCTACATATTGTGTCAAGAAACCTTCCTGAACACACCTAACAAACTCCACCCCATCTAAACCCCTCGGTCTAGGGAGATGCCAATCAATATTTGGGAAATTAAAATCCCCCCACAACCGCCCTGTTATTATTACACTTCTGCAGAATCTGTCTCCTTATCCGCACCTCAATGTCTCTGTTACTATTGGGTGGTCTATATATTAAAAAAATACCCAGTAGACCCCTTCCCCTTCCTCTTCCTAACTTCCACCCATACAGACTCCATTGAGAAAACCTCCATGATTTCCTCCTTTTCTGCCACCATTACACTATCCCTGATCAACAGTGCCACGCCCCCACCTCTTGCCTTCCTCCCTGTCCTTTCTGAAACATCTAAAACCTGGCACTCAAAGTAACCATTCCTGTCCCTGCACCATCCAAGTCTCTGTAATGGCCACAACATCATAGCTCTAAGTGCTAAGCTCATCTGCTTTGTTCATAATACTTCTTACATTAAAATAGACACATCTCAAACCATCGGTCTGAGTGCAACTTTTCTCTATCACCTGCCTATCCTCCCTCTCGCACTGTCTACAAGCTTTCTCTATTTGTGAGCCAAACTCCCTTTCCTCTGACACATCAGTTTGGTTCCCACCCCCCAGCAATTCGAGTTTAAACTCTCCCCAATAGGCTTAGCAAACCTCCCTGCCAGGATATTGGTCCCCCAGGGATTCAAGTGCAACCCGTCCTTTTTATACAAGTCACACCTGCCCCAAAAGAGGTCCCAATGATCCAGAAATCTGAATCCCTGCCCCCTGCTCCAATCCCTCAGCCACGCATTTATCCTCCGTCTCATTCTATTCCTATACTCACTGTCATGTGTCCCGAGATTACTACCTTTGAGGTCCTGCTTCACCACTTACTTCCTAACTCCCTGTAGTCTGTTTTCAGGACTTCCTCCTCCCTTTTCTTACCCATGTCGTTGGTACCAATATGTACCACAACCTCTGGCTGTTTTCCTTCCCACTTCAGGATATCATGGACATGATCAGAAACATCGTAGACCCTGGCAACTGGGTGGCAAACTACCATTCATGCTTCTTTACTGTGTCCAAAGAATCGCCTGTCTGACCCCCTAACTATAGAGTCCCCTATCATTGCTGCCATCCTCTTCCTTTCCCAACCCTGCTGAGCTACAGGGCCGGACTCCATGCAGAGGCACAGCCACTGTTGCTTCCCCCAGGTAGGCCATCTCCCCCAACAGTACTCAAACAGTATTGTTGGAGAAATGCATTAAATTAAGGGCATTTAATAAAAACATGTCCTTTGACAAGCACCATGGTCTTACTTAACAGAGTAAATGAAACCACCCTCTCTACTGTCAATGAGAATTCTGCATGAATTCTATATAGGGATGTCCACATTACTTCACCAGAAGATGATATTGCTAGACTCCTGAGTAAAGGAAAGCTGCAAAATCAATTTTTCTTCTGCCATTGCTGTCAAAGCAACCACTTGGATAAGATCAACGTTATTAGCTTCAAGTGAATCAAACAAACAACATTACTCAAGGCTGAAGGGGTGCATTGTACTGTTGAACCTGGCATGTTAAAAACCTGACACAAGATTTAAAAGTACACAAGAGGAACCCACAGCAGAAAAAAAGAGTATTAAAACAACTTTTCTATAGATGGTTTTCAATTCATGCTTTTACCTTGGTTTGTCAGAATAATTGTGTTCTACCTTTAACCATTCATTCTTGCTCAGACTGAATATCCAGGCATCACCTAAAAACAAATAACTTTGTGCAATTAGTGAATTCTTGAAGCACACTTTTTTTTTTACATTAAACACCAAGTGTGCTGATTTGCAATTTCCTTTTGCCAATTCACAGAGATTGAATTTTACTAACATATGGCTTCCACAACCTTCTTGTCACAGTCATGGTAATTTTACCCAGAACCTGAATACAAATATTTACGAAAAATTGAGCTGGGTGCCAGATATGTGCACTGCACTCTACATCTTTAAAAATGGTAACCATACAAGTCTCTATCACAAAGTGTTAACAGTTTATTTATTGAGGAGCTTGGAGTTATACAATTTTCACAAAAGTAACTGCATATATTTAATTAATAACAACAGAAACATAAATGTGACACTCTAGAAGGGGAAAAGGCCACTTGGACCATATTACAATTTAAATGAACAGCTCTTCTCTAACAAGTCTCTAAAAGTTTCCTGCTAGCAAATGATTAATGCAGCAAAATAAGAGTGAAACATACTTAACGGTTGTTTGTCAGTTGTGAAACCTCCAAACAGGAAGAGATGATCATTTGAGATAGTAGTGAGTGAATGCCAAGAGCGGCCAACAGGGATTTGATCGGGTGACTGTACCCTAGCAAATAAAAATTTGAAATGATAGACGATATTCTCAAAGGATCTGCAGTGATTCACTGAAAACCTGTACACTCTTGTAATCCAAAACTATACTTGCCAAAGACCTTAACTATAAAAAGCTGTTAGCTTTAAGAATAATTGAATGAACAGTTTTGTTTGTTCATGTAGCAAATTGTTCTCAATTTATACTTAGTAATGCCAAAATTAATTTTATAAATATTTTATAAATATTAACACAGAATTAGAAATGGAAAACCGTAAGCTCTTAAAAGTGATACTAAATCACTAAATACTTTAAATTCATATACTAGACGACATGCATTTACAGTGAGGGGGGAGGGTGTCAAGTTTAAAGGACAAGTGTGGGTAACTTATTTTTAGAAATCACTGAGCTGTAGGTATCACTGAGTGCCAGGGTATAGAGGAAACAGATTTGATAGTGGCATTTGAGACTTTCCGTTAGGCACATGAATAAATAGATCCTGTACAGGAAAAAAAGTTTAATTTAGTTTCATATTCAGCACAGATGAGTTGGGCTGAAGGACCTGTTGCTGTGATGTTCCCTGTTCAACAATACTGCACAAATTATTTTACAAACATCTGAGTTACTAATTTTAAGGCATTCTTATGCATGTTTGAATGCTAATGGAAACAGTTGGATAAATTATCTTTTAAGAATAATATAATTTAATAATTGAAAAAAATAACATGGTTCTCTGAATAGTTAAAGTTATTAGGTATATGAACGAGAAACTTCAGGAAGTTCTAAATGTAATGGTCAGTTGGTAGGTTTCAGCCTCTGTGATGATGGCAGCTTTATAAATGGCCACACCACTCTGGAGTGAAAACAACTTGGTTTCCCACATTTAAACGATTGATATGTGGACATGTGATGTGGATATGTGGATACCTGACATGTGGATGTCAGGTGGAGATTAAATAAACAGGTGGGCTGCTCTGGAGGTCTCAACAGCCTATAGAGTAAAAGGCTGACAAAGAGTTCACTTTAATAAGTTCCATGAGGCACTCAATGGCTGAGAAACTATCACACAAGGAAATCTGTAGATGTTGGAAATTCAAGTAACACACATAAAATGCTGGTGGAACGCAGCAGGCCAGGCAGCATCTATAGGGAGAAGCACCGTCGACGTTTCGGGCCGAGACCCTTCATTAGGATGATCTCGGCCCAAAACATCGACTGTACTTCTCCCTATAGATGCTGCCTGGCCTGCTGCATTCCACCAGCATTTTGTGTGTGTTACACCAAGAAACGGCTGGCATTTTCATGCACAGAGATGCTCCTATAAGCAACTTAAGACTGAAAGAAAATCTCAGGCACTTCATTCTGTGGCCACTTTATTAGTTACACATGCTCATTAATACAGATTAATCAACCAATTGTGGCAGCAACTCAAAGCATAAAAGTCAAGAGGTTCAATTTTTGTTTAGACCCAAAAAAAAAAGTGGCTTTGACTATGGAATGATTGTTGGTGCCTGACTGCTGATAACCTGGGATTTTCACACACAACAGTCTCTAGAGTTTACAGAGAAAACTGTGTGAAAAACAAAACCATGCAGTGAGTGGCAGTTCTGTGGGCAAAAACACCTTGTTAATGAGAGAGGTCAGAGGAGAATGGCCAGACTGGTTCAAGCTGACAGGAAGACGCTAGTAACTTAAATAACCCAGTGTTACAACAGTGGTGTGCAGAAGAGAATCTCTGAATGCACAGCTCGAAGTTTGAAATGTAAGGGCTACAGAAGACTGTGAACATGCATAGGTACAGGAGGTACTTAATAAAGTGGCCACTGAGTTTATATTGAGGTTGAGAAAGCTGGGGAAACATGGTGGTGATTAATTCAACATATTAACTATCATGTAAAATAGCAGTTCCCAGTTCCGAGTGCACCAACTTCCTCATGGGAGGGGGAAAAGGGATAGCTTACAGACGGTGGCAAGATTTTCATGATATTGAATAAATTCATCAGTAGCAAAAATACATAAATATCTATTTAATGCCCTAGCTGCCCCAGGCAAAGCAGTTATTGAGAATACCCAAAACACCCCCAAATCCTCAGGAGGACTTTGTAACATCATCAGCAGCTTTTTTTTTTTGGGTGGGGGTTGCGGGCGTCGTGGGAGTGTTCGTTGATAAGTATTCTTGACTGTGAGAGAGTAGAGTTTAGTAAGGGTTGGAAATCACTTGTAAAATACAAAATAAATTACATACACTTCATTCCATTCCCATATGTCCAAGTCAAGGTAATAGAGATCATTGGTCCTGACATCCTTAAATAGAAATGATGGGTAAGTACATAAGTGAATGTTGATTCATTAATGACACAATGCAACTTTTGTTACTGGAACAGACATATCCCTTCAGAAAAACTTGCAATGGAAAATTTTGAATTAAATTGTCTGTTACTTCAATGCAAAGTTAACTTTACTACCTCATAGTTTATTTCATTTTACAGATATACAATGAGTGCAAAGAAGAAAGTGAGGATTAGCCACCAACAGTGGAAAGAAACACATTTTTATGCTATCAGTGCTATACACTGGCAGCCAAGCTGCACTAGTAGTGTGGGAAAGAATACTTCATGAAAGCATTCAATCACTCTCCTAACTCGCGATCTGTAGAAAGGGGTAATGCTTTGGGTAATGAGAAGGCACATTCACTTGAAGTAGAATATTTAATTTTGTTGACCTAGGTAGTCATGTTCAAGTTTTTAGTATTGACTTCCCTGGATATTAACGATGGAGTATTCAACAATATGACACCATTAAATGTTGAAGACAGATGGTTGGACTCCCTCTGTACTGAGCACTGGTATAGCATATATAATGCTGGTCAGAGGCAGGTATGGTTACAATATTCAAGAGTATTCCGACAGCAGCTGAGTGGCAGAATGCCACAGGTTATGTGATGGGAAATGGGGATTAGAATTGATGGCTGGCATACAAACAGTGGTCTGAACAACCCGCTACCATGTTGAATGTCACTATAGCAAACTAGTGGATGTGGTGTATTTGGACTTGGAAATCTTAGATTAGATGCCACACAGGAGACTACTGGACAGAATAACATTTTAAGATACCCCAATTCTAGTTGGGAGATCCACTTGGGTTATATTCTTAATTTCTTTTAATGTAGCAGATTTGATGCAACCAAATGGCTTGCTAGAACATTTCAGAAGAGAGTTAAAAATTAAAATCAGATTGATGCTGATTTGGAATCTAGTAAGAGTGCCAGATTGCCTTCGCTAAATAGAAAAGCCTATCTTGGGTGGACTCTACTGCAGAACCAGTAACCAATAATTTCAGAATTTGTTTGAAGTGGCAACAAAAAAAAGTCATAAGGGGACTGTTCAAGGTTCAGAAGAACTTCTCATCTGTAAACATTGTCCTGAAATTCTATATTTTTGTTCCATGCACATTTACTAAATTGGAATTCAATTTGCTGTCTGCTTGTAGTTTTGAAGATCATGTACTCATTTCCATTTAATGACAATTTATGATAATTTAAATCAATTTGTTACCTTGTTAAAAAAGGCAAGCTCCAATGCCAGAGTCTATACCACGACTCACCTACGCATTTTGCAGAAGTCCTGATGTTCAGAATGCTGGCAATAGGCTTAAAATATCAACGCATCTTTTACTCCACTGTCCTCCCCTTTAACTCCTTTTAGGCTTGTAAATCGAAGTGCTGAACTTGTGCCAGTTCAAAGCTGGCACAAATGCAACAGCCCCATTTAAATGAATAGGACAAATGCAAGGGAAGACTTACTTTGTAAAACTTAAGCTCTATTAAAAACTTTTAAGTGTGCTTACTTGTAGGAACAGATTGTTTTTTTAAAATATTTTTTATTTAGCTAAAGAACATGAAAAGCACTGTGTGGGGTGTGAGCAGTGGGTGAAACAGGGATGAGGATGGTGCAGGATGGCTCTCAATGGTTGTCAGGACTAACATTAGACTACACTGCTGCTATTAGTAGTAGTAACATAATCTAAAGGCAGGCAGCAGGCCAGTAATGTTAGGATAGCTGAAGATCTGCCCAAAATTTCTACTAAGTGCAATGTTTCCAATGTTTTCACTATAAATATTACAGAATCAACTCAATATTTTGCTGGAAGGTTAATCAAATAACGTACCTGATATCGTCCTCCAAATACGTAACCGCGGTTCCCAACCGTTGCACAAGCATGAGCTGCTCTAGGTGTGGGGGGCTTTCCCTATTTAATACAAGAGTACACATCATATGACCTACCACCACTGAAAGAATAGTACTGCCATTTTGGTATTGGGTGCTGGTGAAATCATTCTAATCAAATAAGTGTTACACAGTAGAAAATCCTGCAACTTGCATTTTGCTGCAGCACAATGCAACAGACTAATTGTGCAAAGAAAAACAGATGAGAAATAAAACTCAAAAATGCTGGAAATGCAGATGCAGCTGAGTCATCTCTGGATAGAGAAATACAGTGAATGTTTCATGTCTTTCATCGGAATGCAGAAATGAGTCATGCCAACTTCGTTGCTCAGTGAGCAAGTCTCATTCTATCCGTGTTTGGCCCACAACCCCCTCAACCTCTCCCATCCTAGATCTTCCAACAAACCTTTTCTACCCTCATTCTAGTTTGACAATTCTGTCCTATAACAGTGATCAAAATTGTACGTAACAAAGTTTCGCCTCACCAATTTCTTATAAAACTGGAACAACACCTCCCAACTCCTATACTCAATGCCCTGACTGATAAAGGCTAGTGCACTAAACATCACCTACACCAGCATATCTGCCTGTGGAGCCACTTTCAACAAACTATGGACTTGTAACTCCTAGTTCCACTATCATAACAATCCCTAGGAGCCTACAATTCACTGTACCAAGCCCTATACTGGCTTCATCTCCTAAAATGCCTCATATTACCCTAGATTGAAAGCCACTTGCCAATTCTCAGCCCACATAACTAAACAACCAATATCCCTCTACTTTTTCATAGTTTTCTTTCTAGAACACCACCTGTTTCAGTTTCATTCACAAACTTAGTGACCATGTCTTGTATATTCACATCCAAATCATTTATATAAATTACAAAGGTCCCACCACCATCGCCTGTTGCACAACAGTAGCATAGGTCTCCAGTCTGAGGAACAACTGTTAAGCATCACCCTCTGCTTCCTATCACTAAGCTAATACGTTACCTTCCCCAACCCACCCCATGTTCCCTCGCAATATAACCTTCCAGATTAGCCTGCCATGAGGAATCTTGTCAAAGGTCTTTCTAAAGTCCATAAAGACAACAAGCACTCCCTACCCTAATCCATATTCTTAGTTACTGTCTTTAATATAAGATTTGTAGACACACAAATTACCACACACAAAGCTGGGATGTCCCAGATCAGAACTTGTCTCTCCAAACAGTGGTGATTGTCTCTCAGAACCCCTCACCAACCACCAGCATCAGATTCACTGACCTGATGTACAGTGCATTAGTTTTCTAGATTTTCCCCAGTTCTGATGACTAGGAAACACCAATTCAGTTCATCTCCTCACAGATGTGGTCTGTCATCCTGTGTATTTTCAGTCTTCTGTCCCTCCCCTCCCCCCACAGCTACTGTTTTTATGCATTTTTAAAAGAATGGATACCTTTGTAAGGGGCTGAGACCATGTAAAAGTTTCAAGATCAATAATGTGGACATGATTGTTCCAGCCTCTTGGATGACTTGCATTCTGAAACAAACAAACAGTTTCAACCTCACTGTTTAGAGACACAAAGGAAGACATTCTCAAAACAACAAAAAGAACTATTTACCCAAAATGATGATTCATCAAATTCAAATGATCCATGGCACTTCTCCTGAGGCTGGTAACCATAGCCACCGAAGAAAATCACTCTGGAAGAAGAATTAGCAGTAATTACGATGAGACAGGCAAAGCAAGGTAGAACTTACAGTCACCATTTTTCAATCCGCAGTCTCACAGCCACAACAACCAAGGTTCAATCCTGATGTCCTGGTGCCTCTCAGTGGAGTTTGCATGTTCTCCTTTTGACAACAGTTTTCCTCTTACAGTTCAATAAATTAACAGGTCTGTAGGTTAATTGCCCTGAATGTCTAGAATCTAGGCATAAACTGATAGGAATGCTGGGAGAATAAAACAAGTTAGGGGACATGACAGTAAAAATGGGTAATTGATGGGCACAGATATCTGTTTCTGTATCTATTAATGACCATGAAAGGAATAATTGAATTAAGTTGATCAATAAATGTATTGATCTTTTTTTCCATACTAACAAATTTTATACCAATGTTGTCATCATCTTCTTAAGCCCATCAAATATAACCCTACTGAGTTACAGGCCATCGGTAGCAGCTGGTACTGAATCTTCTGTCCTGAGCCAGTCTTTCAAGATTGCCTATGTGTAGCTCATCTTTTTGGTGTAAACTTCCTTCCCTAGGGATGAGGTGTTTGGAGTTTTGTTGCGTTTCTGTAGCAGTGGGATTTTATGGGATGGGATTTCCAGCCCTGTGCCCAGTCCTCCTGCTTTCCCAGCCAGGCTTGGGACAGTCCAACATGGAGTTTTATACCAATGCAGTGAATAAATAAATAGCATTTTATTTTTAAGATTTTCAAAATGTTGTCAACCTTCAGTCAAGCTTTGCTATTACATGAAATTTTCCTAAATTGACTAGACTTTAGTTTCAAAAATAAAATCTAAGAATCTTTAAATCAACAATTTTTTTTATAATACCTTTAGATTTCTTTCATTTTGGAGACAACTGTGTATTTTTAATACATTATTTATCTTACGCATTTACCAAAATTATCCTGCTTAACAAACATGAAGAATTAACTGAAAACAGATTAAATGTTTCTGGAACTTATCTTGGGATCTTTATGTTCACTAATTGCCAGTGCTTCTTGGGGGGGGGGGGGGTTTAAACTAAATTTGCAGAATGTGAGAGGGGATAGCGAGAGGAAGAATAAAGGACAGGTGGGGACTACACAGTTCCGGAATATTAAGTGTGTAGTAGAGAAAGGTGAGGCGGAACAAGTGATAAGGAGGACACATGTACAGAGGGATGGTCTGACGGAACATGGAGTTAAATGTGTTGAAAGAATAAGTAAATTTAGGAAGGACAACAAAATTCTAGGGGCGTATAGCCCGATGGGAGTTCAGGGAGCTGGGTTAAACACAATAGGCAGAGATTCAAAACAGAGAGAGGAGAAATGGGCTAAAAATTCTATACCTGAACACACGGTGTCAGAAATAAGGCGGATGAGCTTGAAGCTCAGGTGCGAATGGGTAACTATGATGTTGTTGGGATAACAGAGACATGGCTGCAGGGAGATCAGACCTGGGAAATGAATGTACAAGGGTATACGTGCTATTGTAGGGACAGAAATGTGGGCAGAGGGGGTGGCCCTGTTGGTGAGGAATGAGATTCAGTCCTTTGCAAGGGGGGGACATAGGATCAGGAGAAGTGGAGTCTGTGTGGATAGAATTGAGGAACAGTAAGGGCAAAAGGACCCAAATGGGTGTTGTCTACAGGCCACCAAACAGTAGCATGGATATTGGGTGCAAGTTGAATAGGGAGTTAACATTGGCATGTGGCAAAGATAATGTCACAGTAGTTATGGGGGATTTCAACATGCAGGTGAACTGGGAGAATCAGGTTGGTGCTGGACCCCAGGATAGGGAGTTTGTAGAGTGCCTAAGGGATGCATTCCTGGAACAGCTTGTACGACAGCCGACCAGGGACAAGACTATTCTGGATTTAGTGTTATGTAATGAACAGGATTTGATCAGCAATCTTGCAGTAAAGGAGCCATTAGGAGGTAGTGATCATAATATGATAAGTTTTTATCTGCAATTTGAGGAGGATAAGGGCAGCTCGGAGGTGTCAGTGTTGCAGTTGAGCAGGGGAAACTATGGAGCCATGAGGGAGGAGCTGGCCAAAGTTGACTGGACGGATATCCTAGCAGAAAAGACAGTGGAACAGCAATGGCAGGTATTCTTGGGAATAATGCACAAGGTGCAAAATCAGTTCATTCCCCGGAGAAGGAAGGATTCAAAGGGGGGAAAGGGGCCGCAGTGGTTGACAAAGGAAGTCAGAGATTGCATAGCATTAAAAAAAAAGTATGACAGAGCTAAGGAGGGTGGGAGGACAGATGATTGGGAAGTTTTTAAAGGAACAACAGAACTCAACTAAAAAAGCAATATGGGGAGAAAAAATGAGGTACGAACACAAGCTAGCCAGGAATATAAAGGAGGATAGCAAAAGCTTTTTTTTTTTTTTGGTATGTGAAGAGAAAGAAGATAGTTAAGAACAATGTTGGGCCCTTGAAGAATGAATTGGGTGAAATTGTTATGGGAAACAGAGAAATGGCAGAAGAATTTAATAAGTACTTTAGATCTGTCTTCACTAAGGAAGACACAAGCAATCTCCCAGATGTATGGATGGGCCAAGGACATAGGGTAACAGAGGAAATGAAACAGATTGACATTAGGAAGGATACGGTGACGAGTAGACTGATGGAACTGAAGGCTGACAAATCCCCAGGTCCAGATGGTCTGCATCCTAGGATACTGAAGGTGGCGGCCCTGGAAATTGCGGATGCATTGGTAATCATTTTCCAATGTTCCTTAGATTCAGGATCAGTTCCTGAGGATTGGAGAATGGCTAATGTTATCCCACTTTTTAAGAAAGGAGGGAGGGAGAAAATAGAGAACTATCGACCTGTCAGCCTGACATCGGTGGTGGAGAAGATGCTAGAGTCCATTTTTTTAATATTAGTTTTTTTTTAATACATTTTCTACATCGCTACCATAAAAAAAACCCAGATCGAAATGAAGAACATTAATAGTGCAAAAATAAACATACAATAATAATATAATACAAAAGATAATTGAGAAAACACCCAAATTGAAGACATGTAAAATTAGTATCCTCCCCAAGCCCCACAACAAAAAAGAACTCCAGACCAACGACAACACAATATAGAGAGTATACATCAGGACATTCAAACCCCCAAAACTGTAAATACACTTAGCAACAGAAGATATTGATGCCTACTACCAAAAAAAAGGAGCTGAAAGCAAGGGACCGAAAAAAAAAACCTTAGTTAAGGGGAAGGTTATGAAAGTACTCAATAAAGGGTCCCCAGATCTTATGGAACTTTGTATCCGAATTAAGAACTGAATAATGAATTTTTTCGAGGTCCAAGCAGGCCATAATATCATTAAGCCATTGAGCATGCGTGGGCGGGGCAACATCGCTCCATCTAATGAGGATTAAACATCTAGCAAGGAGAGAAGCAAAAGATAATATTCGACACTTAGTCGAACTCAGATGTAAATCTGTCTCACCCAAAAAAACGAACAAAGCAATTAAAGGGTTAGGTTCTAGGTGGTGATTCAGAATATAAGATAACGTTATGAAGACATCTTTCCAAAATTTCTCCAAGCTAGGACAAAACCAGTACATATGAATGAGAGAGGCTTACCAAAATTTTTATATTTATTTCAAGCCCTACCAGTTTTTATTCCTAAATCTTTTTTTGATAACATTGATTCAAAAATTTCTTCATTTGTGTGGCAAAATAAAAACCCTAGGTTAAGTAAAAAGCAATTACAAAAATCAAAAAAAGATGGTGGTTTAGCTTTACCTAATTTTAGATTTTATTATTGGGCAAATAATATTCGTAATTTATTGTATTGGAAATTAGATTTGGATTCACCACTGTGCCCACAGTGGGTAAATTTGGAATGTAATGAGGTAAAGGGATATTCTCTATTCTCTGTTCTTGGTTCTTGTCTTCCTGCGGATTTAGTTAAATTTAATAAACAAATATTTAATCCTGTTATTAAACATACATTACGAATTTGGTTTCAATTTCGTAAGTTTTTTATTTTGAAAAACTTTGTTCTTGATAGCCCTATCTTATTTAATTTCTTTTTCAAACCCTCCTGGACAGATCAAGCTTTTAACATATGGAAAAGGAAAGGTATAAAATGTTTTCGTGATCTCTTTTTTGAAGATACTTTGATGTCATTTGATCAACTTTCTAATAAATTTGAATTACCTAAATCTAATTTTTTTAGATATTTACAAATTAGAAATTTTTTACATAAAGTTTTACCATCTTTTCCTAATTCAACTTTGATGGACACTACAGATTTGATCTTTACCTTAAATCCTTGTCAGAAGGGATTAGTAGCTTTTATTTATAATATGATTATGAAGATACAACCAGAAATATCAGTTAGAATTAAACAAGAATGGGAAAAAGAACTTCAATACAACATATCAACAGATAAATGGGAAAAAATTTTGCAAATGGTTAATTCTTCTTCTATATGTGCTAAACATGCTTTAATACAATTTAAAATTGTACATAGAGCTCATATGTCTAAAGATAAACTTGCTCGATTCTATTCTCATATTAACCCTCTATGTGACAGATGTCATTTAGCAGTGGCCTCATTGACCCATATGTTTTGGTCATGTCCCACTTTACATAATTATTGGAAGGATATATTTACTACTATTTCCTCAATTTGGAATATAGATTTACAACCTCATTTTATTACTGCAATTTTTGGCATACCAAATGAAGATGGCAATCAGTTTTCCCCCTCAATCAGACGAATGATTGCTTTTGTAACATTAATGGCCAGAAGGTCTATACTACAAAATTGGAAAGAAGTAAATCCTCCTACTACATTTCAATGGCTTTCTCAAACTATTTCTTATCTGAGTTTGGAAAAAATTAGAAGCACTATTTTTGACTCATCAATTAAATTTGAAGAAACTTGGAGACCGTTTATTCGACATTTTCATATGAATTAATTTGGCCTTCTCCAGACCTTTCTGCTTATTCATGTTCAGGTATGGAGTTCCGGAGTTCTTTGACACTATCTTATACTTGTAAACTGTTATTATTGCCTATGTTAGTTTAGTTTAGTGTTTTATTTTTTTTAATATATATTTTTTTTCTCACATATTTTTTAATATTTTTTTTCTTTTTTAATGGTTATTTGTTTTTTTTTCATATAATCATGTGGACTTGATTAAGGTATTTTCTTTTGTTGATGTTTAGTAGGATATTATTATCTTATTATCAATGTGATTTCAAGTCTATTGTATTTATAATTTACTTATTACTATGTTATTTTTTTTGTGTATATGTGAAAATCAATAAAAAGATTGAAAAAGAAAGAAAGAAAGAATGAGAGAGGCCTCGCCCCTTTTGCATTTATCACAAAGAGGACTAATATTAGGGTAAAATCAAGATAGTTTAGATTTAGACATATGGGCTCTATGAACAATCTTAAACTGTAAAAGGCAATGGCGAGCACAAAGAGAGGTTGAATTAACCGATTTGAGAATCGAGTCCCAAGTCTCATCAGATAAGGAGATATTTAAATCATGCTCCCAAGCCATTCTAATTTTATCCACAGGGGCACGCCGTAAGGATGCTAATTTATCATGAATAAATGATATTAAAACTTTACCTAGTGGATTAATAGAAAGAAATAAATCCATAACATTTTTCTCAGGCATTTCAGGAAAGTTAGGAATTAAAGGAGTAATAAAGTGTCTAATTTGGAGATATTTAAAAAATGAGCATTGGGCAGATTGAACTTAGAACAGAGCTGTTGAAAAGATGCAAAGCGATTATCAATAAAAAGATCTTCAAAATGTCTAATGCCCTTCCTATACCAATCATGGAATGCTGAATCATACGTAGTAGATTAAAAAAAAGGTGATTATGTAAGATAGGGCGAGAAAAGGAAAAACCATGGAAACCATAAAATTTCCTAAACTGAGCCCATATACGCAAAGTGTGTCTAACAAGAGGATTAACAGTTAATCTGGACAAACTACTAGGGAGTACAGAGCCAAGAAGTGCAGAGATAGATAAATCTTTAGTGGAACTCAACTCCATTGCCACCCAGTTAGGACACTTGGGTTGGCCGTGGAAAAAAGACCAACGTATAGTGGCTGCCCAATAATATAAACGAAAGTTAGGTAAAGCCATGCCACCCTCTTTTTTAGATTTTTGGAGATAAACTTCATTAATTCTGGAGCGCTTATTCTTCCACAGATATGACAAAATAATAGAGTCTAAGGAATCATAAAAAGATTTAGGAATAAAAATTGGGATTGATTGAAATAAATATAAAAGTTTAGGGAGAACATACATTTTAACAACATTAATACGACCTACCAAAGACATAGATAGAGGTGACCATTGTAACAGACTCTGTTTTATAGTATATGAAAGACTGGCAAAATTTTCACGAAAGAGATCTTTAAACTTCCTTGTGACTGTAATCCCAAAATAAGTAAATTGATTATGAACTACTTTAAAAGGGAGATCACGAAATGTTAATTCTTGTGCTTCTTTATTAATTGGGAAAAGTTCGCTCTTATGTAAATTAAGTTTATAGCCAGAGAACTGGCTAAACTGATCAAGAAGTGAAAACACTGGAGGTAAGGATGTAGACGGATTTGAAAGAAAAAGTAATAAGTCATCAGCATAAAGAGAAACTTTATGCTCAACACCGCCTCTCCAAATCCCGGTCAATTCTGGACAATTTCGAAATGCTATTGCCAAAGGTTCTATAGCCAAATCAAAGAGAAAGGGACTTAAAGGGCATCCCTGACGGGTGCCACGTTTGAGGTTAAATAACTGGGATTTCTGAAAATTAGTCAAAACAGAGGCAAGTAGGACACAAATACAGCAATTTGATCCGAGAGATAAAACTTTGACTGAAGTCAAATTTTTCTAAAACTGCAAAAAAGTAGTTCCACTCTATACGATCAAATGCTTTCTCCACTTCGAGGGAAATAACACATTCAGGAATCCCAGTTGGAGGTGAATATAAAATGTTAAATAAACGCCGAATGTTAAAAAAAGAAAGACGGTTTTTAATAAAACCAGTTTGATCATCAGAAATAATAGAGGGAATAACAGTTTCTAATCTATAAGCCAAAACTTTGGCCAAGATTTTAACATCAACATTAAGCAAAGAAATCAGCCTATACAAGGAACACTCTGTTGGGTCTTTACCCTTTTTTAATAAAAGAATAATAGATGCCTCATTAAAAGAGGGTGGCAATTTACTGTAATTAAACGAGTCAGATAATACTGAGAATAACTGAGGAGAAAGAAGTGAAGAGAATGATTTAAAAAATTCTACGGGGAACCCATCAGGTCCAGGAGATCTCCCTGAAGACAATGCAGAAATTGCAAAAGGTATTTCTTCTGATGATATAGGCACATTAAGTTTGGCTTTAAAATCAGATGAAAGCAAAGGAATATTCAGATTATTTAAAAAATGATCAACAGAGATATTGTCATTCAAAGATTCCGAGGAATAAAGTTGAGAACAGAAATTTTTAAATGCGTCATTGATTTCTAAGTGATCCGATGTAAAGTCTCCATTCTCCTTCCGGATCTTTGTAATATGTTGTTTGGCTTTGGAAAGTCTCAGCTGACTGGCTAGAAATTTACCAGATTTGTCACCATGAATATAGAAGCGACTCTTACTTTCAAGAAGTTGGCGTTCAACAGGTTGAGTAGACAGAAGATTAAATTTAGTTTGAAGTTCTACACGCTTCTTGTATAATTCAGGATTCTTAGTTTGAGCATACAGTTGATCCAATTCTTTAATCTGATTAATGAGGTCTAATCAATCTGCACGGGACTTTCTATTAAGATTTGCTGTATAGGAGATTATTTGACCCCTCAAATATGCTTTCATGGCATCCTAGACAATCTGGGATGACATTTCAGATGATGTATTGGTGTTAAAATAAAAGGTTATCTGATCCTTAATAAATTTTAGAAAATCATCATCTGATAATAAAGTCAAGTCAAAACACCAGTGTTTATTCCTCTGAGGGAGACCAGGAAAATTAAAAGACAAAGTAATTGGGGCATGGTCAGAAATCAGTATACTCTGATAGTCACAAGAATAGACAAATGGAATAAGTTAATTATCGAGTAAAAAGTAGTCAATTCTAGTAAAGGTGTGGTGAACATGTGAAAAAAAAGAATAGTCTCTCTCAGTAGGATGAAGGAAACGCCATATATCAGAGATACCATAATTAGAGAGAAAAAAGTGAATAGCTAAGGCAGATTTAGTAGGTAGTCTAGTAACAGAGGACGATCGATCCAAATTAGGATCTAACCAACAATTGAAATCGCCACCCAGTATAAGAGAGTACGAGTTTAAATCTGGTAGTGAGGAGAAAAAACATTCAAAAAAATTAACATCATCAAAATTGGGAGCATACAGGTTTGCTAGTACAACTTTAGTATTGTATAATTTACCAGAAACAATAATAACGGCCATTTGTATCAGATATCTTATTATGGAGTTCAAAAGGAATATTTGAATTAATAAGGGTGGAGACCCCCTAGCTTTGGCAGCAAAGGATGAATGAAAATGCTGACCCATCCACTTTGACAGAAGCCGAGAATTATCAAAACTACAAATATGAGTTTCTTGAAGGAAAGCAATGTCAGCTTTGAGTTGTTTAATATGCGAGAAGACCTTCCTTCTTTTAACAGGATGATTCAATCCCTTTACATTCCAGCTCACAAATTTAAGTGAATTAACCATTATCAATTGTTAGTGCATAGAAGGTAGCAGGCATATAAAAAATCAAGCAGTACAATAACAGTCTGGGAGCAAAAACGTAAATATAGATCCGTAGAATCAAAACAGAAACATGTCCTGAATAACAAAGGAAAACAAAAGAAACAGTGAGTAGTGTTGGAACTGGAGAACCCTCCCCCTCGCAACCCAAAATTAGACGGCTACCTAAAAAAGCAGCTAGCCCTACCAAAAAAATTAACCGAAGTATGACACAGAACTGGAAGTCATTAACAAAAGTTCCGTATAAATAATATAGCAAATAGTAATTAATTTATGCACTAGAAAACAGAATTACAAATAGGAACAACTTCAACAGAAAAATAAAACTTAATACAAAGAAAATCAGAAGAAAACTAAAACGAACCTACCCGTGAAAAATTATAAAAGATTAAAAGAAAAAAAAGGGAGGGAGAAAAGGGGGAAATCATAAAATTCAAAGAGAGTCCTTATCAACCATTTACAGAAAAAAAAGCAAAACTTAAACTATGAATCAACCAACAGGGAGGCCTTCAATAAAAACTCCAAACCTCCAAAACAAGTTAAAGACAATTGTAGTTCTCTATAGATAAGGTTATACAAAAATAAATTAGATTACACAGGTAAAATCTAAAAGTTCGCAGGGAAACATTAAACTTAAATTATCTATTTAGAAAAAACGCACCAAGTCCAGGGAGAGATTGACTACAGCCCTTAGAGTTTCAATAGATAATGACTGAATTATTCAAGTGAAGTCTGAGTTCAGAAAAAATAGTTTTACTTCGAGAAGTACTTATCAACCATTTCAGAAGGTCAAGCCGGTTCCGAAGAAGACGAGGTGGCTGGAAGACTTCCAACAAACGCCTCAGCTTCCTTCACTGATTTAAACCACTTATAATCTCCAGTAGTAAGCATAATTCGAAGATCGGCTGGATTTCGAAGAGAGGGTCTGAATCCGCGATCAAAAAGCACTTTCATTACACCTTTAAACACAGCACGCATCTTCAGAACCTGGGGGGCAAAATCCTCCACAAAACGAATGACTGTATTTTGAAAAGCAGAAGTAGCTCTGCGGCGTGCCTCCATCGTCAAATGGTTTTTCACCTGGTATTAATGAAAGCATAAAATAATCGGCCGTGGGTGGGAACCCAGAATTGCTCGAGGAACATAGATCCTGTGTGCCCTTTCAAGCTCAGGTGGAGTCGGAAGAAATTCTTTCCCAAAAATCTCACAGAGAAACTTAGAAAAAAATTCAACGGGAGAGCCCTTTTCAGTGGCCTCTGGCAAACCAAGAATTCATAGATGGCAACGTCTGCTCCGATTTTCAAGATCCACCATTTTGGGAAAAAAGTTTACTATTCTTCTCCTCTAGGCTGGAGCAGAGAGTTTCAAGATATTGAACACGGCATTTTAAATCTTCAGAAGTTAAATCAATGCGAGATAAATATTCAGCATGTTCATCCACTCTAGCATTAATCTGATCCAATTTGACATTCAGCTGGTTGAAAGAAGTTCTAAATTCAGCTCTAAAATCCACTAAAGTATCTTGTCGATGTTCCAGAACAGCGAGAATGTCAGCTGGCAAAGCCGTAGAAGTTTGCTTTTTCCTGGTTTTAGTACTTTTGGTAGCCATTATAAGATAGATGTGTTCGCAGGCAGGTAAAAGAGAACTAATAAAATACCTAACTAAGGTTTAAGAAGGGAGACATATAGTGCAAAGGTAAGAAGAATAACAGAGCAAAAGTTCGGAGCAACTAAACAATCGCCATCTTACCGGAAGTCGCTCAAGTCCATTATTAAGGATGAAATAGTGGCATATCTAGATAGCAGTGATAGGATTGGGCCGAGCCAGCATGGATTTACCAAGGGTAAATCATGCTTGACTAATCTGTTGGAATTTTTCGAGGATGTAACCAGGAAGTTAGATGGGGGAGATCCAGTGGATGTAGTGTACCTCGATTTTCAGAAGGCATTTGATAAGGTCCCACATAGGAGATTGGTGGGTAAAATCAAAGCTCAGGGCATTGTGGGAGAAGACATTGACATGGATAGAAAACTGGTTGGCAGATAGAAAGCAAAGGGCAGCGGTGAATGGGTGTTTCTCGGAATGGCAGGTGGTGACTAGTGGGGTGCCAAAGGGCTCGGTATTGGGACCACAGCTGTTTACAATTTACGTCACCAATTTAGATGAAGGCATTGAGAATAACATCAGCAAATTTGCTGGTGATACTAAGCTGGGTGGCAGTGTGACATGTGATGAGGATGTTAGGAGAATTCAGGGTGACTTGGATAGGCTACGTGAGTGGGCAGATACTTGGCAGATGACATTTAATGTGAATAAGTGAGAGGTTATCCACTTTGGGAGTAAGAACAGGAAGGCAGATTATTATCTGAACGGTGTAGAGTTAGGTAAGGGAGAAATACAAAGAGATCTGGGAGTCCTTGTTCATCAGTCACTGAAGGTGAATGCGCAAGTGCAGCAGGCAGTGAAGAAGGCTAATGGAATGTTGGCCTTTATTACAAAGGGAATTGAGTACAAGAGCAAGGAAATCCTCTTGCATTTGTACAGAGCCCTGGTGAGTATTCAAGCCCTGGAGTATTGTGTACAGCTTTGGTCTCCAGTGTTAAGGAAGGACATCCTGGCTGTAGAGGAAGTGCAGTGTAGATTCATGAGGTTAATTCCTGGGATGTCTGGACTGTCTTACGCAGAGAGGTTAGCGAGACTGGGCTTGTACACGCTGGAATTAAGGAGATTGAGAGGGGATCTGATTGAAACATATAAGATTATTAAGGGATTGGACAAGATAGAGGCAGGAAATATGTTCCAGATGCTGGGAGAATCCAGTACCAGAGGGCATGGTTTGAGAATAAGGAGTAGGTAATTTAGGACAGAGTTAAGGAAAAACTTCTTCTCCCAGAGAGTTGTGGGGGTCTGGAATGCACTGCCTCAGAATGTAGTGGAGGCCAATTCTCTGGATGCTTTCAAGAAGGAGCTAGATAGGTTTATTATGGATAGGGGAATCAAGGGATATGGGGACAAGGCAGGAACCGGGTACTGATAGTAGATGATCAGCCATGATCTCAAAATGGCGGTGCAGGCTTGAAGGGCCGAATGGTCTACTTCTGCACCTATTGTCTATTGTCTAATTTATTCTAAAGGTCAAAGTAGCAATTACAGGGGTGGAGTTTCAAGATGGCGGCGTAAGCATCTGCCTTTTAGGCGCTCTTTATTTTTTTAACTATAATCACCCTTTAATTAGACCTTTTCGAACTTAATCATATGAGTTGCTACCTTTGATTGACCCTTTTTTCCTAAAATAATAGTTGATCTAATCTTGTCAAACCTAAAATGGCTACAAGTAAGAAATCGGCTAAGGATCCTGTATCCATCGACGCAATTGTTGGTCTTTTGGACACTAAACTGGATGTTAAATTTGCGGCTATGGAAAGTAAATTGGACAATAAACTGGATGCTAAATTTGCGGCTCTGGAAGGCAGACTAGAAGGTAAATTGGACAGTAAACTGTTAAGTTTTGAAAGGAGGATTACTTCGAAAATATCCGATCTTGAAGGAGTTGTTAAATCGCTTGAAACTAAGTTTCAGTCGCAGGCGTTAGAGGTTCAACAGCATGGAAATAAGATCACGACTCTTGAACAATCAATTTGTGAAAAAGCACGTACAATTGAAGTGTTAGAGAAGAAGATAGAGTCGACTGTTAAAACTTTAGATCAGTACAAGTTTAAAATTACTGATCTTGAAAATCGTTCTCGCAGACAGAATTTGCGCATCATCGGAATTCCCGAAAAAGTTGAGTCCGGTGATTTAACTGAATTTTTCTCTAAATTACTGTGGGAAATTTTCGGTGGTGAAGGTTTGAAAAATGAACCTGTTATTGACCGCGCTCATAGAGTTGCGAGGCTTTCGTCTGTGTCTGATAAACCACGAGCGGTGATTGTTCGCCTTCATTATCCTCGTGAGAAAGAGCTTCTAATTCGATTAGCTCGTAAAAAAGGTATGATCTCCTACAGAAATTATTCATTTCGAATAGTTGAAGACTATTCGTATGAAGTTATGAAAGCCAGGATCGCTTTTAAACCAGTGATGGCAGAGATTCATTCGTTTGGTTTTAAACAAGCTTTAATGTATCCGGCGAAACTTAGAATGGTGCTGCCCGACAACAGTCTACACTTTTTTATCACTCCTGAAGAAGCGAAGAAATTTGTTGAAGAATATCGATCCTCTAGTGCAACTTGAACTATGAGTTACATTGAAGATTTTTTTTGGAGAGAGGATGTTATTTCATTTTAAGTTTTAACCCTGGAAGTTGGGTTATAACTTCTTATTTTGAACTATGGGTCTGGGTCTTTCTTTTTTACTACTATTATTATTGCTTATAGATGCTGTTTTAATTTTTATTATATCCTTTTTTTATATACGTTTGTATTTTGTAATAATGAATTATTTTTTTTCAAAATGTCGTTTCTTCTTCCCATAAGTCTTTACTTTTTATAAGCGTTTATTTGCTTGCCTGTATTTAGAAATGGAACAAAGGTTTTGAATTCTTTTTCTTTAGTTTTTTTTTTAAATATGTTGTAGTGTCTATTAAATCTTTTTTTTATAAAAATATTCTATTTTGATAACTTTTTTACTATATTTTCTTATTAGATTGCTGAATTTATATTCATATTTTGTAATATGGCTTTCTCAAAATGTCGTTTCTTCTTCCCATAAGTCTTGGCTTGTGAAACGTCATCTTTGTATCTGAATATGGAATTTCTTTTTTAAAGGTGTATCACATTTTTAAACTTTAATGTGCATTTTTTTTTATTAATGATCTTTCTGGTTTTACTTTTTTAGTTTTTTTTTGATTTGTCTGATATGGGTGTGTATGTGTATATATATATATATATATATATATATGTAGGTATATATATATATATATATTTTTTTTTTTGCAACTCTATATTTTAATTGGGGTGTTATATAGTTTTTTCTTAAAAAATTTTCTTATGGAGCTGCCATCTTGAAATGGGGGTAATATTAGTATTAGTTTATGCGCCTGCCGCTTGGCTTTTTTTCAAAGGGTGGGGGGAGGGGGGAGGGATCTTTTTTCATGCTTTTGCTTTTTATTTTTTTGCTTTTAGTTTATGGGCTGACTTTAAATTGTTAATATTGTTGAGGTGTCAGGATCTCCGGTTGCTCCTGAATCAATTTTCCTTCTTCCTAAATTGTGGGTTATGTGTCTTTTTAACCTTTTATGATACATACAATTAATATTGGTATGATGGATAAATCTATTAACTTTATCTCGTGGAATACTAATGGTTTAAATCATCCGATTAAACGTAAAAAAATATTTAAAGTATTCCATAGATTGAACGCTAATATTATTTTTGCACAGGAGACCCACATTAGGAGGGAGGATAATCAACGTTTTTTTAGGTTCTGGAAAGGTCAACAATTTCACTCAAATTGTACCGCTAAAATTAGGGGTGTGTCTATTTTTATAGACGCCTCAATTTCGTTTACACATTATGAAATTATTTCTGATCCACAGGGTAGATTTTTGTTGATAACTGGTTCACTTTTTAATCGGAAAGTTGTTTTAGTTAATATTTATGCTCCAAACTTTGATTGTCCTGAATTTTTTAAACGTTTATTTACTTCTCTTCCTAATTTGAATGAATATATGTTGATTATGGGTGGAGACTTTAATTGTTGTTTGAATCCTTCGATGGATAGATCTAAACCTATTCGAACTCTTCCGAATAGATCAGCTTTACTTATTAATTCTTTTATGGTTGATTCTGGAATTACTGAAATATGGCGGTTTTTGAATCCTAAAGGTAAAGAATTTTCATTTTTTTCACATGTATATCATAGTTATTCTAGAATTGATTACTTTCTTATTGATCATCGTTTATTAACAGATGTTATTGATTGTAAATACGATTCTATTGCTATTTCGGATCATGCGCCTTTGAAGTTATCTATCAAGATTTCGGATTCTTCTATCAATACTAGATCTTGGAGACTTAATGCTACTTTACTTCAAGATCCAGAATTTATTACCTTCATAAAACAACAAATTGACTTATTTTTTTCAACAAACTATAATGAAGAGATTGATAAAGGAATACTTTGGGACTCTTTCAAGGCTTTTATTCGTGGACAAATTATTTCATATTCCGCTGGTAAAAGAAAACAAAGATATTCAGATATAGCTTTATTGGTGGATAAAATTAAAGAAATTGATAAGATTTATTCCGTTACTCCTACCAAAGAACTTTATAAGAAGAGAGTTGAGCTTCAAATGGAACATAGTTTATTATTATCTTCTTCAATTGAGAATCAATTAATTAAGACTAGGGCTCAATTTTATATTCATAGTGATCGAACTGGTAAATTGTTAGCTAATCAATTAAAAGCTATTTTGACTAAGCGACAAATTATTAAAATTCGTAAACAAGACGGTAATTTAACTACTGATTATAAAGAAATTAATAACACTTTTCAAGATTTTTATAAATCTTTATATCAATCAGAATTTGACGGTGACCGGTTTACGATGGATAATTTTTTTAATAATTTGAATATTTCTAAACTGATAGATGAAGATTGTAGCTTGCTTGATGCTCCTATTTCTATGGATGAAATAAGAGAGGCTATCTCATCAATGAATTCAGGGAAAGCTCCTGGTCCTGATGGTTTTATTGTAGAATTTTTTAAAACTTTTTCTTTATTGCTTTCTCCTTGGCTATGTGAAATCTTTAATGATGCGTTTGTTAAGAAGAGATTACCTCAATCGTTTTATGAAGCTACTATCTCTTTAATTCTTAAAAAAGATAAAGATCCTACCTTATGTGCATCTTATCGCCCTATATCTTTATTAAATGTAGACTCTAAGATTCTTACAAAAATTTTAGCCATTAGATTAGAAAAGGTATTACCACAGATTATTTCAGAAGATCAAACTGGTTTTATTAGGAATCGATATTCCTTTTTTAATATTAGAAAATTGATTAACATAATTTATACTTCATCACCTACAACCCCAGAATGTGTTATCTCATTAGATGCTGAAAAAGCCTTTGATAGAGTTGAATGGACATATTTATTTAATGCATTGAGAAACTTTAATTTTAGTCCTAATTTTATATCATGGATTAAATTAATATATTATAAACCTGTTGCTTCTGTTCTTACAAATAATTATAGATCCTCTTTTTTTCAATTATCTCGTGGTACGAGACAAGGTTGTCCTTTAAGTCCTTTATTATTTAATATTGCATTAGAACCTTTAGCTATTGCTATTCGTGAGTCTCCTAATATTTTTGGTATTACCCGTAATGAGAAATTATACAAATTATCGCTTTATGCTGATGATTTGTTGTTATATATTTCTAATCCTAGTAGGTCTATTCCTGCTATTTTATCCTTGTTGGCTCAATTTGGTAGTTTTTCTGGTTATAAGTTAAACTTAGATAAGAGTGAGTTATTCCCTTTAAATGCGCAAACTTTATTGAGTGATAGGATGCCATTTAAAGTTGTTACTGATAACTTTATCTATTTAGGTATAAAAATCACCAAGAAATATAAAGATTTATTTGGACTGAATTTTTTACCTATGCTTCATCAAATTCAGCAACTTACTACTAGATGGTCTCCCTTATTTTTATCATTAGTTGGTCGGATTAATGCTATTAAAATGATGATTTTACCGAAATTTTTATATTTATTCCAAGCTTTACCAATTTTTATTCCTAAATCTTTTTTTGATAATATTGATTCAAAGATTTCCTCATTTGTTTGGCAAAATAAAAATCCTAGGTTAAGCAAAAGGCAATTACAAAAGTCTAAAAAAGATGGTGGTCTAGCTTTACCTAACTTTAGATTTTATTATTGGGCGAATAATATTCGTAACCTAATGTACTGGAAACTAGATTTGGATTCACCTGTGTGCCCACAGTGGGTAAATTTGGAATGTAGTGAGGTTAAGGGATATTCTATATTTTCCGTTCTTGGTTCTTTTCTTCCTATTGATTTAGCCAAATTCAATAAACAGATATCTAACCCTGTTGTTAAACATACACTACGAATTTGGTTTCAATTTCGCAAATTCTTTAATCTGAAAAACTTTGCTCTGGACAGCCCTATTTTATGTAATTTTTTTTTCAAACCTTCATTGACAGATCAAGCTTTTAGTATATGGAAAAGGAAAGGTATAAAATGTTTTCGTGATCTTTTTTTTGAAGGTACTTTGATGTCTTTTGATCAACTATCCAACAAATTTGAATTACCTAAATCTAATTTTTTTAGATACTTACAAATTAGAAATTTCTTACATAAAATTCTTCCATCTTTTCCTAATTCAACTCCATCGGATTTTTCAGATTTGATTTTTACTTTTAATCCTTGTCAGAAGGGATTAGTAGCTTTTATTTATAACATGATTATGAAGATACAGCCAGAAATATCGGATAGAATTAGACAAGAATGGGAAAAAGAACTTCGATGTAATATATCAACAGATAAATGGGAAAAAATTTTACAAATGGTTAATTCCTCCTCTATTTGTGCTAAACATGCTTTAATACAATTTAAAATTGTACATAGAGCTTATATGTCTAAAGATAAACTTGCCCGATTTTATTCGCATATTAATCCTCAATGTGACAGATGTCACTTAGAAGTGGCTTCATTGACTCACATGTTTTGGACATGTCCCACTTTACATAATTATTGGAAGGACATTTTTGATGTCATTTCCTCAGTATGGAATATCGATTTACAACCCCATTTTATTACTGCAATTTTCGGTATACCAAATGAAGATGGCAATCAGCTTTCCCCTTCAATCAGACGAATGATTGCTTTTGTAACATTAATTGCCAGAAGGTCTATATTACAAAACTGGAAAGAAGTAAATCCTCTTACTACATTTCAGTGGTTCTCCCAAACTATTTCTTATTTGAGTTTGGAAAAAATCAGAAGCACTATCTTTGATTCTTCAATTAAATTTGAAGAAACCTGGGGACCATTTATTCGACACTTTCATATGAATTAATTTGGCTTATTTCAGATCCTTTTCTCTACTTATACTTGTTCAGGTATGGAGTTCTGGAGTTTTTCTTGACACCTTTATATATTTATAAAGTGCTATTATTGCCCATGTTAGTTTTAGTTTAGTATTTTTTTTCATTATATATTTTTTCTCATATATAATTTCAATTTTTTTTTTCTTCTTTCGACGATTATTTTTGTTTTTCATATATATTTATATAGACTTGATTGATTTATGTACCTTTTGTTGATGGATGTTTTAATAGGATATTATTATCCTATTACTAATGTAATCTCAAGTCTATTGAATCTGTAATCTATTCATTATTTTGTGTTATTTTTTTTATATATGAAATTTAATAAAAAGATTGAAAAAGAAAGAAAGAAAGCAATTACAATAAAGTCACATTCAATCAAACAAAACAATAGCACCACATACACTCAGTAGCCACTTTATTAGGTACATCTATACACCTGCTCATTAATGCAAATATCTAATCAACTAATTGTGCCAGCAAATCAGTGCATAAAAGCAATGAGACATATCAATAGCTTCAGCTCTTATTCTGTTGGTTGGTCTAAACAGGGAAGAAATGTGATCTAAGTGGTGGAAAGTTCAAGGGGGATATTAGAGGAAGGTTTTTCACTCAGAGAGTGGTTGGTGTGTGGAATGCACTGCCTGAGTCTGTGGTGGAGGCAGATACACTAGTGGAATTTAGGAGACACTAGACAGGTATATGGAGGAATTTAAGGTGGAGGGTTATATGAGAGGCAGGGTTTAAGGGTCAGCACAACATTGTGGGCTGAAGGGCCTGTACTGTGCTGTATTGTTCTATGTTCTATTAAGTGACTTTGACCACAGAACGATTGTTGATACCAGATTGATCTCCTGGGATTTTCACGCACAAGTCTCTAGAGCTTACAGAGAATGCAGTGAAAAATAAAAACATCCAGTGAGTGTCAGTTCTGTGGATGAAAACACTTTGTTAATGAGAGGGGTCAGAGGAGAGTGGCCAGACTGGTTCAAGCTGACAGGAAGGCAACAGTAGCTCAAATAACCACCCTTACAACAGTGGTGTGCAGAAGAGCATCTCTGCATGCACAACATATTGAACCTTGAAATGAATGGGCTACAGCAGCGGCAGATTCAAGATTAATTTATTATCAAAGAATGTATATACAACCTTGCGATTTGCTTGCTCACAGATAGCCACAATGCAAGAAACCCCAAAGAATCTAATTAAAGGATAAAAAGACCAACCCTCCATGTGAAAGAGAAAGAAAAAAAATCATGCAAAGAATTGCAGTGAAAAACAATAGCATTCCCAACTAAGATTGAGTCCTCAGATCTGAAGAACAGCCTGGAGTAGGCCCAAAGCCTTGCTAGTCATATTAGAGGGCACGCAGCACAGCAACCGGGGCAGTCTTCATAGCCTCGGCGCTATGGAGAGAGGAGTGACCATTGCAGAGAGCAAGTGAAATCGGTTCTCATCCCGACCGACACCCTGTCTTTTCAGTCTATCTGGGCAGGTGTTTGAATTGACCCAACAACAGAACAGAGAAAGGCCCCACACCCTGGAGAAAGGAGTGAAGATTGTGGACAGCGAGCAAAATCAGCTCTCACCTCTGATCTGGGCCAGCAGTTAAATTGGCCACGCTGGGTTCCACTCCTGTACCTAATAAAGTGGCCACACTTTATTATGCTTGTTTAGGATATCGGAATTGCCTATTAGGTCTTCTCTAATTCACACTGTTCATCATCTCTATCTGTTGATTAATTGTGTACTCACTTGTTCTTGTACACCCAGCAGCCAAGCTTATCTTTGGGTGTTGGTCGCACTCCTTTGAAGTTTTCTATTCTCTGCCAATGCAGCATTCTGTCTTTGGATCTCAGATTTAACATATATAACTACAGAGAGATTAAAAAAAGTATGTCAGGCTTAAGCCTACTTTATGGCTTTGATGTCAACTGCTTTAAATGAGAACAATGCAATTAGAAAACAAGACTCAAATCTGTAATCTCAATCAATGATAGTATCGTGAACGGTATTATCACTTCTTCCTGTCCAGATTTGAGAGAACTGAACAACCATATTATAGTGGTTAGTGCTGTATGATAGGAGAGCAACAAGGGACAAATTTTACCTATAAAATATAATCAAATAGGAAGAGTCTGGGCAAGTATACAAAAAATACAGCTACCACTATTCTATAGTTTAATCTATAGCTATGTCACCCTATAGTTTAAAACTTGGTTATTAATAGGATATTAACTGCAGACGTGCAGCTAATAGAGAAACTATATGCTCTGGTGTACAATTCTAGGACAAGAGGAAATAATTTTAAGTGAGAGCTGGGCCATTCAAGGGGAATTTCTCAGAGGGAAATGTGGAATTCCCACAGCATATACCCCTAGTCTTACCACCAAACAATTTGTGCTTCTACTTTCTGTCATGTAACCTTAACAGCACATTATCACAACAGATTATAAATCCACCTTGTGTGTCAATGAGAGCAGTGCCTCTCTCCCTGAAAGGCTAAATGCCTCCTATATATGATTTGATATAATGAATAACGTGACAGAGGAAAACACCCTCTCCCTCAAAGAACAGGCACCTTGTCTGGCTGCAGCCGAGGAGGTGAGGAGAACCCTAGCCAGGGAAAACCCACGCATAGCTGTGGGGCTGGACAACATAGCTGGTCAACTACTGAGGAACTGTGCGCCTCTGCTAACAGAGGTCTAAATGGACATCTTTAACATCTTTGCAACCGTCTACTGTGCCTCCAGGCTTCAAGGCAACCACCATCATTCTGTTGTCCAAGAAAGTGACAATAACAGGCCTAAACGATTACCGCCCAGTGGCAAGGACCTCAACAATCATTAAATGTTTTGAGTGCCTGGTAATTGGATTATATCAATTGACCAGCAGCATTGTAGATGAAGGGCAGGATGCACCTTACGAACTACAGCTGAATGTTCAATACCGTCATCCCCCCAAAACTTATCAGTAACCTTGGCCTCAGTATCTCCTTTTGCAAACTGGATCCTCGATTTCCTCACTTGCAGACCACAGTAAGTTCAGATCAGTAACATCTCCTCCACAATCTCCATCAGCACAAGTGCACTACAAGGCTATGTGCTTCGTCTCCTGCTCTACTCTCTTTACACTGTGTGCCTAAACACAGGCCCCAATGCCTATTCAAGATCGCTGATAACACCACTGACATAGGCTGAATCAAAGGTGATAATGAATCAGCACATCAGAGAGAGACTGAAAATCTGGCTGAGTAGTGCCATAGCAACAACCTCTCACTCAGTGTCAGCAAGACCAAGGAGCCAATTATTGACTTCAAGGGAAGGAAACCAGAGATCATTGGACGATCAAATGTGGAGACTCACTTTCAAGGACTATCACATTCTTAATATCTGTTGCCTATTTATTATTTCTTGCTTTTTGTATTCGACAGTTCTGCTGTACTCTGGTTGAATGCCCAAGTTGGGCAGTTTTTCAGTAATTCTGTTATTGTTGTTATTCTATACATTTATTGAGTATTGTTGTTGTTCCTCTCTGTGCCTTATGGTGCATCAGGCAGCAACCTTGTCATTACTTTAGCATTGTCTGTTTTTTTAAATAAAGACACTGATTTGCTAGCTCGATGCTCAACCCAGAATGGATGGAAAGCATGCAAGGAACCAGCTGGATTCAAACCCTGGCCTTTAAATCTGGTGCGGATGCCACTACACCACCAGCCAGGCAATTTAAGTATGCCCATAAGAAAATGAATCTCAGGGATGTATGTACTTTGATAATAAATTTACTTTGAACTTTGAGGTATTGTTGAGGATCCCTACCATCCATCCCACAATCTCTTTGGCCACTATTGTCAGGAAGGAGGTTCTGAAGCAGGAGGACTAGGACTGCTAGACTGGGTAACAACTTCTCCCAAGCTGAGAAACTAATAAATACCCTGCCACCACTTAGGTCTTAACACTAGGGCATTGTTTACCTGTGCTGTGCACTTCGAATTATATTTTATTAACTTATTTGTGATAATTTTTGTTTTATGTGCTGTCTGTGATATACGTCTTGTATATCTGTAGTTCAGAGGAATTTATTTCATTTGGTTGTATGTATGTACAGTCAGATGATGATAAACTTGAACGCACATTGATACTCACAGCCCAGTGCAGTTGAGAACATCCTAGTGTGCTGCACCTCTGCAAGGTAGGAACACTGTACTGCAATGGACAGGAAGGCTCTACAACGAGCAGCTAAAGCTACCCAACACATTACTGACACCAGCCTTCCCACCATGAAGGACATATATAAAAAAGGCCAGCAAAATCCTGAAGGATCCCACCCATCCGGCTCATGGTTATCAGAGGAGAGGCTACACAGCACCTAGGCTAGGACCACCACAATCAAGAACAGTTACTTACTCCAAGTTGTCAAGCTGATCAATACCTCCACCCATTAACCTACACCACCACCACTACTTTATCATTTCCTGGCAGTCATCTGACGTGCAGATGCTCTTGCACTAGGTGTCACTTTATGCACATACAAAACATATACAAGCCCTTCTTATGTATTAACATTGTGTTTTATTACTGTGTTCTCAGCTGCATCAGATGCAAAGTAGCAATCATTGTGTTCTTAACAGTCTTGAATCTTGAACAGAAGGTGCTAGCCATATGATTGTATGTTTTAAATATAACTGTGCATGTGTTAATGCTTTTTAAAAATCAGTTTTCTCACAAGATTAAAAAACACAGCAATAGTTAATCACTGCAACATTCTAACTCAGTAAATTTAAAACTACCTCATTTGAGTTGCCTATGGCATAATGCCCTCCAAACAAATACAGCACTCCATCCACACAAGCTGCACAACTTCCTGACATGGACTGAGGAACATCACCTGTTGTGAATTTCTTCTTCCTGTAAGGAAATAATGTTATTAATATGAATTTCATTTGGCAAGAAAGAATTTTCATGAACGCTGAAAATTTTTAACAAATTTTTGATCACTTCAGAGAGGGCTGCTCTCAAATGAGAGAGATGCAGGTTTCTCCTTTCCTTATCTGTATTTAGATACCTGTCCACTGAAAAACACCATTGTGGAATTGAATCCAGCTTTCACTGTTTTCCTCTCATCCAGATTCTACAATTCTTCACCAGTCAAGTACTACATTGAGGGGAATAAACAGTCAAGGCTTTGGGCCGAAACCCTACTTTGGGACTGGAAAGAAAGGGGCAGAAGCCAGAACAAGGCAGCGAGGGGAGGGGAAGGAGTACATGCTGTCAGGTGATAAGCGAGACTATGTGAAGGGAAGAGGGGTGCAAGTTAAGAAGATGCATGGATAGGTAGAAAAGATAAAGAGCTAAAGAGGAACCAGAGCGAGGTGATGGCCAGATGAGAAGGGGTACAGGGTAACCAGAACATGAAATGGGAAAAGCGAGGAGGATGGTATTGCTGTTGTAGTCTGGTGGATTGGCCTCTATCTTACTGAGGCCAGATGGTAATTCTCAGACACCTCCACTTACTTCTTGTACAGGACCATTGAGGAGCACCAGGCCATTGTCCTGTGCACCATCACCAACCTCTTGACTTTGGAGATCTCCGATCCACTGGCACCAACCTCAGTTCCCGTACTCTGCAGGTAGTTTCTGTCTCTTACAAACCTATATCCCAATAGGCCCATTGTTTCAGCCCGCCCCTGTCCCACTGAACTCTTGTTTGCATACCTCGACTCCATTTTGTCTCCCTTGGTTCAGCCCACAGGTATATCTGCAACATTTCACATGCTCTTCATCATGTCCAGAACCTGGCATGGATTGTCTTACTTTTACTTTGGGGATATTCATACTTCCATCCCTCATCAGGAAGGTCTTAAAGCTCTCTGCTTCTTTCTACACAACACATCTAACCAGTTCTCCTCCATCTGGCAAAACTGGTTCTTACCTTCAATTTCTCTGTCGGCTTCCCACCTTCTTTAAATCAAAACCGTAGCCATGGGCCCCAGCCATGCCTGACTTGTCCGCTACATGGAACAGTCCATATTTCAAGTCTACACTGGGAATACTACACAACTCTTGTGTTGCTTCCTGCGCTCACACTGAACTGGTCAATTTCATCAACTTTGCCAGCAACTTCCACCCTGCCCTAAAACTTACCTGGTCCACTTTAGACACTTCTCTCTCTTTTATCAATCTCTCTCCATCTCTGGAGATGGGCTATCCACTGGCATCTTTTACAAACCTACTAACCCTCAGTTAACTTGACTATACCTCTTCCCAACCCATCACTGGTAAAAAAAAAATGCTATTCCTCTCTCTCAGTTTCTCCATCTCCGCATCTGTTCTTTCCCACCATCGATGCTTCCCTTACCCACACCTCTTCCTTTTCCCAGACATCTACATTTACTTCATCCTCCCGCTGTCATAACAGAGATGGGTTTCCCTTGTCCTCAACTGTCATCTCACAAGTTTCTATATCCAGTACATCATTCTCCATAACTTCAGTCATGTCCAACAGGATCCCACCAGTAAGCATATCTTTACCTTCCCCCCTCACCCTTTCTGTAGGGATCACTTTCTATGTGATTCCCTTGCTTACTTGTTAATCACAATTTATCTCCATCCTGGTGCGTATCCCTGCAGGCATGCCAAGTGCTGCACCTGCCCCTACACCTCATCCCTCAGCACCATTCAGGGCCCAAATCAGTTCTTCCAGATGAGACCTGACACATATTGGGGTTCTGTCGAGTACCTTCACTCTATAAGCCACAAAACAGGTTGTTTCTCCCATTAGTCACCCAATCAGAGTCACTCGCTTGCTTTTCTCTACTCATCTCCCTTCGATGTTACTTTAAACAAGTTTGATTTCTAATTTTTCTTGCTTTTGATCAACCTGTTCTGGTGCTGCTGAGTATTTCCATCACTTTCTGGAATTATTTCAAATTAAGCACCAGCTATTCTTTAGCCTGGCAATGAATGTACTCACGAGTCACAGCATTAAGCAACTCAAGTAATTCAGTATCTGTTCAGGTTTATAAAGAAAAAAAAAATCAATATGTAAAATATTAAAAGAAAGATCAAAACATTCCATTGTCCAGTTTCCATGTTATAGATCCAAAGTTCTTCTCTTGGCAAATAGAAATCATGATAGCCTCGAATTGCAGCATTCTGCAAATAAATTGAAAAACAATTCAGAAAAAACAACAAGACAATGATGACATTTAGTGCTCACACACAGAGATGCATCATGGGCAGACGCACTATGGTCCTCCAAGACCACGTCATCTACACTAACCGTCTTTTTTATTCCCACTTTTTATATATATATATATAAATCTATTCGCTCTGGTTTCCTCATCGCTGACCTACATACCAAGGTCAATTTACAATACCCAATTAACCTAGATGCTGGAGGAAACCAGAGCACCTGGAGGGAACCCACATGATCACAAGGAAAACATGCAAACTCACATAGATGGTACCCGAGATCAGGATTGAACCTGGATCTCTGGTATTGAGAAGCAGCAGCTCTACTTCTTTGGTTGGTCTGCCAGTGTAGTGGTCAGTGTAATGCTTTATAGTGCCAGCTGTCAGATCAGGGTCCACTGCCACCACTGTCTATAAGGAGTTGGTATGTTCTCTCCGTGACCACGTGTGTTTCCTCCCACATTCCAAACACGTTTGAGTTAGGGTTCATAAGTTGTGGGCATGGGTAAGCTATGCTGGTGATGCAAACATGGCAACGTTTTCGGGCTGCCCAAACACATCGAGGATTGCTTTGGTCATTGACATAGGCCAAATATTCTGATGTACATGTGACAAAGCTTATTTTTAATCTTTACCTTTACTATCTGTGCCATTGTCACATCTTCTGTAAGAAAATTAAAATAACCTGCTGGAACATACTGAGGTTCAGTATTAGCAGGATCAGAAATTCATGGCTCCCATGGTAACAGTGAAGTTCAGACAACTTTTGGAATATTGTGAGCAGTTTTAGGCTTTGGCCTCCACAGCTGTTTGTAGCAAGGAATCCCATGTGCTCACCACCCACTGGCTAAAGAAATTCCTCATTATAAAGAGACATCCTTCTTTTCTGCGGTTGTGCCCTCTGGTCCAAGGCTCCCCCTGTATAGGAAACAGCCTCTTCACAACGTTCTTATCGACACCTTTCAATATTTGATAGGTTTTGAGATCTCTCTCATTCTTCTAAACTCCAGTGAGTACAGTCTCAGAGTCATCAAATGCTCCTCTTACATTAACCTTTTTATTCCCAGAATAATTCTTGTCAACCTTCTGTGGATGCTGTCCAATGCCAGCAGAAGGAAAGATTTTCTGCACAGAATGGGTGGGCAATATCCGGAATTCATTCATTGAAACTGTTGCTACGGCCCAAACAAAACTTTCAAAATAAGGAACAAATTCTTTAAAGGAAAGGTTTGCAGGGTTCGTGGCAAAAAAGTAGTAAACAGAGACTGTTCCACAGACTTGACTGTTAAATGTACTTTTCTTCCATTGTTAATAGTTTTGTGACTCTACAGAATATCTTTGAGCAAGTTATTTTGACAATCTCAAGTAATCCCATCACTGCATAGCTCATAGCACAGAACAGGGCCACATCATATCTACGCCAAACCTTTCCCTACACTATTTTGCTCGCTCAAGGTCTGTAACCTTCTAGACCTTGCTATTTAAGTGTCTGTCCACATATTAGATGTAGTGATTGTATCCGACTCCACCACTTTCTCTTGCACTGAGTTACAATATCAACCACTTACTGTGAAAAAAAACAACTTTCCTCTTTTGAACTCTTTACACCTTAATACATGCTCTCGTATTTTGATACTCCTATCCTATCTATGCTTCTTGTACCTCTATCAGGACATCTGGGGAAAAGAAATACAGCATATTCAATCTCTCCCTAAAACTGAAGGATTCCAATTCTGGCAACATCCTGGTTAATTTTCTCTATATTCCATTCAGCACAACCACATCCTCTTAATCGTGTAACAACAATATTCCAAATGTGGTCTATCCAGTATTTTGTAAAGTTGCAACGTTTCATTCCAACTTGCCTTCTTCTCTACCTATTGACCCATATTGTCACTTCCAAGGAAATATGGTCCCTCTGCTCATCAACATGCCTTAGTGCTGTAACCTTTACTATATTCATCCTACCCTTATTTAACTTCCTAAAATGCATCACCCCAACAACTGGGATTACATTCAATCTGCTAGCACTCCTCCCCAATTTTCCATCTTATTGATCTTCTGCCATATTTTTAAACAACTTTCTGCCCTATCCAGAGCATCTTGTCATCTGTATACTTGCAATAACGCCGCCTACATTTCCATCCAAGTCAATATACAGTATATCATAAAGAACAACAGTTCCAAGCCCTAAGCCCTGCAGTACATCTCTGGCTGCATCAGTATGACAGAATTTCCTTGCACAAAACCATGTCAGCAATCCCTAACCAGCCACTTCCTTTCCAAATGTACATATATCTGAAGATTTTGTTCAGTAATTTCCCAATGCTGACATAAAGCTCACCACCTATATTTACCTGGCTATTCTCTGCTGTCCTTAAGTGAAGAAACATTAGCTATCCTTCAGTCTTTTGGCACCTCACTTATGGGTGACTTAGAAAAGATTTCCATCAGGACTCCAGCCATCTTCTCTTTTGCTTCCCATAGCTACCAAGTATAGATCTTATCCTGGTCAGGGGCTTAATCAGCTCTCACCTGTCCCACAATGCCCTATACCTCCTCCTCGATACCCACCTGCTTCAGTTTACCTACACACCTCTGAACTGATTATCTTCTGTTACTCTCATTGGCAAATATTAGATGATAATTATTCATTTAGGACCTCACCCCCATCACTTGGCTCTACGTATAAATTATCATTTTGATCCGCAAGGACATCTGCTCTTTCTCAGGCTAGCCTCATTTCTGATAACACAGAGAATTTCTGTAAAATACTCTAACTGAAATAATATCATTTGCTTTATTTTACACTACGTCCTTTTATCTGAACTCACAACTAATTAGCCCATAAGTACAATTGCAAATATAATCTGGATTGCCTGAACACATGTATTTTAAAGAGGTAAGAAATATGAGAGAAGTAAATAGAATACTAAATTGTGTTTATTTCATAAATTAAAACAGGTAATGCAGTTCATATTATCTTACCTTATAGCCACCCAGAACGTACATATAGTTTTCATATGCTACAGCTATGTGACCACTACGTTCTTCTGGTATAGAATCATGAAAATTTGATTGTGGAATTCTAGCCCGGAAATAATCAACAGCAATTTCTTCCTCTTCATCATCATCATCATCCTCCTCCTCCTCCAGTACTATATGTAGGTCTTCATTTTCATTGGCCATATTTCACAATTTCTAAACAACGAAAGTGATTATTTGAAAGTAAGGCAGCTTGGCCATGTATATTTTTCAGTGGTTGCAAATAAGTTATTGGAAGTTATATAGTTTAAATAAGAATCTTACTGACATACCTACATATAATTGTGAAAACCCATTCAACTATTCAGCTTTACTTATGTATGTCTTTGTACAGCCTGGCTAGACTTGCTTATGAAATATCCATCCAAGCCTTCATAAGTATTGGTGAAAAATGTAAATGTTGAATTAGGTTACAAATTAACTTCTCATCATTCACAAATTAATTCAATGCAATTTATAAATACTAATCCAGAAAAACAATGAAATGAAGAAACCAAAACATTTGGAAAAGGCATTAATCAACTCATTCTAAATGACCTGTTCAATTTCTACTAATGATGAACTTTCAAAAGTGAATTTAGGAACACTGACATACAGAAAACTAAAACATAGAAACATAGAAAACAGGAGCAGAGTAGGGCATTTGACCCTTCAAGCCTGCTCCACCATTTGGCAAAATTGTGGCTCACCAGTTACCTCAATATCAAATTCCTGATGTTTTCATATCACTTGGAGTACTAGACAACAGCAAAACATATGACAGGCTGCTGTTTATTGATTACATTTCAGAATTCAGCACCATCATTCCAAGAGTATTAATCAACAAGTTTCAAAAGCTGAGCCCTGTACCTTTCTCTGCAACTGGATTATTGACTTATCAGGAGGACCACAGTAAGTCCAGATCTGAAATATTATTCCCTTCTTGCAGATAATCAATACCGGTGCACTTCAAAGATCCATGCTTAGCCCTCTGCTCTCTCTATATCACAGCCGTGCGGCTTGGCACAATTCACATGCCATCTATAAATTTGCTGATTGTTGGCAGAATCTCAGATAGTGACAAGATGTACAGGAGTGGGAATGATCAGCTGGTTGAGTGATGTCTCAGCAACAACCTCTCACTCAGAGTCAACAAGACAAAGGAATTGATTGTTGATTGCAAGTCAGGGGAACACACACCAGTCCTCACTGAGGGAATCAGCAGCGGAAAGGGTGAGCAGCTTCAAGTTTCTGCAACTCGGAAGATCTATCCTGGAACCAAAACATGTAATCATGAAGGAGGCACGTCCGTGTCTCAACTACATTAGGAGTTTAATGAGATTTGGAATGTCAAAGACTCTTGCAAATCTCTACAAATGTATGGTGGAGAGTATTCTGACTAGCTGTACCAGTCTCAGTTGAGCCTTTAATGCACAGAACAAGAGGCTGCAGAGGGTTGTAGACTCAACCAGTTCCATCATAGGTACAACCCTCCTCACCATAGAAAACCTCCTCAAAAGGCGATGCCTCTAGAACAGGGGTTCCCAACCTGGCGTCCATAAGCCCCTTGGTTAATGGTAGGGATTCATGGCATAAAAACGGTTGGGAACCCCTGCTCTAGAAGGTGGCATCCATGGCATAGCTTCTTTGCGTTACTACCATTTGGAAGGAGGTAAAGCAGCTCGAAGACCCACACTCTACATTTTAGGAACAACTTCCTCTTTGTCACCAGATTCTCAAAGGAACATGAACCAAATGCTACTTCATTATTCATCTTTTGCACTATTTGTGAAACTTAGTAATTTTTGTGTCTTTGCACTGTACTGCTGTAGCAAAATGACAAAAGTTCACAACATACAGTGAAAATAAACCTATTTCTATTTCTTTAATATCTTTTGTATTTAAAGTGATGGCTATTTTCTTTTTAAAATATTCTATGAAATAGCTGCAACAGCCCTCAAAGCTAGTGAACTTCAAGTTTCACGACCCACTGACTGAAGGTTTTTTCCCCATCTAGTTATAAACTTTTTGCCTTGTAACCTGCAGCAGTGACCCCTCACTCTGTCCATTAACCACTGTTTTTACCCCCCCCCACCCCTTTTTATTCTCTCCCCTTTACACTCTAATGACTGATGCAGGTCTTGACTCGTTGCTTCCACAGATGCAGCCCAACCCATCATGGTCCTCCAGCTGTTTATTTATTACCTTCTCATAACAGTTTCCCAAAGCAATATCTGTTTTTTTCCCCCTTTCCCTTTCCACTATCCAGAACCCAAACAGTCCCTTCGAGTGAAGCAGAAATTCACTTGAATCTTTCAATCTCATGTACTGCATTCAGTGCTTCTCCACTTTGGAGAAACCAAAGGCAGATTGCAGTAAACTCCTTTTGCAGAGCATCTCTATTCAGATTTCAAGACATTATTTTCAACTTCCACATGTCTGACACTATATATTGCCATGTCCCTTTATATTTACATACCTCCGTATTTTCTTGCAAATTAGGGGCCTTTCTAGCCCAAAAATCTATGCTAGATTATAGAGCCATCCCAGTTAAATTTCCCCCTCTAAACTATTCTCAGCTGTTCGAATTTTGGAAGTATCAATTAGACACTCTTTTCATAGGCTTTAACAAATACTATCCCAGCCAACATAATTGTTCCTCACATGGCAGTTCCAACACTTAAGGGATCAGTCCAGTGAGCTTTTGTTGTCCTCACTCTTTGACCTGTATGTCCACAAGTGAAGAGTCCAGAACTACACATCATATTACAGGATGGTCCCTATAACTGTAGTAAGTCATCCTTCCTCCTGCACTTAAATCTTTTGCTATGACCAACATACTGTTTGCCTTCTTTAACTGCTTACTGCACTTGAATGCCTGCTTTCAGTAACTGGTATACAAGGATACTCAAGTCTTATTTTGTTCATCAAAATGGATAATCCTAAAATCATACAGCATGGAAACATGCCATTTGGCCCTCATGATGACCAGGGCAATCTTCCATTTCAATTTCATTGCCAGGCACATGGTTCTTGCCCCTTTATACCTAAATGAAAAATGCTCATCTAAATATTTCCTAAATGTTGTTGATGACTTAACTTCAACTACTTTTAGGCAATGACTTCCAGATACTTACCACTCTTGGGGTAAAATAAATTCCCTTCTAAATCTCCTTCCCTTTACCCCAAACCTCAGACTTCTCATTTTATCTAGCTCTGATATGGGGGAAAGTTTCCTGCAGTCTGTCCCATCTGGACTTCTGAATTTTAATCTCATGTCCTTTCAACCTACTCCACCCCATGGAGAACAGACCTAGCTTCTTCAGTCTCCCCTTACAACTGAACTGCTTGATCTCAGATAACATCTTAATGAATCCCCATCACACTCCCTCCAGCACTATTATATCCTTCCTACACATTGGTGATCAGAGCTGTCTGCAGTACTCCAGTGGAAGTCTAACCAAACTTTTATAAAGTCGGAACATAATCTCCTTACTTGTATCCCATACGTCTTCCTAACCTCCTCCAAGGATTTATGGATTTGTACTCCAAGGTCCCCCGTCACTGAATACCTCCCAAGACCCACAGTTTATGTCATAACTTCATTTATATTCCCAAATTGCATCACCTCTGGATTTCACTAATTTCCATTTACAATTTTTTCCAGCCCATTTCACAAATACACTGATCTCTCTCGAGAGCCTAACTCTTGCACACTATCAATAACACTGCTAAATCTTTGTGTCACCCACAAACTTATTGATCCAATCCAAATCATTCACGTATTTTACAAACACCAAGGGTCCCAGCACTAATCCTTGTGTGAAACAGCAAGTCAAAGGGAATCCATTCCCAAAAATGACCTTCTACCATCATCCTGTCTCCTATTGCCAAGCTAATTTTGGATCACGAGTGAATCCGCAGATGCTGGAAATAAATAAAAACATAAAATGCTGGCAGAACTCAGCAGGCCAGACAGCATCTATGGGAGGAGGTAGTGATGACGTTTTGGCCTGAAACATTGTCACTACCTCCTCCCATAGATGCTGTCTGACCTGCTGAGTTCTGCCAGCATTTTGTGTTTTAATTTTGGATCTAATTTGTCAACTTGCCTTCAATCCCACTAGCTCTTTTGAACCAGGCTTCTCTATCACCCATGTAAATTACATACACTGCCCTGATTGATATAAATTATTACCTTTTCAAAAAATTTAAAACAAATTGGTCAGTTATGATCCTGCTTTTGATAAAGCCATGTCGGCTGTCTCTGATTAATCCCTGCCTTTCCAATGGAAATTTATTCTCTCCCTTAGAATATTTTGCAATACATTTATTACCTCTAACACTAGGCTCACAGGTTTATATTTATCAGGCTGTTCCCTGCTGTCTTTTTTTGAAAAGAAACCACATTTGCTGTCCTCCAGTTATAGTGCTTCTCATTTGAGTCCAGTGAAGATTTAAAAACCTTAGCCATAATCCAAATATTCCCTTCTCTTGCATCCCATAACAGCCTGGAATAAATCCCATCCATTCCTGGGAATTTACCCACCTTGCAGCCTTGTAAGGCATTGAGTACCTCATATTTATTTATTTATGGAGACCAGTACCAGACTTTCACCCGCTCCTTCACCGAACGCTCCAAATACAAGGCATGCTTCCTTTGAATACGGAGTACTCACTTAGGACCTCACTCATGCCTTCTGGCTCCCTCTTTACCTTCTTACTTCCTTACTGAGCACTTTTTACACTTGTGACAACTTCACTATCTTTAGCTCACAATACTTGTCATAAACTTCCTTTTTTTCTCTCTATTCAACCCTGCATATCCTTCAACATTCAGGGATTCTACACTTTTTACTCCTATTACCCTTATAGGAACATGTTGGCCTTGAGCTTGTTTGATAAATTCACATTTATTCACAATATACTACATCCACTACATTTTCAAAGTTCAAAGCTCAAAGTAAATTTATCATATACTATCTTGAGATTCATTTTCTTGCAGGCATTTATCAGAAACAAATACAATGAAATCTATGAAAAAAACATACACAAATAAAGGCTGTCAAGCAACCAATGTCCAAAAATGACAAAATGGTACAAGTAAATATAATCAGTGTGCAGCATGATAAGAGTAGCAGTTACCATTCTCAAAGGACTCGGCAAACTGAGAAGAGCTACGAGATGGCACCAGAGGGCAACTTCTTCAAGTTTATCTGCAAAACAGTGCAAATTCTTCTCTTTAATCCCTCTTCTTTCTTTTTCAAGGTGGCTGGAGTCTGTTTGGAATCCGTGATCTACAGCTGCACTTGAACTACAGTTGTTCACGGTGGTAGGCTCCCACTCTCACAGCTCACCGAGTGGCCTGGAATACATGCACCTTCATTCAGGGTGTGGCTCTGCGGCCCAATATACAACCCAATTCCTTGCCAGTGCAACCAACTGAAGCACCACGGAAGATCGGAACACTGAAACATCAAAACAGTGTCAGGGCCTCTGCACTTGAGTGATCACGCTCTTTCAAAGGAGAATCTGCTGCTGATTCTCGAGTCAGGAAACTAAATAAAATGACACTGCAGACTGCAACATTGAAGCAGCAAGTTGTTGGTCTTCCCTCTCACTGTGGCAGGGGTGATACCCCTCTCTCCTTCATTAGTGAGAGAGTGCCTGTGGGACGTTGAACTGTTGGGATGAACTCCAGATCATGGTCTCTTTGGAGGCTTTGCCATTGTTTGCACGGCAGGCAGTGGTGGGGCTGATGCTTTCTGCTGGAACAGGTGGGGGAGGGTTGCTTGTGCGTGGGAGTTGAGAGGGAGGGCTTCGGGGTTCTACCATTTTCCTGTCATTCAATCTTTGGGGTTTTCTTCTGTTTCGTGAATGTGTGTGAAGAGTAAGAATTTCAGGTTGTATACACTCGCTGATATTAAATGAAGCCATTGAACACCTTACAGTGCAAGTGATCTGGGTTCAAGTTCTGCTGCTGTCTCCAAGAAGTTTGTATATTCTCCGTTTTCTCCCACCTTCCAAAGACGTACAAATTAGTATGTTAATTGGTCAAAGGTTAACTGGATGGTGCAGGCTCTTTGGGCTGGCAAGGTCTGTTACTGTGACATTATCTCCCAAAACCGATACTGAGAACACCAGTTGTAGAATCCTTGAAAGCAAGTCTGTAGGTTGTAGAATCAGGACAGAGTTTTGGTGAGTGAAATGATCCACGATGGTTCAGGAGCCTAATGATTGTAGGATAATAACTGCTCCTGACACTGGTTGAATGTGCCCTCACACTTCTGTACCTCTTGCCTGGTGGTAGTAGCAAAAAGAAAGCTGGCGGGGTATTTTGGATGTTATCTTCCTGTGGCAGCAATCCATTATGTATTCAGTGCAGGAAGGGCTTTGTGTGTGACAGACAGGACAGTATCCACCACTTTCTGTAGTCTTTCTTTCCTGGACATTGGAGTCCCAGGAAACCAGGGTGTGATACAATCAGTCAAGATACTCTCCACTGTTCATCTATACAAGTTTGTGACAGTTTCTGAATCTACACAAACTTCTAAGTAGAGGGACTATTGTGCCTTGCGATGACATTTACATGCTGGTCTGGGACAGATCCTCTGATATGTGAATGTCAAGGAATTTAAAGCCACTGACCCTCTCCCCCTATGCGAACTGGCTCACAGACTTCCAGTTTCTTCCTTTTGTAGTTGATATCCAGCTCTTTGGTAAGGCTATTGTTGTGGCACCACTGAACCAGATTTCAATCTCCTTCCTATATCCGTACCTCCTACTAGATGCTCTATCTCAGTCAACTTGGAGTCTTTGCATCATCCTGACAATTCAGCATAAATTGAAATGAATTAGTTGGCTCCATCATCGTGATCACTGATTATATTACCAATGACCAAGACCCAAGCACTGAACACTGCAGTACTCTAATAGATATTGTCCATTACACCAACCTTCAAAAGACACATTCCTATGGCAGCTTTCATGCCAATTTATTATCCCAATACAAGTTTAATATTAAGGACTTGTGGCGACCCATTTCCTGGCACATCCGAACCAGCTCACAATTAGATAGCCTACGGGGGTTTGCGAGCACAGAGCTTTGGAGCCTCTGCGCCACGGGGGGCAGGTCGAGAGAGGCTTAAAAGTGAGGCTGAGGATTTCGAATAAAGTTTTTCATTCGACTGCAGTTACCGACTCCGTGTTGTAATTTTAGCGCTGCGTGTAGCACACTGCTACAGACTATATTTTATGCAGTACTTTATCAAAAGGCTTTCAGAAGCTTTCTGAAAATCCAAGTACACCAAACTCAGTTGCATTGAGTCAGAGTCCTCAATCCACACTGAGCATTAAGATGCAATTATATTAATGCCATTTCATTATTCCCAGATCCTAATCAATATCACCCATCACTCAGCTATAGACCAGGGCAATTTATCATTGGACAATTAACCTACCATCCCACATTTTTGAAATTCCAGAGGAAATCAGAGTACATGAAAGAAAACCATATCGTTAAGGATAAACAAGCAAATTCCACACTGCTACCACCAGAGACAGAGACTGAACCCAGGCTGTTGGAGCTGAAAGCCAATGTACCACGCAACCAAAACTGATGCCTAATAAGCTCAATTTTAAATGCAAAACTGGTATCTCTGATAACCAAAGAAACTTAGACCAATGACAGTCATTGGCTTAATACACCGTTAAACCAATGATTTTACAAAATGGCAACACACAAAGTGCTGGATGAGCTCAGCAGGCCAGACAGTATCTATGGAAGAAAAGAGTATAGTTGATGCTTCAGGCCAGGACCCTTCAGCAAGACTTCAGGAGTGTCAACTGTTTTGAAGCTGATCCAACATTCCACAAATCCACTTCCCACCTAACCTTCCTCACTGGTCAAATACAGTCTAGAATTTAGATTCCAGTTTTATGGAGCAAGTGATTCCAAAAGTTCAAAGTCCATAGAGAAGTACTTCTTCCGCATCTCAGTCTTAGATCAGCACACCCTTACACTGAAATTGTGCTCACTCTTTCTGTACATGTGAGGACATATTTGCCTTGTCTAAATCTCCAAGAACAGTCAACTGATCACATCTCCTTTTAAATGTCAATAAGAACAGACCAACTGGTCAACCTTTCTTCATAAGACCAATGTCTCCATTTATAGGATAATCCTTGTGAACCTTATCTGAACTGCTCACAGTAACAATAAATCCTTCATTAAATTGGTGAACCAAAATTATCTTAATTAGCTAGTTTTGGGGTTTTAATTGATTGATGGTGTAGTGGTACCATTACAGTAAATCAGAGGAAACAATAGTTTTACTTTTAAAACACATAATTATTTTTAAATTGCACTAACCAAAAGATCCCACACCAAAATGTCGACACCGTGCGCAGATGTTTAAATTGACAGATGAGTGCCCGGCGTGCGGCCAGACTTCCGCAGCTTGTTTATAAACCTCCACACCGGAAGCCGTTCCGCAGAGAACTTCCGGTCGATGAAACCGAAACCGCGCGCCCCGCCGCGGGTCACGTGACCGCGAACGGGCTGGCGGCCACGTGATGCGATTAACTTGCTGTAACCCCCTCCCCGAGACTGCTGTCACCTCTGGAAGTAGTGCAACAGGATGGGCAGTTTTCCCACACACAGTGAAGCGGGACTGATAAAGCAGACTTGTGCTGACCACTCTGCACCTTCCACTGGTCAAGAGCGGAGCAGTTACCTTACCAGGCCAGGATGCAACCTGTCTGAATGCCTTCTCCCTCATATCTGTAGAAGCTCAGGAGAATTTCCGTGTCCATGTCGAAGCTTCTCAGAAGCCTAAGAAAATACATAGGGTGATGTGATCACTACATCAGTGTGAAGCGACCGAGTGAGGTTGTTGCTGATAGGGATGTCAAGGAACCTAAAGCTGTCAGCTATCTACTGCAGCTCTGTTGATCAGCACAGGGTTGCATTCGGCCCCTACTTTATGGGGTCAACAACCAATCTTTCATCTTGTTGCTGTTAGGGCTGTGTTGTTACTTCTGGTACCATGACACAAGGTTCACAGTCTCTTTCCTGTTCTATGCAATATTATTATATTTGAACGTGCGCAATATACGAATAAAGGTAGCAAATCTTGTAGGGCAGTTAGATATTGGCAAGTATGATGTTGTGGCCATTTCCGAGTCCTAGCTGAAAGATTGTAGTTGGGAGCTTAAAATTCAAGGATGCACATTGTATCAAAAGGACAGGTAGGTAGGCTGAGGGGGTAAAAAATGTAAATGAATCCTTAGAGGTGATGTAGGATTGGAAAATGGAAACATAGAAAACCTACAGCACAATACAGCCCCTTCAGCCCACAATGCTCTGCCGAACATGTACTTACTTTAGAAATTACCTTGGGTTACCTATAGCCCTCTGCTTTTCTAAGCTCCATGTACCTATCCACGAGTCTCTTAAAAGACCCTGTCGTATCCGTCTCCACCACCGTTGCCGGCAGCTCAATCCACGCACTCACCACTCTCTAAGTAAAAAGCTTACCCCTGACATCTCCTCTGTACCTACTTCCTAGCACCTTAAACCTGTGTCCTCTCGTGTTAGCCTTTTCAGCCCTGGGAAAAATCCACAAGATCAATGCCTCTCATCATCTTAAACACCTCTATCAGGTCACCTCTCATCCTGTCGCTCCAGGGAGAAAAGGCCAAGTTCACTCAAACCATTCTCATAAGGCATGCTCACCAATCCAGGCAACATCCTTGTAAATCTCTGCACTCTCTCTATAGTTTCCACATCCTTCCTGTAGTGAGGTGACCAGAACTGAGCACAGTACTCCAAGTAGGGTCTGACCAGGGTCCTGTATAGCTGCAACATTACCTTTCAGCTCCTAAATTCAATTCCACGGTTGATGAAGGCCAATGCACCGTATGCCTTCTTAACCACAGAGTTAACCTGCGCAGCAGCTTTGAGTGTTCTCTGGACTCGGACCCCAAGATCCCTCTGATCCTCCACACTGCCAAGAGTCTTACCATTAATTCTATATTCTGCCATCATATTTGACCTACCAAAATGAACCACTTCACACTTAACTGGTTTGAACTCCATCTGCCACTTCTCAGCCCAGTTTTGCATCCTATCAATGTCTCGCTGTAACCTCTGACAGCCCTCCACACTATCCACAACACCTCCAACCTTTGTGTCATCAGCAAATTTATTAACCCATTCCTTCTTCATCCAGATCATTTATAAAAATCACGAAGAGCAGGAGTCCCAGAGCAGATCCCTGAGGCACTCCACCGATGATCAACATCCATGCAGAATATGATCCGTCTACAACCACTCTTTGCCTTCTGTGGGCAAGCCAATTCTGAATCCACAAAGCAATGTCCCCTTGGATCCCATGCTTCCTTGCTTTCTCAATAAGCCTCGCATGGGGTACCTTGTCAAATGCTTTGCTGAAATCCATATACACTACATCTACTGCTCTTCCTTCATCAATGTGTTTAGTCACATCTTCAAAAAATTCAATCAAGCTTGTAAGGCATGATCTGCCCTTGACAAAGCCATGCTGACTATTTCTAATCATATTATGCCTCTCCAAATGTTGATAAATCCTGCCTCTCAGGATCTTCTCCATCAACTTACCAACCACTGAAGTAAGACTCACTGGCCTATAATTTCCTGGGCTATTTCTACTCCCTTTCTTTTTAAAAAAAAAATTTTTTTTTATTGGATTTTCAAATAGGTTACAGCAAGAGAAAAAAAATTATCAACCCTTCTCCCCTCCACTTAACCCCTCCCCCCTAACATATCCCTATAGAAAAAAAAAGAAGAAAAAAGAAAGAAAGAAAGGATGCCTGGATATCGGAAGATCCCCACATGCTCCACGGAGTTCATAATAGCTTTAATATGTATATTTATTTATTTCCCCAGATAACCAATAATTTTATCTTCAGAGCTCCTATATATTTAATCCTATTTTTTGTAAATAAGGGTGCCAAATTTTCAGAAATATTTCATACTTATCTCTTAAATTATAAGTAATTTTTTCAACTGGAATGCAGCTAAAATTTCATTTTTCCAACGATCTATACTTAAGTATGAATCCGATTTCCAAGTAACTGCAATAGCCTTTTTGGCTACTGCCAATGCAATTTTTATGAATTCTTTCTGATATTTATTCAATTTGGATTTCAATTTTATCTCTTCAATATTGCCTAGTAAAAATAATGTTGGATTATGTGGAAGTTAATTTGTTCCAGTAAAACTCTTAAATTTGTCCAAAAAGGTTGAATTTTATAACAAGACCAAGTAGAATGTAAAAAAGTACCAATTTCTTGATTACATCGAAAACATTGATCAGATAAATTTGAGTTTAATCTGTTTATTTTTTGTGGTGTAATATATATTTGATGTAAAAAGTTATATTGTACTAATCTTAGTTGAACATTTATGGTATTTATCATACTGTCGACATAATCTTGACCAACTCGTTTCATCAATTTTAATATTCAAATCAGTTTCCTATTTTTGTCTTGACTTATGAATTCCTTGTTTAATTGCCTGTTTTTGAATCAAATTATACATACCAGAAATATTTTTAAAAATTTTTCCTTTATGAATTAAAGTTTCTATTTCATTAGGTTTCAGCAATAACATTGTTTGACCCAGTTTATCTCTTAAATAAGCCCTTAATTGGAAATAACAGAAAAGAGTGTTATTTGATGTTTTATATTTATTCTTTAATTGGTCAAATGATATTAATATACCTCCTTCAAAACAGTCTCCTATATATCTAATCCCTTTGTGAAACCAGTTATATAAAAGTTGATTATCCATTGTAAAAGAGATAAGTTTATTTTGAATTAAAGGTCTCTTTGCTAATAAAGATTTCTTTATCTCATCAACATTTATCTTGTTCCATAAATCAATCAAATGTTTTAGTACAGGAGATTCTTTCTTTTCCCGTATCCATTTAGATTCCCATTTATATATAAAATCTTCTGGTATATTTTCTCCTATTTTGTCTAATTCTATTCTAATCCATGCCGGTTTATCTTCATCAAAAAAAGATGCAATAAATCTAAGTTGATTTGCTTTGTAATAATTCTTAAAATTTGGTCATTGTAACCCTCCTCGGTCAAATTTCCATGTCAATTTTTCCAATGATATTCTTGACATCTTACCTTTCCAAAGGAATTTCCTCACACATTTATTTAACTCCCTTTCTTGAGTAATGAAACAACATCCACAACCGTCCAATCCTCTGGAACCTTTCCCGTCGTCATTGATGATGCAAAGATCATTGCCAGAGGTTCAGCAATCTCCTCCCTCGCTTCCCACAGTAGCCTGGGGTACATCTCACCCAGTCCCAGTGACTTATCCAACTTGATGCTTTCCAAAAGCTCCAGCACATCCTCTTCCTTAATATCTACATGCTCAAGCTTTTCAGTCCGCTGTAAGTCATCCCTAGAATCGCCAAGATCTTTTTCCATAGTGAATACTGAAGCAAAGTACTCATTAAGTACCTCTGCTATTTCCTCCGATTCCATACACACTTTTCCACTGTCATATTTGATTGGCCCTATTCTCTCACATCTTATCTTCTCACTCTTCACATACTTGTAGAATGCCTTGGGGGTTTCCTTAATCCTGTCCGCCAAGCCTTCTCATCACCCCTTCTGGCTCTCCTAAATTCTTTCTTAAGCTCCTTCCTGCTAGCCTTATGATCTTCTAGATCTCTATCATTATCTAGTGTTTCGAACTTTTTGTAAGCTCTTCTTTTCTTCTTGACTAGATTTACAATAGCCTTTGTACACCATGACCCCTGTACCCTAACATCCTTTCCCTGTCCTATTGGGAACTCCACACAAATATCAGCCATGATAGAATAGCAGAGCAGACTCGATGGGTCAAAGGGTTTAATTCTTCTCCTATTTCTTATGGTCCTCTTTCCCCACTCTCACCCTCTCAATCAGCCCATCACCCACACTCTTTCATTCCACTCCTCACCTCCCCTTTATTTTGCAATCTTCTACCTCTTCTATCAGATTCCATGTTCTTCAGCCCCTTCTCGCTTCCACCTCTCTCCTTCTTATGTTATGTCCACTCTCCCCATCTCTCACTTTTGGCCAATGTGCCCCTCTCACCTAGATCCTTCTGTCACCCACCGTCCCTTCTCCTACCTATTTATACTGGCCATCTTTTTTCCCAGTCCTAGTGAAGGTTAGAATCAGATTTAATATCACTGGCATATGTCATAAAATTTGCTATTTTGCAGCAGCAGTACAGTGCAATACATAAAGACAGTAAATTTCACTAAGAAAAATATAGGCAGCGTACATTGTCCATTCAGAAACCTAATTGCAGAAGGGAAGGAGCTGTTCCTAAAATGTTGTGTTTGTCTTTGGGTTCTATTGATGACAGCAATGAGGAGAGTGCATGTCCTGGATGATGGGGGTCTGTAGTGTTGGATGCCCTCTTTTTGAAGATGCTGAGGAGGCTGGTGCCCATGGTGGAGCTACTGAGTTTGCAATTTCTTACAGCTTTTTCCAATCTTGTGCCGTGGCCCCTCCATACCAGAGGGTGATACAGTTAGAAAGCTCTCTCTGGTACATCTGTAGAAATTTGCTGAAATCTTTAGTGACATATCAAATCTCCTCAAACTCCTAATTAAATATAGCTGCTGTCGTGCCTTGTAATTGCATCAATATGTTGGGTCCAGGATAGATCTCCAGAGATGTTGACACCTAGACACTTGAAACTGCTCACTCTTTCCACTGTTGATCCTTCGATGAGGACTGATGTGTGTTCTCTTGACTTACCTTTTCTGAAGTCTACAATCAGTTCCTTGAAGTTGAGTGAAAGGTTGTTGTTATGACACCACTTAACCAACTAATCTCAATCTTGTATGCCCCTCATCACCATCTGAAACTCTGCCAACAATATTTATATCATCAGCAAATTTATAGATGCCATTTTGGATATGCCTAGCCACACAGTCCTGGGTGGAGAGAGAGTAGAGTAGTGAGCTAAGCACTCGTCTTTGAGATGAGCAAGTGTTGATTATCAGTGAGGAGGAGATGTTATTTCTGATCCGTAATGACTGTGGTCTCCTAATGAGTTTTGTTCTGAGATGTCAACTGTTCATTTTCCTCCATGAATGCTGTTGACCTGCTGAGTTCCTACAGCTTTTTGTGGGTTGCTCCAGATTTCTAGCATCTGCAGTCAATCATGTCATCCTTATCCATCTGACTTATTTGCAACATCAGATCCTCTAGCATGCTAAGCAACTGAGCATAAGGCATTTGGGGATGTTCACTAAATGTCAGGTTTATCATTATTGCTCAATGCCTAATGAAAATGGTGGCACACATGGACGCAGCAGCCACTCTGGCTCTAACGGTGGAATTTCTTGTCCTGTTTGTCTTTTCTATGATGGAAAAACACTGCTGAAGGTTAGGAACACAATCTGAAAGTCTACCTCACTAGCAAATGGAATAATGAAGGTGCTGTGAGGTTACAGTCTAATGGGGGGGAGCAGGCTCTTGCTCTGTGCTGTGGTCTACTAGTTACTCAGGGAAGTGGTCCGATCAAATACCAGAGCATCATAAGTGCACCCAGTGTTAAAGCAAGTCTTAAAGCAGAGCCCTGTGGGCCCATGCTCCCATCAATTTTACTTGCTTACGTCTGATCGCTGGAAAATAAACTGGATTACCTTCATTTCTGTCTGAGCCAATGGGAATTAAGAGATTGTTGTTGTGGTGAACCACATATACCTGTCTGGACACGCCCCCTACTGACTGCTTCTGTGGCCCCACCCACTGACCATGGCTCCTCCCACAGACCCCAGTATAAAGGCGATTGAGGCCTGAGCCTGGCCCTCAGTCTCCAGGATGTAGTATGGTGGTCAACTACTGCTTGTTCTTTCTTCCAGTCAATAAAAGCCGATATCTCGCCTTCACGTCTCAGAGAGAGTTATTGATGGTGCATCAGTTGTACACTTGTCCTGATAGAAACATGGCTTCAGGACACCACTCTGGACTTGGCCATCCACCGAGAAAGCCTAATCTCCTTTTGGGTGAACAGAAATTCTGCGACCTCTGACAAGACTCATGGAGAAGGTCACAGCTTTTGTGTCTACATCAATAAGAACTGGAGTGTGAGTGCATCGGTAGTAACAGCCCACTCTTCACTCCAGATAGAATTTTTTTAAATGGTGAAGTGTATACCCTTCTGCTTACCAAGGGAGTTCACTGAAATTGTGATTATCCCTTCCTGTGCTAGTGCTGGGGAAGCATTGCAGGAGCTCTACAGTGCCATCTGCAACCTCAAAGTCACTCACCCAGATGGTGTCTTCATTGTTGCTGGTGACTTCAATCGTGCTAACTTAAAAACAGCCCTGCCAAAGTTCTACCAACATGTCAACTTCGCAACCAGAGACAGCAATATATTAAACCTGGTTTATATCAGTGTTAATGGAGCCTAAAAGGCTGTCAGATATTCAGATCACATATCTATATTGCTAATCCTTGATTAAACAAGTCAAACCAGTTTACAGGGGGATCAGGACCTGGCCAGAAGATGCCACCTCAGCATTGCAGGAGTCCTTTGAAAACACAGAATGGAGTGTATTCAAGGAGGTGGTTATTTATGATCATCACATCAACAATGAATATGTGGGATTGGTGATTGGCTACATAGGAAAATATATTGAGTTTGCTACCATGATTAAACATTACACTGGCAAGGCAAACCAGAAGCCATGGATGACTGCAGAGTGCATTGCTTAGGGTTAAGGACACTGTCTTCAGATTGGGAACTGGACATCTCCAAGGTCAGCAAGAGCCATGATCTCCTATGCCATCAGGAAGGCAAAACATGACTATGCACAGAAAATTCACAAACACTTTTGTGACAGGAACAACGTGGCACATGTGGCAGGATATTCAAACCTTAACAGATGACCAGACTGCCCTATGAATTGACAGCAACACCTCCCTTCCTGATAGATTGAATGTCTTCTATGTACAATTTGATTGATGAATTGAATGATGTGACATTGAGCAAAGCCTTCTCTCCCCCTTAAGAGCAGGTACCCTCTCTGGCTGCAGCAGAGAGGAGGATCCTAACCAGGGTACACACAATCAAAGTTGCGGGGCCATACAGCATACCTGTGATGCACCATCAATAACTCTCTGAGACGTGAGGCAAGATATCGGCTTTTATTGGCTGGAAGAAAGAACAAGCAGCAATTGACCACCACACTGCATCCTGGAGACTGAGACCAGGGCGGAGTCCCCAATTGCCTTTATACCGGGGTCCATGGGAGGAGCCACAGGAGCAGTCAGCCGGGGGGGGGGGGGGGGGGGGCGTGTCCAGACAGGTATACGTAGTTCACCACAACCTGGTTGGATGCTGACAGAGCTAACAGCTGAGAAAGGTCTTGATAGACATCTTTAACAGCTCTGAAACAGTCCACTGTTCCTGCAGGATTCAAGGCAGCCACCATCTTTCCGATGCCCAAGAGACCAAAGGTAAATTACCTAAACAAGGCACTGACTTTGAGTATCATGAAGTGCTTTCAACAGTTGCTAATGGATCATCAAAATGCCACCTTCCAGCTACATTGGACCCTTTCCAGTTTGCTTTCCACTCAAACCAGTGCTCTGATACCATAGCCTTGGCTCTCCACTCTATCCTGTCCCACCAACTTTCATCAACTTCAGCTTGGCTTTAACACAATCATCCCTCAGAGGTTAGTAGGTAAATGTCCTTGTGGGACTTAATGCCCCTCTTGTATCTGGATCTTGGACTTCTTAATGGAACCTGAGTCAGTCCAAGTTGGCAGCAACATCTCTAGCTCCACCACACTAAGCACTGATGCCCCCAGTGCTTTGTGCTCATCCTGCTGTCAATTCACAACTGCACGGTCACATTCAGCTCAAATCAGATCAAGTTCACTGATGATACTACAGTGGCTGGTCTCATCAGCAACAATGTTGAGTCGGCATACAGAGATGAGATTGAGGGGCTTGTCAAATGTGTCTCAACGTGGACAAGATAAAAGAGATGATTGTGGACTTCAGGAAGACACAGGTCAAACATTCTCCAGTGCACATCAATGGCTCTTCTGTGGAGAGTGAAGAGCACAAAATCCCTTGGTGTGCACATCAGAATCAAATTTATTATCACCAGCATATATCATGAAATTTGTTAAATTAGCAGCAGTAATACATGACAATATAATGTAACCCTCAGGTTCTGTTGGCTGCGTAAGTCCAGGGAAGACAATCTCTGGCCCCACCAAATGCATGAGCTTGAGGTGCAAAACCACCTGTTTGTGTGCATGCTGCATGATGTGTTACCCTGTTACAAATCAGAACCATAAAATAACAGACAGCTTTACAATTCTTAATTTGACTAAAGGGTTAGTAAACCAAAAAGGATCCATTTTAATGAAACAGTCCAACGTACACAAGTTAGAGCTGATGGTTTCCCTTTTGCTGGTCCTTCATTGATTTCCCCAAGCTTCATCCACTCCCGGCCCCATTCCAAGTCCACTCCTTTCTGGTGTCTATGACCCCTCCTTTCTGGCATCTTCTCTCTCCATCTACTGCTGAAGACCCATATCACCTCGGTGTGAGGCACACAGTCAGAAAAAACACTCCCCTCAAAGGAGAGCTCACATTCCAAAGCACCTGTTATCTCTAACCATAAGCCAAACACTGCTGCTACAGAAAGAGCATTACATTAGCAGTGAAACCTTTCCCAGGGTATTACAATAAAAAGAAAAAAAGTCTATGTCTATTAAATAGATTAAAGATAATGCAAAAACAAAAATTACATTTAAAAAGTGAGGTAATGTTCACAGATTCAATGTCCATTTAGAAATCTGATGGCAGAGGGGAAGCTGTTCCTGAACTGCTGAGTGTGCCTCATCAGGCTTCTGTACTTCCTCCCAGTAACAATGAGAAGAGGGCATGCCCTGGGTGATGGGGGTCCTTAATAATGAACTTCACCTTTCTGAGGCACTGCTTCTGGAAGATGTCTTGGATATTAGAGACTTAGTACCCAAGATGCAGCTAATTTTACAAGTTTCTGTAGCTTCTTTCGGTCCTGTGCAGTAGCCCCCCCCCCCCATACCAGGCAGTGATGGAGCCTGTCAGAATGCTCTCTATAAATCTATAGAAGTTTGAATGTTTTGAGTGACAAACCAAATTTCTTCAAACTTCTAATGAAATATAGCCATTCGTCTTGTCTTCACTATAGCTGCATCAATATGTTGGGACCAGGTTAGATCCTCAGAGATCTTGACATCCAGAAACTTAAAATTGCTCACTCTCTTCTCTTCTGAAGATTGGTTTCTATTCTCGTCTTACTCTTTTTGAAGGCCACAAACAGCTCTTTTTCTCTTAGACATTGAGTGCAAGGTTGTTGCTGCAACACCACTCAACTAACTGGTTTATCTCACTCCTGTGCACCCTCTTCCATCTGAAATTCTATCAACAATGGTGGATCAGCAAATATCTAGATGGTTTTTGAGCTATATCTAGCCACACAGTAATGGGTATAGAGCAGTAGTCTAAGCACACACCCAAGGTGCACCAGTGTTGTCAGCAAGGAGATATTATCACAAATCTGCACAGATTTTGTCTTCCAATTAGGAAGTAAACAAATCAGACAATCTAACCTGGACCCACAATTCTTCATCACTATTCAAGATCAGGTAGCTGTGTAGACTCTGAGGAAACAAGATGTGCAAGGCTCCCCACCCCATTCAACAACTTTCTACAGAGCACTTGTCTGGCTGCGCCTTTGTGTGGTATGAAGGCTGTAAGACATCAGACCACAAGGCCTTACAGAAGATAGTAAAAACCACTGAGGATCACCGGAGTCACCCATTCCCCAGGAGTGTTGCAGACTGCATTGCTGTGCATCCCCACCACCCATTCCACTATCTCTACCATCAGGAAGGAGATGCAGAAGCATCAGGACTAGGACTGTCAGACTGTGTAACAGCTTCTTCCCTCAGGCAGTGACTAATGAATACACTAGGTCAGCAAGCTTTTTGTTTACTGTACCCTGTGCTGCATGCATTTTGAATTATATTTTATTAACTTATTTATGGTAATTTTTGGTTTATGTGTGTTATGTTTTCATGGGTGCACCGTGGTCCAGAGGAATGTTGTTTCGTTTGGTTGTATGTGTAGTCAGATGACAAACTTGAACTGAGTTATTAAATCCAGTCTTTTACTTATAAGATATTGTGCTTCATGCTACTGCAGTTTAATTTGAACATGATCATTAAGAAATGTTAAAAATATGTTTTTAAATGTTATGTACCTCATAGGCCTGATTTTATTCTCACAAATCAATATGTTGTAAAAAATCACTCCCTACTTGTACAGTTTTTTCCTTTTGCTTGTTCTTTCTTTCCACTCTTTTCTATAAGTGTATACCTCAGATAAATACTTTGTGGAGATTTGTGACATATATGATTATATATCTGTACAAAGTCTGAAATATATCTTATGGAAATGTTTGATGAACTTCAATAAAAAAATAAATTAAAAAATAAATGTTAAAAAGCTGCTATATGCTATTCAACAGAGGTGGAAAGAAATGATCATTGCAGTGGATCTGGTTGGTCTCACAGAACAGCAGCACTTTTTTGGGTCCCTCTCCTCCAGTCTTGGCATCCTGCGATTCTGCACAGAATTAGCCCATTCAACTCACCAAATCTTCAACCACACATTTACAAGAATCCCCAAATCTTTATTCTCTCCACAGGTTTTACCACTCACCTGCACACTCAGAGCAATTTACAGTTGTCAATTAATCTCCTTCCTTTACTGAAGAAGGGTCTTGGCCTGAAACGTCGACTGTTTACTCTTTTCTGTAGATGCTACCTGACCTGCTTGGTTCCTCCAGCATTTGCGTGTTGTTTTGGATTTCTATCACGGGCAGATTTTCTCATGTTTGAGACTCAAAATTTAACTTTGTGAAGTTTGGATACAGGATACATGAAATAAACTCAAAAACAGGTATAGCTGTCCATTCTGTTACTATGAAAAACATTGTCACTTTTCAGAAAAGCAATATATCTATGCACCTTTCAATAAGCCTTTTGGACATTTTCCCAAAATTAAGAATCAATGTAACGCCCTTTTTATATTCTAACATTAACTGATTACAAAACTGACAATGTGCAAAATACCAATGCAATTTAAGGATTTAAATATGAGATTAGCATTTAATGGTGATTCAAAGTGTATTTGAAGCGCATTCAGTTGAAACATGAATAAATCCCAAAGTTTAGAGCAGGGGTTCCCAACCTTATTCATGCCATGCACCCCTACCATTAATTGAGGGGTCCTGGTTTAGAGTAAGTGACAAATATCCCAATAATAGTTACTTTGTTATACATCTATCTTTACATTTTTGCTCAATCTATTAACAATCAAAACAGATATTTCCTAATTATGATAAATATATATCAGGAATAAAGAGAAAAAAACTTTCACAATTGGCCTGAATGGTATCAACTGCAAAGAATCCAGCAATCAATAAATGTGAATTAGCTTAAATTCAACATAAAGCAATCTTACACTGGTGAAGATAATCTATTATCTTGTGAACAACAATGAATGATGAGTTAATAATTAGTGAAAATGGAAGAAAAAGACACTTTATAATTACCCAATATCAATTTTTCTTAATAATATGATTTAACAGTTTATATTTATTGATGAAAAAGCCATCACAACTGGTATTATTACTCAAAACAATTTATTTCAGAATCTGGACCAGGATGATATAAAATGAATTAACATATCTACTATGTTAATCAGTCTACAAAATTAATACAATAAAACTTAACAATCACTTTTTTTTTAAATCAACCCAATTTGGGTTTGTACATTTCAAATATTACATTTGCCTAACATAATGGCATTGCTCTTACAATATATCATTCAATATGATATATGCAAACATTCTTAATTCAAACTTTAAAAATATTTTCATTTTTCTTGGCGTCCAGCTAAAACCCAGAAAGTGATCTTTTTCTTGACTTGAGAAAGCAGTTGACGAGGCAACCATGGAAGCTGACTCTGTAAAACTGTGGAACTTTTAGCAATGCAGTCTAAGCACAACCTACAAAGGATTAAAGGAAAATCACATAATGCATGTAAATCACATGAAGATTATACTGTATTTCCTAACAACTTCCCCTTTAAATGTCTGCACCCATCATGCCTCTTTCCACATGTCCCCAAAAAATTTTATACCAGATGAAGCATTTTTGACTTGTAAATTTAAAAAAAAACCTAAATTCTGGAAATTTGGAATGCTGAAAATACTCGTGGTTATGTCAAATATGGTGGTTTTACTTTGGAATTGTAGATGCTACTGGAGCATAGAAAATGTGACAAACAATAGGTGCACACAAAACTTCCATAAAGAGCAAAACTACTATAATGATCAATTATTTTAATTTTTGGCATAAATATTGAGCTAGAAATAAATATTAACCAGGAGATCAGGGATCATTCCCAATTCTCGTGCCACAGGATCCTTTGTCCATCTCTATAAAAAGCCAGGGTTTACTGTCTTATCCAAAAGAATGCACAAAACACTAACCTTATTCAGGAAAGAGTATCAGTGAGCCAAATCTAACTCTAAATTTATCACAAGTGTGGCATAGTGTACACTTAGTTTGAAAAGTATGATCTTTAATAGAGTTAACTCTGACTTCTTCTGCTAGAGCCAGTGCTAACCTTCTGATCTTTAACTCAGTGAATTTATGTGAAACTCAACTATGCAAAGCAAGAGGAGTAAGGTAATAGCCACTCATTATCTAGGTTTACATACACTATGTTTATAGCAAGAACTATTACTTGTCATCATCATGTGCCATGTCGTATGATGTGAGAAATCATGGTGTACTGACCATGATTATTCTTGACACATTTTTCCACAGAAAGAGTTTGCTATTGCCTTTTTCTGGGCAGTGTCTTTATAAGACGGATGACCCCGTCCATTATCAATACTCATCAGAGATTGTTTGCCTGCAGTCAGTGGTTGCATAACCAGGATGTGAAATGTACCAGCTACTCATACAATCATCTACCACCTGCTCTCATAGCTTCATGAGACCAGGACTAAGCAGGTGCTACACCTTAGGCTAGTGGAGGGAAAAAGTGCCTACACCTCCTTTGGTAGAGAGGCATTTCCACCCAAGGTTGTTAAAATCCTCCACATTAATTTCTACGACAACTTCCCATGCTCAGAAGCCATCAAGTTGAGAATGTCTGATCTTATTAGCCTTTTCCTAAGTCCCCTCCAACAGTCTCTTTCTTGTGTGTTAGGCAAGTATAAGGTTTCAGTAAATATTTTACAGATGCCCCTATTTTAGCTCAACAGGCATTACCTAGCCCTAACACTTGGGAGAAGAAAACAATATATACTGTAGCTATCCAGAGTGTTAAGAAAACATTAAAAGACCCATAAATTTAAAATTATATTTCTACAATCCACATGGATGAAAGAAAAATGGGTGATTAAAAGTAAGGCAAGGATTAGATTGATCATGGAGTAAGTAGGTTTAAAAGATTGGCACAAAATTGTGGGCAAAGAGCCATGATCTGTTCTATGTTCAACCAACTGATCCATAATTTCAATAAAAAAAAATTAATCTACCCCATCCATTTCTGGCAGGATCTAGCATCATTATATCATTGATTCGAGTCAGCACCAGCTTCCATTCCAAATGCTCTATAGACTGCATGAGTGGTGTAATTAAATAATCACTAAAACCACTACATCTCCATACTTGATTTTATTCTCAAACCAGATATTAGGCAACTCCAACATTAAGACAGCAAAGGGGTGAAAAGTTTACCAAATTAAAATGACCCAAAATAGCAGAATTTTAATTTCAATGCTTGTAACAAAGAAGATTACAAACAAGTCACTCTTCATTTTCAAGGGTGCTGTTTTTGAAAGATATGTAAAACACAATTTCTGTTCATAACTTGCAAAATCATTTTAATCAAGTTCTCCATCAAATGGAAAATGGAAAAGTTACCTGAACAGTGAATATGGCTGTGTTTGAAAGATCAAGACATCATTACAGTGACCCTAATTAAAAGAGCAGCAGACAAGTTGTGTTAATACTTCAAATCGCTTGCCACTGACTTGTAATAACGAGTTATCAAATTGTTCAACTGCAGCTTTTCACAAAAGCTTTTCCTGTACTAAATATGCATTATCCATATTTCTTCAGAAATATTATATCTAACCACATTTCTTCTGAAATATTATTCAGATTTTGAAGTTCAACTTGGTCAGATGTTGAGAATTACTTCTGAAGAGATAAATTAATTAACTTTCAGTTTTATTTAAACAATCTGCATGAAGAGCTAGCAAATTTTCATTAAGCAATAATGTTGAAAGGCAGAAGCATAGTGATACTTGAATGCTTTTTATATATTTAAATAGATCATTTAATTAATTCTTCACAATTTCTATTTGTCAGCGATTACTATTTTATTTCTTCACCAAATCTCGATGCTAAATTTAATGTTAGAAATTTTCAACCGATTGTATTCCAGCTTAACATTTTAAAAAGCGTTTACAAGAAATGCTGCTATATTTATCCTGCCTTCAATTATTTTTCGTACGTTTTTGTTTTCTTGTTTCATGGTATTTAATGTCCATTATTTTCCTCACCCTTAAGTTAAATTGAATGTGATGGGGGGGGGGGGGCATCCAGCCCGCATCCTCGCTGATCTGCTGGCCCTATATCTGGCCGCACATACCAGCCTGGTCCATGGATGTCCCAAGTCTGTGTTGCTTTCCTTTTAACAGAGTGCAGACTTAAGCTTCTGGCCTGACATCTAATTACCTCATATCCTGTCTCCAAAACCTAATCAGACCCATAACTCACCTCTGTCCACCAAACCATCTCTATGAACCTAAACAAAAACACTAAACCCGAGTTGTGATTCAATGGAGGATGATCTTGGAAGAATGGAGTCTGAATGGTGATCTTACAGAGGTATATAAAATTATGAGGGCATTCCAATTTTTTCCCCAGGGATGGGGAATCAAGACTTACAGGATATAACTTTAAGGTGAGAAGAGAAATATTTAATAGAAACTTGAAGAAATTTTGTTTTAAAACATAAGAGTGGTAACTGCCAGAGGTAGTGGTTGAGGCATTTACAATAATATTAAAAAGACAATTGGACAGGTACATGGATTGGAACGGTTTAAAAGATTATGGGCCAAATGTTGGCAAAATAGAATAGCTTGGACGGGCATCTTGATTGGCATGGACCAATTATGCTGAAGGGCCTCTTTCTATGCTGTATGACTCTAACCCAAAGGATTAATATGAATCAAGCTAAGACCATGTTGATGACATAAAAAAATCAGAAGCATGTCAATATCGCATATTTCATTTTCAACATCAAACCCTCACAAAAATTGCAATAGTCAATCACTAACAAGGCAAGTTAATTATAACCTGATTCTGGTACTTGGCACTTGGACTAAGATTTGTTTCAAGGCTAGGCTTTCTCTATACTGTTAGACAGCTATAATGTTTCAGTCTTCATGTTCATTCTATAAATCAACAAAGTGAAAAATGTGTCCCAAGTACTTTTCTTTTATTGATTTATCAGCAGGTCCATCAATAAAACAAACTTGTTCTTATCTTACTGCTGATAGCTTCAATAAATGATCTTTGATTATCTTGCAGATCAACTTCAAGAGCCTGCAAAAGACTCATTAAAACAAGCTGGGTCAAAGTGCCAGAAACAGAAACAGGCCCTTTGGCCCAACTTAACTAGATTGGTTGGCATAGACAAGTTAATCCCATCTGCCCAGATGATCCACATCCTTTCATCCACAGATGATCCAACCCTTTCTGATCCACATACCTATCTAAGTGTCTTTTCCATTTATTCCCCTATTTTCCCCCACAAAAAGCAAAAGTTCTACACTCTTTCATTTAGCTTTCATGTTCAACTTCAATATTTGGTAACTACTAAACAAAAGAAACATCACTTTGCTTTATAATATTTAAATATGTCATTTCCAAATCCTTTGAAGACAGGACAAATGATAAGGTGACAGAAAATAAATCTTTTCCCCCTTTTAATCTTTCTAACACAGCAATAGAATAACTAGCTATATTTGAAAGATGCAAAACATACAAGAGTGTTGGAGTTTTTAAGAGAATCAAACAGTTCATTAACGGATGACCTCTAATGTTTTTGTAAGCCCATCAATAAATTAAAGTTGTCAGTATCTCAGAATACAAATATAAACTTACATTACTGTAAACTTCCCTTAAGTAACTCTACTGAACAAGAAATTATGCAGAGCCTCATCATTTTTGATGTCAGAGATGGACAAGGTACTTTCTACCTATTCTCTTAACAATCTATAAAGAACTTTCTACAGGGGCACAATTGAGAGCATCCTGACTAGTTGCATCACTGCCTGGTATGGGAACTGTACTTCCCTCAATCGCAGGACTCTGCAAAGTGGTGTGGACAGCCCAGAGCATCTGTCATTGTGAACTTCCCACTATTCAGGACGTTTACAGAAACAGGTATGTAAAAAGGGCTTGAAGACTCACGGAGACCCAAGTCACCCCAGCTACAAACTATTCCAGTTGCTACCATCCAGGAAACTGTCCTGCAGTATAAAAGCTAGGACCAACAGGCTCCGGGACAGCTTCTTCCAACAGACCATCAGACTGATTAATTCATACTGATACAATAGTATTTCTATGTTATATTGACTGTCTTGTTGTACATAATATTTATTATGAATTACTATAAATTGCACATTTAGACGGAGACGTAACATAAATATTTTTACTCCTCATTTATGTGAAGGATGTAAGTAAAAGTCAAGTTAAGTCAGGAAGTGCATAGTGTGAAAGCAAGAATTTATCTAATCTGGAGCAGATTTCAATGAAAGATACACACATCCAGCAGATTGTTATCTTTAATTTACATAGACTGGCTGGCATATGCATTTCCAAAAACTGCATTTTCACTTAACTTTCTTAATTCTTCTGTCATTTAATTCTTCCTTCTCACTTTACTTAAGTGTTAGAAAAAATTAGCAAATATCAATAATGAAAAATATTTATAGTTCACAAACCGGAGATGGTGAGTTTAAAGAAAAACGAGGAACAATTTTAACTAACACACTTGTTCTCCAATCTTGATTTACTACTATAAAGACAAATCATTTCAAAAAAAATGTACTCACAGAATCGAAGGAAAGGAGGTCATCTTTACTTCCACCAAACACCATCACTTCATGCTCCTTTCCCAAACAGGCTGTATGCCACAACCTGCAGATGTTTTCAATGTTAAATAGATTAATATATATTTGTTATGAATGCCAAAGGTTTTATCTCTTTATTTCTAAAACATTCAGTAAATGTTAATGTACAACTATGACTTATCTTCTTTAAATTGTGCAATCATAGGCAACTTAAGGTTGAGAGCTGTCAGTGCTAATTTTTTCTAAACCTTGAATGAAGACAATCAATACCACATCTTTCTCAGAAAATATTAAAATGCCCCTCCCTTTTATTTTTCAACAGAATTCTTTCCATTCAATGTGGATGTAATAGGTATCCTATTAGTATTTAATATTTGTACAATATGTACTTTGTTCTTTCAAGTTTATCAAATGAAATACATAAAATTGATTAAAATTTAGCATGAAAATTTCATAGAATATTTATCTTGTGAGGGAGCACGTATATTTTGATTTATGAGAATAGAAATTAATCTTTTAAATAAAAGTTGGTTACTCACCTTCAAAACCTTTATTAATGTAAGACTATTTGCCATGTTTAGTAACTAAAACTGTCCAGATTTTGAAAGCTTTTTAATTTGGTTTGATCATAATTAACCAATCCCTCCCCTGTTCTTTAACCAATGCCTCTTGAGTGGCAGTCAATATCTTCAACAAAATAAGATGGAAAATGGTAATAAAGACCAAGTAGGAAATGTCAAGGAAGAAAGCTGCTCTAAAGGAGACCAAAGGACCTCTATTCGGAGTGGGTCCACTCTGAACCAATTTTGTATAAGGTTTTCTAAGCAAGAACCAGGTAAAGCGATAAAGTTAAAGACCACATGGCAGTGCTCAAGTTGGTACTGTTTGTCTCACAGCTCAAAGAATCTGGGTTCATTCTGAATTGCATTTCTTCTTAAGTTTGCATATTCTCCCCATGACTGCATGGTTTCCACTGCATTCACCAGTTTTCTCCCACATCTCAAAAGCAGTTCAACTGGTTACTGAAAATTACACCTAATGTAGATACGCAAGGTGTAAACAAATCAAAAGAGAATGTTACAGGACAACAGGGGATAAATATTTGAATGGGACAGATGGGATTGCTCTGCCAGGAGCCAGTATATATGGGTAAAATAGTCCTTTCTGTGTTGCAGTAGGAAATAAAAATGAATTGCTTTGTTGCATCCTTCCTTCCAGAGTTATTTGTCAGTAGTTTGAAGCTAGATCTAAAATTTAAGAATGTCTTTAATTAGCCATGTTCAAGTGCTCTCAAACAAAAATATAAAATCCACAAAGTAAAACAGAACTATCCAAATGTACTTGTTTTCTTCACATATTGAGTTACTACTGCCTCCATAGTGATTTGCATGAAAGGTGAATTGTCAAGATAACAGATTACAAAATCTGCTTAAAAGTGTTGTTTGTTCTACCAATGTACAATGGAAGTCAGTTACTTCTTTAGTATGACCCAAATGTTTTTTCAGAACTGATATACAAAACATAACAAAGGAAGTCAATACAGACATTTGCATTGAAAGTCAGCTGATGACCCACAATATACTGCTGAGCATGTTTGGATTTGTGGAAAGTTCTAATGATAAATCGTTTAAGAAAATTTTTGGAAAATACAGATTTAGTTTTTAGAGAAAGCAGTGCTGCAGCATTAATCAGATAAGCAAATGGTGTAATATTTCAGCTAAGATGCATCTTGCCAAGAAAAGCAAACTGGGAGGAAGATATGCAATCTTTTCCCCTACTAATTTATACATGATTCAAATCTGTATTGCATTGTGCTAATAATTCAAGATATTACTGCACTGATATCCATGGTCTTGTTCATTACAATTAGAACTCTGATTAAAATTCACAGCTGATGAAAGGAAAGCAACAAACAAATTGGGAGACACTCAAAAATAACCTCTGGTGATTTCTAAACTTTAACCCTGAATCTGCAATAAATGATAAAATGCAGAAAGATACCCAAAAGATAAATTGCTAAATCAGCAGTAAAAATGAATTCACTGCTACAATAAAGCTTCTCTCAACAATAAAAAACATTAATAGTATATAAGCATTCACAACAGCACCAGCAGTAGAAAATAAGATAGCTGATTTTGGAATATGAATTTATAAATATAAAAAGGAAAAAATTCTACTGTGTGTTAAATTTTTTTAAATGGCACAGACACCCATCTTAGTGCTAAACTCACCTATAATTTGTTCAGTATAAATAAATTACGCAGTTGAATGTCGAACCTTTAAACGTGTATTCTAAAACACAAGTCTATGCATCAAGATATTAAATTGATAATAAGTTTCAACATTTTATTGCCAAAAAAGTAGAATAATTTTCAGTTTTATATTTACATGGGTTTTTAAATAAAGGCATGTAAAAGGGCACAAAACACGCAGGACATGCCTTTCTTATTACAAATTAGTTCTAGTTTATGAAGCTTCCCCTCTGTATTCAGAGCTGAATCTAGTGTAGACCTGTGGAATTTATTTCTAATAATCTGGCAATGGAAAGTAATCTAAACAATATATCTAAATAATATAATCTGAAATCATGTATTGTACTCTTAACTGATCTGCTACAATTATCACCCTACTTTAACTAGACAATATTAATATAAACAATTTTTTCCCACCTGTGTTGAACTAAGAAGCAGTCTACATTTCCTTGCCCTGCACTCTGCATCTGCCTTTGCTTTCCTCACCTCATCAAAACCTTTGTCTCATGACTTGCTGTTGGTAAACTCCTGCCTGGGCTGCTTCAGCGTAGAACATGGAGTAGACTTTCCTGACTCGAACATGTTGAAATCCTAGCTTGCAACCTGATCCTTTTTTTTGTACAGACTGTAACAGTGCTCTATTACGCTTGGTTGCTGCTAATCTAAAACGGTGCAAAATGTCACTGCCATAACTAGTATAAATTCCATTACAAAATGTTTCAATTATTTACTCATAATATATAACACAATGAAAATGGGAGATTTAAAAAATGAAACTACAACTGAAAAGCACAGTTAAAAAATGTGAAATATTAGGATTATTTTACAACAGTAATTATCAAAACCAGAAAAATAAACAATTCCCTATTATCTACATTAAACAGCAATATGGAAATCATTCAAACTGTACACGTACAGCTTATCATACAAATTGTAGAAGCCCAATCCGCAAATATCTTGTACAATTTTAAACACAGAATACAATTTTGAAGTTTAATAGATAATTATTTAAATATAACTTGCATTTGTACCAGTGCTAAGCAATTTTTTGCATGATCTAACCTAATCTAACATGAGGATAAAACTCCTCTGAAAATTAAAGGCTATTATGTCTTTTTTTTAATTTAACAATATCAACAATTAAAATTAATTTAAAATCCTTATTAATGAGTCCCTAAATGGGAAAATCTCCTATTAGAGACATTAGACCATAGTTCAATAATGAAATTTAAGTCAATGTATTTTGAAAAGATTAGGGCATAATATAGAAATTTAGTTCCAAACTAATAGCACACCTATCAATAAATAAATATAAGTATTTACAACATAATTAAAATATAATATCAGTTCTGGTCATTTCCTTTGTTTCACAGGTTGGAAGCCCAATTAGCAATTCATGAAATATACAGCAAAAATCAAAATTTCTAAATTGATGTAAATAGTGCTCAAGAACCTGATACCAAGATACAAGTTCCGCTGACAATTCTTTACATAGTCATTTTGTAAATGTACCATGCAAAGGTTATTTAACATTTTAGGTATAATGACACATTGTGTAAAATAAAATTTCTTTCATGAGAAATTTGATGAAACCATTTAACTTAATATTTTCAAAATAGGTAGCAGATTACTGAGGTAATGCAGAGATACCTGGAACACAGAAACCATCTACATTTCCATTGAAAGAAGTGCTACATAATGTATTTGAAGAGTTTGGTCATAACATGCCTTCATATGTTGGTTTTCTAATGCAGGAATAATCTGTTTATTAGTTCTTCATACTATGAAATTATGCATGTGAACAAACATCATAAAAATAAAACATAGCATTGACCTTGAGACCCTAATACATGCCACAACTAAAAGTGAATTAATCTAATTAATGCCATAAATCTAAGTTAATCAAATGGTAGGTGGCATAATCAGCAAGTTCGTAGATTACATCAATATTGATGGTATTATGGACAGTAAAGGTTACTGTTTTTTGTAAAAACAGAATTTAGCTGAACTAGGAAAAGGGAATAGAAGATGGGAATTTAACTCAGCTAAGTGCAAAATAATGCATTTTGGGAGTTAAACCAGGTATTATTTACACAATGATTGTATTGCATCTCAAGAGATACCTAAGGATAGAAGTATGTGGTGCCCTGAAAGTGGTACCAGTTAGACAGGGTGAAGGCTTTTGGTATGCTTATAATTACTTCATTTAAAACAAACTGATGAAGGTAGACTAGTGGATGTAGTATGTATGCATCTGAGTAAGGTTCCTTTGTAGGCTCATTAGAAAGCATGCGAGTCAGGGAAATTTGGTTACATGGATTGCGAATTTATTTGCCCCTGGAAGGCAGAGTGTGATAATAGATGGAGTGTATTCTGCTTGGAGGTCTATGATGAGTAGTGTTCCACAGGCATCCATTCTGGGACCCCTGTTCTTTGTGATGTTTATAAATGACTTAGATGAGGAAGTGGAAGGGCGGTTTAGTAAGTTTGAAGATAACACGAAGGTTGTCATAAGTTACAATGTGACATTGATATGATGAAGTGCTGTGCTGACAAGTGGCAGATGGAGCTCAACCCCAGAAAAGTGTGAAGTAATACACATAGATGGTCACACTTGAAGGGAGAATGCAGATTTAATGACAGGCTTCTTAGTAATATGGAGAAACAGAGTGATCTTGGTTCCTTGTTCATAGATCCCTCAAAGTTGATATAGAAGTAGTTAAGTAAGCATATGATGTATTGGCCTTCATACAGGGTGCAGAGGAGATTTACTAGGATCTTGCCTAGATCAGAGAACATGTTATGAGGAAAGGTTGAGTGAGCTTGGTTTTTTTTTCTTTGGAGAATGAGATGTGACTTTATAGAGATGTATAACAACCAGTACCTTTTTCCACAGAGAGGCAATGGCCAATACAAGAGGGCAAAATTTTAAGGTGATTGGAGGGAAGTGTGGGTGTGGGGATGTTAGAGGTTGTTTTTTTTTAAAAAAAACTAAGTGGCAAGTGCATGGAACATACTGGCAGTGATAGTGGAAGAGGCAGATACACAAAAGATATTTAAAACATCTTCAATAGACAACTAAATGAAACAGATGGAGGGTTATGGGAGGGAGAGTTACACTGATCTTGGAGCAGGTTAAAAGGTTGGTACAATATCGTAAGCAGTAGGGCTGTACTGTGCTGCACTGCTCTACATTCTATCTTAAAGTGGACAATGCTGTTAAATTGTGGATTTTCAAAAAGCATTTAAAGTTTAACGCAATAAATTATTCAGCTAAAATTCAGCTGGCAATTAATCCATTCTAGGGGCGGAAATTAAGTATTGAAAACAGAAAATGTGGGAAATACCTAGAAGGCCATGCAGCATCTGTGAAGAAAGAAACAGGATTAACATCTTGGCTTAATACCTTTTTTTTAAAAAAAAAATGACCATACTGTCAAGAAGAGTAAAGAAGTCAGTATCTACAATTCATTACCTGAAAATAGAGGAAGAAGAATCAAACTTATCCAGAATTTGTTTGATACTTAGAAAACAAAAACAGGGTCACTGGGAAAGAAAAGGGAGATGTGATGACCTGGATTGCCCTTGTGAAGAGCTACTTGAGAATTCTATGGACTGAGTGCTGCAACTATTTAATAAAAAAAATTTATCAACTGAAGTTGGGCATGTAACTCTCAAGTTGCGTATTTGTTCTTTTTTTTAAAAAATCATATACTGTACTGATTAGCATATAACCTGATCTTTTGCACTAGAGTGCAGCCCTGAGGGTGGAAGCAATATTTTTTCCAATTCCTTTTCCTAATTCCCTGTGGAGAAATATCAACTTTTTTAAAAAACAAATTTCAGATAAAAATGGAAACCTTGCTTGCAGGAAACAGCAGATGCAAGTTACCGTAGATTCCGGACTACAGAGCGCACCTGATTAAAAGCCGCACGCTCTAATTTTAGAAAGAAAATCAATTTTGTACTTGTACAAGCCGCACCTGATTTTAAGCCGCAGGTGTCCCACATTGTAATATGAGATATTTACACAAAGATATTACACGTGAGGATTTTTTAACTTTTAATTAAATCCGTATGGTAACAAACAAATATATATTGCAAATGCTTTTTTTCGAACAGTGCCTGTAACACAGCTACTTTTAAATATACATACGTATCGGTAACACACAAATTACGTTGCGTATACTTTTTTACTGAACAGTGCACAAACAACATTCCAATATCTCCTAACGACTGGTAAAAAAATATATATATACTGCAGCCTACCAGGGAAGTTATTGATCGCCTTCTTCATCTTTCTCCTGCGCACTAAAACCATCAAAGTCCTTTCTTCAGTGTCCGAATTGAATAAAACCTCAGGATCTCGTCACTCACTTCAGTCTCTTCGTTGTCGCTCTCACTTGAGCGCACGCGGTCCTCTTCATCACGCAGCAGTCCAGCCTTTCGAAACCTGCTAGTGATGGTGGATGTTGTGACACGGCTCCACGCATTTAGGATCCACTGGCAGACTTGAGTTAAAGATGCTCTTCGAATGCGTCCTGTTTTGGTAAAGGATTTCTCACCGCTCGTCATCCAAGCCTCCCACTCAACGCGCAGCGCCACTTTAAATGCCCGGTTCACGCCGATGTCCAGTGGCTGCAAATGCTTCGTGGTGCCCCCAGGAATCACAGCTGGAATTGAGTTTGTACTCTTGATGGCAGCTTTCACTGAACTTTCATTGTCAGCCGCTTAAAAAATCACCATCGGTGGAAGCTTTAGTCCGGATGCTGTGCAGCTCAGAACACAAGTGAAATGCGTTCTCTCATGGCCACTTGTTTTCAGTGTGATGGATGAGTCACCTTTTTTATTAACAGTCCGAGTGAGAGGCAGGTCAAACGTCAAAGGTACTTCATCCATATTTATGATATCAATTGGCCCGATGGAATTCTCCGCTATCTTTGTTTGAGTGAATGTGCGGAAGTTAGCAAGCTTTTCCTCGTGGTTGGGAGGGAGCTGCTGACTCAGAGTCGTGCGTACCCTGACGGACAGGCCTTTTTGTCTCATAAATCTAAAACACCATGATGACCCACCTCTAAAATCTTCGATTTTCATTTTGGTGGCGATTGCTTTAGCCTTCAGTCTGATCTGCACGGTGGAAACTCCACGGCCGCCTGCTCTCTGTGTGTTAACCCAGTCTTCAAGAAAGTTTTCAAGTTCGGGCCATCTGCTATGATTACCTCTGAAAGCTTTTGTCGTCTTTTTGCATTGACTCAGTTCTTCATGCTGGCATCTCCACCGTCTCAACATCGATTCATTTATGCCAAGATTATGTGCAGCAGCTCGATCTCCTTCTTCAACCTCCAGATTGATCGCCTTTAACTTAAAAGCTGCATCATATGCTTTTCTTCGAGTGTTTTCCATGTTGATGAGGGTGAGTACAAATGACTGATTTACAATAATTTATTTGTGAAAGTGCGCATGATTTATCGTACAATTTCATTGGACCTCTGTGAACTACTCATCAATTTTATTGGTCTACTGTTACGAGGCAAAATGTTTTTGGCGGCATGAAAAAAAAACATGCATTAGCTGCACCGTAGTATAGGCCGCAGTGTTCAAAGCGTGGGAAAGAAGTAGCAGCTTATAGTCCAGAATTTACGGTAAGTGTACAGCACCATGTTAATACTCACAGAAATCCATGCAGCATGGAAACAGGCCAATTGGTCCAACTTGCCCATGTTGCAAGAATGTTGCTTGGGATGAAGCAGTTCAATTCTGAGGAAGAACTGTCTTCCCTGAGTCTTCTGCTCCCAGGGGGAAAAAAATGCTTCACCACTTCTTCCTCATAATTGAACTGCTTCATCCCAAGCAACATCCTGATTAATCTCCTTTACACACTCTCCAGTACTACCATATCCTTCCTTGGTGAGCAGAATTGCAACACTGTACTCCAACTGAAGTCTGGCCAAAATTTCATAAAGTTGGAGCATAACCTCCTTATTTCTGTACTCAATGGCCCAATTAATTAAGGGTAATATCCCAAAAGCCTTCCTACATTGTATTTCTGCATTGCCACCTTCAAATATCTATGAAATTTTACTACAAGGTTACTGTTTCTTTATACTTCCCAAGATCCTAACATTCATTGTGTATATCCCCATTACTACAGCCTAATTAGTTCTCCTGCAAACCATCATCTTACATTTGCCTGGATTAAACTCCAGCAAATTCAGCCTATTTCACCAAAACAATGATCTCCATGGCCTAAGACTACATTCTATTCTACCAAACACCACTTCATGTCATCCACAAAATTACTGATCATGCCTCCCATATCCAAGTCATTCATGCAAGTTATAAATAGCAATGGTCCCAGCACCAACCCTTGTGGTACACTACTAGTCACAGCTATCTGATTGTAAAAACAACCCTCTGGCATCACCCTGGATTTACTATTCCAAGTCTGTTTTGGATACAGATTAATAACTTGCCCTGGATTCCATGAACCCTTACCTTTCAAACCAACCTACCACGAGGAGCCTTGTCAAGGGCTTTCCTAAAGTTTATGTAAACTATATTACCCTGCCCTCTTTAGTACACTTTGTTATCACTCAAAGATTTTAATCAAATTAGTCTGACAGGATCTGCCCTTGACAAAGTCAGGTTGGCTGTCATTAACTTGTCCTTGCCTTTCCAAGTTCTTTTCCTAAGAATATTTTTCCAGCATCTTCCAAGTCTTTAATCAGTTTTGTTAATTTAAATTATTTAATTGCTGCATTTTTATTTCCCCCCAAAATAGATGGTTTTAAGTTTAAGAATAAAAGGAATTATTTAATAACTAAGGAATATTTATATTAGGCAAACTGTTTAGAACTGGACAATGCAATTTTGGTATTTAAAATTCTGCACAGGATCAAATCAATGATTTAAACAGAATTTCCAATCGGTTACCACATACATAAATTCACTTTAAAGTTTACCTTCATTGTCTTCTTTTACCCTGTCCACTATCTAAATACTGAAATATGGTGAATTCTGTGAGTCCTCTCAAATAATAATTACTGATTTTTTATGTGCACAATAAAAGAAAGTTGCATTCTTCAGCAGGAATTTCCTTTGTTTATACCTGGGTCTATTCTTAGGACAATGCTCCAGTTGCCTCCATTCACTAGCTTGAATGTTATATATCCATGCATCACCTAGGAAGAGATAAAGGGCAACACTATTGACAAATTTAAGTCTCTATTGAAACTGAGGTCATCATCATAATTAACAATGCACAAAAGTTGAACAAAGGCATTCTCTATATCAGACTGAAAGTTATTGTTTATCTTTAGAATTAGACTTTCTATGTCAAAAGTCAAGAAACATAACCAGGTAAACTAAACTAGTACATGAACCTCGTACTTTCCCCAAATTGGAATATGGAGGAATAATCTCTTAAAACAATTGATTACGAGCTAACTACTTAATTCTGTTGAGCCATTAAATAATTAATTTTAAAAGTTTTGCCATTCTTCTCAGAATTATCTGTGGCTGCTGAAAAATGCCAGCAAAATGTCTAACAAACAAGTATATTTCCAAGCATGTGTGCGTTAACATGGACGCAGCAAATCTTTTGGCAGCTGTTTACGGAGATCATTCTGCAACTGTTCTGTCAGAATTGATGTCTTAATGAGTCCGTTTCTTTGATAACCCAATTTTGGAGTGATTTCTCCATTCATTTCAATAGAGGGAAATTACAGGCTGCAGATTGTAGTGAGAATCGTTCAGATGTAAATCTATAAGTTTTATAAGCTGCCCACAAAGCATTGCTGTGTTTTACTAGTACCATCTTGCCATCACTGGTGTACCACTACAGCTGGAAGAGAGGGGAGAACTCCAAGCCAGACGAAAATGGAGTATGAAACCTCTTCTACCCGGTATCTTGTCAGCAAATGTACAGTCATTGGAGAACAAGATGGAGGTCTGAAGAGCAAGGTTTGCTGTATTGGAAGTAAATGAGGGATAGCTAGGTTCTGTGTTTCACAGGGACATGGCTGACCTCAAAAGCATGTTGGTAAGATCCAAAGGTTTCTTCATATACTTGATGGACTGAACTGTTGAATCAGAGAAGGTAAAAGAAGGTGGAAGTGCTGAAAATTCTACTTACCAAGAGAGTTCTCCTCCGTGATCCTAACTGCAGCTTGTGTACCGCCAAAGGTCAATGTACTAGACATATTGAGTGTCATGATCAGCAAACAAGAAACAGCCTACCTCAATGCCTTTCAAATCTATACTGAGGACTTCAATTAGGCTTGTTTGAAGAAATCTCTGCCCAATTATCATCAACATGTCACCTGCAGCACAATGAACCCCAACACACTTGACCACCGTTAAACTTTGATTAGGAATGCCTATTCTTCAATCCCTTGACTGCACTTCAGGAAATCTGTGTGGTTTGGCACAACTTAAGTACCATCTATGAAAATGCTGATGATATAACCATTGTTGTCTCTGACAATTTCAGGTAGTGATGAGAGGGTGTACAGGACTGAGATATACCAACTAGTTGAGTGGTGTTTCAGTGACAACCTTGTACTGAGTATCAGTAAGATAAAAGAGCTGATTGTAAACTTCAGAAAGGGCAAGTCAAGAGAACACAAACCAATCCTCACAGAGGGATCAGAAGTGGAGGGAGTAAGCAATTTCAAGTTCCTGAGTGTCTGAGGATCGAACCTGGTCCCAACACATCAATGCAGCTAGAAAGAAGGCAAGACAGCAACTGTATTTCATCAGGAGATTGAGATTTGATTTGTCACCTAAAACACTCAATAACTTCTACAGATGTACTACGGAGAGCATTCTGACTGACTGCATCACTGTCAAGTCAAGTCAATCACTTTTATTGTCATTTTGACCATAACTGCTGGTACAGTACATAGCAAAAATGAGGCGATGTTTTTTCAGGACTATGGTGTTACATGACACAGTACAAAAACTAGACTGATCTACGTAAAAAAAAAACAGAAAAAAACTAGACTACAGACCTACACAGGACTGCATAAAGTGCACAAAACAGTGCAGGCATTACAATAAATAATAAACAAGACAATAGGGCAGTAAGGTGTCAGTCCAGGCTCTGGATATTGAGGAGTCAGGTCGCTTGGGAGAAGAAACTGTTACATAGTCTGGTCATGAGAGCCCGAATGCTTCGGTGCCTTTTCCCAGACAGCAGGAGGGAGAAAAGTTTGTAATGAAGGGTGTGTGGGGTACTTCATAATGCTGTTTGCATTGCGGATGCAGTGTGTGGCGTAAATGTCTGTAATAGCGGGAAGAGAGACCCCGATAATTTTCGCAGCTGACCTCACTATCTGCTGCAGGGTCTTGCAATCCAAGGTGGTGAAATTTCTGAACCAGGCAGTGATACCGCTGCTCAGGATATTCTCAATACAACCCCCAGTAGAATGTGATGAGATGTGGTGTGGGAGATGGACTTTCCTCAGCCTTTGCAGAAAGTAGAGATGCTGCTGGGCTTTCTTTGCTATGGAGCTGGTGTTGGAGGACCAGGTGAGATTCTCCACCAGGTGAACACCAAGAAATTTGGTGCTCCTAACGATCTCTACAAATCAACAACCACCTCTTTTGTTTTTTCACATTAAGAGACAGGTTGTTGGCTCTGTACCAGTATGTTAACCACTGCACCTCCCCTCTATAAGCTGACTCATCATTCTTGCTGATGAGACCCACCGTGTCATCGGCGAACTTGATGATGTGGTTCGATCTGTGTGTTGCAGCACAGTGAACAGCAGTGGACTGAGCACACAGCCCTGGGAGCCCCCCGAGCTCAGAGTGATGGTGTTGGAGATGCTGCTCCCGATCCTGACTGACTGTCAAGTATGCGGGGGGTGGGTGGCACAGGATCAATGTAAGCTGCAGAGAGCTGTAAAATTAGTCAGCTCCATGCATGGGTACTAGCCTCCGTAGTATCCAAGAGTTTAAAGAGCAATGCCTCAGAAAAGCAGCTTCCATCATCAAGGACCCCCACCACCCAGAACATGCCCACTTCTCATTGTTACCTGAAGGTCTGTACTCAGGAACTGCTTCCTCCCCTCTGCCATCTACTTTCTAAATGGACACTGAACTCATGAACACTACTTCACTACTTTTTAAGTTTATGCACTACTTACCTTCAATTAACTAATACACATATATATTAAGTAATTCAGCTTTTTCTATACCTATCATGTATTGCATTGTACTGCTGCTGTAAAGTTAACAAATTTCACAACATATGCGATTCTGATCCCATCTTCTGGCTGTTCTCCTCCTACCTGCATACAGGCAGAGGCTAAAGAGCAAAATTTTAGAAGTAAGGACAGCAAGATGCAGAGGAGTGGTTACTGGATGGACTGGACCACGCCACGTTCAAGTACTCAAAGGATCTGAATGAATATGCCATGGTTATCACGGACCTTATAAAAACTCATTTTATAAAAATGAATATGTCCCCACAAAATTATTCAGAGTCATCCCTTACCGGAAGTTCTGTATGTACCATGAGATCCACAATCTGCTGAGGGCCAGATAAATGGCATTCAGGTCTGGCTACCAAATAAAATACAAGAGGTCCAGGTACGATCTCCAGAAAACCACATCACATACTAAGTGGCTTCTCCAGTCAGGAACAGGAAGGGAGCAGTTACTCTATTGGGAGTATTCTATAGGCACCCTGGTAGCAGCAGAAATACCAAAGAGCAGATTGGGAGGCAGATTTTGGAAAGGTGCAAAAATAACAGGGTTCTTAACATGGGTGACTTTAACTTCCCTATTACTGATTGGCACCTGATTAGTTCCAAAGGGTGAGACGGGGCAGAGTTTGTTAAGTGTGTCCAGAACAGATTCCTGTCACAGTATGTTGACAGGCCATCTAGGAGGAATGCCATACTAGATCTAGTATTAGTTAACGAACTGGGTCAGGTCACAGATCTCTCAGTGGGTGAGCATCTGGGAGACAGTGACCACCTCTCCCTGGCCTTTAGCATTATCATGGAAAAAGATAGAATCAGAGAGGACAGGAAAATGTTTAATTGCGGAAGGCCAATTTATGAGGCTATTAAACTAGAACTTGCAGGTGTGAATTGGGATGATGTTTTTGCAGGGAAATGTACTATGGACATGTGGTTGATGTTTAGGGATCTCTTGCAGGATGGTAGGGATAAATTTGTCCCAGTGAGGAAGATAAAGAATGGTAGGGTGAAGGAACCATGGGTGACAAGTGAGGTGGAAAATCTAGTCAGATGGAAGAACGCAGCATACGTGAGGTTTAGGAAGCAAGGATCAGATGAGTCTATTGAGGAATACAGGGTAGCAAGAAAGGAGCTTAAGAACGGGCTGATAAGAGCAAAAAGGGGGCATGAGAAGGCCTCTGCGAGTAGGGTAAAGGAAAATCCCAAGGAGTTCTTCAATTCTGTGAAGAACAAAAGGATGACAGGAGTGAAGGTAGGACCAATTAGAGATAAAGGTGGGAGGATGTGCCTAGCAATGAGCGAGGTCCTCAATGAATACTTCTCTTTGGTATTCACCAATTAGAGGGAACTTGGTGATGGTGAAGGACAATATGAGTGATGTTGATGTTCTGGAGCATGTTGTTACTAAGGGAGAGGAGGTGTTAAAATACATTAGTACGGATAAGTCCCTGGGGCCTGACGGAATATTCCCCAGACTGCTCCATGAGGGAAGAGACTGCTGAGCCTCTGGCTAGGATCTTCATGTCCTTGTTGTCCACGGGAATCGTACCGGAGGATTGGAGGGAGGTGAATGTTGTCCCCTTGTTCAAAAAAAAAAGACAGTAGGGATAGTCTGGGGAATTATAGACCAGTGAGTCTTATGTCTGTGGTGGGAAAGCTGTTAGAAAAGATTCTTAGAGATAGCATCTATGGGTATTTAGAGAATCATGGTCTGCTTCAATTGGCTTGCCTGCAGAAAGCAGAGGATCATGGTGGAGGGAGTACATTTGAACTGGAGGGTTGTGACTAGTGGTGTCTCACAAGGATCAGTTCTGGGACCTCGATTTTGGGTCTCTTCTGGGCAGCTCATGGAGTAAGATGCTTTTTGGTTCTACTCCGTCCTTTTACAACCTACTTTCCACTGCTACTTTTGTTTAAACTTTGAAGTTACATTGCTTTTAGTGAAGGATTTATGATTTAATTACAATGGCTGGAACCCAAACTGGAAAGGAATTAAGACGTGGCAAAATGGTTTCTGAAACTGAACAAACCAAATTAACAAAGGAGACAGAAGAAGCCTATACTCCAGAAAGAATGTTTTCTTTGATGCAAGATACTAATATCAAAATTGGAATGGTGGACTCAAATTGATAAACTGACAAATGCCAATGAAAAGCTCGAAAAAAACTTTCTGCCATCCAGGAATCTTTGAGGAATCTGGAATCTCAATATCAAATGCTTAAAATGAATACCAATAAAATTGGAAGACAACAGGAGACAATACATCAAGTGATTCAAGAATAGGAGTTAAAATTCTCTACCATGGAAAAGAAAATTGTTGAGATTTCTTTGGAATTATCCAGAGTTAAGAAGAAAATGATCGATCTGGCAAGCAGAAGTCAAAGGATGAATTTATGTACACTGGATTTGCCTGAAAATCTGGAAACCGGTGAGCCATTAAAGTTTTTTTTACGAATATGTTATACTCACTTTTTAGTGAGATACTCGAAACTTCTCCGTTAATAGACAGAGTTCACCAAATTCCCCCCCACCCCGAAACCTTCAGTTGAGATGAAACTGTGTGCAGTGATTGCATTATATTGCTACTAAAGAAGCAATTCTTCGAGTTGCCAGGAAGTGAGGGAAGCTAATTTACAATGGAGTTGAGTTTCGTATAGTTGAAGATTTTGCCCCCGAGGTTTATGCAGAAAGAATTAAATATCAGGAAGTGATGGCTGAATTTTATGAGAAAAGCTGTCGTCCTTCTCTGCACTATCCTGCCCACTTGATAATCTTTCTGCCTAATGCATGTCCAAAACAACTTGATTCTCCAGAGGAGGCTTGGAAGTTTCTTAAAGAATTTAAGACTGACGTGTAAGCAACTCCAAAATTCAATCCTTATCTGAGAATCGTTTGTAGCTGAATCGTTGGGACCTCTACTTTTCGTGATTTTTATTAACGACCTGGATGTGGGGGTAGAAGGGTGGGATGGCAAGTCTGCAGACGGCACAAAGGTTGATGGTGTTGTGGATAGTGTAGAGGATTGTCGAAGATTGCAGAGAGACATTGATAGGACCAGAAGTGGGCTGAGAAGGGGCAGATGGAGTTCAACCCGGAGAAGTGTGAGGTGGTACACTCTTGGAAGGACAAACTCCAAGGCAGAGCACAAAGTAAATGGCAGGATACTTTGTAGTGTGGAGGAGCAGAGGGATCTGGGGGTGCATGTCCACAGATCCCTGAAAGTTGCCTCACAGGTAGATAGGGTAGTTAAGTAAGTTTATGGGGTGTTAGCTTTCATAAGTCAAGGGACAGAGTTCAAGAGTCACGAGGTAATGATGCAGCTCTATAAAACTCTGGTTAAGCCACACTTGGGAGTACTGTTCCAGTTCTGGTCGCCTTACTATAGGAAGGATATGGAAGCATTGGAAAGGGTACAGAGGAGATTTACCAGGATGCTGCCTGATTTAGAGAGTATGCATTATGATCAGAGATTAAAGGAGCTAGGGCTTTACTCCTTGGGGAGAAGCAGGATGAGAGAAGACATGATAGAGATGTACAAGATATTAAGAGGAATAGACAGAGTGGACAGCCAGTGCCTATTCCCCAGGGCACCACTGCTCAATACAAGAGGACATGGCTTTAAGGTAAGGGGTGGGAAGTTTAAGGGGGATATTAGAGGAAGGATTTTTACTCAGAGAGTGGTTGGTAGGTGGAATGCACTGCCTGAGTCAGTAGTGGAGGCAGATAACACTAGTGAAATTTAAGAGACTACTAGATAGATATACAGAGGAATTTAAGTGGGGTTATATGGGAGGCAGGGTTTAAGGGTCAGCACAACATTGTGGGCCGAAGGGCCTGCACTGTGCTGTACTATTCTATGTTCTATGTCTTGGGACTCGCACTTAAGTGCCATTATAAAGCAAGCACAGCAGCACCTCTATTTTTCTTAGAAGTTTGCGAAGATTTGGCATGTCATCTTCAACTTTGACAAACTTCTGTAGATGCGCAGTGGAGAGTATACTAACTGATTTAATCAAGTCCTGATATGAAAACACCAATACCCTTGAATGGAAAAGACTACAAAAAGTAGTGGATACAGTCCAGTTCACAGGTGAAGCCCTCACCACCACTGAGCACATCTACAAGGAATGCTGTTGTAGGAAAGCAGCAGCCATCATTTACTCTGTTCTTTGAATAGAGGGGCTTAGTGAATGAAACTGCCTCTGTGGACTTGTAGGTCACTTGAGATAGAAGAAAGTCTGCACCAAAGTCACTTAATCTTGCATTAAAACAAAAAATAAATTGAAAATCAGTAACTGGTTCCTGCAGCTCTGAATCAAAAATACTGCTAGATTTCCTGATCTACCTTATCATTTTAACAACCTCAAAAAGATCATCAAGCCTCCCAGATTATCCTGCATCTCTTCAAATGGTGCAGGAAACAGAATAATATTGGTAACAGACCAGGAGAGATTTGTATGTTGTATTCGGAGTTCCAGTGTTGGGTGGTTATTGTAGGAGAGATGGAGATCAAGAGAGAAGTGACACAGAGAATAGAGAACCTCAGATGATGAAGGATGTAGGAAAAGGTAAAGAAATTCAGGAGGAATTTTGGTTCTGTTTGTTCTGTATTAATGTTCCTGAAATGCCTCAGGAAAAATAACACAAAGTAAATCTGTCTGCATTAAGAATAACTCAGAAAAATTGCTTAAGCACTTACTAAGAGGTTGACTTTCAGCACTTAATCCACCAAAAAGGAAAAGCTGATCATCTGTTACAGAAGTTAGTGTATGCCATGAGCGCCCCTGTGGACGTATTCCTTTAACCATAATTCTAAGGGGTTTAAAAAAAAACAATTGTGGTTTAGCAACACACCATTACAAACATAGTGACCAATTAACTGAAGTAATAAAACACATTAACTCAGTCAAGCAAAAGACCTACTGAAGTTTTTGCTCAATTTGAACCAATTATGCTGGCTGATTGCACAAGATTATCACTTGGTACTGTACAGTAAATTGTGTCAACTAGTGTTCTGAACCCAAGAAGCAAACAAACTGCAGAACCTAGAAATCTGAAATAAAAACTGAAAATACTCAGCAGCTCACTGTGGAGCAAGAGATAAGAATTAACATTTCAGGTCAATGACTGCCATTGTTTTCTGCCTTTATTTCTGAATTACTGATCTGAAACAGTAGTTCAAGTCCCACCAAGGCAGCTAGAAAATATGAACTGAATAATTAAAATAAAATTGAAATATACGAAAAAAAAATCTTATTCGGTAAAGGCCTTCAGAGAAGGAAATCTGCTAACCATGCCCAACTGACCTATACCAGATCCACCACTGTCGTTGATTTTTCCTCGATTCAAATATACACTAAATGTCAACATTGCCAGAGACATACATGTTCCTTGAACAAATTAACATGAAAAACAATCTGAGCTGATTGCAAAATGCCCTTCTTGCTGACCCTGTAAATGCATGATCAATGCTCATATTGGAAAATCATCTAGGCTTCAGAAGAACGTGGTTTGGAAGCCTGACCCGGAAAACCTTTCACAGCCAATAAAACTGGGAGTGAGTACACCCAGAATAGTAATCTTTAAGCAGATGGCCCTATTTGCAAAGAGCAATGATTTAGAGTGGTTGTTTTTAAGATTCAGGACCAGCCTCCTGCCTCTGCTTGCCTTCTATTCTTGGTTGGTTTTACATGTATCTACAGCACCAAACACCTGAGCTGCACTAACACTTGCACAAAAACAAGGGTTCTGCTACCTCTTGTGAACTTGGGAAGACTTGATGCAGACTGCATAATCATAATCCAACCCTTGTTTCTGCCTTGATTTGTCCCAACCGTCAATTCCATTTGAGTCCTACTGTAGAGACATTACAGCTGCAATTACACATTTTATTTAACTATATATTTTAATCATTCCTTTCTAAAATACAGTACACTAGAATAAGTTTATGTAGGCAGCACACATTTGATCAGACTTTCATCCAGCTATCCTAGACTGCTTTTAAATAGCTAAACAGAAATCAGCAGAAAATATGAGAAATGATGGAAGAGCTTATGTTTAAGATGAATTGACTCAAAAATATTAGGAACAGCATATTAAACTTCAGAATGTAAAACACCATACCAATTATAATAGAATGAGGGAAGCATAGCATTAATAATGTCCTTGTATTCAAAGATTAGAAACAGATTTGATTAAGAACATAAAACATTGGGGCTGAATTAGGCCATCTGGCCCATTGAGTTTGCTCTGCCATTCAACTATGGCTCATCCTTTTTTGCTATCTCCTCCTCAACCCCAGTTCCCAGCCTTCTCCCCATAACCTTTGATGCCATGTCCAATCATAAACCTATCAATCTCTGCCTTAAATACACCCAACAACCTGGCTTCTACAGCTGCATGTGGCAACAAATTCACCACACTTTGGCTGAAGAAATTTCTCTGCATCTCTGTTTTGAAAGGGTGCCCCTCTATCCTGAGGCTATGCCCTCTTATCCTAGGTAGACAATCCAAAGCAGTATAAGAGCATATAGGCCATCATGCTCAATTTCTTTCCCCAATGTCAAATAAAGTATTTTAAGAACAAAATTAAATCATCAGCTCTGGCAACAATAGGAACAAAAGTGAACTTTAAAAAAAATGGTTCACTGCTATTGTACTTGGTATGCATTTTATGAAACTACTTACTCTCCAGACCATGTCCATGTGTCCAAGTCCAAACAATGTAAATCATTAATTCTTGTTTCCTAAAAAAAAATCAAATAAATTGAGTTAAACAGAAATACCTTGCACATCAACTTAAATATATGAGATATAGTCACAATTTTACTAAGAAATTACAAATTGCCAATCACACCAATGATACAGAAGCAACACAACCACATAATTCTCAGTCATTTGTGAATAAGACTCTCATTTCCTTCACCTATTATAATCCACATGGGTGGTACAGGATATTGAATTCACAATTCATAAATCGCCAGATGGCATTTTCAGAAATGGAATTGAGGTTCAAACAGGGATTGTATTCTTCCATTGTTTGATCCAAATTATCACATGCACATAATGAGGAGGATTAAATTTGCATTAAATCTAATCAGATAATTTGACTACTGTAACATTGAGGAAATTTGCCTGTACTGACATGCAAATAGTTTCAGGGATCTGGCAAAACCCCTGACCACATATCCAACTATAGTGGATGCCCAGAAGTGGAGGCTGTGGCTAGGCCTCCACTTATCACAATATTCCACTTCATAAACTACCGAACAACCACAACACCTCCACTTAAAATTCTCTGAAAAGTATATCCACCACAATTCAATGTCAGCAAACCCTGTAATGAACTATCATGATCACCTATTGAAATTCATGGCCTAAGCAAAATACAAATCAACCTAGTTAGTGAGCTTTTGATGTTGATGTGAAGATACTACAGGCTATCATTCTTAAATTTACACAGCCTAGATACTCAGATGAATACTGCATTTCACTTTGCTCAGTTAAGTCACCAAAGAAAGCACATCCATTTTGCTAATCAGAGGAACACTGAAAATCTACCACATGCTATGGATCCTGGTGCTGTTAAGACAACATTCCTGTTTGCACATATTAAAATCTATTACATACAAAGGGGTATATGAACCATCAGCAATGTGGCCATCTCAATCTCCTTTTTACTTTCTCCAGCCTCATTTGTTGTATAGATTCAGGTGCCTTAGTTTCTTCACCACCAAGTTCAGAAACAGTATTACTCTTCAACTATCAGTTTGTCTTTTGCACATTAATTATTTGTCAGCAGCTTTTCACAAATTGTTATATTTATCACTTTGATAACAAATGTACTTTCATAACTTTTGGCCCTTCTGGCCTCAATAGTGATAGAAAATGCAATAAAAGATGGACATTAAATACTATGAAACAAGGAAAGCTTTTGAAAGTCATTGCAACAATCCCCATTTTTCTAGTGTTCTAAAAATCAAATTCTCATTGATAGAAATTTATTCTTTTATTTCTCCTGATAAGAAATAAGTTTGTGGTTAAAAATGATAGAATGCAAGCAATTAGAGGAAAGGATGCAGTTAGTAGTATTAGGTCAAAGATGAATTTGAAGAAACAAAATATTGTAAAGATGTAGAATTAAGAGCCTAGGAATGTGGTAGCACAACTGGGAATGGGAAGTGAAATGGAAAATACAAGTTCTTGGAAGTAGAAGAGATAAAAGGAAATGGCCAGGGTGGCAGGTGCCCTTGACAATACTATAACAATCCTGAGGTTAAGCAACATAATGATGACTGGATGAAAGGATGTGACGAGTCTGTGGTAAATACTGCCTAATCCATCAATCTCTGCAGATCAGAAATACAAGAAAATCCTTGTGACAAGTTGTATCTTCTCAAATGCCCAAGAAAGTACATATGCTGATGTGCTTCCTTAATTACCACATCAATCTGGAGGACATAAGTGAGGCTGTTGGTAATATGGATGCCAAAGTACTTGAAGATAACAACCATCTCTACAACAGCTCCGTTCAGGAGTACAAGATGGTATTCAGACACCCACTTCCTTGGATCAACAATGAGCTCTTAATTCTTGCTGATATTAAGGGCTAAGTTGTGCTGACATAACACAAGTTTTACAACCTCCTGTCCTCCACCTCATCACTGTTGTCAATCTAGCTTACAACAGTGGTATCATTGCCAACCGAGCTGGTGCTGTATCTGTCCACACAGCTATGGGTAGAAATCTGGAGACTGAGCACATAACAGGTGTGGGAAACACCAATGTCAATGGTCAGGTTGGATGAAATGCTATGTCCAATTCTAATCAAATGAGATCCGCTGGTTAGAAAGTCTAGAAACCAGATGCAGATGCTGATCATCATCCAACGCACACCCACCCAACCTGACTGTCTCAAACCACCACCACCACCACCAAGGTGCAAGAGCTTAGAGATGAGCCTTGTGGGTATTATAGTGTTGAAAGCTGAGCTATAACAGTGGACAAAAATTTTTGCTTCTTGAATTCTTTTGGGTATATCTTGTGGATTTTGGGCAGCAGATCATGAAAATCACCATGAAATTACTGAATCATGCACCATTTTTTAAAAAAAATTGCCTATATTTGTTATTTCAATTCATAATCTAAGTCAGAATAACTGATGCCAACTTAAGGAAGGCATTTTTGTTACTTCACAAATCAAACAGGTCATCAATGACAGGCAATTTGAAGAACTTCAGGTGGGACCAGAGGAAAATCATTCAAGGATGTTGTTGAAAATATTCTTGGCAACTACAGAGAACCAAACTATGCGCAGCTGGTTGACAACATGCTTCAAGTATACAAAACCATGAAGTATGACATGTCACTAAACATTCATTTTCTGCATTCCCATTTAGACTTCTTCCCTGAAAACCTTAACACTGTCAGTGATAGGCAAAGTGAAAGGTTTCACCAGGACATGGAGAAACAGTATTAGGGCAACTGGAATCCATCAATGCTGATTGATTATTGTTGGACACCTAAGCGAGATGCCTCAGACACAGTACAAATGAAAATCATCAACAAAACGTTTCTATCTTAGTTAAACTTCTGCAAAGAATCAGCACCATTATGCAATTACATGCATTATATTCAACAGAAGTTAATTTGTTTCTCCAAATTCCTACAAGTAGTCTGAAATTATATTGGTGTTCAGCTTCAAGCAGTCTATCATAAACAAAAAAAAATTCTGAAGAAGCAAGGCTTCCAAAAAATTTTGTTCCGCAACATAATAAGTAGAATCCTGACGTACGTATTCTTATTATCAAGGTGATCCAGAGCTGAATGAAGTGTGAGGGAGAGGGTGTTCCCTGTGGATCTATTTTTTCTGTAAATCACAGGGGGACTAAATTATTTTGGAGATTGGCACTTAAGTGTCCTTTACCAATCTCTTAAAGCACTTCATGTTTGATGTTAGAGCAACTGGTTGGTACCTCCATCAGGTACAGAAGCCTGAAGGCACACATTCAGTGATTCAGGAACAGCTTCTTCCCCTCTGCCATCCAATTCCTAAATGGACATTGAACCTGTGAACACTACCTCACTTTTTAAAAATATACAGTATTTGTTTTTTTTGCACATTTTTAATCCATTCAATATACATATACTGTAATTGATTTACTTATTTTTTTTTCTTCTTCTTCTATATCATGTATTACATTGAACTGCTGCTGCTAAGGTAACAAATTTTACATGCCAGTGATAATAAACCTATTTCCGATAGGACACTTGTATAGTGGAATTCTGGAGGTTAGACCATATACAGTACAAGGAAGTCACTCAGTGCTTCAGGATGATGTAAAATAACAACTAATTCACTGATTGTAATATCCTAAACATGGTTTCATGTGACCTCTGTAACCAATCTAAGGTCATACATGAAAAAATCAAGCATTTCCTTGACCAAAGTACAAATAGTCTGTTATTACTATTTGATCAATTGGAAATGAAATCTTGCTTTTGGTAAGTGCTCCACCATTAAAGAAGATCTCTTTGATTCAATCAACTCATGTTATAAACCTTCAAAAATATCACTAGAAGCCATATTTCCTCTTCTGTCATCTGCTGAAAAACATTTCTTCTTGCATTCCTACACAGATAATTGGTTTGGAAATAAGTTTATAACTTCTTTTATATTTTTTAGTGATGTAGTAATTCCCTTATTTTCCTATTAAACCTTTCCACTGTATTTGTTTAAGATGGAGATTACTGCAATTCTACAAGTCTCAGCAAAGGATGACATCTTTAAGAGAATGTTCCAATGAGCTGCTTATATTTATTTATGCTTCCATCAGGTTGACTTCCTCAGTGGGGCAAAAGTTTTTGTTCTGTCATAACATACTTTATACCAGCTGCATCAACATTTTGAATGCTATATAAAAAAACACTAACTCCACATCATCCTCCACCTGTTCTTTAGCCCAAAAATTCTTTTTAAAAAAAAAGACTATAGCCTTCAGAGGCCTGTAATAACTCTATCATGTCACCATCCCACCCCCCCACCCTAAAAAGCAAAGATATGATGGAGATTCTAATCCAAAAATGTCATAAAACCAGTTGTTTTCTGATAGAGAAACTAAGAATTATTTCAGAGGTATTAATCCTGGTGGACCTCAATGTAGCCTTGACACTGTGAACACACAACTCCTGTTGTTCAAGAGTTGGCAGATTTTCTGAGGTACGTCGAAAAAACCCCAACTATCTCTGTAGAACTTTTGAAATATCCATGTATTAATTTTCCTATAGCAGAGTTTTCTGTTTCATTTTGGGACTGGGCTGATGAAAATAATGAAGCACCGAGCAGGTGGGTTATGAAACATCTGTACATCCCACAGAATAAAACCATATAACCATATAACAATTACAACATGGAAACAAGCCATCTAGGCCCTTGTAGTCCGTGCTGAACGCTTACTCTCACCTAGTCCCACCTACCTGCACTCAGCCCATAACCATAAAACAATAGGACTGAAAGCATCCTGGACACTTTCAGTGCAGAAAAAAAGTCATCTTTTGAGAAAAGCAATCCTGATCAAATGTACGCATCATCTTTTTCTTTGAGAGATGCAAGAGATTACCCATACTGGAATCTGGAACAACAATCAGATAGAAGAATTCAGTGGGCCAAACAGCATCTGAGGGAGGAAATGCAGGATTTCTATCCAAATTGTTGACCATCCTTTTTCTTTCAAGCGAGAATCCATTGCTTGTAATGTGGCACTTAGTTTAGTAACATCACTATTTGAATAACTTAATCAGACATCACTGGTAAAGTTAGGTTCAGATCTGCCATGACAGAGGTTGCCTACGAATCCCTAAACATTTCAGGAGCTGAATTTAGCATTGAGGAGTGGATGATGTTTGTGTACGATTTCTTGAACATGGGTGACAATATGGTTTGGGATAGAAGGTACATAACCAACATTCGGCAATACCTAACTGCAATCGGAAACCTTTCTTAAAAGTTTGACCAAATTGCTGGACAACAAAAAAAAAAATTATGTTCTTCTTGGGGCTGAAGTGGAGGAAGATGATGGCAGTTGGGTAAGATAGGGACACAAAACAGGTGTATACAGGCATGTCAATGTGTTTTAGTTAATGTCCATGCAGAACTTACTCTTCAATAATCTTGGACCATCTTGCCATTGTGCAACAGACAGCTCTAAGTTATAATGTCATCTAGCACCCTTCATACAGATACAAGTTTTGGTTTTTAGGTATTCAAATCTGGATACCAAGCCCTTTCTACAGTTAACAAACACAAACTTACATTGTAAGTAGATGTTGATGCTAATGTTCCACACTGTTCAAGTTTATAGTGTAGCAGAAGAATATTACCAATGTGTAATTTGTGCTAGGTAAGCAGGCACTAGGTTATGAATGACACCAAGGGTCCTCACAAATGGCAGAAAGATATGGAAGTTTAGTCATCTAATAGAAGGATTCAGACAATGATTACAAAGTGACCCACATGTTAATACAACATGGAAATAAGAACTTCAGTCCAATTTGTCCATGCCGATTATGGTGTCCACCAACCTAGTCCTATTGGCCTAATTCATGATATGCTAGTTTACTTTTTTAGTGAATACTTTCTTTTTTTGTAACTGCCTGGAAAAATATACCAATATAGTAACACGCTCCTAAAAGAACATAGTCTATTCTGCTGTGACTTTGGTATATTTATAGTCATAATAATTAACAGACATAAAATTATACCTGAAAATTTATATTCTTTCAATTGTAATTTTCTTTTCCTTAAACATCTGAGTTTCACATACGAGGACTTCAAGAGTCATAGAGCAACACAGCACGGATACAGGCCCTTCAGCCCAACCTGACCACAATAACTACACTGCGTACCCAGCTAATCCCAATTTCCTGCATTCGCCCCATATCCTTCCAAGGCTAGTTGCTCCATGTACCCATCCAAGTGCTTCTTAAATTATTGTACCTGCCACAATGATGCTCTTTGGTAGCTCATTCCATATTCACCACCCTCTGCATGAAGCAGTTGCCCCTCAGGTCCTTTGCAATCTTTCTTCTCTCATCCTAAACCTATACCCCTAGTTTTCGGATACCATACTTTGTGGAAAAGACCATTGTTATCCACCTCATCTGTGCTTCATAATTTTAAATGTTTTCCCTCAATATTCTAGATACCAAGGAATAAAAATTTCATCTGACCAACCTCTCTCTATAACTCAAGCCTTCTCGCACTGGTAAATACTCATAAATCTTCTCTGCACTCTTTCCAGTTTAACTAAATATTTTCTACAATAGGATGATCAAAACTGTAGATTATACTCCGTGCAGCCTCACCAATGACCTCTACAAATGCAATATAATGTCCCAATTCCTACATTCAATGCCCTGACTAATAAAGGCCAATGTGCTAAATGCCTTTTTCATCATGGTCAACCAACAATGCCACTTTCACAAACTATGTTCTTGTACTCCTTTGTCTCCTGTTCCATTCCACTCCCTGATGCCCTACCATTCAGAGGGTTGACTTCCCAAAATGCATTACCTGCAAGTATCTGCCACTCCTCGGTCCACTTTCCTATCTGATCACCACCCCCCCCAACCGTAATCTATGATAACCTTTTTCACTATCAATAACACACCTTAATTTTGTGTCATTAATGTTTGCCATATTAGGGTAGTTGAAAGCAAGCAACTCACCAGTATCCTTCCTCCAAATAAAAAACCCTTATTTCCTATTGTCGCACACGCATGAGCTGCTCGAGGTCGGGGAGATGTGCCCTATCAAACAATAAATGATCAAGTTATGTCATAATTATTCAGATAAAATGTAAATAAAGGCATTCTTCCATATGGCTAAAATTGCATCATCTTGCCTCACATGGTTTAGTTAAACATGAGGAAATCAAATGTACTGAACACATCATCTATTAAATATCTGGCTAAATCTGAACAGTTTCCCAGATTTTTAAAATATAAATAATGCCATATATACAAAGCTGCATTTTTGAACATAAAATCTGAAACAGGAAGCTCACATTTATCAATTATTTGAAAATCTGAATTTACTCTTTTATTACATAGTACAAAACTCAAATTAATGAAGTGACATTTAGTTTCAAAATACCTTAATTGTTGGTTGGTACCAGATATTCATACTGGGTTCAAAGACATGGATGTCATAATTCCAACCCCAGAACATCTCTTCTTCCTTGAAAAGAAATAAATGTTACAAAGATTAATTTTAAGGATGTTTAAAAAATGTCTGGTAGTAATTCCATTGGGTTCAACACCGTTATCAAGATTATCAGGACAGTTTTGCTTATCAAGACATGACATGCAATAATATGACCACAAGACATTAACAAGAACTGCAAATGTATTATATACTGTATATACATAAAGCAATAGAGTCACAGGTTTATGGTCCAAATAGTCCACTCTCAGCTAGTCACAATTTTGTCTACTCAGCTCATATCCCTCCAAGTCCAAACCCCACCTGTCTCTCTAAGATGCTGTTTTCAATGTACTCTGCACTTGTAATCTTAGGTCTCTATTGTGATATTGCAGGTGGACTTCCATCTTCCAGAAAGCAGTTGAATTAAGCACTGGTTTGCTTCTACACTGAATAGTAGCAGTACAGCATAGAACAATACAGCACAGTACAGGCCCTTCGGCCCACAATGTTGTGCTGACCCATAAACCCCACCTCCCATATATCCTCCCACCTTAAATTCCTCCATATACCCATCTAGTAGTCTCTTAAATTTCACTAGTGTATCTGCCTCCACCACTGACTCAGGCAGTGCATTCCACGCACCAACCACTCTCTTGAGTAAAAAACCTTCCTCTAATATCCCCCTTGAACTTCCCATCCCTTACACCTTAAAGCCATGTCCTCTTGTATTCATCAGTGGTGCCCTGGGGAAGAGGCGCTGGCTGTCTACTCTGTCTATTCCTCTTAATATCTTATATACCTCCATCATGTCTCCTCTCATTCTCCTTCTCTCCAAAGAGTAAAGCCCTAACTTTCTTAACCTCTGATCATAATCCATACTCTCTAAATCAGGCAGCATCCTGGTAAATCTCCACTGTACCCTTTCCAATGCTTCCACATCCTTCCTATAGTGAGGCGACCAGAACTGGACACAGTACTCCAAGTGTGGCCTAACAAGAGTTTTATAGAGCTGCATCACTACCCACGACTCTTAAACTCTATCCCTCGACTTATGAAAGCTAACACTCCATAAGCTTTCTTAACTACCCTATCTACCTGTGAGGCAACTTTCAGGGATCTGTGGACATATACCCCCACCAGATCCCTTTGCTCCTCCACACTGCCAAGTATCTTGACATTTATTTTGTACTCTGCCTTGGAATTTGTCCTTCCAAAATGTACCACCTCACACTTCTCTGGATTGAACTCCATCTGCCACTTCTGCATCCTATCAATGTCTCTCTTCAATCTTTGACAACCCTCTACACTATCCACACCACCACCAACCTTTCTGACATCTGCAAACTTGCTAACCTACCCTTCTACCCCCACATCCAGGTTGTTAATAATAAAAAAAAAAAATCAGGAAAAGTAGAGGTCCCAGAACCGATCCTTGTGTGACACCATTAGTCACAACCCTCCAATCTGAATGTACTCCCTCCACCACGATCCTCTGCTTTCTGCAGGCAAGCCAATTCTGAATCCACCTGGCCAAACCTTCCTGGATCCCATGCCTTCTTACTTCTGAATAAGCCCACCGTGTGGAACCTTGTCAAATACCTTACTAAAATCCATGTAGATCACATCCACTGCACTACCCTCATCTATATACCTGGTCACCTCCTCAAAGAGCTCTATCAGGCTTGTTAGACATGATCTGCCCTTCACAAAGCCATGCTGATTGTCCCTGATCAGACCATAATTCTCTAAATGCCCATAGATGCTATCTCTAAGAATCTTTTCCAACAGCTTTTCCACCAAAGACAAAAGGCTCACTGATCTATAATTACCCAGACTATCCCTACTGCATTTTTTGAACAAGAGGACAACATTCACCTCCCTCCAATCCTCTGGTACGATTCCCGTGGACAATGAGGAAATAAAGATCCTAGCCAGAGGCTCAGCAATCTATTCCTCGCCTTGTGGAACAGCCTAGGAAATACTTCGTCAGGCCCCAGGGACTTATCCATCCTAATGTATTTTAATAACTCCAACACCTCCTCTCCCTTAGTAACAACATGCTCCAGAACATCAACATCACTCATATTGTCCTCACCGTCATCAAGTTCCCTCTCATTGGTGAATACCAAAGAGAAGTATTCATTGAGGACCTCCCTCACTTCCAGGTACATCTTCCCACCTTTATCTCTAATCGGTTCCATCTTCACTCCTGTCAACCTTATGTTCTTCACAGGATTGAAGAATGCCTTGGGGTTTTCCTTTACTCTTCTCGCCAAGGCCTTCTCATGCCCCCTTCTTGCTCTCCTCAGCCCCTTCTTAAGGTCCTTTTTTGCTACCCTATAATCCTCAATAGACTCATCTGATCCTTGCTTCCTAAACCTCACGTATGCTGCCTTCTTCCATCTGACTAGATCTTCCACTTCTCTTGTCACCTACCCTTCACCCTACCATTCTTTATCTTCTTCACCGGGACAAATTTATCCCTAACATTCTGCAAAAGATCTCTAAACATCGACCACATGTCCATAGTACATTTCCCTGCAAAGATATCATCCCAATTCACACTCGCAAGTTCTAGCCTTATAGCCTCATAATTTGCCCCTCCCCAATTAAAAAATTTCCTGTCCTCTCTGATTCTAACCTTTTCCATGATAATGTTAAAGACCAGGGATTAGTAGTCACTGTCCCCCATATGCCCACCCACTGAGAGATCTGTGACCTGACCTGGTTTGTTACCTAATACTAGATCTAGTATGGCATTTTCCCTGTCAGCAGCCATCAAACCTGGGGATCATGGGTTTGCACCTCTGGTGGATTGTGTCCTCTCCAGGGCACAAGCCTGGGCAGGAAGATTTGAAGAACTGACTGTTGCCCATGCTGCGAGATACCCCTCTCCACGTCACTGATGTAGTCTGTTATGCCTGTGCCCCAACTCTGAGGGGCCGAAGGGTACAAAGCAGCCCCCTCCTTTTTGAGAATCGCAAGATTGCTATTTATTCAGGTCAGGAAACCCAGGAAATGAGAGAGAGACGTTTGGAATGTGTCCTGGCCTCCGTGATACAAAGCCACGGATAACTGCCATTGTCTCTTGTGAGACGGGACGGAATTGTGTATTGAGTACTGTACTTCACGGAAGCCCTCAGGGAACGATCAGAGGGGGTTGGGTGAGGGATTGCATCATCCCAACCTGATTGACTTCTGAGACCCCGTGAGTCAGGATAAAAGAGGGTCAGGGGAACAACCCCTTTAGACGCACCAGGAGAAATGCTAGAAATCCCGTGACAGCGTTTAACAGCCACAGCCAGTGGAGGGCCCACGTATGTCCTTTCCCGTTGTCTGGGATTGGGGCCTTACAACGGAAGACAGTTTAGCTAAAGAAGAGATCACCACCGACGACATTTCGAAGGATCGACATCATAAAAAGGAAAACGGACAAGTTCTAAACATTCGTCTCTCCAACCAAAAGCTGCAGCCTGAATGAACTAAAGTGACTTTTATATTTCCATCGGACAATACATTATCCCCTAGACAATGATAGAGCTATTTCTTATTGATTATTATTATACCCGCACTTTTAGATTTAGTATTGACGACGTATATTAGCTGCATGTTTGCATTGATATTATTTTTGTGTATTTTTAATCAATAAATACTGTTAAAAATAGTACCGTCAGACAACGGACCTCTCTATCTTTGCTGGTAAGTGACCCAGTTACCGGGTACATAACAAGTCCAAAGGAAGAGCAAGCACCGATACAACTTGGCACCAGTGTTATCGCAGAGGTTGCCAGAGTGAAGTTATAAACAACTTCAAACTGCCTTAGGGACCCTGGCTCTGGATTTCTTCCTCGGAGTTTAGTCCTGAAGGCTTTCCCGTGGGTGGCTATGACTCAAGGCAGTGGAGGTTTAAAATCAGAGTTTTCCTTCTCCTAGGTGGGCTGACGAGCCCCACCTGCCCAAAACAACTGGTTTTGAGGCACCAGTGTTCCGCCTTTGCCCCTTCTCTTGTCGGTAGAAACAGTTCAGCCAGGCCTAGTAGCTAAGCCACATGTGAAGGCCGAGAGTTGGACTTGGTTGTCATCAGAGGTTGTTAGAGATGCATGCCATTGAGAGCACTTTATATAGTGGGAGCTTATCCCCACTACCACCCCCGGCTATGACAACCTTAGGAACCTACTAGGCTGAATTGATAACTTTCCAACAATGCTGCCTGTGGGAGACCACCTGTACATTCTGTCAACCTAAATAGCTTTTATTGCTTCTACTGCTCCCTCCTACTCAGCTAATTTCCTAGCCAGGTCAATAATCTTTTTTCAATTCCACTAACTTCAGTCAAATGATTTAAAAACAGAAAATACTGGAAATAGTTGGCAGGTTAAGTAGCATCAGACTGAGATAACGATTCTGGTCTTTGACCTTTCATTAGAAAGTAGGGAATACTGACAAAAACAATACATAATGTGAACTTGTAGAACAATGATAAATAAACTTCAGTTCAATTCTAATCCACTTTGAACTAAGGATAAATTAAACGGTAAAAATATATTGTCTATTGTCTATATCTGATGATGACCTGAAAAATTAACTGTTTATATTTCACAAATGCTGTCTGACCAACTGAGTATTTTCAACAATTTCAAATTCCCAGCATTTGCAATTTCATATCAGCGATAATAAATCACATTTTAGTTCTGACCTATAGTATTATCTATTTTGTATCCTAAGCATTTTCTACAACAAATTAGCTAAAAAATGTTGCTGCAAGGCAGAAATTTACACCAAATAACAGTGGTTTATAACAATTCTCAAGAAATGCAAGAGGATTACCAAATAGACAAATCTTCATTATTGAAATTTCAAGCTCTTACCCAGGATGCTTCATTCACATCGAATGAATCATTTAGTTCAGTTATTTTCTTGCACCCATAGCCTCCAAAGTAAATCAACCTGTCAAAGCATTATATTTAAAAAATCAAGAAAAAAACTCCCCATATTGATTTAATACTTGATTGACACATCTTAGCAAGCTCCATTTAACTCATTAATGATAAACCACAAGAAAAAAATTCCTACACATTTTCAATTATTGGCAAAATATTCAAAGGCCAAACTAAAATTAATTTTCTAACAAATGTATAGCTCATTTTAACTGGAATGAAAAGGTACATGACTCATTCAGAAAATTAAAAAGGTCAGTTACTGTATAATACAAACCTTGTTATCATTTAGTGAATGAATGAATTGTCTTTATTACTTACATCCTTCGAATACATGAGTAAAAATCTTTACATTACATCGCTGTCTAAACGTGCAATGTGCAACTTATAGCAATTTGTAATAAATAGTATGTACAACAGGACGGTTAATCCATTGTTAGCAAACTTGGCTCTGAGGTCAATGGGTTAATATTCTACACCAAACACCTGATTACAGGTGAAATTTATGTATTGTGCTTGGGGGTGGGGGGGAGAGTTCAAATATGTTACTAGAAAACACCCCACATTGCAATTATTAATGCATTAACAACCAACACAAGGATGTTCTGGGGGAGCCCACAAAAGTCGCTACACATTCCAGCACCGAAACAACATGCCCAGAGAGACCTTACAATGCAAGTTCATAGCTTCCTGAAAATAGCATCACAGGTGGGTAAAGTACTGAAGAAGTCACTGATCACTGACAGAGGTATTGTATTCAGTGTAAGAGTCATGCTGCAACTGTACAACTGTTAGGCTAAACTCAGAATAGTGTGCACAGTTCTAGTCAGCACAATACAAGAAGGATATGAAAACAGTGAAGTACGCAGAAGAGATTCACCAAGATAGCTAGAATGGAGGGTTTTGGCTACAACAGATTAAATAGTCTGGGATTGTCCTCATTGGAGTTCAGGAAGTTAAGAAATGATTTTATAGATGTTTATAAAATTCTGAGGGACATAGATGGGGTAGAGTCACAATCTTTTTCCAAGGGTTGTGGAGTCTGAAACCAAAGTAAATAGGCTCAAAGTGAGAGGGGAATATTCAAAGGAGAGTCAAAGGATAATCTTCTGCCCACAGAAAATGTTGGGCATACAGAAGGAGCTGCCAGAACACATGATAGAGGCAGGTACAATCACAGTATTTAACAAACACTGGACAGGTACACGACAAGAAAGGAACATAGGAATATGGGCCAAATACAGGAAAATGGCCTAAGCACATATAAAGCATCTCAACAGCTTCAACAAGTCAGGCATAGGGCCATTTCCAAGCTGTTTTGACTTTCTGAGGCTGCTGCAAGATCAAGATTAAGCTTAACTGACATTCAACCATACATGAATACCACCAAACAAAATAGCATTCTTCTGGGTGGAGAGATGCAAATCACAGTCCCAACAGCACAAGGCATATATAGCATGTTTAAGATTGTAGTGGAGGTCAGCGGGAGATGCTCATGGAGTGAGTACTGTTTTAGATTCGCTCCATAACCTTTACTTTTTTTAACCTTTGATCACCCTTATCCAACTTATTTTTACCTACACCAAAAGATTCTTGCTATTTTTTTGGACTTATCGTTAAGAGTTTATTGTGAATTTTTGAAGATATGCAAACAGAAATGGCTCTTAGATCTAAAGAACGAGAACCTGGGCGCAACCCGAACGGTAATGGAAAGAAGCAAGCTCATCCGCAACACACTGAATTAACTTATGAACTGTTAATGTAGGTTTTGGATAAAAAATTTGATGAATTACAACAAATCTTTAAACAAGATATAAAGGCTTTTCAAGATTATATGGTTAAGACGGATTTAGTAATTAACCAGCAGCAAGTTCTTATCGCATCTCTGCAAGAAGACGCTCGGAAACGAGATTTGACAATTGAAAAATTGCAACAGGATTTAATTTCGACCACTAAACTGGTGGAAACACTTAAAGCCAAGAGCGTCGACTTTGAGAATTGGTCCAGAAGACAGCACCTACGTATACTTGGTCTCCCAGACGGCATAGAAAAAGATGACCCTTCGAAATATTTTGCTCAACTTTTAAAAGATGCGTTTCCGTCGGTTTTCCCAGATAACCCTCCGTTACTTGATCGCGCACATAGAATTTGGCGACGATCATCGAGTGTTCCAACTAAACCTTCAGTTGTAATTGTCCGGTTTCATTATGTACACGATAAAGAACAACTTATTCGTGTGGCTCGGCGGGTAGGAATGGTTAAATTTCAAGATTACTATTTCCGTTTGGTTGAAGATTTTAGTCCTGAAGTTACGAAGAAAAGGCTTCTTTTTAAACCTCTGATGTCTGAATGTTATGAGAAAAATCTAAAACCTGCGCTCTTATACCCTGCGAAGCTTAGAATCTCTCCGCCAAATGCTCCACGCCAGTTTTCCTTTCTACATCTGAAGCGAGAAGTTATCTGGAGGAGAACTTCCCTACTGCTACAGACACTAATCTCTAATAAATGAGTGATTCTGATCGTGTAAGATGGTCTTCGATTCCTTAAACCAGATTTAGTCTCTGGTTATTTTTTGTAGGTTTATCCTATACTTCATATTTAAGTGTGTTTTCGTCATATTAATCACTCTGTTTTATACACTTTAACCATTATACTATATTCTTGACTATTATTTTTGTTCCTTCGAAGGTGTATTTTTAACCCTTCGAAGGTGAATTCTTTTTTATTAAGATGGTGGTTTTTGGAAAAATATTCTTGGTTTTGTTTAAGATGGCGTTATTTTTTTTTCTTTTGTCTTCTTCCTACAATGCATCGCTTATCATAGTTTAAATATTTCTTGATTTGTTTGGGTTATAACCCGATTTATAAGCTTTTAGTGATTATATTTTTTTTTACAACTAAGTATATTAAGAAGTGTGGTTTTAGTATAGTGATTATAATTTTTAAAGTTGGGGTGGGTTTTTCATATATATCCTTTATATACGGAGTGGTCTTCCGCTGATATAGTGGTAGAATTAGTCTCATTTTTTCCTTTTTCTAGCCATATTTTGGCTTTTTTGTTCTTGTGGGGGTGGGGGATGGTCTGTTTTCTAATTTTATTTTTCTCTTACCAGTTTGTTTTAGTTTTTTCATTTGGGCTGTTTTTGAACTTCAAATATGTCTACGATGTCGTCACTTCTGGGTCTGCTCTTTATTTTTGTTCCTCTTCCGGGTGCATGAGTTTTTAATTTGGTTAACCCTTTTTATACCAAAGAGTTGATTTTAGAATTATGGCCCAGACCATCAATTTTGTGTCTTGGAATACTAATGGTTTAAACCATCCGATTAAACGAAAGAAGATTTTCAAAGTATTCTAAAGACTGAACGCTCATATCATTTTTGTACAAGAAACTCATGTGAGGAAGGAGGACAAATATCACTTTTTTAGGTCTTGGTGGGGTCAACAGTATCATTCGAATTCGAATGCCAAAGTAAAGGGAGTTTCAATTTTTATTGACTCCTCTATTGCATTTGTTCAACATGATATCTTTTCAGATCCGAATGGTAGATTTTTGTTAATTACGGGTTTACTTTGTAATAAAAAGGTTGCTATGGTTAATGTTTACGCTCCAAATGTGGATTGTCCTGATTTTTTTAAAGTCCTTATTTACTTCTTTACCTAATCTAAATGAATATAATTGTTGACTTTAATTGTTGTTTAAATCCTTTGATGGATAAATCTATATCTATTCAGACTTTACCCAATAAGTCGGCCACTTGTATTAACTCCTTTTTGACTGTTAATGGAGTTTTTGATATTTGGAGATTTCGGCATCCTAACGACAAAGAGTTTTCTTTTTTCTCACATGTTTATCATTCTTATTCGAGAATTGATTATTTTTTTATTGACTCTTGTTTTATTCCATCGGTAATTGGTTGTAATTATGATATTATAGCTATCTCTGACCATGCTCCATTAAAACTTTCTATTAAATTTACGGATACAGCTTCTAATGTTAGACAATGGCGATTTGACTCTACCTTACTGCAAGATCCAGACTTTATTAAATTTATGAAGGAACAGATCGATTTCTTCTTTTCAACTAATTCCACGGATGATATTTCTTGCAGAACACTTGGGGACACATTTAAAGCATATATACGTGGACAGATTATCTCTGTTGGTCTGAGAAAACGCATTAAGAAGGAAACTTTTATCGGTTGATAAAATTAAAGAGATTGACAAGAAATATTCGATCACTCCTAGTAAGGAGCTTTACAAACAAAGGGTTGAACTTCAAACGGAACATAGTTTATTACTTACATCTCCGATTGAAAATCAATTAATGAAAACCAGATCTGATTTTATATACATAGCGATAAATCAGGTAAACTGTTAGCTAGTCAGTTGAAGAGTGCTTTGGTTAAACGTCAAATCACTAAGATTCGTCAGCAGAATGGGGATTTGACAGTTAACCATGATGAGATAAATAAGTCCTTTCAAGACTTTTATACCTCCCTGTATCAATCTGAATTCCCTCAGGATCATAATACCATGTGTGATTTTCTTGGGAAATTGAATTTTCCAAAATTATCATCTGATGATCTTTCAATATTAGATATTCCTAATATGGATGCAGAAATCAAAGGGGTTATTTCCTCAATGAATTCTGGGAAAGCACCAGGTCCAGATGGGTATACAGAAGAATTTTTTAAATGTTTTTCCGCTACTCTTTCTCCTTGGTTATGCAGGGTTTTTGAAGAAGCAATTAGATTGGGGAATTTGCCACAATCTTTTTATAGAGCTTCCATTTTTTTAATACTGAAGAAAGATAAAGACCCTACTAACTGTGCATCCTATAGACCAGTATCTTTATTGAATGTAGACTCCAAGAGCTTTTCCAAGTTACTGGCATCCAGGTTGGAGAAGGTATTACCCCAAATCATTTCGGAAGATCAAATCAGCTTTATTAAAAATCGCTATTCTTTTTTCAATGTTAGGAGATTACTGAATATTGTTTATACTCCTTCACATAGCACTTCAGAATGTGTTATTTCATTAGATGCGGAGAAAGCATTTGATAGAGTTGAATGGCCTTACTTATTTAATATGTTGGAGAAGTTTAATTTTAGTCCGACATTCATTTCCTGGATGAAACTGATTTATCACACTCCAGTAGCCTCGATGTTTACTAATAATCAAAGATCTCCCTTTTATCGTTTATTTCGGGGCACTAGACAAGGTTGTCCTCTTAGCCCATTACTATTTAACATTGCTTTAGAACCTTTGGCAATTGCCATCAGAGAATCACAGGATATTTCGGGTATTAATCGTGGGACAGATATTCATGTTATCTTTGTATGCAGATGATTTATTATTATTTATTTCTAACCCTGAGAAATCTATTGCAGCAGTTCTATCATTGTTGGCTCAATTTAGTGAGTTTTCTGAGTATAAGTTAAATCTTAATAAGAGTGAATTGTTTCCTTTGAACAGACAGGTCCCAATTTATGGTAATTTAACTTTTAAATTAGTTAATGACTCTTTTATTTACAGGGATTAAAACCACAAAAAACCATAAAGAATTATTTAGGTTTAATTTTCTCCTCTTAATTGATCAGATTAAAGGCTTGTTTACTAAGTGGTCACCATTATCTTTATCTCTGATAGGTAAAATAACCATCTTAATAGCATTAATCCTACCTAAGTTTTTATATATTTTTCAAGCAGTACCAATTTTTATTCCGAAATCTTTTTTTTTTACTAATGTTGATTCAAAAATTTCCTCATATATATGGCAGAATAAAAATCCCAGGTTAGGTAAAATATACTTACAGAAGACAAAGAAGGAAGGTGGGTTAGCATTACCTAATTTCAGATTTTATTATTGGGCAGTTAATATTAGATATTTGTTATGTTGGTTGAAAGACTGGGATGGATCTTTTGGCCTTCATTGGGTGAGTTTGGAAATTAAATCGGTACCAGGTTATGCTCTGGGTTCTATTTTAGGGACTTCTCTCCCTTTCGCTCTTTCCAAATTGCCGAAACGAATTGACAACCCGATAGTTAAATATACTTTATGTATATGGTTTCAATTTCGGAAATTTTTCGGGTTGACTCAATTCATTTTAAGTATTCCTATTGTATCTAATTGCTTTTTCCACTCTTCAATTATAGATCAAGCTTATTCGGCTTGGAAAACTAAGGGATTACTAAGATTTTCTGATTTATTTTTGGACAATTGTTTTATGTCTTTTGAGCAATTATCTAATAAATATAATTTGCCTAGATTTCATTTTTTTAGATATTTACAGATTAGGCATTTTTTAAGTACTGTACTTCCTACGTTTCCAAATTTTGTGTCTTCAGATATTTTGGAGAGTTTGTTTGAATTATACCTTTTTCAAAAAGGGCTTATATCAAAGCTTTATAATATAATTATGAAGATACATTCAGAGCCCCTTTATAAGACAAAAAATGATTGGGAAAGAGAGCTTAATCTTATTATTTCTATTGAGAATTGGGATAGAATTCTTCAATTAGTTAATACATCATCTATATGTGCCAAACATTCATTAATACAATTTAAGGTCGTACATAGGGCCCATATGTCCAAGGATAAATTAGCTCATTTTTATTCTTATATAAATCCTATTTGTGATAGATGTCAATTTGAAACTGCGTCTTTAACTCATATGTTTTGGTCATGTCCGCTTTTGAAAAAATATTGGAAAGGTATTTTTGATATTATCTCTGCGGTATAGAACACCGATTTACAACCCCATCCTATTACCGCAATTTTTGGTTTACCAATGATGGACTTACTTCATTTATCTTCTTCCGCCTGTCGAATGATTGCATTTCTCACTCTGATGGCTAGAAGATCTATTTTGCTGAATTGGAAGGTAATTAATCCTCCCACTGTATTTCATTGGTTTTCTCAAACTATGTTATGTTTAAATTTAGAAAAAATTAGAAGTGGTGTATTTGATACTTCTATTAAATTTGAAAAGATATGGAGACCATTTATTCAATATTTTCATATGATGTAATATGACCCTGTTCCAAGCTTATTTGATTTTCCAGCTTTAATCTTATTTATGTTGAGAAGATCGGAGTTGATGACACTGATGATTATGTATTCTTGTGAGATATTATAAACAGCCCTTTTTTTTCTTTTTCTAGTTTTTACTTCTTTTTTTTCTTTTTTTGCTTTTTTTATTAGCTTTTAGATTAGTAGTTTAGTTATTTTTGCATTACATTTTTTTTCTTTTTTCTGTTTTTTTATATTAAATATTATGAAATACCTAGATTTACCTTGTTCATACATATACTGTATGGTTCATGTTTTGGGAAAACTCATTTATACTGTAATCATTGCTTATGTATTCTTTCATGTGCAATGGGAATTTGTATGTTTGTAATCCCTTTATCAATATATCAATTGTATTTTGTTCATATTATTAATAATAATAAAAAGAATGGAAAAAAAGAAAGAAAAAAGATTGTAGTAAACATACAATCACACAAATATATGTAACATAGCGCAAGTCCCTCAGTCCATGGATGTCGGCAAGAAAATGCTTGCAGCAGTCTGCAGATTAACGGAATCCAGCTCGTCATCTACTGAGCAAACACTGGAGAGCAGCACTGATATCAGCATGGATACTGTGCCACATCACCTCTCCAGGACGACTGCAAAAGACAAGCCTGCACCATGAGGCCTACTCAGCGTCACAACTAAGGCCACGTGGCTCCCCCACCGTCAGTCCCACCAATAAACCAGTGAACTGGACTTGGAGCACTCCACATTATCAATGTCCAACAGGGTCTTCAGATCACAAGAAAAATTATTAAGATAGTCACTCACTGTTGGACTGCACACTAGCTTTGTGCACCAACCCCAATGCCACTCTGTAACAGATTGCAACATGGTTCACACCAAGTCCAGTTCCTCTACTATCGAGCCGGGGTGGGGTAGACCTGCAGAACTTGAAGTTCTTAATGTCTGGCAGAGTCTGATGATCATAAAATAGACATTTTAAAAAGACAAGCACCTTTGCTTGTCCATATAGAGGCCAATGTGTCTGGGAATACTTGGTATATTATCAAAATATATGTGGGACATCTAAAATTATCCTTGTGTACAATATGCCTCACAATCAAACATATTTGTAGTTTTTGCTATCACTAATTTGGAAAAATACTTTTAAGATTTGGAAGCAAGTCTGAAGCAAGTCTGTGCCTTTGGGTCATTTAAGTAAACATTTGGAGGTTAAGGATTTTAAACAAATTATGAAAAAGGACAATTCTTTAAATTAAAAATAATCAGATGAAATCCTAACAAAAGTTAAATTGCTTAGTCCTGAAAATGTACAAGAATGTTTGGCTATTTTCATAAGACTCAGTACTGAGCAAAATACTCATCATATTTCACTTTCAAATAAAATAATCCTTCATTATAGGCTTTGTTATAGACTGATCCCATGAATCAGGATAAATCAACTGTGCTCAAATTATAAGTCTGTATCCACATTCAGAAATTATGCTCATGATCATTTATTTTTCCTTTTGTTACCCAATTCTCATCACACTAAATCCTTTTCCCATTATGAAAACATGAACAGTCTATTCTATATGGATTAAAACATTTATATACTTTTATTCCACACCCACTCACCCCCCCACCCCGTATTCTCACATAAATGCCATCATGGCAAATTTTATTCAGAATCTCAAAATTTTGAGTAGCAAATCGTGAATTTTATGAGGGTGAATTTCCAATACCAAACAATTGCAATACAGGGGATTGCCTATACAAATATACAATCTAAACTGAACTTTCAATGTAGCCATGGATTATGATATCAACTATACCACATTGCCTCTTGAACAAGACATTAACACATCCCATCTTCCCCCACCTCCCATGATGAAATCTAACAAGTGCACTCAAGTACACACCAAAGACTACTGTGTACAGGTCCACAATCCCTTATCCCAAATTCTGAAATCCAAAAAGCTCCGAAAATCAAAGTTTATTTTTACCAACAACTGACATCACTCATGTGTGACATGGCAGCACTAGCAGAGGCTGCCAGATGTCAGTTGAGGCTCAGCGCTCGTACTGGTTACATGTGCATTTGCTGTTCACTGATATTTTGTGTTCATTGTTGACTTTGTGTTTAATTTCACTGTGAAAATGTCAAAAAGAGCCACAGATACCCCTATGGGTAACAATGAAAAAAAGAGAAGTAACGCAGAAAGTGGAGTTATTGCAGAAGCTTAATCACGGTGTGTCTCTGCAGTGCCTTACTGAAGAATATGGTGTCAGATCTACCACTGTATATGATTTAAAGAAACAGACAAGCTACTGAAGTTTTATAGTGATAGTGACGTTCTATATTTATTCCAATAAGTCATTTAGAATGTGTTTGATTCAGTTAGTTTGAAGCTGTGTAGCGGTGTGCTACACGCAGCGCTAAAATTACGACACGGAGTCGGTAACTGCAGTCGAAGGAAAAAACTTTATTCGAAATCTTCAGCCTCATTTTTAAGCCTCCCTCAACCTGCCCCCCATGGCGCAGAGGCTCCAAAGCTCTGTGCTCGCAAACCCCCGTAGGCTATCTAATTGTGAGTCGGTTCGGATGTGCCAGGAAATGGGTCTCCACAGCTGTATATTTTTGTTTTATTGAATGTTTTTGAAAATAATTTTTTTCTAGTCATTATTCCCTAAACAATACAGTATAACAACAATTTACATAGCATTTACATTGTATTAGGTATTATAAGTCATCTAGAGATGATTTAAAGTATACCGGAGGATGTGCGTAAGTCCGGAGCTCCGCCTGGTCCTAAAATCCACCCGCACTGAGACAGGTTTAATAAGGGACTTGAGCATACATGCTTTTTGGCATCCGCAGGGAGTCTCAGAACCGATAAGGAGGGATTCTGAAATCCAAAAAGTTCTGAATTCCGAAATGCAACTGGCCCCAAGGATTTCGGATAAAGGATTGTGGAGCAGAACTTTGCTTCATGGAAACATGGCTAAAACGTATCATTTTGGACATTGCACTGCAGCCCAACAACTTAATCATTCTCTGCAAAGACAGGACAACTGAGTCATTTAAATGGACAGGAGGTGGAGCATGCTTTATGATTAACTAATCATGGTACACAGACGTGGCGGTTCTGCCTCAATCCTGATGTTCATTTTATCTGCCAAGGGAGTTTTCTGACACCATCCTGTGGTGTACATTCTACCTCATGCTAACATCAAGAAGGCATGGAGGAGCTGAGCTCCATGATCAGCAGTCAGGAAACAATGCACCCACATGCCTTCCCTATTGTTAAAGTAAATTGTTTGAATTAGTGTCTAACAACTACCACTAACAGATCACCTGTGGCTCCAAAGCTAACACACTTGTCTATTGTTATAACAGCATCAAGACTGTATCATCCCATGTTCACACTTTAGAAAGTCCAATCACCTGGCTATACTTCTAACTCCCAGAGTACAGGCAGAGAATTAAGAACATAGCATCAGTGATCAAGAAGTCAAGGGAGATGGAGATGCACTTACAGGACTGCTATGACTTGCTGGACTGGACAATATCCAGATATCTATCTTCAAATCATAATGAATATGCCACAGTTGTCAACAACTTCATCAAGACCTGTGTGCCTTAAACATATCAGACAAACCCAAGCCAAAAGCCGTGGATGAACTAGATGTGTTGTCTGCTGAGCACTAGATTTGTGACATTTTAGACCAGTGATCCACAACTATACAAGTCCAGGTATGACCAATTAAAGACTATTTTCAAAGCAAAATAATAAACAATTCTGATTGATGTTAGAGATGGAATCAGATGCACATCAGCTCTGACAAGGTTTGCGGGCCATGACTTCCTGTAAAGTGAAACCTGACATCATGAATGGTGTGATGAGCTCTATACCACTTATGCACACCTTGAAAGGGAGAATAAAACTAGACTTGTGCGAAACCCTGCAACATTGGGTGACCTTGTAATCTTTGTCTTGGAAGCCAACATCAGGACATCTTTTAAGAGGGTAAGCCCTCGCAAGGTGTTAGGCCCTGACGGTGTAGCTAGTATGGCAACAAAAACCTGTGCCAGACAACTGGCAGGAGAATTCAACGACATCTTCAAATCTCTCACTGCTGCAGTCAGAGGTTCCTAACTGCTTCAAAAAGGGCAACAATCATTCCAGTGTTCAAGAAAAGCAGAGTGAGAAGTCTCAACAACTGACACCTAGTTGCACTTATATCTACTGGGATGAAGTGCTTTGAGAGGTTGGTCAGGGCCAGAATCAACTCCTAACTAAGTAAGAACCTGGACCTGCAGCAATTTCCCATTGCCACAATAGGTCTTCAGCATATGCAACCTCATTGGTTCTCCACTTGCCTTGGATCACCTGGGCAATAGCAACACATATCAGGTAGCTATTTGATTACAGCTTCGTTCAACAAAATCATACCCTTGGGTCTAACCAACTAGCTCCAAAACATGATCCTCTGTACCTCCCTCTGCCACTGGATCTGTGTCTTCCTCACTGGGAGACTGCAGACAAAGCAGATCAGAAATTACATTCCTCCTTGCTGACAATCAATGCTGATACACCTCAAGGACACATGTTTAGTCCACAGCTCTACACTTCTTGCATCCATGACTGTGTAGTTAGACAGAGCTCAAATGCCATCCACACATTTGACAATGACGACTGTTGTTGGCAGAATTTCAGCTGGTACCAAGAGTGGCTGAGTGGTTGAGTTCAACAACCTTGAACTCAATGTCAGTAAGACTAAGGAACTGATTGTGGACTTCAGGAAGGTAAGACAAAAGAATATACACCAGTCCTCATCAAGGGATCAACACTGAAAGGGGGAACAGTTTCAAGTTCATGGGCGTCAACATCTCTGAAGATCTATCCTGGGCCTAACATATTGATGTAATTACAAAGAAGGCATAACAGTTAGGGGTTTGAGGAGACTTGTTATATCACCAAAGATTCTCACAAATTTCTACAAAAGTACAGTGGAGAGTATTCTAACTGGTTGCAACTCTGTCTGCTGTGGCGAGGCCACTGCAAAGGAATAGAAAAAGCTGTAGAAAGTTGCAACTCAGCCAACTCCATCACAGGCACCAGCATCCAGGACACCTTCAAATGGCATTGTCTCAAGAAGGCGGAATCCATCATTAAGGACTCCCACCACTCAGTACATAACCTCTTCTTATTGCTACCATCAATGAGGTGGTACAGGAGCACAAAGAGACACACTCAATGTTTCTGCTATTTGATTTCTGAATGGACAATGAACCCATGAACACCACCTCACATTTTTACTCTCTTTTTCCACTACTTGTTTAATTCATATACATAATTATGGTAATTTATAAGCTTTTTTAAAATTATGACATAAACCATATGACATTGGAGCAGAATAAGGTCATGCAACCCATCAAATCTACTCTGCCATTTCATCATGGCTGATCCAGCTCTCTCTCAACCCATCTTCCTACCTTCTCCCAGCAACCTATATCACCCTAATTAATCAAGAACCCATCAATCTCTGCCAATGCAGTCACTACATAATACTTACAACTGTGAGGTAATTTAAGAGAATAATTAGAACATCAATTATATCAATATTTAAGGTTTAGCAACTTACTTGTCTTTATATACCCAGCAAGAAAGTTTATCTCTTGGAGTAGGAGGATTTCCTTGGAAATTACAGATCTTCTTCCAAGTAAACACATCATTGTTTACTTCTAAATTAACACAATAGAGCTGTATAAAACATAAAACAATGTGTCAGTTTTGTTCTAATGTCAAACCACATGGGAAGTCATAATTTACTAATTGGTTCACAAGAAGCTTTGAAAATCATCCATAGGAACTACAATAATTTTCTTTGCTGCAATATCCACAGCACATCTTTTTCAGTTGAACACCATTGACCTGAAATGTTAACACTTTTACTCTCTCCACTGATATGACCTAATCTGTCCATCACAGTTAAGTCTCTCCACTATTGAGCATATCGATAAGGAGAGCTGTTGCAGCAAAGCAACATCTATCATCATGGACTTCCACCACCAGGCAGTACTCTCTTCTCATGTCATTGGGAAGGAGCTATAGGAGCCTCAGGACCCACACCACCGAGTTCAGGAACAGTCATTACCCCCGAAACCCCAGGCTCTTTAATCAGTGGGGTTAATTTCATTCACCCATCTCTGAACTGTTCCCACAACCTATGGATTCACTTTCAAGGACTCTTCAACTCATGTTCTTGATATTTACCATTTCTTGTATTTGCACAATTTGTTATCTTTTGTAAATTGGTCATCTGTCCATCCTGTTGGATATGGTCTTTCATTGATTCTATTACATTTCTTGGATTTACTGTTATGCCCACAAGAAAACTAATCTCAGGGTTCTATATGGTGACATTTGCATATGCCACCTTTCTGAAAATTAAGTAGAAAAATAATAAACCTCTAACCTTTGGAAATGCAGTAACAACTTCATACTAAATAGAATATTTTTCCAAAGGAAATCATAAACACAAGAGATTCTGCAAATGCTAGAAATCTTGAGTAACACAGAAAATTTTGGAAGAACTCAGCAATTCAGATAACATCTATGAAGGGGAATAAAAAGTCAGCGTTTTGGGCCGAGATGTTTCATCTTGGCGTTTTGTGTTTTTGCTAAAAAGACATATCAGAAGGGAGCCAGATGAAAAGCCTATTTTTATGTATTCCAGCATAGAAGAACTGAACAAGCTTAAGATGCCACTTATTCTAGTAGAACTGCTGAACTTTGTTACAAAGAATGAAGGAGATACAAGCAGGAGTAACAAATGGTGGATCTTCATGCTGATCTACTATTCATTAGAGTTCATTCTCTAGTTTCTCATAATATATAAAAATCCACTGACCTGTCTTATGTGAATACAACAACTGATCTCCCCCTGCCCCCAAGTCATTTTAGGGAGAGAATTCAGTCCTGAATGGCTTATCCCTTATCTGAAATATTCTTCCTGCTGTAGACTCCCTTGTCAGGTGAAACAACTGACATACAAATAATCTATTAAGGCATTTAAGAACATTTTTATACTTCGATGTGATCTGCTCCCTTTCTTCCAAACTACTTTAAGAGGTCAAAACTGTATGCAATATTCCAGTTGTGTTTTATCAATACCCTATCCAATTGCAATGTCATCTATACTCTTATATTGAAATCCTTTTGTTATAATGGCTATCATACCATTTCTTAATCATAATCATTTATTATATCTGCAGTGATTTTTGTACAAGCACAGAGGTTTCTTTGAACTTCAACACTGCACAATCTCTTACCATTTAATAAATACTGTGGTGACCCACTTTTTGTGCAGGCGAACTGGCTCACAAATAGCCAGCGTGCCGGGGGAGACTTTGGTAATGCACCTCTGAAGTCATTTCTGCCTGGAAAGGGCCAGCGCTAGGGATTCAAATGCCAGCGCTGTGAAGTTTGAATAAACTAGTTTCAAAACGACTTACCGACTGCGTGTCATTATTTCAGCACTATGTGTAGCACATTGCTACATTGGTGAACCCGACAGTCCAAATGGGATTTGGACCAAAGATGACCGACTCTTCACCTGTTCACACAGTTTTGCTAAAACTGCCGACTTTCTGGACGCTGCGACCACGCGCGTGGTTTAGCCAAGCAGAAGCCCAGTTCCAGATTCGGCAGATATCCTCTGATTCCACGCTTTACTACCACATGGTGAGCGCCCTTGACCAGGAGACGGCCACCCGGGTTGCGGATTTCATACATTTGCCCCTGGAAGAAGGCAAATATGAAGCATTCAAGGCGCTGCTCATTGGGACCTTTGGCCTCTCACAGCGTGAGCAGGGTGCCCACCTGCTTCACCTGGACGGTTTGGGAGACAGACTGCCGTCAGCATTGATGAACAAGATGCTGTCCCTGGCTGACGGACACAAGCCCTGCCTCATGTTCGAGCAAGTGTTCCTAGAGCAGCTGCCCGAGGACGTACATCTGCTGCTGGCTGATGCAGATTTCAGCGACTCCCGGAAGGTGGTGGCCTGGGCAGAAGTGCTGTGGAAAGCCAAGAGGGAGAGCGTGGCGTCCGTCCATCAGATTACCAGGCCACTCGCCCAACAGCAGACCAGACCAGGGCCGGCCCGGCAGGGGGACGCACACAACACAGAGGCAGGAGTGAGGAGGCCAGTGAACAATGGTGTTTCTACCACCAGCGGTGGGGCACAAAAATCCGCCATTGTCACCTGCCCTGCAAGGGCCAGGGCCAGCTGCCGCTAATGATTATGACGGCTGGCCATCAGGACAACCTCTTGTACGTCTGGGACAAACAGTCGGGACACTGCTTCTTGGTCGATACCAGAACGGAGATCAGCATCTTGCCCCCGACAGGGTACAACACCCGCAACAGAAAGCCAGGACCCACCCTGAGGGCTGCAAACGGCAGCACGATACGGACCTACAGCACCTGCACAGTGCAGCTGCAGTTCAGTGCCAGCCAGTTCACGTGGGACTTCACACTGGCCGCTGTGACCCAACCACTCCTGGGGAAGGACTTCTTGTGAGCTCACAGCCTGCTGGTCGACTTGCAAGGGAAAAGACTGGTACATGCCGAGACTTTCCAGACATTCTCCCTGGGTGAAGCCAGGTTGCCGGCCCCACACCTGGACTCCATCATGCTGTCGGACAACGAATTCACCAGAATTCTGGCAGACTTTCCATCGATTCTGGCACTGCAGTTCATGGCAGCCGGATATGGGGTACAGCACCACATTCCGATCCAGGGACCACCTGTCCACAACCGCACACGAAGGCTCCCCCCGGAAAAGGAGGAGTTCAAGATGGAGGAATTGGGGATCGTACGGAGGTCCGACAGCCCATGGGCTTCCCCCCTGCACATGGTGCCCAAAGCAGCTGGGGGTTGGAGACCATGCGGCAACTGCTGCAGACTGAACGAGGCTACCACTCCAGACCGCTACCCCGTGCCGCACATACAGGACTTTGCAGCAAACCTGCATGGGGCAAGAACCTTTTCCAAAGTAGACCTCGTCCGGGGATACCATCAAATCCCGGTGCACCCTGAAGACATCCCCGAAACAGCACTCATCACCCTGTTCGAGTTACTCCGAATGCCATTCGGCCTGAAGAGTGCCGCACAGACGTTCCAGTGGCTAATGGACACGGTGGGACGTGACCTGGACTTTGCGTTCCATCCACTTGGACAACATTCTTATAGCCAGCAGTTGTCGTCAGGAGCATCTGTCCCACCTCCGCCAGCTCTACTCCCACCTGAGTGATTTCAGCCTCACGATCAACCCAGCCAAATGTCAGTTTGGTCTCGAAACCATCAACTTCCTGGGCCACAGGATTACCAAAGACGGGGCAACCCCTCTGCCCGCCAAGGTAGACGCGATCCGCCACTTTGCCCGGCCCAACACGGTCAAAGGCCTGCAGGAGTTCGTTGGTATGGTGAACTTCTACCACCGTTTCCTCCCCTCAGCAGCCCATATCATGTGCCCTTTGTACACCCTGATGTTGGGTAAAGGCAAGGACATTACTTGGGACGAGGAGGCCGCGACCGCTTTCGTTAAAGCCAAGGAAGCTTTGGCAGATGCCGCAATGCTGGTGCACCCCAGAACAGACGTTCTGACCACCCTCACGGTGGACACATCCGACACAGCAGTCGGAGGGGTGCTGGCAACCCCTGGTGTTCTTCAGCAAGCACCTACAACCACCCGAACTCAAGTACAGTGCTTTCGACCGGGAGCTGTTGACACTGTATCTGGCAATCCGGCATTCAGGTACTTCTTAGAAGGCAGGCCATTCGCCACATTCACGGACCACAAACAGTTGACCTTCGCGTTCATGAAGATGTCTGATCCCTGGTCGGCTCGCCAGCAGCGACATCTGTCCTACATCTCCCAGTACACGACGGACATCCAGCATGTCTCGGGAAAGGACAACTTCGTGGCAGATGCCCTCTCCAGACCAGCCGTCCAGGCCCTGTCCCTGGGTGTGGACTATGCAGCACCGGCAGAGGCGCAGGAGGCAAACGATGAGATGCCCAGCTACAGGACCGCAGTCTCAGGTTTGCAGCTGCAGGACTTTCTTGTAGGCCCAGGTGATAGGACCCTCCTGTGCGATGTGGCTACCGGCCAACCTCGCCCCATCATCCCGGCAGCCTGGAGGAGGCGAGTTTTCGACTCCATACACGATTTGGCGCACCCATCTATCAGGACAACCGTCCAGCTGGTCTCCAGCAAGTTCGTGTGGCATGGACTTCGCAAGCAGGTCAGTGAATGGGCCAGAATGTGCGCGCAGTACCAAACAGCTAAGGTGCAGCGGCACACTAAAGCCCCGCCGCAGCAGTTCGAACCCACCCACCGGAGGTTCAACCACATTCATGTGGATATCGTGGGCCCCCTACCAGTGTCCCGAGGGGCGTGGTACCTCCTAACTATGGTAGACCAGTTCACAAGGTGGCACATCGCTACAATACTTCATTTCCCCCCCACTTTAGTCCCCATCTATTAGTCATGAGCTTGCCCGCTACCTAGTCTGTTCACAAATCACTTGAAAATTTCTTGTATCGTATTCTGTACTCACAACTCCTTCTAATTTAGTACCAACAGCAAAGTTGGAAATATGAGGGGGAAAAAAGGACACCGGAAGAACTCAGTTGGCCAAGCAGCATCTGGGAGGCAAAAGATTAAGTCAATTTCTTGAGTTCAGAACTTACATCAGTTCTGCATTGTTCTGGATTCCAGGCTTCTTTTGTTTTGGAAATATGACATTTTATCCACTCACCCAAATGTTTGTGAATAGCTTATGTCTAAACACCAATCCCCGTGGTACCCCACTAGTCAAAGTTTCTCAAACTGAGAATTATTCATTTCTAATAACCCTCGTCAGTGTATTACCATCAGTTCCACGTATTCTAAACTGATTGAACATCCTTTTATATGGAACCTGATCAAGCCATTTCCAAAAAGAAAAATCAAACACACTCCATCTGCTGGTTCTTCCTTACCTACTTTACTAGGCACTTCTTCAAAGAATTCCAGTAAATGAGTCAAACATGACTTCCTTCATAATTCCATGCTGACCTTAGCTTGATTCTTTCCAAGGTGTTTATTTACTACCTACTTTAGATTTCTTTACTAATTCCAAGTATGTTGTTCCAAAAAGTGATTACATGCAATATACTATAAACCACAGGAACAATTCAGAACTTAGGGAGATGAAAGCCAGAAAATTCACTGCCTCTAAAGTAATTTCTTTCAGTATTATGGGATGCAAGTCATCAGGTCCTTGGCATTTATCTGCTATCAAGTTCAACAACTTCAACAAATTCCGAAGTGTAATTTTTTAAAAACTGATAACTAATTTCCCCATCTTTCTGGAACTTCGACTCTGATATATGTGACAGGTTTTGTTTTCTACAATGAACACACTCAAAAAAAAAAATCAGTTAAACCCCCTGCCATTTCACTAATCCCTATTATAAATTCTCCTGTCTTAGTTTGTAAGTTGTCCAACATTTGCTTTCATTAGCCTTTTGTTTTTATGTAAGTATATAAGCTCTTACATTTAGTTTTTATGTTTATTTCCAGCTGACTCTCATATTCTATCTCAACTTCCTTTAACTCTTGATCCTCCTTTGTCAAGTTCTAAAATGTTCCCAAATTTTATGCCTACTTGAAATATTGTGGAATGGTTTATGCCTACTGTTATTACTCTCAATTTAGAAGCCATTTTCTTGGAATTAACACAGCTTTAATTTCTCTGATCAGCTACAGGTGAATCAGTTTTCCTGGTGAATATCTGAGCTTGAAAGGATTTTGGTTTTGCAATTTATCCAGTCACTCAGCACCTGCATCATTAAAGCTCTGAAAAATAGACCAGCATTTTCAGGAAAAGGTGCAGTGGGAAGCAGCAAAAAGGGGAAAACAGGAGGAAACTAAAATAATTTGAGGTTAGCACTGCAACATGGAATAAAAAATAAATTTAAAATTGGTACTAATGTAGATGGAGTATAAAGCACTTCCTGCTTATCCACTTAGCATTCCTCTTGAGCCTATGAATTTTTAACAATATTGCATTAAACACTGTTTATTGAAGACGAGATGAAGCACTTTGAAAAAGTGTTCTCTCACTTGAAAGTTTAAACACAGTAGGTGATGACACGACAAAGAAGGAAAAAGTATTAAATGAGACGTACTTCATTACTATATCCAAGATCATCGTATCCTCCAAAAATGTACATGATCCCATTAAGACAAGCTGCACAACTTCCTGACATTGGACGAGGAAGATCTCCCTTCATTGGTTGCCTCTGCCTGTATTGAAGAAAGCAATAAAAGATGACATGGCAAAATAACATTCCAAGAATTTTGGCAACAAATTACTTTTATAGTGATATCCTCCATATTTTTCCAAGTTTCCTTGTATTACATCTGAATAGATGGATGGCTACATTCCACTTTCTAATGTCATGCTTTGGCTTAATGGTAACACTTGCATTAACAAGTCTCTGAAAAGACAACTGAGCCTAGGCTTTAGAAAACTTCTAGCAGTTCTCAGGCCAAGAGCCAACAATTTTTTAGGATTTCTGCAGATCCAAATGTGAACATGGAAGTCCCAAATTATTAGAGGTTTTCCAACTGCATGTTGACCTCTGGAGGCTCAGAGAGCCAGAAAGAGTTAGGATAAACAGGTAATTCTTACATTGCCAGATTGTAACTAGATAAAGGAATCACATGTAGTAAAGCTAACTTTGAAATAGTTGGCAAAGCAAATCTGAGATTGTCATTAAGGATGTAAGAGAAAAAGCTATATTAAGTGGGGCGAGGGCTCAGAAATAGGTAAAACATAGTATTATGACAAAGATACAGCACAGAACAGGTCTTTTAGCCTACCAACTCCATACAGATTATCAACCACCCAGTTACAGTAATGATACATTAATCATCCCTTTTAAAATTATTCTCCCTGTATCATCAATGCCACCACTTCTCCCTCCCCACTCCGCCCAGATCTTACCAATTAACTTACACTCTCAGACAAAGTAACCTTCCAATCTGCATGCTTTTGTGATCTGGGGAGGAAACCAAACCTGAAGGGAACTTGTAGCATTTGATTACAGAGAAAATGTGCAAAGTGCATAGAGATGGCATCCAAAGTCAGGAATGAACCCAGTTGAAGGTCTCTAGTGCTGCACAGGCCCCACTAACTGTGCGGCTCTGAATGTCACGTGAGGAAATCAGAGGCTAGAAACTGTTTAAGCAAAGATGGACAGTAGAATGCTGCTGTTAAAAAGATCTTGATGTCTTCTTTCTTTAAATTCAATGTTAGCAATGAAATACAGCAAGTATGAAAAAAACAAATGGAATGTTTTCTTGATGATGAGAGATAAAAGTGAAAATGTAAAGGAGCCTTGGCAAAACTGTGCAGAATTTTGAGATAATATGCAGAACTGTGTGCAGTTTTGTTCTCCTAATTTAAGAAAGGATGCACTTGCATTAGTTATTTTGCAGAAGTTACCTAGGTTGATTCCAGGGATGAAAATCATCTTTTATGAACATTGACTGATTAGACTCCTAAACTCTCGAGTTTAGTAAAATGAGTTAAAAGAAGGTGCTAAACAGGGTTAATACTATGAGGTTATCTACCCTCAAGTCTTTCTAGAATTAGGGGGCACAATGGCAGAGTAATAGGTTACCTATTTAATTCAAATGCAAGAAGGAATTTCTTCTGAAAGATTGCAAATCTTTAACTGTTTTCCAGAGATTTAGAAAGATTTACATTCAAGGCCAAGAATTATTTGCATCGTACTACAGAAAAAGAAGCTCACTGGGATCGAGCAAAAAGTGCTGGAGTTCAATAACAAAATGAGTATTTTATTTTTTTAAATTTAGAGATACAGCGTGGAATATGCCCTTTGGCTCTTTCAACTGCACAACCATCAACCTACCAATTTAACCTTAGCCTAATCATAGGACAATTACAATGACCAATTTACCTATTAATTGGTACATCTTTGAACTGTGTGAGAAAATCAGAGCATCTCGAGCAAGCCTGCATACATACAGGAACAAATATACAAACTTGCTTACAGAGGACACAGGAATTGAACTCCAGGATATGAAAACATATAGCACATACAGGCCTTTCATCCCACTAAGCTGTGCCGAACAGGTCCCTACCTTAGAACTACCTGGGCTTTACCCATAGCCCTCTATTTTTCTAAGCTTCATGTAGCCATCCAGAGGTCTCTTGAAAGACCCTATCATTTCCACCTCCACCACTGCCACCGGCAGTCCGTTCCACGCACTCACCACTCTCTGTGTAAAAAAAACTTACCCCTGACATCTCCTCTGTACCTACTTTCAAACACCTTAAAACTATGCCCTCTTGTGCTAGCCATTTCAGCCCTGGGGAAAGCCTCTGACTATCCACATGATCAATGCCTCTCATTACCTTGTACCCCTCTATCAGGTCACCTCTCATTCTCCATCACTTCAAGAAGAAAAGGGCGAGTTCACTCAACCTATTCTCATAAGGCATGCTCCCCAATCCAGGCAACATCCTTGTAAATCCAAGTTTCTATGGTTTCCACGTCCTTCCTGTAGTGAGACAACCAGAAAATATAATAGCATTGTGCTAATCGCTTTCTACTGTGGTGCCCAGAGTTATCTTACAGAATGGCAGAATAGATTTGAAGGGTCATATAACCCACTCCTATTCCAACCACAATGTTTATTTTTTTTTCATCAATTTCTTCACAAGTGGAGATTATTACACTGACCACTCCCCACAATAATGGACTTTCACCCATTATTGTGGGAAGTGGTCAGTGTACAAAACAAATGATGGACTTGTCATAGGATGTACAAAAGCCATTCAGCCGACCAATACAAATCTATTCCTTGGTTAGTTCAATGCTTCCTTCCGACACAGCTCATAATGTACCATTTTTCTTACATCCATGAATAATCTAAAGAGTATTTTAAACGTCCCTTTTGTATCAGTTCTCCACCCCAGAAGTGAGTTTCAGGCACCCACCACTTTGTATATTAAAAAAACTACTTCTGGCACCTCCCCTAACCTTCCTGTCAATCAACTGAAAGGATATTCTCTGATAGTGGCCATTGAACCGAGGGGGAAAAGATGCTGGCTGTCCACTATCTATACCACTCACACCCCTATCAAATAGTCTCTCATTCTTTGTTGCTCCAAAGAGAAAAGCCCTAGCTCACTCAACCTTTTCTTATAAGCAATTTCTCTAATCGCCTCTGCACCCTCTCTGAAGCTTCCATATCCTTTCTATAATGAAGCAACCAGAACTGAACACAATACTCCAAATGAGGTCTGGCCAGAATCTTACAGACCTACAATATTACCTCATGGCTTTTGAGTTCATCCTTTGACTAATGAAGACCAACACACATACACCTTCTTAACCAGCCTATCAATGTTGAGGGATCTGTGAACTTAGACTTAAGATCCCTCTGTTCCTCAACACTTAAGAATTCTGCCATTAAGGTTGTACTTCAATCTATGGCAACCTTCTACACTATCCACAACACCTCCAACCTTCATGTCATCTGCAAATTCTAATTCACCCCTCCACTTTCTCCTCCAAGTCATTTATATATTCAAAAAAAAATAGAGAAGGGGTCCCAAACCAGACCTCTGTGAACCTCCAGGCAGGATACACTATTTACTACCATTGTCTGCCTTATGTGGGCAAGCCTATTCCAAATCCATGCAGCCAAGTTTTCATGGATCCCACGCCTCACAACTTTCTGGATGAGCCTTCTGTGGGGAACCTTGTCAAATGTCTTAACATTAACACCACATTTGCCATTTCCACAACTTTTCATGTGGATCTTAAAATGCAACTGAACAGCCTAACAACTTAAAAAATAAGGAATATCAACTCAGTGTACTCAGTTTAACAAAGTATTTTCACAAATTCGAACAATAGATAAATATTACAGGGTGGAAATACATATTATACTCATATTAGGAATAAACTACAATGGAAATCAAAGGTGGGCTGTGTTATCTAAGAATATTAATCAACAAAAGATTGACAATTGAATTGAAAAGGGACTGCTGCTAACTACTAATGGTACCTCTGAAAATATAATGAAAGTCAGGGATGGGGACAGTATACAGGGAAGAAATGAACATAAGGGTTAAGCAGGTGGTTCAAAAATATCATAGTATCTGCTTAACCTCTTTCGTTAAGCAGGTTGCTCCGTGCCACAAAAGCTCGTGAATGAATCAGACAAAGCAATATTGTTATGGACTTTAAAAAGCATGGTGGAGGCAACAAATTTTGTTAAAGTTCTGACATTTTCAAGGGCAGCATGACTGATCTGAATGCTTCAAAGAAGTGAGCAAACAAGCATATATTAGTATCACTGCAGTATAGACTACATGAGGGTGAAACCTTTTCCAAAGTAGAGCTTAAGTGAATTATCAAGGAAGATGGACACTCACACAAGTGTTCAGCATCAAAGATATCTTTATGCATGTTCATTTTGAGGGATGAGAAAACTACTCCAAGCTTTAGAGCGGCCAAAAACCTCTTTATTCTTGTCCTTGGAAGCAATACTGAAGATAAATGTAATCTTATATTGCTTTTGATCTTACATATCTGAATACTTTTTAGAGCCCTTAGATTTTCTATGGTCAATCTTATAATTGTGACAACTTAAAAAGCTTGAATGGCTCATTACTCATCCAAGATTATTTCTTCCACTTTTTGCCCCAGTCATCAAACAATATTGTGCAAAGAGTAAACAAAACATAGATTTCCTCATCAGCAACAATTCCACTGGATGTCCAGTTAACCAGTTCACAAGGCCCATTCAACTGTAGACAGGAACAGTTAAGAATATTTGCCTTTAATATAGTAAACTCCATCCATCATCACTTAAACATAAACATCATATCAAATGATGTTCACTATCATCACCCTCTTGACATGATAAAACAAATCATTTACCATTCACTCCTTTATGTCTGCTGTTATTGACAGTCAATAAGAAAATGACTGATCTAATTCTGATATATTCCCTCTTACTTACTCCTTTTACCTCTATGTTTATCAAGGATTTCCTTCAAAAAATATTTTGATTTCACTAGCCTTGAACAAAGAATTCCAAAGACTCAACAACACAAAAAAAAAGTCTCATCTATCTAAAACAGGCCTTAATCTGGTGCTAGTTCCACAGTTTTGCAGAAGAGGATGTGTCAACCCAGTCAACTACTCAGGATTTTGTACATTTTATTTAACAAGAACCCTGAAAAGGCTAAAATTTCTTAATTTTTATTTAATATTTATATAAAATGATTTTATTTCAGATATCCAACATAAAACACAAGCCCTTCAGCCCACAATATTGTGCTGACCTTTTAGCTGACTTTACAATCAATCTAAACTTTTTCTACAGAGCACTCCATTTTTCTAACATCTATGTGCCTAGGAGTTTCTTAAATACCCCTAATGTAATTGCCCCTACCAACCACCCAGTGTGTTCCATGCACTCACAGCTCTGTGTAGGTAACATAATTGCACAATTTACAAATGGATGACAACTTCTGGATATGTTGAAGTGTGCAGTGATACTCTAATATATGCATTAATAATGGTTAACACAATTCATCCTGTTCATTTCTACAACAAATTCTTACTCGTTATACTTTCATTGTTTGTTATTATTGATGGAAAACAACTTTACTTCAGTCATGAGACATTGCTACAATTCACTTGCTGCATTAAACAATGGACTAACTGCTATTTTGGGAAAGACTCAAAGCAATGCAGTATTAAAAAAAATGAAGTTTGTAAGAGGAAGTTGCTTACCATACACCACTTTCAATTTCATAAACCCAGATTTCATCATTGGGTAAATAAACTTCATTATTTTCATATGTCTGCAATAAAAAAGTTACACCTTTCTATAATCACTGTGATAACTTATATCTTTCATTATTAAATTGATATTGAATGAAAACAATGTTTTTTAAAAAGCAGAATAATTTGGGAAGAAACAATTTGCTACATTAAAAATTTCCATCAACACAGAAAGATAATCAGCTCATTGTTGGGTCAGATGTAACTTTGCTAAACCCAGTTTTTCACTCCAAAATAACTAATCATGTTCTTATCTACTAGACACTAGAGTGAAGCACGGTTCTTCAAAATTTATTAAGAACTTCATACTGGTTGAGTACCACTTATCCGAAATTCCAAAATCCAAAAACCTCCTAAGTCTGAAGTATTTTTGAGCAATGACATGATGTCACAAATGGAAAATTCCGTAAGGTGCTGGGAAAGTTCTCAGAGAATGAGCACCAGACAGTTCTGAGAAGAAACATTACATGTGTAATGAATGGAAGTTAATTAAAATAGATAACACTGGATAAAGTGAAAAAAGAATAATCTGATCGTGCATTGAAAGAGTGGGTTCGTCAGCATCTTGAATGAACAAATGCTGCTGATGGTATGCTGATCATGAACCAAGCAAAGATTAATCACGAGAAACTGAAAATTGAAGGCAAATGTGAATATTCAGCAAGCCAGTTACAGAAATTTAAGAAAAAGGCATAGAATTAAAATTTTAAAAATTACAAAACATTTTAAAGATAAAATATATGCTGATCGCAAGGCAGCTGAGAGATTCATTGATAAGTTTGCAAAGCTCATTGCTGGTGAAAATCTAACATCAGAACAAGTTTACAATGTTGATTGGTTTTATGTAAGGTATAAAAGCAATAGTTAAATGTAAATACAGTGTACTGTAACCTTTTGATCAAAACACAGCATTGTAGGTGGAGACTGAAAGCCTGTTGTAAACAGCTGATATAGGTATTCTCCCAATGTTGCTACTGTTACCCTGCACACACACACACTTTAACCATATTGATGGTATGTAATAATTTTTACTGTTAAGTAAAAATGTGTGATGAACAATGTAAGGCAAAGACTGCTTACCGGTAGCACATAAATTCAGAGACAAAAATGATGGTAATTCCAAGCTATCTCATTAAACAGTAAAGTCCAAAATCCAAAACACTTCAGTCCCTGAGCATTTCGGATAAAGAGTACTCAACCTGTATTCAATTTTAATTGCTGGTTCTGTACTACACAAAATACAGGACCAAAAATTTCAGAGTATCATATTCAAGATGATTCTTTTCAAGAATTGCTATTGATTTAGATGGATGGGCAAAGATGCAAAATAATAGGTACTTATCAGATTTTCTGAAACATTTCATTAAGGATAATTAATACAAACTTGATCATGATTAATTAAACTTCCATATTGTAAAATACCACACGTTTAGATGATTGCCTATGTGGTTTTCTGTTAGCATAAATTATACCTGCATATTGTTACTTTCCACATCAACTTTCTTCAGGATGTAAATCTATCTTCAAATCCGACAAGTATATTTTACAACATTGTGATTTAAATTAAAATAGCATTTTCCTTGGCTAAACAAGGAAGATGGGCATACACTATAATTTCTAATTAACTGGAAGAAAAACTGTTTGTGAGTCTGTGCTCTGTGCAATTTTTATACCACATTTAGATAATTTATTAAGACATTCAAAAGTACTTCATTGCCTGTAAAGAATTTTTGGAAATTCTAAAATCCTAAAAACAATGCCAATGCAAGATCTTCCGTCCTGGAGATTAAATAACGTACAAGCAGAGCTGCCGATAGAAAATTATTTTTATTTTGGCAACTATTGAATAATCTCAACTTAAAATTAACATTCTCTCCAAGTCAGCCAATTTTATTTTTAAAGGTTTTAATTTACAAACGTAATTCTACTTGAAATAATTATTTGATGTTGCAGAGTAATTAACAAATTTAAGTTGAAAGGTTGTAACCAACAGGTGCCACATTGATTAATGTCTGTGCTTCAGCTATTCAACAGTCTTTATCAATGATTGGGATGAGGGGACCAAGTATAATGTAGTCATATTTCTTGTTGGTACCAGCCGGCATTACAATACGGGTTGTACACAATAACAAATGGTACATTAGACTTTGATGCGAGAACTTAAGAATCATAGAGAGATACAATGGAAAAGGGACCTTTGGCCCATGCTGTCTATGCTACTTACATTGCCATACATTTATTCCCCAGATTTTGTTCTTCCTACATATTCCTTCCAAATGCTCCCATTCCTATACACTGGAGGCGATTTATAGTCACCAATTAATCTAACCTAGATACTTTTGAAATGTGGGAGAAAACCCACACAATCACAGGAAGAACTTGCAAAATCCACAAATACAGAACTGGAAGTCTGGAATAAACTCAGGTCACTGGCTCTGTGAGAAAATGACTCTACTAGCTGCACTACTGTGCTGCCCCGCTGTCACCTGCAGACTTGATACAATTATACAGGGCCCTGTTGAGAACACTGAAACAACTGATCTCTCTATTCAGAGAGCATTACAGCGCACTACAGGCCACTTGAATCACATCTACTCCAAGATCAATGTAATCCTTCCCTCTTACATAGCTCATTTTTTCTATCATCCATGTTTCTATCTAAGAGTTTCTTAAATGTCCTTAAATGTATCTGCCTTTACCATCACCCCAGTGGAATACATCTCTGGTCTATCACTCCATCTATGCCTCTTCTCATCTTGTACATCGCTATCAGGTAATCTTTCATCCTCCTTTGCTCCAAAGAGAAAAGCCCTAACTCACTCAACCTATCATCATAAAATATTCCCTCTTGTCTCGGCAGTATCTTGGTAAATCTCCTCCGCACCTTCTCTTTCACAACTTTCTTATAATGAGGCAACCAGAAGTGAACACAATATTATCAGTGTGGTTTTATACAGATACAACATTACCTTGCAGTTTTTGAATGTAATTCCCCAAATAATGAATTAGAATGCAGTAAAGGTCCACTTAGTGAAAACTGATTTCTGGACAGGCTTGCCCCATAGAGATTAAGTGAACCGGGCCCATGGTTGAATTTAGGACAGAAGTGACTGTATTAAAATGGACAAAATTCCTAAGGGGCTTGCTGGAATAGATGCAAGGGTCACAGTCTCAAAACTTGAGGTTTCAGTTTTAAAAAAGTCTGCATGCAGGGGGACCAAACTAAGGAAAGATGAAACATAATCACTTAGATCAAATGACTTAAAGTGTCTATTACTTATGTTCTTATACTGTTAATTCCCAGAACTACCTAATCCAAATAGCCACTTTCCCATTCTTGTTTCAGCTTTCAAAATATTACTTAAAATTGCTTGTAGTAATGCTTAGATTATTAACTTCTAGATCTAAAGGAAAATCCTGAAAGGCTAGTAAATAAATCTATGCTGACATGAACGGAAAAACAAAATAATCCACAAGGTAGGTAAAAAACATGTCAATATTTCAGTCCTTTATTCACATATAAAACATTCATCAACAAGGATAAACACTCAAATTGATGGGTAAATAAACACTTACTGATTCTCTACAATATGGTTAAACCAATTATATTATTTCAAATTAAACAATGATAAATGTTATAGTCTGTTTGCTTTCATCGGAGACCATTCTGGAATTTAGGGCTGAGGAAGTGAAAGTCAATTCTTTTATTATTGCTTTACAATTTACAAACTACTGCATTTGTTTGAAAAAAGTTTTCATATTTACATTAACCAGTTTGCTTTAACAAGCTCCCTTTCATGACATCACAAAGAGATTCAACTCTTTTAATTACATTAACACGTATATATTTTTAAATAGACAAATTTATTAGCCAATTCAATGTCTGGCAAGAAATAAAATGCGCTGTTTCATGATTTAGTATGACCCAAGTTATAGAACCTTGGCTAAAATTTATGATCCTTCGCTATGCAAGTCTAAAAGTTACTTAAATTAACGACGTGGAAGTAATTTTCTTTTACTTCAAACTCAACGGATGAACTTGCTTCAAGACATTTTTCATTGGAACTCTGACACCACACGGTTCAAACTATGTAAGTCGGCAGATAATTTGTGAATTGATCTCTCATTTTCAAGCAACATCGTAAATCAAACGGTTTAATTTCCAGAGACAAATCGACGCCACAAAGGAACGACGTGGACGCAGACCTAGAGGACTTCATGAGCAACACGGTAAACCATTACCGAATGTAGTTTCACAAGGCGGCAACCTGCAATTCTTTATGTGCTCTTTCCCCAATACACGCGCGCATATATAAACGGCACAATTGAAAAGTGTGAGGGGGGGGGGGACATTTTTAAAAATGAACAGTCCCTCATGAAGTTTTAACTGGACGAAATGATTAATACTTACCACATAACCTCCCCATACGTAAAGGAATCCGTTACTAAGTACCGCGTGGTGGTGATTTTCCTGTGTTTTCCGAGACCAGTATTGAGCTCCAGCCATTTTGAGCTAGGCCAGGGCTTGATTCAGCACCGCGTATCTCGGCCGGCACTTGCCCAGTCGTCGACGGACGCCCACCGCCCAATCACACCCATCGCAGCCGCCTTTCGCTCAGCCCGCGCTCAATGCTCCGCGCAGCCAATCAAGCACGGCCTTTGGGAGTCTTGGCCAATCAGACGCCGACCATGTGGAGCAGGGAAAAATGGGCACGGCGCGAGTCGCCGGGCAACTGTTGGCCTGCTGCACGTGCATCTGCTTTCTCCTCAATTGGGGCAACAAAGGGGCAATGATCTGGTGTTTTTTTTAGAAGGGAGGAGGCAGGCAAATAGCACATTTGGATTTGATTTTTGGAAGCTGTTCCTAAACAACGCGCATTCCCTGCCTCTCATATGGGAATTTGAAATGACAATTTGCAGAGGTGCAAAAGAACCATTGGTAGCCAGGGCACTTGAAAAATCTAATTGAAGGAAAGTAATATTTCTTTAAATAAACTTAATATCATTGCGTATTCACTGGTCTCGTCTTGACTACATCACATTTACCATGTTAATATCAGCAAAATCATTATATTTTTATAAATCTATTAAGCAGAAATTTCCATCATGATAAATACACTCTAGGTCTGTACTCACTGGAGTTTAGAAGAATGAAGAAGGATCTCATTCCAATAGGATGTTTCCAATAGTGGGTGACTCCAGGACAAGTGGGCATAGCCTCATAAGTGAGGGACATCCATTTAGAACAGAGATGAGAAGCAATTTCTTTAGCCAGATGATGCTAATTCTGTAAATCATTGCAGTGGAGGCCAAGTCATACAGTATACCTATTCAGTGGAGGTTAATAGGTTCTTGGTTAATCAAAGGGAGCATCAAAAGTTATGGGGACAAGGCAGGAGAATGGGTTTGAGAGGAATAACAAATCAGCCATGATGGAATGGCAGAGCAGACTCAATGGGCTGAATGGCCTAATTCTGCTCCTATGCCATATAATTTGCTTAGATCAGAGATTTTGGTTAATTATTGCTCAACATGGCAATACAAATAAAGATCGCGAAAGAAAATATATTTGCATTAAACTTGGCAGTTTATTTTTGGAGGTTTTGTGCTAGTTAAAATATACACTTTAAAAATATACCTTTTAAAACCATTAGACATAGGAGCAGAATTAGGCTATTCAACCCAGAGTCTGCTCTGCCATTTTATTAAGGCTGATTTATTATCCCTCTGAAACCCATTCTCCTGACTTCTCCCCATAACCTTTGATGCTCATATTAATCAAGAACCAATCAACCTCTGCTTTAAATATAAAATATACCAAATGAATTGGCCTCCACAACCATCTGTGACAATGAATTGCAGATTCACCATAATCAAAGGCATTCAGCTGCTGAAAGGGAGGACATCATGGAGAGATTCTGCACTGAGTCAATGTGTGTGGAAGTCAGAAACAAGAACAGAACAATCAGTCTACCGGGAATATTTTATACAATCCCAACAGCAGTAGACACCGAGGAACAGATGGTGAGGCAGATTTTGGAAAGATGCAAAAATAACAGGTTTGTTGTCATGGGGGACTTTAACTTCTCTAATTTTGATTGGACCTCCGTAATGTAAAAGGTTTAGATGGGGCAGAATTTGTTAGGTATGTCCAGGAAATATTCCTGATACAAAATGTAGTTGAGCTGACAATAGGAGAGGCCATATTGGGTATGGTGCTAAGCAATGAAGCAGGTCAGGTGTCCAATCCCTTAATGGAAGAGCATTTTGAAGACAGTGATCTTCAATACAGCCTTGAAGAGGAATAGGAGCAGATGGTATGGGAAAGCATTTAATTAGGAGAGGGGGGACTGGTGAACTTATATTGGGAACAGAGTTACATCAGGGCAAGGCACAATAGAAATATAGAGGTTGTTCAGTAAGCATTTGTTGGGGGTTTGTCCTATTTAGGTAGGGAAAGGATGCTACGACGAAGGAACCAAGGTTGACAAATGTGAAACATCTAGTAAAGAGGAAGAAAGAAGCATACTTCAGATTTAGGAAGCAAGGATCAGAAAGGGCTCTAGAGTGTTACAAAGTAGCAGGAAGGAGTTGAATAGTGGATTTGGGAAGGCTAGGAGGCACCATGAGAAGGCCTTGGTGAATAGGATTAGGGAAAACCTACACATATGTGAAGAACAGAATGAAGGTAGGACTGATCAGGGATAGTGTGGGAAACATGCCTGGAGTTGGAGGAAGCAGGAGAAGTTCTTAAGGAATACTTTGCTTCAGTATTCACCAAAGAGAGACCATGACATTTGTGAGGACAACCTATAACAGGCTGACATGCTTGAACGTGCTGACATTAACATAAAGGATGTGCTAAAACATTAAGCTAGATAAGTCCCCAGGGCCAAACAAGATGCTGGATATTCCAATCACAAACAAAGAAAATCTAAAGATGCTGGAAATCCAAACAACGCACACACAAAACGCTGGAGGAACTCAGCAGGCCGGGCTGCATCTGTGGAAAAAAGTACAGTCGATGTTTTGGGCTGAAATTACAACTGTGCTTTTTTACTAGATGCTGCCTGGCCTGCTGAGTTTCTCCAGCGTTTTGTGTGTGTTAGTGTATACTCCAGGTTATTGCATGCAAGAAGCAAGGGAAGAGATCACTGTGCCTTTGACGATAATCTTTGTGCCATCACAAGGAGTAATACCAGATGATTGCAGGGTGATAAATGTTATTTCCTTTGTTCAAGAAAGGAAGTAGGGATAACCCTGGGAGTTATAGACCCATGAGTCTTAATTCAGTGGTGGACAAATTATTGGAGAGGGTTCCTAGAGACAGGATTTACAAGTATTTGGAAAAGCAGCCTGATTAGGGATAGTCAGCATAGCTTTGAGAGTGGCAGGTCATCCCTCACAAGCCTGATTTAATTCTTCAAGAGTGCAACAAAGCACATTAATGCAGGTAGAGAAGTAGATGTGGTATATATGGATTTTACTAAGACATTTGATAAGGTTCCCATGGTAGCCTCATTCAAAAAGAAAGAAGGCATGGAATGCAGGAAAACCTGGCTGTGTGGATACAGAATTAGATGGCCTGTATAAAGCAGAGCGCAGTAGATGATTGGCAACCTGTGATGTTCTGCATGAATCTGTTCTTGGACCCCCCTACTCTTTTTCATCTTTAATCAATGACTTGGATGAGGAACTAGAAGAGTAGTTCAGTAAATCTGCAGATGACTTGAAAGTTGATGGAGTTTTGTAGAATGTGGAGGGTTGTTAAACGTTGCAATGGGACATTGACTGGATATAGAGCTGGGTTGGGAAGTAGCAGCAGGAATTCAACCCAAAAAATGTGAAATGATTCATTTTGGAAGGTCAAATGTGAAGGGAGAATACAGGGTCATTGGCAGGATTCTTGGCACCCTGGAGGAACAGCGGAATCCTGGGGTCCACGTCCATAGATCTCTCGAAGTAGCCATGCAAGCTGATACGGCTGTTAAGAAGGCATATGATAATTTGGACTTCAATAGTAGGGTGACTGAGTTCAAGAGCCATGTGGTAATATTGCAGCTCTATAAAACCTTGTTTAGACCACACTTGGGAGTATTGTGTTCAGTTCAGGTTGCTTCATTCTAAGAAGTATGTGGAAGTTTTAGAGAGGGTGCAGAGGAGATTTGCCAGGATGTTGCCTAGACTAGAGGGTCTACCTAGATGGGGATAGGTCTAGCAAATGAGGGTTTTTCTCTTTGGAGCAAAGGAGGATGGGAGGTAACCCAATAGTTATAACAGGATGATAAAGGGGAAAATGGTGTGTATAGTCAAACAATCTTCTCATGGTGGAAGTGGCTTAAGAGAGGGGTATAATTTTAAGGTGAATGGAGGAAAGTATAGGGAGGATAGGCACACGTATAATAGAAAAATGGAAGGTTATGTAGGAGGAGAGGGTTAGATTATCTTAGAGTAGATTTAAAAATCAGCATGGCTTTGTGGCAGAAGGCCCTGTACTACATTGTAAATGTTCAATGCAAACACATTATGCTACTAATCACAACATTTTTACAAATGAAAAATTGCTGCTAGCTATACACCAACTCTGTTGGACAATATAATTTTTTTCTATGAAATTTTGTCTGAGATGAAAACATTTTAGCTGGCATATCAAGTGGATATAACTGAGCCTTTTAAATCTATTATGCAATGAATCCATCATGAATGAAGCATACAGTGTCTTTAAAAAAGTATTCACCTCCCCCCTTTGGAAGTTATCATGTTTTATTGTTCTGCAGCACTGAATCACAGTGGATTTAATTTGGCTTTTTTTTACACTGATCAACAGAAAAGACTTTTGTGACAAAGTGAAAATAAATTTCTACAAATTAGTCTAAATTTATTACAACTATTAAACACAAAATATGTCATTGCATAATTACTCACCTCCATCAAGTCAGTATTTAGTAGGCATACCTTTGGCAGTGATTACAGCCCTGAGTCTGTGTGGATAGGTCTCTATCAGCTTTACACATCTGGACACTGCAGTTTTCCACTATTTTTCTTTACAAAACTGCTCAAACTCAATCAGATTACATGTGCATCATGAATAAACAGCCCTCTTCAAGTCCAGCCACAAATTTTCAATTGGATTGAGGTCTGGACTTTTGACTTGGCCACCCCAGGACATTAACTTTGTTGTTTTTAAGCTTTGTGCTTGATGCTGTGTAGCTTTATGCTTGGGGTCATTGTCTTGCTGGAAAACAAATCTCCAAAGTTACAGTTCTCTTGCAGACTGCATTAGGCTTTCCTTCAGGATCTCCCTGTATTTTACTGCATTCACTTTATCTTCTACCTTCACAAGCCTTCCAGGGCCTGCTGTAGTGAAGCATCTCACAGCGTGATTCAGCCACTACCATGCTTCACGGTACAGATTGTGTTTTCTGATTATACGTGGTGTTCGGCTTACGCCAAACATACCATTTAGACTGACAGTCAAACAGCTCAATTTTGGTTTCATCAGACCACACAGCCTTCTTCCAGCTGACTTCAGAGTCTCCCACATGCCTTCTGACAAACTCTAGCCAAGATTTCATGTGAATTTTTCCCCCAACAGTGGCTTTCTCTTTGCCACCCTCCCATGAAGCTGCAACTGGTGAAGCACCTGGGCAACAGTTGTTGTATGCACAGTCTCTCCCATTTCAGCCACTGAAGCTTGTAACTCCTCCAGAGTTGTCATAGGTCCCCTGGTGGCCTCCCTCACTAGTCCCCTTCTAATACGGTCACTCAGTATTCAAGGACAGCCTGCTCTAGACAGATTTACAGCTGTGCCATATTCTTTCCAGGTCTTGATGATTGACTTAACTGCACTCCAAGGGCTATTTAATGACTTGCAAATTTTCTTGCATCCATCTCCTGACTTCTGCTTTTCAATAACCTTTTCTGTGGAGTGTTCTTCATGCTGTAGTTTTTGCCAGGATACTGACTCACCAGCAGTTGGACCATCCTGACACAGGTGTATTTTTACTACAATCTGTTGAATCACCCTGACTCTACACAGGCGATCTCCATTTAACTAATCATGTGACTTCTAAAACCAATTAGCCGCACCAGTGATGATTTGGTGTGTCATATTAAAAGGGTGAATACTAACGTAATCAATTATTTTGTGTTTTATACTTGTAAAAAAAAATTTAGATCACTTTGTAGAGATCTGTTTTCACTTTGACACAATAGAGTCTTTTTTCTGTTGATCAGTGTCAAAAAAAGCCAAATTAAATCTATTGTGATTCAATGTTGAAAAACAATAAAATGGATTCAACAGTGGCTGGATGGGAGATGCCAGAGAGTAGTGGTAGATAACTGTCAGGTTGGAGGGCGGTGACTCGTGGTGTGCCTCAGGGATCTGTACTGGGTCCAATGTTGTTTGTCATGTACATTAATGATCTGGATGATGGGGTGGTAAATTGGATTAGTAAGTATGCAGATAATACTAAGGTAGGTGGCATTGTGGATAATGAAGTAGGTTTTTAAAGCTTGCAGAGAGATTTAGACCAGTTAGAACAGTGGGCTGAAAGTTGGCAAATGGAGTTTAATGCTGATTAAGTGTGAGGTGCTACATTTTGGTAGGAATAATCCAAATAGGACATACATGGTAAATGGTAGGGCATTGAGGAATGCAGTAGAACAGAGTGATCTAGGAATAATGGTGCATAGTTCCCTGAAGGTGGAATCTCATGTGGATAGGGTGGTGAAGAAAGCTTTTGGTATGCTGGCCTTTATAAATCAGAGCACTGAGTATAGGAGCTGGGATGTAATGTTAAAATTGTACAAGGCATTGGTGAGGCCAAATTTGGAGTATTGTGTACAGTTCTGGTCACCGAATTATAGGAAAGATGTCAACAAAATAGAGAGAGTACAGAGGAGATTTACTAGAATGTTACCTGGGTTTCAGCACCTAAGTTACACAGAAAGATTGAACAAGTTAGGTCTTTATTCTTTGGAGCGTAGAAGGTTGAGAGGGGACTTGATAGAGGTATTTAAAATTATGAGGGGGATAGATAGAGTTAACGTGGATAGGCTTTTTCCATTGAGAGTAAGGGAGATTCAAACAAGAGGACATGAGTTGAGAGTTAAGGGGCAAAAGTTTAAGGGTAACACGAGGGGGATCTTCTTTACTCAGAGAGCGGTAGCTGTGTGGAACGAGCTTCCAGTAGAAGTGGTAGAGGCAGGTTTGATTTTGACATTTAAAAAAATTGGATAGGTATATGGACAGGAAAGGAATGGAGGGTTATGGGCTGAGTGCAGGTTGGTGGGACTAGGTGAGAGTAAGCATTCGGCACGGACTAGAAGGGCTGAGATGGCCTGTTTCCGTGCTGTAACTGTTATATGGTTATATGTTATGAAAACTTCTGGGGAGGCGGGGTGAATACTTCTTAAATACAGTGTTATTTTTCCTGATGACAAGAGGATGGGGATTAGAGGAAAAGTGATATTAGAGAGAGAATAATCAGGAATGGGGAGATATGAGCGGAGCTGGGAAATATTTCAAAATAATTAAAAAGGTGACTTTATTTCAGGTTCCCAGTGCTGTGCTACCCCTGCCTCAGAAAGCGTCACTTTAAGTGAAAGCATGCCCATACTGGGAGTGGCCAACAATAATTACTCCCTGAACAATGGTGTTATAATTTACCATATAAATATTGAATCTTTGGAGCTCAGCAAATAGTAGAACAGTGAAGTCCACAGCGAAAAATATAAATAATGGCTTGTTCAGGAGTTAAGGTGAAATCAGCATAATCCTTTTAGATTTTGTCCCCCTTTTACATTGCGACTCTTCCCACTGACTACAATATTGCCTCATCCTCAGCCCCATCACTCTGGCTTTCATCCCCCTGACAAATAAGTTTAAACCTTCCTGAACAGCTCTAGCAAACCTGCCCACAAGGAGATTGGTCCAGGGGTTCAGGTGTAACTTGTCCCCTTTTTAAAAAATTTTTTTATTAGTTTTTCAAAACATTTTACAAATTAAAAACCCCAAATCCCAATGAGGAACATTAAAACAGTGCAAAATTAAGCATACAATATAACCCGTCCCTTTTAAAAAAATATATATATATACAGCTTGTACCTTCCCCAGAAGAGATCCCAGTGATCAAGAAATCTGAACCCCTGCCCACTGCATAAGTTCTTCAGCCACATGTTTATCTGCCAGATGTTATTCTTACCCTCGCAGCATGTGGCAGCAATCCAGAGATTACCGCTCTGGTGGTCCTGCTTTTCAGCTTTCTTCCTTGCTGCTTAAAATCTCTCTCCAGGACCCTCGTACCTTTCCTACCTATGCCATTGGTGCCAATATGTATCAGGACTTCTGGCTGCTCGCTTTTCCCCTTTAGAATGGCATGGAACCGATCTGAGATATCCCTGACCCTGGCATCTGGGTGGCAACATATCATCCCGATGTCTACTGCAGCCACAAAATCTTGTCTATATTGCTCTAACTATGGAAGCTCCTATCACTATTGTAGACCTCTCCTCTTCTGAGCCACGATCCCAGACTCAGTGCCCAAAACCCATTTGCTGTGGCTCCCCCGGTAGGTTATCCCCTTCAACAGTATCAAAATTGTATACTTATTTTTGGGGGAACAGCCACTGGGGTACTCAGTACTCGCTGTCCATTCCTTTGCTTTGCTTGGTAGTCACTCAGTTACCTGCCTCCTGCAACCTAGGGGTGACTATTTCCCTATAGCACCGATCACTTCTTCAGTCTCTTCCACATGTTCTCCGAGCTGCAGCTCAGTGCACCTGGTGAAGATATGGTTATCTGGGAGGCTACAGCTCTTATGTAAAGAACATAACACTTCCCCTGGAGGTCATTCTCACTGCTCTAACTAAACCCTAACAGATGAGGAATGAAGAATAAAGAAGAAACTTACCAGATGCTTACCTCCGCTAAGCCGGATGAGCCAAAGCCCATCTAACACTGGCCCACTGCAACAATGGCTACTCCACTCGACCCTGCCTTATTTTTATTCGCCCTTACTAATGAATCCCGTTAATTGATTAGCCGCAGTTCAAACTCTGAAAACTGCTGTGAAGCGCTGCCTTTCAAATTTTCAATTGTGGACCTCTGTGAAGTCTCCTCTTCTTCTCACACTCTCATCACTGACTGGCCACAATTCAAACTCTGTTTGCTATGAGACAGTTTATGGTGGAAAGCAAAGATAATGGCTTCAATCTTTGTGATATGAAAATAGGGGAGACTTCTACTCCTGCAGGACTGATCATCAGATAATCGACGTAGTAATTTGGAAAAAGTAACAATCAATAGACTGCAAAGTAGAGACTGGTACTTCAGTGTACACATGGAATCCTTAAGCAAAACAGTATTACAGTTTGCTGACTTGATTAAATAAATATGAGCAATATATTTCCCAAGTTGCTCACCCAACAAACTCCTTTCGAATAAAAACATCTTAGAAACACAGGGAGTGTCAGTATCCTTCATTACATGTAACACAAGTGATCCAACTGACCAAAAGATGAAGACACAATTGCCAGATTAAATTTCATCTAGATGTGAACACCCATGACAGTATTATCAGAATGCGATCTTCACACTGGCAATCCTACACAAGAAAGTAAGAGTACAAGTATGCAAAATTGAATAGATTTAGAACAGATAATCTGGAAACTCTAATCATCTAGCAGACAGGCCAAAAGAGTTAAAAGATTCCAATGCAATCTGTAATCTCATTGTTACAGACTGTACCACAGCTACTAATCCTAAATCAAAACAACCGAAGTGCAAAACAGAAGTGACAACCAGATGAACGAGTTAGCAACATGGGATTACTTAAGCTATTATTGTTGCTATTTTTGGTTTATTATTATCACATGTAGCAAGGTACTATGAAAAGCTTCTTTTGCATTCTGTCCATAAAGACCATAAACAGATCACAAAAGACAGTCACAGAGCTACTGCAATCTCACAACCATGGATCAAATAGCAAACATCCCTGCTACATCCATTTATAAACTGTGTTGGACAATAGACCAACCAACCAACCAACATGACCAGCCTAATTTTTATCTATGGAGGAGCCCAACATACAGGACAAACAAAAGACCGGAGTCTTTGGAAACACCTGGGGTTTTGGTTCCAGTGGTTGATCCATCTTGGCCTCCTCCTAGGGACCCAGTATCAAACAAGTCTTCAGCTAATTTGATTCATTTCAGGTATCAACATTATCTGAATGTATTAGATGCAACAATAGGTCCTGACAGCATAACCTAATGACTGAAAAATGTATATATCTTACAAAAAGCAGAATTCATCCAATCCAGCTAATTTCTCTCTGAGCAGTCTCCTTAGTCACTGGGAAAGCAATAGATGTTATCAACAGTGCTAAAAAGTGGCACTTGCCCAGTTTAGTTTTTGCCCAGACCACTCAGCACTGCTTCATAAAGTGAGGGTGACTGGATTCAACATCAAGGCAGATTTTGACCATGTGGTATTAGTGAGATTTAACAATATTCAGATCAACAGCAGTCAGTCAGAATCGTTTATTGTCACAAACACATGTTGTGAAATTGTTTGGAGGCAGCAGTACAGTGCAGACATAACAAATCTCTATAAGTTGAAATAAAAATAAATAAACAGGTCAAAAAGGAAGAGCAAGGTAGTATTCAGGAATTCAAAGTTCAAAGCAAATTTATTATCAAAGAACATATATGTCACCATTTACAATCCTGAGATTCATTTTCTGCAAGTATAGTAAATAATCCAACATAAAAGAAACAATGAAAGAATGCACCTAACAGGGTGGACAAAAGACAACAAACTGCAAATACAAAAGAAAAAAAAATTAATGAAAAAGTAGTAAGTGTCGAGAACATGAGATGAAGAGTGATGGGACAAGTGAAGCTATTCCCTTTGGTTTTTAGAGTCTGATGACTGAGGGGTAATGACTGCTCCTGAACCTGGTGCTGTAAGTCCTGAGGCTACTGTACCTTCTTCCTGATGGCAGTAACAAGAAGAAAGCATCACCTGGGCGATGGGGGTCCCTGATGATGGACACTGCATTCCTGTGACAACACTCTGTGTAGATGTGATCAATGGTGGAGAGGGCTTTACCCCAATGGACTGGGCCATATTCACTACTTTTTGTAGGATTTTCTGCTCAAGGGCATTAGTGTTTCCACTCTAGGTTGTGACGCAGCTCGTAAATATACATTCCTTCATGTAGCTATAGAAGTTTGTCAAAGTTTTAGAAGCCACACCAAATCTCCGTAAACTTCTAAAGAAGCAGAGGTGCTGCTGTGCTTTCTTCATAATTGCATTTACATGCTGGGTCCAGGACAAGGCCTCTGAAATTATAACACCAAAGAATATAAAGTTGCTGACCCTCTCCACCACGATGAGGACTAGCTCATGGACCTCCGGTTTCTTACTTCTGAAGTCACTAATCAACTCTTTGGTCTTGCTGATATTGAGTAAAAAGTTGTTGATTTACAAGTACCTTTGTTTTGGCACCACTCAGTCAATTTTCAATCTCCCTCCTATATAATGATCCATCACAACATTTGATTTGGCCTACAACAGTGGTGTCATCAACAAACTTAATTATGGCATTGAAATTGGGCTTAGCCACACAGACAGAAGTGTAAAGCGAGTTGAGCAGGGGGCTAAGTACATAACCTTTGTGGTACACCTGTGCTGACAGTTGGTTGTGGAGGAGATATTGTTGCTAATCCAAACTGACTGGGGTCTGCAAGTGAGGAAATCGAGGGTCCAATTGCACAAGGGGGTATTGAGGCCAAGGGTTTGAAGCTCATTGATTAGTTTTGAGGCAATGATGGTAGTGAATACTGAGCTGAAGCCGATAAAGAGCATCCTGGTGCATGCATCTTTGCTGTCCAGATGTTCCACGGTTGGGTGAAAAGCCAATGAAATGGCACCTGATGTGAATCTGTTGTGCCTGTAAGCAAACTGGAGCTGATCCAAATTGCTTCTCTGTGAGGGGTTAACATATTTCATTTACAACCTTCCAAACCACCGTGGATGCAAGTGCTACTGGATGATAGTCATTGAGGCAGGTTACCACATACTTCTCAGGCACCGGTATAACTGAAGCCTGTTTGATGCGAGTGGATAGCTCAGACTGCTGAAATGAGAGATTAAACACTCCAGCCAGTTGATCATGGGCCACTTAGAACTCTGATGGTAGAGGGGAAGAAGCTGTTCCTAAGATGTGTGTGGGTCTTCAGGCTCCTATCCCTGCTCCCTAACGGCAGTAATTGGAAGAGAGCATGTCCTGGATGGTCAGTGTCCTTAATGATAGACGCTGCCTTCTTGAAGCACTGCCTTTGGAAAATGTCCTCAATGGTGGGAAAACTTGTGCCCAATTTGGGTAAGAAGAAAATTCAAGTGGAGTCATAATTAGCACAAGGAGGGTTAGAGGTTAGTCATATTTCAGCAACTTGCTCATGGAGATCCTCACAACAGTATTCCAAACCTAATCATCTTTACTTGTTTCATAAATTGCCAGACCTCTTTCCTGAAGTAATAAATAGGAATGCTTGCCAAACTGAATTTGTGTTCACAGCCCTTCAGATAAAAGTGCATTTTGCTCCTGATAAGCATTCATGCTTCAGCATCGCTGATGTGGTAAGTCAACAAAAATACAAAGTGATGCTCATTGTCAAAAGAGAGAATAGTTTTGTATTTCTCCATCATTATCACACTCAGGATTATCACTGATCAGATTCTTAACTGGAATAGGTACACTATTTCTTCAATGACAGAACCAGGTAGGACACTGGTATACGGCTGTGAAAGGTAAGTACATAGTTCACAGGAGCAATTGAATGCAGAAAGAACTAATTGCCAAGGTGAAACACATATTGGGAATGTGGAAGCAGAACTGCATCTGTGGAAAATGACCTGGTTAACAGGTACAAGGCTTTCACCCCGTTGTGTGGTGTAGGTGTGGCCTTGTACCCTGCTCCTGACTTGCAGCAAGCACCTGAGCCATGTTCCATTTCATCCAGTGAACCAAAACAGGTCATGGTGGCAATGTTCTTGTCTCCAGACAAAAGGGAAGGAAAATAATATACACAAAGTTTCCTCAATTCCAATGTGTACAGCTGCATCAAATTCTTTGTGTCGCCAAGGATACACTATCACTACACAGCAGAATGGCAAGTTCTACTTATCCTAGGTTTTCCAAAGTACATGAGGCAATACAACCATGGACCCAGGAAAAATAATGTAAAGAATATTTTGTATACTATGCTATAAAACAGTGCAAGATAGAGTAACACAAAATTGCTGGAGGAACTCTGGAGGTCAGGCAGCATTTGTGAAGGGGAATAAACTTCAATGGTTTATTTCCTTCCATAGATGTGGCTCGACACGCCAACTTTCTCCAGCATTTTATGTGTTGTTCAATATTTCTGGAATCTGCAGAATCTTTTATGAGCAAGACTAAAAGTGTTCTTTTACTCCACTAAGTAAGTCAGACCTGGTTTGAGCAGATATGAGAATTAACAAGGCCCCTGAAGGAATGTGATAACTGAATATAATGAGCCTCATACATCAAACGCCTTATCTGAACAAAGGCATACTGTCATTGCGACTGCACCAAACTCCAACCAGAGGCACAGTTCTGTAAGGCACATGAAATTGTGTAGGGAAGAAGAAGCCATTAATCATGCACTGTCTTGTCTTAGATGAGTCAAGAATTATTTATTAAGTGCCAGTGCATTGGTGAAAATGCTGCAGCTTATCTCTAAATATGTATATAATGATTTGTTCAACCAAGCAAGAAGCAGGTACAGTATATTAGTAAGCTGAATAGACCTCCCTCTCCCTCTGCGAATTGAGAGACTAAGCTTTAGTTTGTGTTGAGAACGAAGTTGGGCGAGTTATTTTCCAAGTCCACAACAGGCGGCTGGGACCATATTGCCATGGAATGTTCCATTCAGTTGGACAGGGACTTGTCCACCGTAAAAAACTGCACAGAAGAACACTTTGACCAGTCAAACAATAGTCTTTACAGAATACAGAAGGACCTTTGGGCATGAGTGGATCATGATAGATGGTTCCCAAGTAGATTATCAAAATTATTTGGCAGAATGACTCATTATGAGAATGTTCAAAGAAACACAAAGACCTTGGACTGATGGAAAGGCAAGCTCTCCTTATTGGTTCCTTCATGGACAAGTAGAACTTTAATGCTATGCATCCAGTCTCAAAGTGACTGCCATGGGATGATAAAAATTATTCCCCCCCAAACAAAAATATCATTCAGAAAAAGCCCAACCAAAGAAATCCTATTCTGAACTCTGAAAATTTACAACCTCCACCTTTGGCTGCAATACTATCTGAAAGAAAACGCACTGTATCAATCTGGCGAGGTTTCTTCTATAATCTCTTCTTAGTTCACAAACTATACCATCTGTAAGGACAGAGGGCACAAGGAAAATCAACACTGCAAATTCCACTTAGAGCTACAAACCACCTTCACCTAACTGCAGAATCAAATTCCAAGACTATCTTATTTCAGTGCCTTACATTGCCTCTGCTATGACTGGAAGTGAAGCAGGAGGGCCGGTGACTACAAACCAGGCTGAAACAGAGAGAGATGAGGCTCCCTCTACCCAGCATCTTGTTAGCATCTTGTTAAAGTCAATGGAGAACAAAACTGAGGACTTGAAGGCAAGATTGCTGTATTGGAGGGAAATGAGAGATTGGTGTGTTCTATGTCTGAGTGAGATGTGACTTTCTTCCAGCACAGCAGATACAACGATCAAACCAGAAGGTTTCTTGGCTTACTGAATTAACCAAACTACTGATTAAGAAAAGGCAAAGGAAGAAATGTGTGTTTCACAATAGACTCTCAGTGATGCTGCAATGCAGCTGTTTTGATGAACTTGTGTTCCCCCAACCTTAAACACATAATGATCAAACGCAGTCCATTCTGTTTATCTAGGGAGTTCTCCCCCATAATCCTGACCACAGCTTACATACCACCAGCGGCTGACTATAATCAAATGCTTAAGATATTGCATGATGCCATTGCCAAACAAGACACAGTCCATCCTGATGCATTTCAAATTATAGTCAGGGACTTCGACTAGACTTGAAGAAAACCCTGCCTAATTATCATCAGGATATAACCTGTAGCACCAAAGGTCCCCACACTCTAGACCATTGTTATGCTAAAATAAGGAGTACCTACTGTTCCATGTCCAGGCCACATTTCAGTAAATCAGATCACTTTGCTGCCCTTCTTCCTGCTTACAGGCAGAGGCTAAAGAACAACTCCAGAGATTAGGACAACAAAAACATGGTGTGGGAGCAAAGGGGGAGCTATAGGATTGCTTCGAGTCTGCTTTTTGCCACGTAAAAAGTTAGATCAAGCAACATTAGTGACAACAGGACTTTGATTCCAGATGAGCTCAATGACATCGATGCTCACTCTGGCTGTCAAAACATGGAGGAACCATCACATACTCCCAAAGCCCCTGATGATTCTGTGATTTCAGTCTCTGGGGCTGATGTGTGAGCAGCCTTTAGGAGGATGAACCCACAAAAAGCATCCAGCCCAGATGGGGTACCTGGCCAAGCACTAAAATCCTATGCTGATCAACTGGCTGGGGTGTTCACTGAGATCTTTAACCTCTCACTTTGGCTGTCTGAGGTACCCACCTCCTTCTAGAAGGCTTCAATTCTGCTTCTCAGAGCCTGAGAAAAACTTGGTAACATGCCTCTGTGACTATCGTCCAGTAGCACTTACACCCACAATGATGAAGTGCTGTGAGAGGCTGGAGATGAAAATATCAACTGCTGCCTGAGAAGCAATTTGGATCTGGTCCAATTTGATAACCGGAGCAACAGGTCCATAGCAGGTGCCAACTCGTTGACTCTTCACTCAACCCTAGAACATCCGATCAACAAAGATACAAACGAAAGGATGTTCCTTATTGACTACAGCTCAGTATTCAATACCATCATCTCCTCAAAACTAATCAATAAACTCCAAGACCTTGGCCTCACCACTTCCTTGTGCAATTGGATCCTCGATTTCCTCACTTGCAGACACTAGTCAGTTCGGATTGGCAATAACATTTCCTCTACAGTCTCTATCAGCACAGGTGCACTACAAGGCTGTGTGCTTGGCCCCCTGCTCTACACTTATGACTGTGTGGCTAGGCACAGCTCCAATGACATATTCAAGTATGCCAACGACACCACTAGTAGGCCGAATTAAAGATGGTAACTTGAATATGTACTGTTGTAGGGTGAATCAGCACACACGATGGAGACTGAAAATCTGGCTGAGTGGTGCCATAACAACAACCTCTTTCTCAATGTCAGTAAGACCAAGGAGCTGATTATTGACTTCAAGAGAAGGAAACCAGAGGTTCATGAGCCAGTCCTCAGAAGATCAAAGGTGGAGAGGGTCAGCAACATTAAATTCCTCGATGTTAACATTTTGGAGGATCTCTCTTGGCCCAACATACAAGTGCAATTATGAAGTAAGCACGGCAGTGCCTTTGCTTCCTTAGAAGTGAGCACAGGTTTAACATGATAAATATCTACCATATTGTTGGACTTTACAGAGAGAGAGAGGGAACATATATTTCCATGAATTCATTGAAAATAGATAATCCTCCAATTTTCTACACCAACAGATTGGGTGATTTTGTAAGGTAATACAGCATATTGCACCTGAGGAAAGTTAATGCAGTAATTACAAAGGGGATGAATACTTTTTCAGTCTCACGACCTTGGTTTTTAAATTTTAGTGTCAGGTTTTGGAATTTTTCTTTAGATTTGACATGATGCACAATCATTTGTATATTCACTCAAAAATAATATTTCAATATATTTTAAATTTAGAAAATGAGACAGTAACGTGAAAATTGTTGCAGGGGTTGAATACTTTTTCAAGGCAATGTTTATAATACTTTAGTCCTCGGAATTGCATTGGTTCAGTGCACCAATGACTATCATCTTCAAGGATGATTACTCATGGACATTAAGTACTGGGCTTGCTGTTTATAGACAATAGGTGCAGAAGTAGACCATTCGGCCCTGCACTGCCATTTTGAGATCATGGCTGATCATCTACTATCAATACCCGGTTCCTGCCTTGTCCCCATATCCCTTGATTCCCCTATCCATAAGATACCTATCTAGCTCCTTCTTGGAAGCATCCAGAGAATTGGCCTCCACTGCCTTCCGAGGCAGTGCATTCCAGACCCCCACAACTCTCTGGGAGAAGAAGTTTTTCCTTAACTCTGTCCTAAATGACCTACCCCTTATTCTCAAACCATGCCCTTTGGTACTGGACTCTCCCAGCATCCGGAACATATTTCCTGCCTCTATCTTGTCCAATCCCTTAATAATCTTATATGTTGCAATCAGATCCCCTCTCAATTCCAGCGTGTACAAGCCCAGTCTCTCTAACCTCTCTGCGTAAGACAGTCCAGACATCCCAGGAATTAACCTCGTGAATCTACGCTGCACTTCCTCTACAGCCAGGATGTCCTTCCTTAACCCTGGAGACCAAAACCGTACACAATACTCCAGGTGTGGTCTCACCAGGGCCCTGTACAAATGCAAGAGGATTTCCTTGCTCTTGTACTCAATTCCCTTTGTAATAAAGGCCAGCATTCCATTAGCCTTCTTCACTGCCTGCTGCACTTGCTCATTCACCTTCGGTGACTGATGAACAAGGACTCCTAGAGTTTCTCCCTTACCTAACACTACACCGTTCAGATAATAATCCGCCTTCCTGTTCTTACTCCCAATGTGGATAACCTCACACTTATTCACATTAAACGTCATCTGCCAAGTATCTGCCCACTCACCCAGCCTATCCAAGTCACCCTGAATTCTAACATCCTCATCACATGTCACACTGCCACCCAGCTTAGTATCATCAGCAAACTTGCTGATGTTATTCTCAATGCCTTCATCTAAATCATTGACGTAAATCGTAAACAGCTGTGGTCCCAATACTGAGCCCTGTGGCACCCCACTAGTCACCACCTGCCATTCCGAGAAACACCCATTCACCGCTACCCTTTGCTTTCTATCTGCCAACCAGTTTTCTATCCATGTCAATGTCTTCCCCCCAATGCCATGAGCTCTGATTTTACCCACCTATCTCATATGTGGGACCTTATCAAATGCCTTCTGAAAATCGAGGTACACTACATCCACTGGATCTCCCTTGCCTAACTTCCTGGTTACATCCTCAAAATACTCCAATAGATTAGTCAAGCATGATATACCCTTGGTAAATCCATGCTGGCTCGGCCCAATCCTATCACTGCTATCTAGATATGCCACTATTTCATCTTTAATAATGGACTCTAGCATCTTCCCCACTACTGATGTTAGGCTGACAGGTCGATAGTTCTCTGTTTTCTCCCTCCCTCCCTTCTTAAAAAGTGGGATAACATTAGCCAATCTCCAATCCTCAGGAACTGATCCTGAATCTAAGGAACATTGGAAAATGATTACCAATGCATCCGCAATTTCCAGTGCCACCTCCTTTCATACCCTAGGATGCAGACCATCTGGACCTGGGGATTTGTCAGCCTTCAGTCCCATCAGTCTACTCATCACCGTTTCCTTCCTAATGTCAATCTGTTTCATTTCCTCTGTTACCCTATGTCGGGGGTCGGCAACCCGCGGCTCCCGAGCCATTTGTGGCTCTTTCACCTCTGTGCTGCGGCTCCCTGTGGCTTTGGGAAATAATTGGTCAGTATTTAATTAAAATGTATTTTATGTTACTTTGTTAGCTTTTGAAATGTAATTCTAAATTTGAAGATTATGGTGATCTTGTACAATCTAAGTGTGGCGACACATTTCCTGGCACATCCGAAACGGCTCACAATTAGCCAGCATTCCGGCTAAGGGAGATAGCCTACGGGGGTTTGTGAGTACGCGTCTTTTGCAGCATCTGCGTCCATGGGGGCTGGGTTGAGGGAGGCTTAAAAGCAAGGCTGTTTAGTTCGAATAAAGTTATTCGACTGCAGTTTACTGACTGCGTGAGCACACCGCTACAACGTGTTTTTATCGCTGGCTGTCCAGAGGGGAGGTGCTGAAATGCTTTGTCGCGTGTCTGGAAGAAGTGAAAACTTTCCTGGGCAGCAAAGGGCTCACCTTTCCTGAGCTGGAACAGCCAGAGTGGCTGGAAAAGCTACACTTCATGGTAGACATGACAGCGCACCTGAACACACTGAAAACAGCTCTTCAGGGGTAAGGACTTACAGCCCTACACATGTTGGAGGATGTTTTGGCATTCGAGCGCAAGTTGACAGTGCTTGCCAGAGATTTACAGAAAGGTACATTGTCTCACTTCCCCAATTTGAGAGAGTTCAAACAAGGTCACGACATGATAAATTCGGAGTATTTACATTCTGCAATCATCACAATGCAAACATCGTTTGGGAAACGCTTCTGTGAGTTCAGAGAGGAAAAAAACACATTATCCTTCCCGGTCACTCCCCTAAGCATCGATCCATCCCTACCGAATACGACTGCATTGTCAGGTGTGAGTCAACCTGACCAAGTATGATAAATATTTTAATTGCCTATTATTTTACGTATATTCATATGTTTTCATTGTTCAGTGAAATAGTCCTTTTATTTTTCAGGTTGACAGCTGGCTGACGTTATTTTTGGTTTGCTGCTGGCGGCAAATTTAAGTTTAGCGTTTTTCATAAACACAAGAAGGACTCAAATAGACGTTGAGTATTTTACTTAAAAGTAACCTTCAACCCAACATCTTATTTTCGGAGTTCAAAATGTTTTTGTTGCATGCAGAAATGTAATTTCGTTTTCTCTGCAGGAGCTCATCAATTTCATAAATGCAACACATTATAGTTTGTTTATACATAGCATAAAGGCAAAACAAAACGTTGTATGCAGTGTTATTTCATTTTAAATGTCAAACGGGTTTTGCGGCTCCCAGTGTTTTCTTTTCTGTGGGAAATGGGTCCAAGTGGCTCTTTCAGTGGTAAAGGTTGCTGACCCCTGCCCTATGTCATTGGCCCATCCATACATCTGGGAGATTGCTTGTGTCTTCCTTTGTGAAAGCAGATCTAAAGTACTCATTAAATTCTTCTGCCATTTCTCTATTTCCCATAACAACTTCACCCAATTCATTCTTCAAGGGCCCAACATTGTTCTTAACTATCTCCTTTCTCTTCATATACCTAAAAAAGCTTTTGCTATTCTCCTTTATATTCCTGGCTAGCTTGCGTTCGTACCTCATTTTTTCTCCCCGTATTGCCTTTTTAGTTAAGTTCTGTTGTTCCTTAAAAATTTCCCAATCATCTGTCCTCCCACTCACCTTAGCTCTGTCATACTTCCTTTTTTTTAATGCTCTGACTTCCTTTGTCAACCACTGTGGCCCCTTTCCCCCCTTTGAATCCTTCCTTCTCCGGGGGATGAACTGATATTGCACCTTGTGCATTATTCCAAGAATACCTGCCATTGCTGTTCCACTGCCTTTTCTGCTATGATATCCATCCAGTTAACTTTGGCCAGCTCCTCCCTCATGGCTCCATCGTCTCTTTTGTTCAACTGCAACACTGACACCTCCGAGCTGCCCTTATCCTTCTCAAATTGCAGATAAAAACATCATATTATGATCACTACCTCCTAATGGCTCCTTTACTGCGAGATCGCTTATCAAATCCTGTTCATTACATAACACTAAATCCAGAATAGTCTTGTCCCTGGTCGGCTGTCGTACAAGCTGTTCCAAGAATGCATCCCTTAGGCACTCTACAAACTCCCTATCCTGGGGTCCAGCACTAACCTGATTCTCCCAGTTCACCTGCATGTTGAAATCCCCCATAACTACTGCGACATTACCTTTGCCACATGCCAATGTTAACTCCCTATTCAACTTGCACCCAATATCCATGCTACTATTTGGTGGCCTATAGACAACACCCATTAGGGTCCTTTTGCCCTTACTGTTCCTCAATCCTATCCACACAGACTCCACTTCTCCTGATCCTATGTCCCCCCTTGCAAAGGACTGAATCTCATTCCTCACCAACAGGGCTACCCCACCCCCTCTGCCCACATTTCTGTCCCTACGATAGCACGTATACCCTTGTACATTCCTTTCCCAGGTCTGATCTCCCTGCAGCCATGTCTCCGTTATCCCAACAATATCATTGTTACCCATTGGCACCTGAGCTTCAAGCTCATCCGCCTTATTTCTGACACTGTGCATTCAGATATAGAATTTTTAGCCCATTTCTCCTCTCTCTGTTTTGAATCTCTGCCTATTGTGTTTAACCCAGCTCCCCGAACTCCCATCAGGCTATACGCCCCTAGAATTTTGTTGTCCTTCCTAAATTTACTTATTCTTTCTGCACATTAACTCCATGTTCCGTCAGACCATCCCTCTGTACACGTGTCCTCCTTATCACTTGTTCTGCCTCACCTTTCTCTACTACACACTTAATATTCTGGAACTGTCTAGTCCCCACCTGTCCTTTATTCTTCATCTCGCTATCCTCTCTCACATTCTGGATTGCCGCCCCCTGCAAATTTAGTTTAACCCCCCCCCCCCCAAGAAGCACTAGCAAAAGTGCTAGTGCTAAGAATGCTATGTTAATTTTCTAAATAGGGCAAACTTAGTGACTCACAGATACAACAATAGACGTTACACACTGGTTAATTCTTATCAAGTTAAAAAATAAGTTAAATTTAGCAATATTTGTTCCCAAGGAAAGATACACGGCTTATAAAATTGCTAAAAGTAGCAGTAGGCCTGAGGAATGGGGCTGTTTTAGAACTCGGCAAAGTAGGGCCAAGAAATTAATAAAGGAAAAATAGAATAAGAGAATAAACTGGCAAGACACATGAAAAAGGGGGAAAAGTGACTGCAAGAACTTCTGTAATGTACAAGAGAAAAGACCAGTAATGCCAAATGCATGGCTGTTATAGAGGCAAGAAAATGTAAAGGGTTGTAATGAAACAGCAAAGAAATTAAATAAATACTTTGTTTACCTTTGAGAAGAAGAAAAACTGCCAGAAATACCAAGAAATAATGAGAAATGAAGGAAAATTGGTTATAACTTGGTTATACTAAAGTTGAAAGAAACTTGGTTATACATTGATATATCTCAAGTTAAAAGTTCATATATCTCAAGCTTTATGAATAGTGGATCCAATGATTATCATCTTTCAAAATTTTATAATTCCCACTTATTCTCAGATGGTTCCTACAGATTAAAAGATGGAAAATATAACCTGATTATTAAAGAAATGGGGTGGGGAAATGAAGAAATGAATGACAATTAACCACCAACTTAGCTACCAGTCCCGAGAAAATGACAGAATCTATTATGAAGGACATAATAACAAAATGCCCAGAAATAATAAAATTAAGCAGTCAGCACACATTTACATGAAGAAAGTAAATTTTACTAATCCACTCTTTAAAAGTCTGCATAGCAGTGCAGATAAGGGAACAAATGGATGCTGTTGTGCTTAGATGGGTTAATGGCTGACACAGGAGCCATTATTAAATATAGTTGAGCGCATGGAATTTGGGTAATAATCGTGTCTTTACTTAGGTTGGTTGGCTGGGAGCATTGAGGGTTATGGATAAGTTATTCACAATCTTTGATGATTGTCATATTTCCCTGTTATATAAAACAGGATGTAAGATATGAAAAGGCTTCAGGATATATAAGATAAAATAAGTGAGTGTGTTAGATAAATGCAAGGTCAGAGTACAGCAGAGTACACCCTTCTGCTACCCTTTCTTGTTTCACATTTTAAAATATGTTGTTTAATCGGTTCAGACAACTATTAGTTGTTTCCTCCTAATTTCTTCAAATACATAATCCAACGGATGCTCGATTATGCAAAAGCTATCAGACAACTCTAACTGAAAAATAAAAATTTTAAATATGAATTTCTTACTCTTGGATTTCTGACTAATTTTCTCATTCTTTAGGTGCCTTACATATTAACTTCTAGACTCCTTATTTCTAAATGTCACTCTTCTGCATTAGTTTTCCTGTCAATATTAATAACGACATGAAACCGTCTGCTTCCCTCAGCTCTTAGTTAAAGTAGCTAAGCATTCAGCGAGTTGTGCAAAAGTCGCTGGCGCTGAGAGCCGGTGCACACCGTGTAACGTTGCGATGCTGTCAGAACCGGGACATGTTTACATTCCCGGTTGGGGAGTGCGAGGCCACAGCTGGACGCACTAGGCGACGCGGTGGCTGACAACTTACCACATAGCCACCCCAAACGTACAGGTAGCATCCGTCCAGAACAGCGCAGTGGCCGCTCCTCTCCTCTGCCACCCAGTTCGCTTTGGCCTCTGCCATCGCTGCTCGGCGACCCACGGCTCCTCCCCGATGCAAACAATCTCCGAGGACAGCCGGAGGAGCCGCTACGGAGAGCGAAAGGGCTCGAAACCTAACGGCGACCGCTGATGGGTCCGGGCTCGCCTTCAAATCGGCGGCGGCGTGTGCCGATTAACAAATAAACCAACGAGCACATTCACCCTTTTTCTCTCGTTATAACTTTCTCATATTATTCTTAGTTACGTAATATGCATGCATTTAAAAGTATGAAAATAGCTCGCACGTTCTTTTTAGTAACACAAGTCCATCGGTAGATAGAAACTACCTCTTCATCCTTTAGTCCCGTTTCGCCTTCTGTTTTGTTATACCTTTCCTTAATTTGTCAAGTATTTAACGACAGAGAGACGACGTGTTTGTGCTCAGGACCGTGGCCTCAATAGTCCACTTGTCAATAATCTACTCCATAACAATATCTGCCCAAAATCATGCCTGCACCAATCAGTGGCTCATTGCCAATCCTACCAACCCCTACATTCCAGCAGACCACCCTTCATCACTTCCAACATCTTCAACGAGATTCCAACACACGATTCAGTATTCTGAACGGACCATTCCTTTCTCAACTCCCTGGTCTGTTCTTCCATCACCAGCAACTACTCCCCCGTCTTTCCCGCTTTCACAGGAGATTTAAGACCCTTTATTCTTCCTTTCCCCACGGTCCATAAACCTAAATACTCCTTCCAGTCGAGAGTTACTCCCATGCAAACAACTGAACTACGCTTGGTCCTCACGATGTGGTTTTCTCATCTTCGGAGAAAGGAAGTGCAGATGTGATGACTGCCGTGTGGTGTATCTGTATTCAGTCCACAGGGGCTTTCAAATACCCACCATTTCAATTCTCTATCCCACTCTGTCCTAATTATCCATGGCCCTCCTTCATTGATCTTAAGGGACAGGGTCTCATCTTATAATGAGACTTGATATCAAATTCCATAATTTTGGGCAATATTTTCTCTATTTGACAACTGTCAGTTCTGCTGCAAGGTTATCCACTGATAATGTCAACTCTGTTTTTCTGTCTCCACAAACTGTGCCAGATTCTCTATTTTTTTTCTATTTGAATTGCCCGGACAACTCTGGCTTCATCCCAGTGGTTTTCCTTTCATCTCATACATCCCTTCCCAGTCGTGTTTGCAACTTTTAAAAAGCCACTTTCTCACTTTCCCTGCTCTGATGAAAGGTCTTTGACTTTCGATTGTGACTTCAGCTTTATCACAGGCACAAGCCTCACCACCATTGGGGGCATCTCCAGCACACCAGTGCTTTAAGAAGGTGGCATCATCATTGAGGAGGTTCACCATCTGGGGCACAACCTCTTCTCATTACTATCATCAGGGAGGAGGTACAGGAGCATGAAGACCTACACACCATGTTTTACCATTCGACTTAGAAGCAGAATTAGGCCATCTGGCCTATCGCGTCTGCTCTGCCATTCAATCATGACTGATCATTTTTAGTTCTTCTCAACCCCAGATCCTGGCCTTCTCCCCGTAACCTTTGATGCAATGTTCAGTCAAGGACCTATAAATCTCTGCCTTAAATACACCCAATGACCTGGCCTCTACAGCTGCATGTGGCAACAAATTCCGCAAATACGCCCACACTTTGGCTAAAGAAATTTCTCTGCATCTCTGTTTTGAAATGGTGCTCCTCTATCCTGAGGCTATGCCTTCTTGTCTTCTTGTTCTCCCAACTCCCCACTACGGGAAGCACCCTGTCCGCATTTACTCTGTCTAGGCCAGGGGTCAGCAACCTTTACCACTGAAAGAGCCACTTGGACCCGTTTCCCACAGAAAAGAAAACACTGGGAGCCGCAAAACCCGTTTGACATTTAAAATGAAATAACACTGCATACAACGTTTTGTTTTGCCTTTATGCTATGTATAAACAAACTATAATGTGTTGCATTTATGAAATTGATGAGCTCCTGCAGAGAAAACGAAATTACATTTCTGCATGCAACAAAAACATTTTGAACTCCGAAAATAAGATGTTGGGTTGAAGGTTACTTTTAAGTAAAATACTCAACGTCTATTTGAGTCCTTCTTGTGTTTATGAAAAACGCTAAACTTAAATTTGCCGCCAGCAGCAAACCAAAAATAACGTCAGCCAGCTGTCAACCTGAAAAATAAAAGGACTATTTCACTGAACAATGAAAACATATGAATATACGTAAAATAATAGGCAATTAAAATATTTATCATACTTGGTCAGGTTGACTCACACCTGACAATGCAGTCGTATTCGGTAGGGATGGATCGATGCTTAGGGGAGTGACCGGGAAGGATAATGTGTTTTTTTCCTCTCTGAACTCACAGAAGCGTTTCCCAAACGATGTTTGCATTGTGATGATTGCAGAATGTAAATACTCCGAATTTATCATGTCGTGACCTTGTTTGAACTCTCTCAAATTGGGGAAGTGAGACAATGTGCCTTTCTGTAAATCTCTGGCAAGCACTGTCAACTTGCGCTCGAATGCCAAAACATCCTCCAACATGTGTAGGGCTGTAAGTCCTTACCCCTGAAGAGCTGTTTTCAGTGTGTTCAGGTGCGCTGTCATGTCTACCATGAAGTGTAGCTTTTCCAGCCACTCTGGCTGTTCCAGCTCAGGAAAGGTGAGCCCTTTGCTGCCCAGGAAAGTTTTCACTTCTTCCAGACACGCGACAAAGCGTTTCAGCACCTCCCCTCTGGACAGCCAGCGATAAAAACACGTTGTAGCGGTGTGCTCACGCAGTCAGTAAACTGCAGTCGAATAACTTTATTCGAACTAAACAGCCTTGCTTTTAAGCCTCCCTCAACCCAGCCCCCATGGACGCAGATGCTGCAAAAGACGCGTACTCACAAACCCCCATAGGCTATCTCCCTTAGCCGGAATGCTGGCTAATTGTGAGCCGTTTCGGATGTGCCAGGAAATGTGTCGCCACACTTAGATTGTACAAGATCACCATAATCTTCAAATTTAGAATTACATTTCAAAAGCTAACAAAGTAACATAAAATACATTTTAATTAAATACTGACCAATTATTTCCCAAAGCCACAGGGAGCCGCAGCACAGAGGTGAAAGAGCCACAAATGGCTCGGGAGCCGCGGGTTGCCGACCCCCGGTCTAGGCCTTTCAACATTTGAAAGGTTTCAATGAGATCCCCCCTCGTCCTTCTGAATTCCAGTGAGTACAGACCCAGAGCAATCAAACATTCCTCATATGATAACCCTTTCAATCCTGGAATCATCCTTGTGACCCTTCTCTAGACCCTCTCCAATGACAGCACATATCTTCTAAGATGAGGAGCCCAAAACTGTACACAATGCTCAAGGCGAGGCCTCGCCAGTGTCTTATAAAGCCTCAGCATCACATCCTTGCTCTCGTATTCTAGACCTCTTGAAATGAACGCTAACGTGGCATTTGCCTTCCTCACCACCAAATCACCTGCAAATTAACCTTCAGGGTGCATAAGGACTCTCAAGTCCCTCTGCATCTCAGATTCCTGGATTTTCTCCCATTTAAAAAATAGTCTGCATTTTTATTTCTACTACCAAAGTGTTGACCATGCATTTTCCAACATTGTATTTCATTTGTCACCTTCTTGCCCATTCTCCTAATCTGTCTACAGGATGGGGTAAGAAGGGGAGGAGGGGCATTAACAGAAGTTAGAGAAAACAATGTTCATGCCATCAGGTTGGAGGCTACCCAGACGGAATTTAAGGTGTTGTTCCTCCAATCCGAGTGTGGCTTCATCTTGACAGTTGAGGAGGCCATGGATAGACATATCAGAATGGGAATGGGATTTATGTATTTGTGTAGTGAAACCAGAATGCAGGCCTCAATTATTAACGAAGATGTTACTTTTAACAATGGTGCATAAGTATTAGCAAATTTTAAAGTAAAGCTCATTTATAATGGTTGTTTAACAATTTTTTTGGTTCCAAGAAAACAGATTTTGTACATGTGTTAGATACTTCTCAATATAACAATAAGTACTCCTGTTTGAGTACTGTTGGAGGGGACAGCCTACCTGGGGGAAGCAACAGTGGCCGTGCCTCTGACACAGAGTCCATTCCTGTAGCTCAGAAGGGTAGGGAAAGGAAGAGGAAGGCAGTAGTAATACAGGACTTGATAGTTAGGGGGTCAGATGGGCGATTCTGTGGACGCAGCAAGGAGACCCAGATGGTAGTTTGCCTCCCTGATCCCAGGGTCCGAGAGGTTTCTGATCACGTCCAAGATGTCCTGAAGTGGGAGGGTGAGGAGCCAGAGGTCGTGGTACATATTGGTACCAATGACATAGGTAGGAAAAAGGAAGAGGTCCTGAAAGGAGAATATAGGGAGTTGAGAAGAAGGACCGCAAAGGTAGTAATCTCGGGATCACTGCCTGTGCCATGTGATAGTGAGAGTAGGAATGGAATTAGGTGGAGGATAAATGCTTGGCTGAAGGATTGGAGCAGGGGGCAGAGATTCAAGTTTCTGGATCATTGGGACTTCTTTTGGGGCAGGTGTGACCTGTACAAAAAGGACGGGTTGCATTTGAATCCTAGGGGGACCAATATCCTGTGGCAGGGAGATTTGCTAAGGCTACTGGGGAGGCTTTAAACTAGAATGGTTGGAGGGGGTGGGGATCAAATTGAAGAGACTAGGAAGTTAGTTCACAAATAGAGAAAGCTAGTAGACAGTGTGTGAGGGAGGATAGGCAGGTGACAGAGAAGGGGAGTGCTCAGACTGAAGATGTAGGGGGAGAAGGAAGAAAAAGATAATAAAGTTGTTTGCACCATTAGAGATAAACAGAGAGTAAGAGGTGGAGAGTTTCTTAAATGCATCTATTTTAATGCTAGGAGCATTGTAAGAAAGGTGGATGAGCTTGGAGCATGGATTGATACCTGGAAATATGATGTTGTAGCTATTAGTGAAACATGGTTGCAGGAGGGGTGTGATTGGCAACTAAATATTCCTGGATTTCATTGCTTCAGGTGTGATAGAATCGGGGGGGGGGGGGAGAGACACAAGAGGGGGAGGTGTTGCATTGCTTGTCAGAGAAAATATTACAGCGGTGCTTTGGCAGGATAGATTAGAGGGTTCGTCTAGGGAGAAGATTTGGGTGGAATTGAGGAATGGGAAAGATGTAGTAACACTTATAGGGGTGTATTATAGACCACCTAATGGGGAGAGAGAATTAGAGGAACAAATTTGTAAGGAGATAGCAGCTATTTGTAGTAAGCATAAGGTTGTGATTGTGGGAGATTTTAATTTTCCACACATAGACTGGGAATCCCATTCTGTAAAAGGGCTCGATGGTTTGGAGTCTGTAAAATGTCTGCAGGATAGTTTTTTGCAGCAATACATAGAAGTACCAACTAGAGAAGGGGCAGTGTTGCATCTCCTGTTAGTGAATGAGATAGGTCAGGTGACAGAGGTATGCGTTGGGGAGCACTTCAGCTCCAGTGATCACAATGCCATGAGTTTCAATGTAATTATGGAGAAGGATAGGACTGGACCCAAGGTTGAGATTTTTGATTGGAGAAAGGCTAACTTTGAGGAGATGTAAAAGGATTTAGAAGGAGTGGATTGGGACAATTTGTTTTATGGGAAGAATGTAATAGAGAAATGGAGGTCATTTAAAGGTGAAATTTTGAGGGTACAGAATCTTTATGTTCCTGTTAGGTTGAAAGGAAAGGTTAAAAGTTTGAGAGAGCCATGGTTTTCAAGAGATATTGGAAACTTGATTCCGAAAAAGAGAGCTACGATAGATATAGGCAGCATGGAGTAAATTAGGTGCTCGAGGAATATAAAGCACGTAAAAGAATCTTAAGAAAGAAATTAGACCCACTCATGCTCAATGGCTTAACGACATTATGGCCTGCTTGGACCTCGAAAAAATTCATTATTCAGTTCTTAATTCGGACTTAAAGTTCCGTAAGGTCTGGGGACCTTTTATCGAGTACTTTCATCACCTTCCTCCTAACTAGGGTTTTTTTTTCGGTCCCTTGCTTCAGCTCCCTTTTTTCTGGTAGTAGGCATTATTATCATCTGTTGCTAAGTGTATTCACAGTCTGGGAGTTTGATTGTCCTGATTTATATTCTCTATATTGTGTTGTGGTTGGTCTGGAGTTTTTTTTTTGTGTTGTGGGGCTGGGGGAGCATACTAAGTTTACTTGTCTTCAATTTGGGTGCTTTTTTTAAATTCTCTTTCTTTGTATCATATTGTCATTGTATGCTTAATTTTGCACTGTATTAATGTTCCTCATTTTGATCTGGGGTTTTTAATTTGTAGTTATGTAGAAAATGTATTAAAAAAAACTAATAAAAAAAAGAAAAATTAGAAAAGTTGTAAGATATGAGATTGCTTTGGCAAGTAAGGTGAAAATAAATCCAAAGGGTTTCTACAGTTATATTAATAGCAAAAGGATAGTGAGGGATAAAATTGGTCCCTTAGAGAATCAGAGTGGACAGCTATCTGTGGAGCCAAAAGAGATGGGGGAGATTTTGAACAATTTCTTTTCTTCGGTATTCACTAAGGAGAAGGATATTGAATTGTGTAAGGTAAGGGAAACAAGTAGGGTAGTTATGGAAACTATGATGATTAAAGAAGAGGAAGTACTAGTGCTTTTAAAGAATATAAAAGTGGATAAGTCTCCGGATCCTGACAGGATTTTCCCTAGGACCTTGAGGGAAGTTAGTGTAGAAATAGCAGGGCCCTGACAGAAATATTTCAAATGTCATTAGAAACAGGGATAGTGCTGGAGGATTGGTGTATTGCTCATGTTGTTCCATTGCTTAAAAAGGGTTCTAAGATTAAACCTAGCAATTATCGGCCTGTAAGTTTGACGTCAGTGGTGGGTAAATTAATGGAAAGTATTTTTAGAGATGGTATATATAATTATCTGGAACAGTCAACATGGATTTGTGCATGGAAGGTCATGTTTGACAAATCTTATTGCATTTTTTGAAGAGGTTACTAGGAAAGTTGACTAGGGTAAAGCAGTGGATGTTGTCTATATGGACTTCAGTAAGGCTTTTGACAAGGTTCCACACGTAGGGTTAGTTAGGAAGGTTCAATCATTAGGTATTAATATTGAAGTAGTAAAATAGATTCAACAGTGGCTGGATGGGAGGTGCCAGAGAGTAGTGGTGGATATCTGTTTGTCAGGTTGGAGGCTGGTGACTAGTGGTGTGCCTCAGGGATCTGTACTGGGTCCAATGTTGTTTGTCATATACATTAATGATCTGGATGATGGGGTGGTAATTTGGATAGTAAGTATGCAGATGATATGATAGGTGGCATTATGGATAATGAAGAAGGTTTTCAAAGCTTGCAGAGCGATTTAGGTCAGTTAAAAGATGGCAGATGGAGTTTAATGCTGATAAGTGTGAGGTGCTACATTTTGGTAGGAATAATCCAAATAGGACATACATGTTAAATGGTAGGGCATTGAGGAATGCAGCAGAACAGAGTGATCTAGGAATAATGGTGCATAGTTCCCTGAAGGTAGAATCTCATGTGGATAGGGTGGTGAAGAAAGCTTTTGGTATGCTGGCCTTTATAAATCAGAGCATTGAGTTGAAGAGTGTAACGTTGAGTTGGTATGTAACATTAAAATTGTACAAGGCATTGGTGAGGCCAAATTTGGAGTATTGTGTACAGTTCTGGTCACTGAATTATAGGAAAGATGTCAACAAAATAGACACAAAATCAAATCAACACAAAGAGAAACTGCCTTCACTTGTCAAGTCAAAGACTCTTCATCGGAACTTTCTTAGTTCTTTCATCAACCTGCAAGGTAAAATTTATGTCTTTCCACAGATATTACCTGACCTATTACATGTTTCCAGCATTTTCTGTTTTTATTTCAGATTTTCAATATATTCAGTTTTTTCTGAATAGATGTTAAACCAGTTTGGCAACATGATCATTGCTCATTGGCAGCTTCCATGAGTAGGTAGGATTTTCACCAACTTCAATGCAGTTTAGTTTCAAATGAGTGGAGAGTTGCAAGGCTGTGGGACCGGACGACATTCCAGGGCGTGCGTGGCATAACTGGCAGGTGTGTTTTCGGACATTTTTAATCTCTCCCTCTCCCAGTGTAGAGTGCCCTCCTGCTTCAAAACATCCACCATTGTTCCTGTACCTAAAAAGAGCAAGGTAACATGTCTGAATGACTGGCGTCCTATCCTATTCACCTCAATAAAAAGCAAATGCTTTGAGACGCTGGTTAAGGACTTCATCTGCAGCATGCAGACCCACACTGGACCCCCTACAATTCACCTACTGACACAACCAATTGACAGATGGCGCAATAGCCACTGCGCTACACACCGTCCTTACGGAGAAGAAGGATGCTCAAGTGAGAATGCTGTTCTTGGACTACAGTTCAGTATTTAACACCATAATTCCCTCCAGGCTCGACAAGAAACTCAGAGACCTTGGCCTTCACCCTGCCTTGTGTAACAGGATCCTGGACTTCCTGTCAGCTCCCTGGCAGGTGGTAAGAGTGGGTTCCCTCATCTCTGCCCCTCAATTCAGGTGCCCCTCAAGGCTGTGTCCTGAGCCTCCTCCTTTAATCTCTGTATACCCATGACTGTGTCGCCACCCACAGCTCCAATCTGCTAATTAAATTAATTGACAATACTACACTGATTGGCCTAGTCTCAAATGAAAATGAGGCAGCCTACAGAGAGGAAGTCATCACCCTTACACAGTGGTGTCAAGAGAACAACCTCTCCCTCAATGTCGCAAAAACAAAGGAGCTGGTTGTGGACTCCAGGAGGAATGGAGACTGGCTAATCCCTATTGACAAATGGATCTAGGGTTGAGAGGGTGAACAGTTTTAAGTTCCTCAGCATAAACATCACCGAGGATCTCATGTGGTCTGTACATACCGGCTGTGGGGTGAAAAAGGCACAACGCCTCTTTCACCTCAGACAGTTGAAGAGGTTTGGTATGGACGCAAATTCTAAGAACTTTCTACAGGGGCACAATTGAGAGCATCCTGACTGGCTGCATCACTGCCTGGTACTTCCCTCAATTGCAGGACTCTGCAGAGAGTGGTGCAGACAGCCCAGCACATCTACAGATGTGAACTTCCTACTATTTAGGACATTTACAAAGACAGGAGTGTAGAAAGATTATTGGGGACCCCAGTCACTCCAACCACAGCCTTTTCCAGCTGCTACCATCCGGGAAACGGTACCACAGCGTAAAAGCCAGGACCAGCAGTCTCTGGGACAGCTTCTTCCACCAGGCCATCAGACTGCTTAATTCACACTGATACGATTATATTTCTAAGCTATATTGACTGTCCTGTTGTACATAATATTTATTATAAATTACTATAGATTGCACATTTAGGTGGAGACATAACATAAAGATTTTTACTGCAAATTTATTAAGGATATAAGTAATAAAGTCAATTCAATTATCAAATATGTTTAATTTCTTACACAACTAAGAACCACATTTTATCTTACTCATATGGTATTTAACTAAAATAACTAAATCCCTAAATACCTGTAGAAGTGGCCAAACATCAAGGGGATGGGAATTCCATGAAGGTTGGACTGAAACTCGGAGAGGGGAGGACATAAAATCTCCTGTATGGCATCAATGAGAGGCGAGCGGGCCCAGTGTGAAGTTTATGAATGAACGGGGGTGGCGCTCTTTCCCAGTACGCTCTCTGTTTGTGACGGAGTTGCAGTTTGGCGCCAAAGCTGCAGGATGGCGTCCCAAGTGAAGAGTAAAGTTTCGGCTGTTTTTAAAATGCACGGATTAATTCTGAGATCGTAAGTGGAAAACATTCCAGAGTGCAATATCTGTAACTGTCATAGATTATTCATCCGTATTAGCAAAGACTTTTCAGTAGGCGATAAAGCGGTTTATGTTTACTTATTGGGACTCGCTCCCGAATGTAATGAAATACTCGAGTCCGTACAAACATAATTAATTGCAAAGAGTTTTGTCTTTGTTGAAATGTAAGCGAGCTCTCAGACGACATATTCATTGTAGAACACATTGCTGTTTTTATATTGCGAGGCGACTGCCGTACTCTCTCCTTGTGTATGTGTGGTGATTACAATAAATCAGTGGGAAGTCAACGAAAATATAACACAAGTGACTCTTGGTGGCAGAGTCATCGGACTACATTACTTCAAATGTTTAGTTAGTTTTCCAGAGTCCGATCATTGCTGTCAAGGATTTATTGCCGGAATTGTCGTTGAGATGGTGCCGTCTACAGCGGGTTTGCTATCACTAGCATATGTCGTAAAATGTGTTGTCTTTTGCGGCAGCAGTGCAAGGCAGTACATAGTAATGGGGGGGGGGAGTAAACAATAGAGTGTGTGTGGGTATGTGTGTCTATATTGCATAGTTATACTAGACAAGGAGCAGAAGACAGCAATATGTGGCAATCCCGAATGACAGTTACATCAGGAAGGAAGAATATGAGAAGCTGGAGAAATACCAGGGCTTGAAAGAGCCCAGAGAAAGGATGTGGAAGGTTAAAGGCAGAGTAATCCTGGTGGTGATAGGCACACTCTCCCAGTGGCTCCAACAAATCCCGGAAACAACAGCTGAGATCTCAGTCCAAAAGAGCTATTAGGAACAGCAAGGATACTGCACCAAATCCTCAAGCTCCCCGGCCTCCGTTAGAGGATCCTGGATTGAGGGAAAAATGGCAGGATACTAGGTAGTGTGGAGGAGCAGAGGGATCTGGTGGGGGTACATGTCCACAGACCCCAGAAAGTTGCCTCACAGGTAGATAGGGTAATTAAGAAAGCTTATGGGGTGTTAGCTTTCATAAGTCGTGGGATAAAGTCGCGAGGTAATGATGCAGCTCTATAAAACTCTGGTTAGGCCACACTTGGGGTGTGTCCAGTTCTGGTCGCCTCACTTTAGGGAGGATGTGGAAGCATTGGAAAGGGTACAGAGGAGATTTACCAGGGTGTTGCCTGATTTAGAGAGTATGGATTATGATCAGAGATTAAGGGAGTTAGGGCTTTACTCTTTGGGAAGAAGGAGGATGAGAGGAGACGTGACAGAGGTATACAAGATATTAAGAGGAATAGATAGAGTAAATTGTACAAGGCATTGGTAAGGCCGAATTTGGAGTATTGTGTACAGTTCTGGTCACCGAATTATAGGAAAGATGTCAACAAAATAGAGAGAGTACAGAGAAGATTTACTAGAATGTTGCCTGGGTTTCAGCACCTAAGTTACAGGGAAAGGTTGAACAAGTTAGGTCTTTATTCTTTGGAGTGTAGAAGGTTGAGGGGGGACTTGATAGAGGTATTTAAAATTATGAGGGGGATAGATAGAGTTGACGTGGATAGCCTTTTTCCATTGAGAGTAGGAGAGATTCAAACAAGAGGACATGAATTGAGAGTTAAGGGGCAAAAGTTTAAGGGTAACACAAGGGGGAATTTCTTTACTCAGAGAGTGGTAGCTGTGTGGAATGAGCTTCCAGTAGAAGTGGTAGAGGCAGGTTCGGTATTGTCATTTAAAGTAAAATTGGATAAGTATATGGACAGGAAAGGAATGGAAAGTTATGGGTTGAGTGCGGGCCAGTGGGACTAGGTGAGAGTAAGCGTTCGGCACGGACTAGAAGGGCTGAGATGGCCTGTTTCCATGCTGTAATCGTTATATGGTTATATAGAGTGGACAGCCAGCACCTCTTCCCCTGGGCACCACTGCTCAGTACAAGAGGACATGGCTTTAAGGTAAGGGGAGGGAAGTTCAAGGGGGATATTAGAGGAAGGTTTTTTACTCAGAGAGTGGTTGGTGCTTGGAATGCACTGCCTGAGTCCGTGGTGGAGGCAGATACACGAGTGAAATTTAAGGACTACTAGACAGGTATATGGAGGAATTTAAGGTGGAGAGATATATGGGAGGCAGGGTTTAAGGGTCGGCACAACATTGTGGGCTGAAGGGCCTGTATTGTGCTGTACTACTCTATGTTCTATGCACATACACACCATCCATAAAGCTTGAGAAATATATAATAAATACTAAAATAGTATAAAAATAAGTGAGGTGGTGTTTATGGATTTAATGCCCATTCTGAAATTGGATGGCAGAAGGGAAGAAGCTGTTCCAGAATCGCTGAGGGTGTGCCTTTGGATTCTTGTACCTCCTCCCTCGTGGTAGCAATGAAAACAGAGCATGTGATGGGGGTCCTTCATGATGGATACTGCCTTTTTGAGGCATCGCTCCTTGAAGATGTTCTGAGTGCCACAGAGGCGAGTGCTCATGATGTAGTTGATTAAGTTTACAACTCTCTGCAGTTTATTTTGATCCTGTGCAGTATCCTGTCATAACAGATGGTGGTGCAGCCAGTTAGAATGCTCTCCATGGTACAACAGTAGAAATTTGCAAGTGTCTTTGATGACATACCAAATTGCGAAGTTGCAGAACCTGGGCCTCTGTGCCTCCCTCTGTAATTGAATCCTCAACTTCCTAAACAGAAGATCACAGTCTGTGCGGTTTGGTGATAATATATTCGCTGACAATCAACACTGGCACACCACTTAGCCCACTGCTCTACTCTCTGTATACTCATGACTATGTGGCTAGGCATAGCTCAAATACCATCTATAAATTTGCTGATGATACAGTCATTGTTGGTAGAATCTCAGGTGGTGACGAGAGGGCATACAGGAGTGAGATATGCCAACTAGTGGAATGGTGCCACAGCAACAACCTGGCACTCAACGTCAGTAAGACAAAAGAGCTGATTGTGGACTTCAGGAAGGGTAAGATGAAGGAACACATACCAGTCCTCAGAGGGTTCAGAAGTGGAAAGAGTGAACAGCTTCAAGTTCCTGGGTGTCAAGATCTCTGAGGATCCAACCTGGTCCCAGCATATTGATGTAAAGAAGGCAAGACACTTTTCTCACTGTTACCATCAGGTAGGAGGTACAGAAGCCGAAGACACACACTCAGTGATTCAGGAACAGCTTCTTCCCCTCTGCCATCTGATTCCTGAATGGACATTGAAGCTTTGGACACTACCTCACTTCTTTAATATTACTGTTTTTGTACTTTTTAAAATATTCAATATACGTAATTTATTTACTTGTTTTATTTATTATTTCTCTCTCTCTGCTAGATTATGTATTGCATTGAACCGCTGCTGCTGAGTTAACAAATTCCGTGTCACATGCCGGTGATAATAAACCTGATTCTGATTCCTCAAACTCTTAATGAAGTATAGTTACTGTCATTCCTTCTTTGTAGCTGCATCAATATTTTGGGCCCAGGATAGATCCTCAGAGATGTTGACACACAGGAACTTGAAATTGCTCACCCTTTCCACTTCTGTTCCCTCTATGAGGACTGGTGTGTGTTCCCTTGTCTTGCTCTTTCTGAAGTCCACAATCATTTCACAACTTGGCCACAACTGTTTCAGCCATGTCTGATGTACTTGCGTGCTGGATCCCACCATCATTCGGGATTTAAATGTTTTACAAGTTGGCTTTTGTTTGACTGATCACAAAGTCATAACTCTATGGGGCAGGACTGCAGAGCTTTCAGCTGGTCTGTTGGTTATGGGATCGTTTTGTTCTGTTTCTTGTACATCTGCACATGCAGCTTCTCTTTGAGACTTCATACCTGCTGCAGCTCCTTCCGTGCCTCACTACAAAACTCCATTGACCAAGGATGGATGTTTTGGCTCCATGGTAACAGTGGACCCAGAGTTCAAAGTTCAAACATTCAAAGCAAATTGATTATCAAAGAACATATTCTGCATGTTACCATATATACTGCTTTGCGATTCACTTTCTTGCAGGCATTTACGGGGGGGGGAATACAATAGAGTTTCATGAAAAGCTATAGATGTAGATAAGCTATGTAGAAAAGCTATACAGTCAAACACAATGTGCAAAAGAAGACAAACTGTACAAATAAATAAAGTAATACCAACAACACGAGTCCTTGAAAGTGAGTGTGCAGGTTCAGAGTAGTGGTGAACAAAGTTATCCACGCTGCTTCGGGAGCCTGATGGTTATAGAGTAATAACTGTTCTTGGATCTAGTTGTGTGGGACTTAAGACTTCCGTATCTCCTGCTGAATGATATTAGTGGGAAGGGAGCATGGCGCAGATGATGTGGGTCTTTGATGGACACTGCTTTCTCGTGGCAGCGCTCTCAGTGGTGGGGAGAGATTTGCCTGTGATGGACTGGGCTGAACCCACCACTTTCGGCAGCCATTTCCGTTCCTGGGCATTGGAGTTCCCATACCAGCCATGATGCAATAGCTAATATACTCTCCACTGACTGGTACACTGCCGGATACAATGCTGGAGTTACTGATGTCCCAGAGCAAACCATGACTGCCTCCTTTTGAGTTGGAATATGGTTTGAGTTCATCTCATTTTGATGTTAGGACACATAATGGGACTTTTTGCCTCCTCAACATTTGTGCAGTGATCTCTCCTACCAGTGTTGTCATGGATTGATGTATCTGTCAGCGGTAGATAGACAAGGACAAGTATCCCCTGTGTGGTTCACTCTTGCTGCAGGCAGAGTCTGGCAATTGTATCCTGTACAACTGGCCAACTTGGGCCTGATGGTGTTACAAAATCAGTGATAATGGGTAAAGGGTAGTAATCCACCTAGGCTCCCCATAATTTCATAGGCCTTACTTTCCTTGACCAGTCCTGGCAATGTCTTTTTAATCATCCTCTATACTCTCCCCAGTATAACCTTTCAGTAGTGTGGCCTAGCTAACACTGTACTGTATACGGTTCTGTAAAATCCCCCCCCCCACTCATGTCTTTGCCCCTTACCTCATATGAGAAAGCACTCAGTACCCTGTTTTAACCACCTTATTGATCCACCTCGCTATCCTTAAGGATCTGGACACATACAAGGTCTCTCTGTTTCTCCTTAGCGATCGTTATCCTGGTACTTATTTGACATTGCCTCACACTTCACCTGGACTGAGTTCCACATGCCACTTTACTATACATTTCTCTAATTCAAAGTCTGTCTCGTTTTAATTAACATAGCCATTTTGCTGTGAGCCTCTTTGTGGTGCTTTTAGACAAGTCTGTATCAGTGGTATACAATGTAAGCAAGGAACTGGGTACTGTGCACAGTGAAATCACACTGGTAACAGCCCATCGACAATTACAATTGCTGTACCTTTCTGCTGAGGCAATTTTAGGTCCTGTTTCTTATCTTCGGCTTGTTCATAACCAAAGAAGAAAGCATCGAGCATGTGCAGGATCCTGGGGTGCAAAGTCCCATTCCTCCTCTCCAATTTCCCCAAGGCCCCACAGCTTGTTCTTCTACATGCTCATAAATTCTCCTGTGATTCTTTTTGCCATTAACCTACACTGAAGGGTAACTTGCGTACTCGAACATCTTTTGGGATGCGGGAGGAAAGGGCAGCCGCTAGTGGAAATCCATGTGGTCGGAATCAGGTTTATTATCACTGGCATTTGTCATGAAATTTGTTAACTTAGCAGCAGCAGTTCAATGCAATATATAAAATAGAAAAAATATATATAATAATAATAAATAAGTACATCAATTACAGTATATGTATATTGAATAGATTAAAAATTGTGCAAAAATAAATAATATGTATTTAAAAAGTGAGGTAGTGTTCAAGGGTTCAATGTCCATTTAGGAATCTGATGGCAGAGGGGAAGAAGCTGTTCCTGAATCGCTGAGTGTGTGTCTTCAGGCTTCTGTACCTCTTAGCTAATGATAACAGTGAGAAAAGGGCATGCCCTGGCTTCTGGGGGTCTCTAATAATGGACACTGCCTTTCTGAGACACCACCCCCTGAACATGTCCTGGGTACTTGTAGTCCAGCGCCCAAGATGGAACTGACTAAAATTACAACCCTCTGCAACTTCTTTCTGTCCTGTGCAGTATACCTGATAGTGATGAAGCCTGTCAGAATGCTCATCACGGTTTCTGAGTATATTTGTTGACATACCAAATCTCTTCAAATGCCTAATGAAGTATAGCCGCTGTCTTGCCTTCTTAATAACTGCATCGATATGTTGTGACCAGGTCCTTTCTATGATATGCAAGATATCCTTTCTTGTATATCATAGAAGGGATATGCAAGCTTTGTATTTACAGCCCCAGAGGTCGTGATCGGATCCTGGTCCCTGGACCATCACACCACCTGGTTTGCCACTCTTCTATGGAAATCCAGGAACTTTACCTTTTACACAAGTTTGCCATCTTGGACTTGTGAGTTTTGGTAAAATCCATGTAGTTTACATTAAGTGCATTGATCTCATTGACTTGCTTTGTTACTTCCTCAAAAAAAGCTGTTTCAAGTTAGTTGAGCAAAACTTTCCCTTGACATTCACATTCGATGTCCCTTCTAGATAAATGTCTATACCTTAATGATTGATTGCAATAATTTGCCCTTCACCCTTAAGCTAATGACTTGGTTCCTCTCTTCCATTTTAAATAAAAAGGTACATTAGTAGCACTGGGATCATTCCTGTAGCTTAGAAGGATTAGAAAATGATGGTCAGTTTCTAAAATTTCTTCCTTTGCATCACTTATCAGATGACAGTATATTTACTATGGGCCTGGTTCTTCATCTGTTTTCAAGATGAAGCAACCTTCAAGATTCAAAATGTTTTAATGTCATTTTCTGTACAGAGGACAAAATGATTGTTGCAGTACCAAAAAAAACATAATAGATAAGGAACACAATAATACTAATTAAAAATGCAATAAATATCAATAGATATATCGCTTGTATAAATAGATTGATTGTGTGCCCATAAAGTGATGCCAGGACAGAGGAGTGTCTGTACATATGGTGACTGACAAAGTGGTGTTTGAGGGCATGGAGGGGTGGGTTAGTGGTTGAAGGTTTTCAGCCTTACTGCTTGGTGAAATCTAATTGATTTTGAGTCTGGTGGTCCTGGTGTTATCCTAGAGGACCACATCCTTGTCGTAGGGTTTGGAGGGTTGCGTGTCTCAATGACCCAGAGAGCTCTGTTGGCTGGAGTCAGGGCTTTATGCTTTGACTCTTGGTAGGGTCACCCATGCCAAAGGGGTCAAAAGGTAGAGGCCAGACTAAGAGTGGTCCATCGGTCCTCCAGGTTCAGCCCAGAGATAACAACCCTAACTGGTAAAATAAATCATTACGGAAACAGCAATGAAGATTCCTTCTACATCTGAGTGCAGTACTGTTCCTGAGTCTGCATGACTGACTGTGGTGAAAGCTACTGACGTGATGAAGGAAGTCCTGAGCATCATCAGGAATAGAGGACCTTCATTGATGTCCTAAATGCAAGCAGCACAATGGACAGTAAGTAAGGTCCTGGTGTGGATGCTACGCAGCCTCCGCCTGATGGGTGTGGGGCAAACAGTGCATGAGTAGCGTGTGTGTTCATCTTATTGTTTGCCCCACCTAATATTTCACACTCTTTCTCCATTCAAAGGCCACATTTTGATCCCTAAAGGCCCTAATCTTAATAATGCTGAACAGATTATGTCTGCATTCCTCCAGTAATAAACTGTGATAGTTAGCAATTAGTAAAAACCTTCATAATTTTCTGCTTTTTTTTCTCTGATCAGTAACGCTGCCAAATTTCTCGTGGATGTCCTGGAATCAGTCAGTGAGTCAGAGCTTGAAGATACAATCGAACGTATTATTGATGCAGTAGAAAAGCAGCCATGTAAGTTGTTCTTGAAAGTACTGAACATTTATGGACTAAGTTTGATGTGGAGTGAAATGTGAGGCTCAGATTTCTTATAATCTTTTAGCATGGAAATAAGTTTGCATTGATTGCAATAGTAATTCTGGAATTTGGTGCATTTGACCCAGAGTTGCTTTTGGATCTGTAAATCTGTGTGAAAATTTGTGTATGTGTTAGCCTTGGATACATCTAGAAATTCCAAAATTCACGATCTGCACAGTGACTTCCTTTACCTTTGAGTTAAATGTATGTCAACCAGGAAGTTGTGTGCACACTATTGTAAGCAGAAATATAAACAATACCAATAGCGTGAAGTTGCTTTTAATAAAGTAAATATGCTGACAAGTTTCAATGAAGCATTGTAAAACAAAATTTTACATTGCCACATCAACAAATGTCAGGGCCAGGAAGAACTGCTTGGCATCATGAAGGAGGAGAGGGAGCAGAGACGTTTGGTGATGCGGGTGAGAGGGAGTGGTGGTAAGATGTGACAGTCGCTGATGGTGGATGAAAACAAAGTGCTATTTAAAATCATGGATGTTTGGGGGCTCAGAACAGGTTGAGCGCCAAGATCTTGGGTCTGGTAAATCCACCTATTCTGTAAAACAAAACATTGTAGGTAAAGGAAGAAAAGCCATCCCTTTGATTTGTACTTTTCTGTTTTTCAGTGAGTTGTAACATGATAGAGCAATCAATGGTGGAAGCAGCAGTCCAGGAATGCAGTCAGACATGTGACGAAACAATGTACGCCAACTGGAAAATTTGCTTGTTATTCGTGACAAGAAATGTGCATAACATTCTCAGTAGTTTTCTAATTATCAACATCATGCAAGTATATGCTGACAGAAACTTTAACCTCCTTCAGGCAAAGTCGTAAAAGTTTGGGAACCAAAGTTTTGCTAAAATGGTTCAAGGGTTTAGGTTTTTTAAAATTGGGGTATTTGCATTCCATAAGTAAGATGGTTGGGAATTTTGGGTGTTCAAGGTGAAAGTGTTGAAAGGGATAGGAAGCAAACCCACTTTGATGATTTGAATCCTCAATAACAGCGAAGGTCCACTGCAGGTTAAATTTGTATGGCACAAAGTCTGTTCAACTTGTTCTCATTTGGGACTTGTAAAAGCTGAAACTTCCTGCTCTCCTGTTTTGAGGGACTACTTAAGTTTAGTTCCAGAGTCATTTTCATTTTCTGATAAAGCTTTTCAATTCCAGTGTCTTTCATGCTGAGTCATTTTGCAATGGAAATAATTAAGCTTTTCTTTTTGAGCAGAGATGATAAAGAGTAAATTTTCTACATTACCAAAACTATCCATATAGTATGGTTGAGTAAACAAAGTAAAACCAGTTCTACTGGGATATGTGTCAGCAACCAACAGATAACAATTTTAGGTGATTGGTAAAAGAAACAATGACGCAAAGAATTAAAGCAAAGAAGCTGCAGTTTGCAAACACTGAAATGGTAGTGAAAATGTGGGATCGAGTGACGCTAAATGTTAGAATCAATGACGTGTCTCCTGACTATGAATTGAGTTCAGTATGGCTGTGGTATTCCACAGTCCAATTTACTGATCCAACCTGGAAAGACAGAACAGTAACTGGTGATAAAATTCCATGTTATCATAGGAGCCAGCATTCAAATGGTTAGGGTCGTCCAGTATTAGTCATGTAAACCCAGGGGTGCATGAAGCTTCTTTCAGTGAGATGAGATTTGTGAAAGTATTGGAACTCTATATGAAGCAAACAGAACTGTTCCCTATATCGCTTTCTCATTTACCTCATTCAGGGATTATAATTTAAGATAAGATGTATTTTAGAGTACGGATTGTCTCTCATTTTTGGTCCTTGCTTCTCATTCCATTTTAGTATTGATCTCAATCCCTTAGTTGCTGCCGTATACCTCAAAATGCCAAATGACTATAACAGGGTCGAGGATAAATAGAAATGTGTGCAATGTTGTAAAAAGCAAATTGTAATGGGAGCGAACAAGTTGGCTTTTACATCATTGAGGATTAGTTCTCATAATGTCATTTTTGTCTGTTCAACTAAATATAACATCAGTGTGTATCTTTAATTTTAATAAGCAAATTCGCAATTATGTTTGCAGAGAACATGTTTTCAATATAATTGGTGCATTTGATATCCCTCGTTATATCTACAATTCGGAAAAGAAGAAGTTTTTACCGTGAGTGTTGGTTATTTTTATGCTCTGCCCAGTCTTCTAAATAATTTTATATGAGTAGTGTAGTTTGCAAGATAGCGATTTTATCTTTCAAGAATAGATAAGATTTGGAGTCAACTTCTGATTTAGATAGAATGTATGGTAAAGAAACAGGGCATTTATAGAAACATAGTAAACGTACAGCACAATACAGGCCCTTCATCCCACAAAGCTGTGCCAAACATGTCCTTACTTTAGAAATTACCTAGGGTTACCTATAGCCCTCTATTTTTACAAGCTCCACGTACCTATCCAGGAGTCACTTAAAAGACCCTATTGTTTGCGCCAGCACCAGCAGCCCATTCCATGCACTCACAACTCTCTGCATAAAAAAACTTACCCCGACATCTCCTCTGATGATCTCCTCTCATGAACCTGCTTCCAGGCACCTTAAAACTGTGCCCTCTTGCGCTAGCCATTTCAGCCCTGGGAAGAAGCCTCTGACTATCCGCACGATCAATGCCCCTCATCATCTTATACACCTCTATCAGGTCACCTCTCATCCTCTATCACTCCAAGGAGAAAAGGCCGAGTTCACTCAACCTATTCTCATAAGGCATGCTCCCCAATCCAGGCAACATCCTTGTAAATCTCCTCTGCACCCTTTCTAAGGTTTCCTCATCCTTCCTGTAGTCAGGCGACCAGAACTGAGCACAGTATTCCAAGTGGGGTCTGACCAGGGTCCTATATAGCTGCAACATTACCTCTTGGCTCTTAAACTCAATCCCACAATTGATGAAGGCCAATGCACAGTATGCCTTCTTAACCACAGAGTCAACCTGTGCAGCTGCTTTGAGTGTCTTATGGATTCAGACCCCAAGATCCCTCTGATCCTCCACACTGCCAAGAGTCTTACCATTAATGCTATATTCTGTCATCATATTTGACCTACCAAAATGAACCATTTCACACTTATCTGGTTTGAACTCCATCTGCCACTTCTCGGCCCAGTTTTGCATCCTATCAATGTCTCGCTGTAACCTCTGACAGCCCTCCACACTATCCACAACAGCCCCAACCTTTGTGTCATCAGCAAATTTACTAACCTATCCCTCCACTTCCTCATCCAGATCATTTGTAAAAATCACAAAGAGTAGGGGTCCCAGAACAGATCCCTGATGCACAACACTTGTCACCAGTCTCCATGCAGAATATGACCTGTCTACAACCACTCTTTGCCTTCTGTGGGCAAGCCAGTTCTGGTTCCACAAAGTAATGTTCCCCTGGATCCCATGCCTCCTTACTTTCTCAATAAGCCTTGCATGGGGTACGTTATCAAATGCCTTGCTAAAATCCATATACACTACATCCACAGCTCTTCCTTCATCAATGTGTTTAGTCACGTCCTCAAAAAATTCAATCAGGCTTGTAAGGCATGACCTGCCTTTGACAAAGCCATGCTGACTATTCCTAATCATATTATGCCTCTCCAAATGTTCATAAATCCTGCCTCTCAGATCTTCTCCATCGACCTACCAACCACTGAAGTAAAACTCACTGGCCTATAATTTCCTGGGCTATCCCTAATCTCTTTCTTGAATAAGGGAACAACATCCACAAACCTCCAATCCTCCAGAACCTCTCTCATCCTCATTGATGATGCAAAGATCATTGCCAGAGGCTCAGCAATCTCATCCCTTACTTCCCACAATACCTGGGTTACATCCCATCTGGTCTTGGTGACTTATCCAACTGTATGCTTTCCAAAAGCTCCTGCACATCCTCTTCCTTAATATCTACATGCTCAAGCTTTTCAGTCTGCTGCAAGTCATCCCTACAATCGCCAAGATCCTTTTCCATGGTAAATACTGAAGCAAAGTAGTCAGGAAGTAACTCTGTCATCTCCTCTGATTCCGTACATACTTTTCCACTGTCACACTTGATTGGTCCCAGTCTCTCATGTTTTATCCTCTTGCTCTTCACTTACTTGTAGAATGCCTTGGGGTTTTCCTTAATCCTGTCTGCCAAGGCCTTCTCATGGCCCCTTCTGGCTCTCCTAATTTAATTCTTAAGCTCCTTCCTGCTATCCTTATAATCTTCTAGATCTCTATTGTTGCTAGTTTTTTTGAACTTTTCATAAGTCCTTTTCTTCTTCGGCACAATCAAACAAAATTGGTGATTATGTTCTAATCGTGGTTCCTCCTTTCTCTCTGCATCTAAATCTATTAGCATAATTCTCAGCTTGTTTCTCCTCATTGCTTGTCTAGGTACCCCTTAAATACAATCTGTGCTATCTAATTTGAACACTCACCTTGGCTGTGAGTTCCTCTTTGAGTAAAAAAAGTTTCTTCTGAGTTCCCTGTTGGATTGCCTGGCCTCTATTTTGTATGGGTAACCTGTAGGTAAGCTTTTCCCCACAAGTGGAAACATCCTTCCCGTATCTATTCTTGTCAAACCCTTTCATGATTTTAGTTCTGCCTTTGTCTTTTTATGAAAGAAAAATGCCCAGTCATTTTTCCAGCCTGCACATCCTTTTCAAAATAAATCCCTTCATATTTCTGACATGTTCCTCATGAATATTTTATGTGTATCATTTCATCCTGCCAGAAACATTCACAGGACTGTAGAGTCAAACCAAGATTTTATAACAAATCTTGCATAATTTCCCAGCTTTTTAATTTTGTACCTCTTAGAATAAATCCTAATGGGTGTTTTTTTTTGCTATTGGTTGATAATCTGTGATGGAACTTCTAGTGTGTAATGTATCCTAAATGAATACATCCTTTCTAATATGTTTTTTGGACAGTTCCCTAAATTTCTGTTTCTCTATGGAACTTGTATAATGCATTTATGGTCAATAGTTAAAGTTTATTTTCTCCTGTGAAGTTTGAGCATTATTTGAAATGGTCTTCTGTGGTTTTGTACCATTTAACTGTATACATGTATACAATCAGATGGGACAATGTTTCTCTGGACCAGGGTGTGAAGCACAGTGGTATGCATAACATGCATAACAGACAATAACTTAGAAAAATAAGAATTACATCTATAATTGAATTATGCATAAATAAACAAAGTAAAAGTTTATACAGTCAGCCTTCCTTATCCGCGAGGGATTGGTTCCGCGATCCCTTGCGGATACCAAAATTTGTGGATGCTCAAGTCTCAATGAGGTGGATCTTAGGACCCAGCAGAACCCTAGACCTTATTTAACCTGTCTCAGTGCAGTGGACATTAGGACCCAGCGGCAGAGATCTGAATCCGCAGTGTTTCTGTTCACGAAAATAATCGCGTTTGAAAATGAAGTGGAAATAATAAAGCGATCGGAAAGAGGTGAAACGCCATCGGTCATTAGAAAAGCGTTAAGCTACAATCAGTCAACGATCGGAATGATTTTAAAGAATAAAGTGAGAAAGGCTCTGCCCGGATGAAAGCTAGAATTATTACTAAGCAACGCAGAGGTTTAATTATTGGGTTTTGGGTTTTTGATCCTCACATCAACCCGGCATGGTGGAGAGCGCACTCTATAGCGGTCTGTCACTGGATCGAACTCAGGAAGAAGTTCCCAAGCCCGGCGCTGAAACATACGTTCTTAAGTGTTTTATATGCATAGAAAGGTAAAATATATACTATATACTAAGACAAACGTTTGACTAACTGACGCTAAATAATACCGGATGTACCTGTTCCGACTTACTGAGTAAGAGAACTTCTGATGTTTGTCGATCCCGATCCATGATAACTCACGTACATCCTCCCGTACACTTTAAATCATCTCTAGATTACTTATACCTAACACAATATAAACTCTATGTAAAATAGTTGTTATACTGCATTGTTTATGGAATGACAAGAAAAAAAAAGTCTGTACATGCTCGAACAACAAGTGCTGGAAGAGCACTTCCGGGTTTTTGCGATTTGCAGTTGGTTGAATTCGCGCATGCGGAATTCGCGGATAAGGAGGGCTGACTGTACACTAAATATTGTAGGGTACAGAACAAAATTAACTGGTGACACTCATATGCAATGCAACAGGGAGTTCAGGAGCCTAATGGCTTGAGGGAAGAAGGTGTTTCCCATGCTGACCGTTCTTGTCTTTATGCATTGGAATCTGCTGCCTGATGGTAGAAAGTCAAGAGGATGCTGGATGGATGGGTGGGATCCTTGATAATACTAAGGCCCCTGCATATGCGGCGTTCCTGACAAATTTTAGCATGTTATGGCATATTTTGAGTACAATTAAATACTGACTGCCTACGTAAAAGTCAGGAAAACTCAGTATCTAATTAGTTACTTAGAATGTTCCTTGTTAGGTGGACAAATGTCCCTAACAGCTAAGTGGATGCTGAAATAATTAAAAAGAGAAAATTATTTCAAAACACTCTCTCAAAAATGGTAAAGAGCAAGCAGGCAAATAATGTACATTAAAGCATTAACATTCGTCTCAACTTCGAAAAATGCTCAGCTCAGGTGGTCAGCAGTGCACTGAAGGTGTCTCCTCGTATGGTGACAAAATGCTTGCAAGTAAATTGCCAGGATGGGAGAACAACTCAATCCAACCATTTGTCTCAGACTGGTTGTACGTGTACTAAAATGTCATTTTCTTTGTGAGTTTGGAAAATATTTTGGATACAACACCAAAGTTACAAAGAAAAGTCATTCATTTTTTTCAAATGAAATCTTATTTTTGTACTAGGCTTTCAATGACAGATCATAGTGAACCTTGTCTGTTTGGAACTGCCAGGAACAAAGCTGAACTTTTTTGTGAGCGCTATGCCATTATGCAACAGGTAAGGAAGAAAGAAAATATAAAGGTTACATGTCTTTAATGAGAAAATACATAAAATAAACTACATCATACAATGTACCATTTGCTGAAAGATTTCAATTTTAGGATCAGTGCATTTTTTAATGTATTTTATATACTTAAGTCACCATTTCAAATGTAGCCCATTTTGGATTGATTCAATAGACAATCAAATTCCTTAATCTCACAAAGGATTTATTCACTATATTCAAAGTAGAATTGAGTCAAAATCTTTGAATACTTCAATCATTTCATTGAATGTTATTTATCAAAGCTAGATACTATGAAGAAGCAAATGATGTTCAGAATTGAAATAAGCATGATACATCAACAAAGGTTGAATTTTTGTGAAATATTAATCAAACTAGCATTGATGAAAGATTTGTTGAAATGTTTGTGCTTATGCTTATTTTTACAGCGAACTCATAGGCATGAATTATTTACGCCTCCTGTGACAGGGTCCCACCCCGATGAGAACAGGAATAAGTTTCAAGTAAGAGATTAAGTGTGCCTCAACAATTCTGATATAAACATTAATTGTCTTTGCAAGATAAATTGAGTTGCTCCTAAATAGCAATCAGATGCATTTGTGCGTTTTACTATTTCCCTGTTTACTCTCGTTAATCCTTTCTGCTGTCTTTTTCTCAGTTTGGGAGAAAATATTAATATCTTCCGTTTGGCACGTATTAAAACTCCAATATTCTAATCACAATGTTGCATCACCTACTGCATGATTTATTTTCCATCTCTGGTTGCTGTCATCCTAAATTGAAGTCCTTTACCAGAAATCTGGCGTGCTTCAAGCCAAAGACTGTCTCAAATATGCAGATCAGCTTCCAGTCAGATAAGCACTCAGCCAAAGTGTGATTCACAATGCATATCTTTGTCAAGGCCAGTGATTTGCACAGGGTACAACACAAAATAATATGTTATTTAGTCAGTCCTTTCTAGGGTAATTGGATAAACTAATTTGAAATTTGTTGAATGTTTTTTCCACCTGTCGCAATACATCAAGCTGGATAGTGTTTTATGTGAGACAGCTAGCAAAATGAAACAGCCATCTGCAGTAAATCTAAAGAACTAATTTAAATTGCTGGAGATGGTTGTTGGAAACCAGCAGATAAACTAGGCTAATCGTTGAAATAGCTAGGCAATTAAATTAGTTCATAATCACGGAAGAAGGTAAATCAGCCCATTGTGCTAGTTTTTTCAAAGGCCATCTGGTTAGTGTTATTCCTTCACGCTTGTTCTGTTGTATTTAATGTCCTTTTTGATGGCATGGATTCAATTCTCGTTTGAAAGTTGATCACTTTTGCTTTGACAGTACTTTAAGGTACTGCAAAGCACGACATCTGGCTTCCTCTGTATAAAAGAAACCCTCAATTGATTTTACTATGTGAGCAGGATGTTGCAAATAAATTTGATAACTGGTAGTTACAAACTCCTGCTTGTATACAAAACTGCAACTCCTCTTTGTTTCTAACATCCACGTGACTGGAATTTCTCGAGTACATTTTACTACGTTTTATAACAAAGCACAGTAAACTCAGGAGTGGATCTATTAAAGCACATTTATTACATACTTGCAAGGGGAAGTCCACCTCCACTTCTCAGAATGGATGGCAGGCAGCTTCTGGCTTCATAGCTTACAAATTTTGTTTTTATACAATTATTTTGGCTTATCTATTGGCTAAGTCAGCCCCCTCCCCCCATTCAGCAGCAGTCTTGTTTCTCTCTATTCACTCTCTATTCAAGCCCACGCAATATATCAATCTTCCCCCTTCGTTACACAATAATCAGAACTTTACATGCCTTCAGTCACGTATGCACGTAACATGTAGCTAAGCACTCTGGGATTATACAGGTTCCATTTTGTCACACCACAAGATTCAATACATTAAAAAATCACAAAGTTTTGAATATGTTTCCACATTTTCCATCCATCACTAAGCATTCAGTCTCTCCAGCACTCTTGCACAGTGGTTGCAATGTCTAAAGTTTAACAAAATGCACCGGAATTACTTGCCTTCTGAACCCTCAACATCTGTCACAGAGAAAAACAAAGAGCCTCAGGTGCATGAGAACGTCGTCACCTGCATGCTCCCTTCCAAATTGTACACTATTCTGACTTGGATGTATCTCATCCTTTCTTAATCTCCCTGGGTGTAAATCCTGGAATTCTATAAACAGCAGTATGAAAGCTCCTGTTCCCAGAAGTTGGCTAAACATCACCCACAATTAATGGCAAAAGGATGGGCAATTAATGCAGGCTCTGTCAATAGCATTCACTGACTAAAATAATCTCCAGATGATTTGGAGCTTTAATGATCTAGCTTGATATTCTATTTCACTTGCGTGAACTTCAGTTTGGAATGTTATTTGTTTACTTTTATTATTAGCATGATTTTTTGCTGCACATTGGGTGTTTGATAGTCATTTTTAAAGGGTTCTATTGGGTTTCTTTGCTTTGTGGCTGTCTGTAAGAAGAATTACAAGGTTGTATGTAGTATACATAATTTGATTATAAATGTACTTTGAACTTTCCATGTTGTTTCTATCTTCATTTGCATTCCCGTGTTCCTTTTCATAGTCTCCTCCTTTTTTCTTTTACAATAAAAGATGTGTTGTGAACTTCTGAATTTTGTTTTTGTAAATTTGAATGTTCCTCTATGAAATATCAGAATAGATATTTGAAGAATTTTGACCGTGGTGTATAGGGAAGTGGTGAATGGTTGCTGGGCAGCTCCTTGGAGGAAAGTTGGCTTTCCTCCACCTGTTTACACACAGTAAAACAATAGGTGCAAGTTCTGCTAACTTATTTGAAACCAGTGGGGGAAAAATGTCAGAAGGAAGAAATAAAATTTGCATTGACAAATTCAAAAGGACAAAGAAGGAAATTATCTAGAGTCATGTGGTGCATTATTTAAAACATTTTGTTTTATCTTTAGCTAAAAACCATAGAAACCCTCCTTGGCAGCATATCAAAAGTTGGAGAAGTCATTGTTCTGGGAATGATAACACAGCTTAAAGAGGTAGGATGAAATATGCAGCATTTATATTTCCAGTAATGTGTTTTGCATTGAAATTAGCTGAGTTTCCCTGTTGGATTCTGAAATCACTGGAAGATGTATAGCGATAGCTACACCCATTATGGAGCAGATGGAATAATTGGATATCCGAGCTGACATGTATTTCCCCACTCTTTGAATTTTAAGCTTCTGCTGATGGAAGATGTTCAATATCCAACATAATGTACCATCATGTCATGCAACCTTGGACTGTCCCAATTTTAATACCAGATCAGTATTGAGCCATCTGTCAGAACTTTGATGTTGGCAGAAACACTGCTGCAGCCTGAAAAGCTTGAATAAGGTTGCTGCAGGTGTTTGAAGTTTAGTAACCTCTGCCGGAATTGTCCTTTGCTTAAGAAGTAGCTTTGGCTTGGAATTGTATGACACAATTGTCTGAAGTGACTTTCAGTGAGTGTGAGTGCACATGCTGTCACAATAAAAGCATAAAAGCTTTAACTATCCAGTTAAAGTAGGTTCAGAGAGGGTGGGGTGCAACATGGACTTGGCACTATGGTTGGTGGTACGGTACACTTTTGTAGAAGAAAAGGAATAAGAAGAAGTTAGAAATTTGACTAAGTAAAATTTATTACGCCTTCTTGCCCAAACAAAAACCATGCAAGAGCCCATTCTTGAGCTACTATATGGGGACGACCGTGCTCTTCTCACACACTACAGTAGGCTGCAGGGGCTTTTGGGTTAATGGTCAGTCTGAAGAAAACAATGATTCTCAATCAGAAGCTGCCTTGTGGCATTTAGAACCTGCCTCAGATCACCATTGACAACCACCCTTTCACCGGGGTTGGGCAGTTCACCTACCTGGGCAACGTCATCTCTAACAATGCTACAGTAGTATGGGACATTGATAATCGACTCACCAGAGCCTTCGGCCGCCTCCAGAAATGTGTGCGGAAGGAAAAATCCAGGTGTGCAGAGCTGCTGTTGTCACAACACTGCTATATGGCTCCGAAGCCCGGGTCTTGTACAACGAGAAAATCTCATTGCTCAAGCACTTCCACCAGTGCTGCCTTGGCTCCATCATGGGTATCAGCTGCAGGATCGTGTCTCCAACACCAAGGTCCTGGAGAAGGGTCAACTTCCAAGCACTGAAGCCACTTTGCTGTTCAAGCTGGTCAGGCCACCTGTCTCGCATGGACAACTCCAGATTATCAAAAGCCGAGTTCTACAGAGAACTCTCTCAGGGCAAGGGAGATCGTGGTGCCCTGTGCAAGTGGTACAAAGACAAACTTAAGTAGCAGCTCGCTCAGGGAAATATCAAGGTCAAGGATTGACAGCAGCTGGCTTGTGACAGAGACCGCTGGAGAACACTGATCCATGGACCAGCCAAGAAGTTTGAGGAATCCTGAAGAGAAGACGAAACTTAGGAAAGGTTCTACTACCCAAGTGCTCTCATCCTAGCAGTTCCTGTGTCCCCACTGCTCCAGAGTCTGCAGATCCAGAATTAGTCTCTACTGTCACCGACAGTCATGCTGTTGCTCTGAGGACTTTTCTTCTTCCTGATCTTCACAAGTGAAGAACCAGCCATCATCATCATAAAGATGTAATAATACTGCCGCTACTCTTGTGTCTTTTATAAACTGAAAACAGCAAAGTATGCTGTTGTTATTGTTGAAATACAATATTATTAATTGTATTTACTATTTCAGGGCAAGTTCTTCCTTGAAGATCCAACTGGAACAGTCCAGCTTGACCTCAGCAAAGCTATATCCTTTTATCTGCTCTTAATCATAGAGTTTAAAACTTGTGTAAATATTGTGTGTGATATTTTCAGGAGTTTTGAAATGTTGTAGAGAAAGCTTACATTTTAACGCAAACAATATTGATTTCCATTGGTTACCATTATGTTCAAAAATATTGATTTCCTCCAAAATTCCAGAGGCAATTAACTGAAGAAAGAAAGAAATGGAATTGATTTGTTTAAAATATAGAACTTCAGAAATTACAGCTAATTGGTAAAGTCACTAAATATGGTAGCATCCAATCATAGCTAGTCAGAATGTGCTAAGGTAATAATTGACATGCTGCATTTAACCTCAAAGCTCTGAGCCAAGAAGGAAAAGCTAAGTATTCTGTCACTTACTGCTGTTCATTGGCTCCCACTGGAAGTTACACATATTTTGATATCAGTTGAGTCAGGAAGTGATACGTTGCAGTTTTGAGAAGTCAGTTAGTATCTTTAGTTCTACATGAGAGGAAATTTGATAAATGTATACAAAATCATTAGGGATATAGATAGGGTTAATGCAAGCAGGTTGTGGGTTAAGGGTGAAAGTTAAAAAGTTTGAGGGGAACATTTTTCACTCAGAGGGTTGTGAGATTATGGACAAGCTGCCAGCACAAGTGGTGCACGTGAGTTCGATTTCAACGTTTAAGAGAAGTGTGGATAGGTACATGGATGGTGGGGGTATGGAGGGCTATGGTCTGGTCCCAGTTCAAGTTCTTGGGAATAGCCAGTTTAAATGCCTCAGCTCAGACTTGGTTTTCTGATTGGCCTGTTTCTGTGTTGTACTTTTCTATGACTGAAGCGATTTATCCAAGAGGGGTGATACTGGAAGGGTAACTTGTTTGGAAAAGTGTTGTAGCAAAAGTAATAGCCATTTTTGATCTTTAAAGTATCCTGTACTATCACAACAATGATAGATTTCTGTTTTGTTATATTTTTCCTTTCCTCAAATGATTTGAAAAGCTTCATTCTATTTTATTGTAAGGACTTTGAAGCAAATGAGCTAAATTCCAGCCTTTGGAGAATTGTTCCCTCATGGTTCCAGTGCCAGCTGTGAGCTCACAATGTGCAGATTTCCTTTATATTTGAAATGTAAGAGACTACGGATATGGTTATCAGGAGCCAAAGAAGAACAAACTGCTGGAAGATCTCCAGCAGGTCAAGCAGCATCTGTGCAGACAAAGGGATGGTTTGAGACTCTGCATTGGGGCTATGTAAAGGGATGATAGCCAGTATATGGAAGTGAGAGAGAATGTGATGGTAGTGTCTGTCTCACAGGCAGATGGAGTCGATGTCAGCCCTCACTCTCCCTCCTGTATAATCTAGCTATCTTCCCTTTACATTGAGCCTGATGCTAAGTCACAACCTTTGCCTCCACAGATGCAACTGGCTAAGTTTTTTAAAAATTTAAATTTGTTTTCCCTCAGCTAAGAAAAAGTGTCTAATCTTTGTTTTGTAGCCTTTTCAAATGACCAAAGTGTGAGGGTATGCAATTTGGTCAATCATGACAGGAGCTTCCAACAAATTTGATGTATATCAAACATTATTCTTGTTTTTTTACTTTATAGTGTGATATTGAAATTCCATTTTCCCTTAATAGTTTTCTTTAACTACAAAGCACCAGTTTCATAGTGGTTTATATACTGAATCCTGCTTTGTTCTTGCAGAAGGTAAGGGAGAATTTATTCTTTGGCAAGTGAGAAACAATCTTGAATTCTTGATCTAAAAGTTGTGGCACAAGAATTGGTCAGTTTGTGAAAAGCTGTTTACCAATTCCCTCCTGACAGCATTAACAAAATCTTTAAGTTAATTGTGACCATATTTCAACAAAGTACTACAATAAAGAGGGAACTTGCTGCCACGGGTGCATTGCAAACATCGAATTGTTTCTGAAGTGTACTCACTGTTGCTGTGTGGAGAAATACGATTGTGACTCAATTCATGACTAGTTTTTTACAAACCAGTAAGTGAATGATAGTGGGGCCAGTGCAGGTTAAAGCGTAAATACTGGGTAAAACACCAAGAGGCTTCCAACAGTGCGCTGCTTAGCTTTCCTCTGGAGACTCGGCCTCAATTGCACACACTAATCTCAGAGCAGGACAGTCAGATGTAGGTGAGAGTGAGAATGATAACACTGAGACGGGCGTTCCTTAAGGTTGTTATAGCCAAGGGAGTGGGGTGGCGGTGCAGTGGAGAAAAGCTCCCACTACTTATTAAATGCTCCTAACGGTGCGCGCCTCAAATAGTCTCTGACAACCAAGTCCAGCTTCCGGCTTTCACGTGTGGCTCGGCTACCAAGCCCGGCCGAACCGTTTTCCACTGACAGGTGCAGGGGCAAGGGCGGGTAACCAGCGCCTTAAAACCAGTTGCTGTAGACAGAAGAGGCTTGTCAGCCGTGGTTGACAGCTCGTCTAGGAGAAGGAACGCTAATCTCAAACCTCCGCTGCCTTGCGTCTATACCCACTCATGGGGCAGGCTTCGGGAGTAAACTCAGAGGAGGACTCCGGAGCAGGAGTCCCTAAGGCAGTCCTACATTGAGTTCAACGCTGACTGGCAACTCCTGCGATGTCACTGGTGCCACACTGTATCAGTGTCTGCCGTTCCTTTGGATTCATCAGCTGTGTGGAGAAGGGAAGCCTGCTGCATGGGCACAGCTTGCTCTCCATGTTGTACTGCCCTGGCCTGCACCATGGTTGACCTCGACCAAAGGCTTAAACTGAGAGGGGGCTGACATCAATTTGTTAGTTTACTTGGAAGCTTACTGCTTAACTACCTTCTCTAATAGTGTGTTAGTTTCTTAAGTCCCCTTGATTCTCTTTTACCCAGCTGGAGTCTTTGGCACTGTCCATTTTACTCTCTTTCTACAGCATTAGTCTATTGTTGTTCAGTTCAGGGCAGCTGCTGAAATTTGTTTCCATTCTCAATTCCAATCATATCTAGGGTGTCTGCAGCAGTAGCTTCATAAATGTACTGCTCTTCCAGGATGTCATGTACTATTTCTGACTGAGCTCTCTCCTTGCCTACACCCAGCTCTCCGGCAGAAATGTGGGACCAAGTGTAACTGAGGGATTACAGATTCTCTCCCGTTTCCTTCCATTGCCTCTGTTAAACTGCTTGTCAAACATCCAATTCTGATTGAATTCCCTTTTGCTTTGGAAAGGTTGATAATATTGTCTATAATGTAATACAGATAATGTTGGAAGCCTAATAATATTGTCTAACAGGCCACACATTCTGGAATTCTGAACTACTTTGCATACACCTCTTCTTAATACCCACCTATTAGGTCAGGTGTTTGTTCCCTCCTATACCGTGCTCCTTTTGTGACTGTGCACATTAATGTTATTTTGCTGCAAAAATCATGTAATCATTAAAACAGGATTGTGATTCAAACCATTGTGCGTTCTGAAATCACAGGTGAAAAATGGCATTTTTTACCTGCATAACAGAAGTCATTGCATTTTTGCAAGAGAGAGATTTGATAATTGTGAGATGTGATAGAGTCCATTCTGTCCAGAGTGCTGAATTCACTTGTCTCAGAGGTGAATCTAAAATCACACCACTCTTCATCAATGGATCAACTAGCTAGTCTAGTGACCTGTTTGCAAAAGCTGACGTTCTCGCGTGGCAACACACACAAAATGCTGGAGGAGCTCAGCAGGCCAGGCAGCTTCTGTGGAAGAGTACAGTCGATGTTTCAGGCCGAGACCCTTCAACAGGACTGGAGAAAGAAAGATGAGGAGTCAGAGTTGGAAAGTGGGGGGTTGGGGGGTGGGGAGGAGAGAAACACCAGCTGACAGGTAAAACCGGGAGGTGGGGAGAAGAGCTGGGAAGTTGATTTGTGAAAGAGCTACAGGGCTGAAGAAGAGGAAATCTAATCGGAGAGGACAGAAAGAAAGAAAAGGGGGCAATGTCCCCCCCACCTCCTTCACCATTCCTCATCCCTTTTTCCCTCTCTATCTTCTTGTCTGCCCACTGCCTCCCTATGGTGCTCCTCCCCGTTTTTATCTTCCATGTCCTTTTGTCCTCTCCTATCATATTTGCCCTTCTCCAGCCCTGTGTCTCTTTGATCAATCAACTTCCCAGCTCTTTACTGCACCCCTCCCTCACCTTCTAACTCAGACTCCTCATCGTTTTTTTTCTCCAGTCCTGCTGAAGGGTCTTAGCCTGAAACATCAACTGTTTACTCTTTTCCATAGAAGCTGCCTGACCTGCTGAGTTTCTGCAGCATTTTGTGTGTGTTGCTTGATTCCCAGCATCGGCAGATTTCTCTTGTTTATGATTAGGAGGAGTCATAGTATTCTTGATGGCCCTTTGTAATTCATCTAGTTCTAGTTATAGTGTGTGACTTTAGTTTCCACAGAAATTCCCCTTGTATGTGCAGAATTACAGTGCACTTGGTTGTTCATTTTTAAATATTGCAAGATTGTATATCTTTGTCCAATGTTATAGTTAGTTATTAAAATCCTGAGTAAAACTTTGGGAGAACTTGATCTAAATGAAAGGATATATTAATGTATCAAAGGAACATTTTGTCAAATGTGATGTATAAAAAGATGAAATCCAATTAACAAATACATAGCTTACTACTTTAAAAAGTTAATTTATAATTTCATAATCAGCATGAACTCTGCAAATGATAATTATTCAAAGTATTTTTGTAGGGTCGTATGAAGATGGAGTTTTTCATGTAAATGGATTTGGATTTCCACCTACTGAACCTTCCGCTGTTACAAGGTAAGTTTTGTCACATATTTTCCAGAAAGTAATTGCTTCAAGGTATTTACTGAATTTCAATCTCTTAATTGAATAAAACTTAACATAATTTCTAAGATATTAACTATTGATGAGCTCATACCAGTAATGCATATATTAAGAGCAGCACATCAAAATTGGTGCTCTGGAAGATCAGAGAGGTAATCTATGCTGAGAAAGATGGGAAAGATCTTAATGGATTTGCTTTGCTTCTGTATTAACTCAGGAGATGGACATGGAACCTATAGGTGAGGCAAATCAGCAGTGAGGTGATGGACCCTATAGATTACAGAGGAGGGGTTATTTGCTGTCCTGAGGCAAATTAGGGTGGATAAATCCCCAGGGCTTGACAAGTGTTCCCTCGAACCTAGTGGAGGCTAGTACAGAAATCGCGGGAGCCCTAGCAGATATTTAAAACATTTAAGGATATTTAAAACATCCTCAGCCACAGGTGAGGTGCCATATGATTGGAGAATAGCTGATATTGTTCCATTGTTTAAGAAAGGTTCTAAGAATAAGCCAGGTAATTATAGGCCAGTGTGCCTGTCATCAGTAGTGGGTAAGTTATTTGAATGTATTCTAAGGAACTGGATATATAAGTATTTGGATTGGCGGGGACTGATTAAGGACAGTCAACGTGGCTTTGTGCATGGTAGGTTGTATCTAACCAATCTTATAAAGTTTTTTGAGGAAGTTACCAGGAAAGTTGATGAAGGCAATGCAGTGGATGTTGTCCACGTGGACTTTTAGCAAGTCCTTTGACAAAGTCCCACAGGAGAGGTTGTTCAAGAAGGATAGTCACTTGGAATTCATGATAAGATAGTAAATTAGGTGAGACTTTGGCTTTGCAGGAGAAGGCAGAGGGGTAGTAGATGGTTGCCACTCTGACTAGATGACTGTGACTAGTTGTGTGCCACAAGAGCTGGTGTTGAGCCCGTTATTGTTTGTCATCTCTATCAACGATCTGGATAATAATATGGTTAACTGGATCAGCAAATTTGCGATTGATGGCCAGATTGAAAGTGCAGTGGACATCAAGGAAGACCATCAAAGCTTGCAGTAGGATCTGGACCAGCTGGAAAATTGGCAGATGGAATTTAATGTGACAAGTTTGAGGTGTTGCACTTTGGGAGGACCAACCAGGGTAGATCTTACATGGTGAGCGGTCGGGCATTCTGAGGAATGCTATGGAACAGAGGGATCTGGGAATACGGATCCATAATCCTTGAAAGTAGCATCACAGGTAGAGAGGGTCATAAAGCTTTTGGCACATTGGCCTTCATAAATCAAAGTATTGACTACAGGAGTCGGGATGTTATGTTGAAGTCATATAAGATGTCGGTGAGGCCTAATTTGAAGTATGTGTACAGTTTTGGTTTCTTACCTATAGGAAAGATGTAAATAAGATTGAAAGAGTGCAGAGAAAATTTATGAGGAAGTTGCTGGGACTTGAGGACCTGATTTATAGAGGAAGGTTGAATAGGTTAGGACTTTATTCCCTGGAAAGTCGAAGACTGAGGGGCAATTCAATAGAGGTATACAAAATTATGAGGGATATAGATAGAATAAATGCAAGCCTGCTTTTTCTACTGAGGTCACGGGTTAAGGGTGAAAAGAGAAATGCTTAAGGGGAACATGAGGTGAAACTTCTTGTCTCAGAGTCATGACTGTCCTCTATTTCTCCTCTATCCTGGCAATTGTACTTGAGCTCTGCAACAATGGAAGTTGATTTTGTTGAAAAGTGATTCGCTTAGGGTGAAAATAATCCTCATTCTCCCTATTTGCAAATTCATGCTATTTGAAACTAAGTTTAAGAAAATGAGCATTCATGGCTGGCCTTCATTACAATTATCCAGGCAGTTACAGTGCAATATTACTGATGACTTGTCATGTTCTAAATTACAGAGCTTATTATGGCAACATCAATTTTTTTGGTGGTCCTTCTGCTACATCAGTGAAATCTTCTGCGAAATTAAAGCAATTGGAGGAAGAAAATGAAGATGCCATGTTTGTTTTTGTATCTGATTTGTGGCTGGATCAGGCGGAAGTTCTTGAAAAACTTCACATGATGTTTTCAGGTTTTTTAATTTAACCTCCTCTGTTTAACTGGGGCTGATAATGTATATATTCATGGATTTGTTGGGCATAGGTGCTGAGTTTATGTAACTTTCTTTTGAGTAGAAACGTCTTGGTTGATGTCAATCCTGTAATCCATTTGTAATTTGGCTTACGGAGATCTTTTAAGAAAACAGGCTTGTCGATGTAATCTTTAGGTTCCAAACTAAACCCTACATTTACCAATAGTAATGTAATATGAATATTTATTGATTGGATGCTTAGAAATAAAAAAATATTAACTATTTAAAAAAAGTTAGCTTAGGCATTTCTACCATTTAGTTATTAGTACTGTTAACAATGATATAAAAAAGAACATGCTTTGTAAGGCATTATACTTTGGGCTGTAGTATAAATGAAACAGACACTTGTACTCTGCTTTGCAGGTTACTCATCCATGCCACCCACTTGTTTCATCTTCTGTGGTAATTTTTCCTCTGCTCCATACGGAAAAAATCAGATCAAAGCTCTAACAGGTAAAGAACAATCAGTAAATCTATTACTTGAATTCTTACTTTGAACACTGTCTTGATTATTTATTTCCTTACATTTTCAGAATCACTGAAAACCCTTTCAGATATTATCTGTGAATACCCCAATATCCATAAAAAGTAAGTGCTCCAGGCTTGACCTGACTTCTGTTTAATCATCAAAATTATTGTTGACAGTGAAAATACCACAGTGGACAGAGGAACTAATTTAATCTTCAAAAGAGGTTGATGTGAAGACGACTTCTTATGCACTTTCACTTGCTTTTTAGCATTTGTATAAATGTAATAAACTGACAGTGCTGCTTACTCAGACTACAGTGATTGCCAGATTGTATTTGCACGTGAGCATTCAGTTTCAGTAACCCGAGAGCATGCTCCCCATTAATGACTGCCTATTCCATATTACACTTCTCACTTACAATGAGATGGGGAATTGGGGAAACTACTGACAAATGAAAACCATTATACTCAACCATTCCATTTATGGTGAACGGTTGGAGGAGACTATATGCAGAGTTGAAAGTATGAAGGAATTTGAAGAACTGGAAGACCAGATCCATTGTAGTTTAGTGAAAACAGCAGAGGTAGATGATCATAACTTCATGCAGATTGTGTTATATGCAGCCCAGTCTTCAATAAGGTGAACAATAAAGGGGTAGTATGCACAGAGCACTGGAATAATCAAAAGGAGAAGTTAAAAAGTTCTACTTAATGATTTTGGCTGCAGCATTCGGGCTCTCCATATAACTCAGGCTCTTGAGTCCTGGCAACACCCTTTTAAATCTTTTCTGCACTCTTTCCGATTTTACCACAGCTTTCCTATAACAGGGAGACCAAAATGAACACTGTACTCCACATATTGTATCACTGGTGACTAGTATAACTACAACATCATGTCCCAACTCCTTTACTCAGAGCCAAGACTGATGAAGGCCAGCGTGGTAAATGCCTTTTTCACCACCCTGTCTATTTGTGGTGCTGCTTTTAAAGTTCAAAGTAAATTTATTACCAAAGTATATGTATGTCATCTGAGATTCTTTTTCTTGCAGTAAATCCAAGAAACTTAACAGAATCAATAAAAGACCACATCCAACAGGACAGATTAATAATCAATGTGCAGAAGACAAAAAAAAGGAAATAGTAATAGATAAACAAACAAATATCGAGAACATGAGATGAAGAGTCCTTGAAAATGAGTCCATGAGTTGTGGAACAGTTCCTGTACCACCTTCCTGATGACAGCAGTAAGAAGAGCATGGATAGGGGTGGTGGAGTCCTTGATGATGGATGCTGCTTTCCTACTACAGCGCTCAGTGTAGATCTGCTCAGTGATGGGGAGGGCTTTACTCACCAGACACTGGGCCGTATCCACTACTTTTTGTAGGATTTTCTGTTCAAGGGCATTGTTTTTCTATACCAGGCAACCAGTCAATGTACTCTCCACCACATATATATAGAAGTTTGTTCAAGTTTTAGATGTCATGCTGAATCTTCGCAAACTGCTGAGGAAGTAGAGGGAGGCACTGACATGCCTTCTTCATGATTGCAACTACAAGTGCAAGAACAGGTTTGTGAACCCTTTGCGGTTATCTGGTTTTCTGCATTAATTACACAAAAAATTTGGTCTGATATTCATCTGAGTCACAATAATAGAAAAACACAATCTACCTGAACCAATAACACATAAACAATTGTACTTTTCATGTCTTTGTTGAACACGTTGTTTAATCATTCACAGTCCAGGCTGGAAAAAGTATGCAATCCCTTTTACTTAATAACTGGTATAACTTTTAGCAGTAATAACCTCCACCAAATATTTCCTGTAGCTGCTGATCAGACTTGCACAACAGCAAGGAGGAATTTTAGACCATTTCTCCATCCAAAGCCATTTCAGTTCATCAATATTTCTGTGATACCTTATGTGAACAGCTCTCTCGGGTTACGCCACTGCATCTCAATTGGGTTAAGGTCTGGACCCCGACTTGGCCGTTCCAAAACATGAATTTTCTTTTTAAACCTTTTCTGTTGTTGATTTACTTTTGTGTTTCAGATCATTGTTTTGTTGCATCATGCAACTTCCATTAAGCTTCAGGTAACAGTCCGCTACCTTGACATTCTCCTCAAAGATGTATTGATATTATTTTGAATTCATTGTTCCTTCAATGATTGCAAGCTGTTCTGGCCCTGAGGCAGTAAAGCAGCCCAAACCACGATGCTCCTTCCACCATACTTCACAGCTGGGATGAGGTTTTGGTGTTGGCGTGCAGTGCCCTTTTTCCTCCAAACATATCAGTGTGCATTTTTGCCAAGAAGTTCAACTTCTGTGTCACCTGTTGACAGAATGTTGTCCTAGAATCATTGTAGAACACCCAGGTTGTCTTTTGCAAACTTGAGACATGCAGCAATGTTTTTAGAGAGCAATGGTTTCTTCCGTGGTGTCCTTCCATGAACACTATTCTTGTTCATTGTTTTTCTTATAGTGGACACATGAACAGAGACTCTAGAAAGTTCTAGAGATTTTGCTGTTACCCTTGGGTTCTTTTTCACCTCCTTCAGCTTTTCATGTTGTGCTCTTGATGTGACCTTTGCAGGATGCCCACTCCTAGGGAGAGTAGCAACAGTACTGAGTTTCCTCCATTTGTAGGCAATTTCTCTCACTCTGGACTGATGAACACTTGGGTCTCTAGAAATGCTTTTGTAGCCTTTTCCAGCTTCATGCATCTCTACAATTCTTCTAAGATCTTCTGAAAGTTGTTTTGATCAAGCAATGGTGCACATAAACCAAACTCTCTTGAGAAGAGCAGGCTCTGTCAGTAACCTGACTTTGTGTGTCTTTTTTAATATTGAGCAGGGCACCTCTACAACCCACGCCTCCATCTCATCTCTGGTTGGAACACCTGATTCCAAATTGCTTTTGTAAAAGGCATTACCCCAGAGGTTCACATACTATTTTCAACCTAGACTGATTGTTTAAATGGTGTACTCAGTATCGATGAGAAGAAGTACAATTGTTTTTGTGTTATTAGTTTAGGCAGATTGTGTTTGTCTATTTTGTGACTTGAGTGAAGATGAGACCACATGTTATGAGTAATTATTGCAGAAAACCAGGTATAATTGCAAAGGGTTCACAAACTTTTTCTTGTAACTGTATGTTCTGGGCCCAGTGCTGATCCTATAACACTGAGAAATTTAAAGTTGCTGAGCCTTTTCACCTGATTCACCTGGTGAGGACTGGCTCACGGACCTCCAATTCCTTCCTCCTGAATTCAATAATCAGCTCAGCGGTCTTGCTAACGCTGAGGTTGTTGTTGTGGAACCACTCAGCTGCGTTTTCATCTTCCTATGTACTGATTCAGTCCATAACGGTGGTGTCATTGGCAAACTTAGATAGTTCAGTGGAATTGTGCATAACCTCACAGGCATGAGAATAAAGTCAGCAGAGTGGATGACATTATGATGCACCTGTACTGATGGAGATGTTGTTGCCAATCTGAACTGACTGGGGTCTGTGAGTGAGGAGATTGAGGATCTACTGGCACAAGAAGGTATTGAGGTGAAGGTCTTGGAGCTTATTGATTAGTTTTGAGTGCTTGATAGTATTGGATGCTGAGCTGTAGTCAGTAAAGAGCATCCAGATCTATGCACCTTTCCAATCTAGACGTACTATGGTTGAGTGAAGAGCCAATGAAATGGCATTTGCTGTGGACCTGAAGACAATTTGGAGCAGATCCAAGTCGCTCCTCAAGCAGGAATTGATATATGTTTCAGCACCAACCTCTCAAAGCACTTCACTACATTGGATGTAAGTGCTACTGGATGATAGTCATTGAGGCAGAGTATCATGTTCTTAGGCACTGGTAAAGTTGAAGCAGGTGGAGACCTCATACTGCCTAAGCAAGGGGTTAAAGATATCAGTGAACACCCTAGCCAGTTCACCAGCAAAAGTCAGGTCTTTAGTACTCGGCCAGGTACACTATTTGGACCAGACGATTTTGTGTGTTCACCCACCTGAAGGATGCTATCATGTTGACCTCAGACTGAAGTCACATGGTTATTGGGGGCTGTGGGAGTTCATGAAGGTTCCTCCATGTTTTGATGGTCAAAGTGAGCATAGAAGTGATTGAGCTTGTGGCAGCAAAGCTCTGCCACAGCCATTACCACTTCGGCTGTGAGTTTCAATGAACTATACGCTTGTACTGCTGAGCCCCTCTGTTCTATTATACTCCCTCATGCCTTATCAAACAAGCGCTCCTATGCTGGTTTGACTTTCCAGAATGAAACACCCCACACTTAATCTGGATATTTCTTCTCATCCTCTCACTTGTGAAATTGCTCTTCCCTTCTCTCAGTTCCTCCATCTCCGCTGCATCTGTTCCCAGGTTGAGGCTTTCCATTCTACAATATCTGAGATGTCCTTTGTTTTCCCAAGAGTGAGTTTTCCCTTCCACCATTGTTGGTGCCCAATTCAGCACTTCATTCTCCATAACTTCTGCTGTCTCCAGTGTGATCCCATTACTATGGACATCTTCCCTCCCGCCCACTGCCCCTCTGCTTTCTGTGACACAAATTACACCTCCCTCACCAGCATTCAGGGTCATCAACAGTCCATCCGGATGAGGCAACACACTTGCGAGTCTGTTGGAATTATTTACTGTATACGGTACTCTTCGTGTGGTCTCTTCCATGTTGGTGAGACCTTCTGTCCATCGTAAAAGGTAGGATCTCCCAATGGCAACCAGCTTTAATTTGACTTCCCATTCCCATTCTGACATGTCTGTCTATGACCTTCTGTACTTCCACAATGAGGTCAAACTAAAGTTGGAAGAGCAACACCTTGTATTCTGTCTAGGTAGCCTGCAACCTGATGGCATGAACATTGATGGTACAGTAATTACTCCGCCTTCCCCCTTCTCTCTCTTTGTTCATTCTCCATTCTGGTAGCTCTCTTACTCCTTCTCCTCACCTCCCTCCGCTTCCCCTCTTCCTTCCCTTTCTTCCATGGTTCATGTTTCTCCTATTAGATTCCTTCTTTACCCCTTTACATACCTCTTCCACCTATCATCTCTGAGCTTCTTACTTCATTCCCCCCTCCTTCCCTACCCACCTACCTTCCCCCTCACCTGGTCTCACCTATCACCTTCAATTTGTACTCCTTTCCCCCCCCCCCCCCACACCTTCTTATTCTGGTTCTGCCCCCTTCTTTTTCAGTACTGATGAACTGTCTTGGCCCAACATGTCAACAGTTTATTCCCCTCCATAGATGTTGCTTGACTTGCTGTTCCTTTAGCATTTTGTGTGTTTTTCTGTATTGAAATCCATATGCCACTCCTCGCCCACTTCCCTGACTGATCAAGATTCCCTTGTAAAACTACAATAGCCTTCTTCTCTATCAACAACACCTAATTTTGTGGACTTGCTGATCAAGCCTTGTGAATTTGCATCCAAATCATTTATACGAATAACAAGTGTTCCAACACACCCCTATTCACTGGCCTTCATTCTGAGAAACGACTTTCAACCACCACTTCAAAAGCCTTCAAAAGGTTCATCAAAAGCACTTTCCATGTACAAAGCCATGTTGGCTCCTAATCAGACTATCTATCTAAATACTGATAGATCCTGTCCTTCAGAATTCCCTCCAGTAACTTCCCCACTACTAATGTCAGGCTGACCGGCCTGTTCCCTAACTCGTCGTCGTTACCTTCAATAAACGATGGAACAACGTTATCTACCTCTCAGTCTTCGGGAATATCACCAGTAGCTAAAGATTAAGCAAACATCTCCACAAGGACGAATGCAGCCCTGCTGATCTTTAAGGGGGACTAACTCTTTCCTGAGCCATCTTTTTTAATGTAGCTATAGAAGTCTTGAGATTTTCCTTAACCTTACCTGCCAGATCCATTTCCCATTACATTTCTCTGTTAGGAGTATTCTTAATCTTTTTCATTCAATCCTGACCTCCTAAACCCAACATATACTTGTTTTTCTTTTGTGACCAGGGCCTCAATACCTCTCGTCAGTCAAGGTTCCCTAAATGTGCAAGGTCTCTCCTTCACCCGAATAGGAACATGTGTCTAGAATCAGAGGTTACAGGTTCAAAACAAGGAGCCAACCATTCAGGTTGCGGGAAAGAAGAAATTTCTTCACTCGGAATAGTGAATTTTGGGAATTCTCTTGAGATCTGGAAGCTCATTGCTCCTATATTCCAGACAGAGATTAACTGATCTTTTCAGATATTGAAGGGATTAAGAGTCAGTATAGGAAAGTCATAATGAGGTAAAAGATCAGCCACAATCTTATGAAATGACTGCACTTACACTAAAAGTCTAATGGCCAACTTCTGAGTTTATTTCTTGGGTTGGATTGTGAGACAGAAAAGGATGCGAAATGTTTCCAAATTGATGAATGGGATCTGATCTGGGACTAGGGCAAAGGTCGGAATGAGGCCAGTCTTCATAAAGAGAAAAGAAAAATTTTAAATTTGGCATGTGGGCAAGCCAGTGAAAGACCATGAAATGGATGATGCATAGGATAGGATTCTAAGTTGCAGATTTTTTGGATGGGGTTTGGGTCTGAAATCACTTGACAATACAAGAAAGTTGATGTAACAGCAACAGTAGGATTGGGATTAAAAAGAGAAGTGTTTTGATGTCAAGGGCAGCTAACTTGTGCAACGTTTTGAGTTTCAGTCTGAATGAATAGTTGCAATGTGGCAGTTATTTGTTCAAATGTAAAGTATTTGTGGAATAGCATGATTTGGATCTTGACAGCATTAAGGAAAATAAATTTAAACTCATTGAGATGTTGTGTCAGACTTCTGGTTCTTCAATAGAGCATAGAAAAATACAACACTGGAATAGAGCATTTGTCCTCAATATTGTGCCAATCCTGCTGTCGGTTTATACTAAGTGCCTTTGTCGTGTGTGTTATCCATATCCCTCCATTCTGTTTATATTTGTGTGCCAATCCAAAAGCTTGTTAAACTCTACAAACTACCTGCTGTCACTGCTGTCCTGAGTAACCAGTTGTAAACAGTTTTTGTTTTAAATGCTGACACCTCACCACATAGGACAAGCTGTCAGGTAGGAGGTACAGAAGCCTGAAGGCACACACTCAGTGATGTAGGAACCACTTCTTTCCTTCTGCTATCCAATTCCTGAAAGGTAATTGAACTCATGAGGACTATCTCACTACTTCTTTGTATCCTATTTTTGCACTACTTAAACCTGATTCTGACCTTTAAACTTACCCCCTCTAACCTCAAAAGTATTTGTTGTGGTGTATAAGAGTTTACCCTATCTATCCCTCTCAGAATTTCGAAAACCTCTGTCAGGTCTTCCTTTAGGCCTCAATGCTGTGAAAACATTAAAAAATGGTAACATTTCAGATGTGGTTCTGAAAAAAGGTCCTCTGCCTGAACTATTATACTTACACTGTATCTTGTACTGTAGATACTGCCTGCTAATTGTTTGTAGCATTTTCTGTTTTTATTATAATGAAACTCTTGACATTTTTAATGAAAATTTTTAGTTTGGGGCTCTTCATCGTTCTTCAAAATGTAGAATATTTTACTTCACGTCAATTTGTATATTAAGGATATTTTAGAAGATCTCTAAAAACATTATTCATATTGTTTTTTATATTATAGTTAACAATAAATCTAAGTATTTTTCTTCTATCAATTTGCAGCAGCCGCTTTGTTTTCGTTCCTGGTCCGGAAGATCCAGGTCCAAGTTCTATCTTACCCAGGTAATCACTGGTTTTTCACATTTTTTTCAGTCTGACACCACAGTTCTTGGTGTTCCCAGTTTTGCTACTGCTTTTAATACCCATCCATTAGCTCAGCAGTGATGATGGGACTGAATGAATTCACAGCATTGCTGTCTGTTCTCAAACAGCATTATTGCTTCAGTCATCTGTATACTTTCCTGTGACAATTCATTCTTATTCTTGCCTTTCCAGTATTGCCTCGGCTTTCCTTCATTTCTTGTTCTGTTTTGTATGCAGAGTCATGAAAGGCATTCTACCTTTTTTTATTCCCATTCTTGAAATAGCCCAGATAGTCTTTTTATATTTTGACCTTTCCACTTAATCTCTAAAATGCTCTTGAAGGTGTTGAATTGAATGTACAGTAAAACATGATTGCCTTCAGTCCCTCAATGAAGGATTATTTTAATAGCTTCTCTTCATTTCTTTAAGACCTCCACTAGCTAACTACATTACAGAAGAGTTCAGTAAGAGAGTTCCATATTCTGTATTTACTACAAATCCCTGCAGGTAAACTTTCTCTATATATATATACATATATATCAGAATTTTACAGTGTGTTTGCCTTTTTGTTCAATAGCTTTTCACAGGAAAAATCAGACTTACTATGTGTTCATCATTTTTAGGATTCAGTACTGCACACAGGAGATTATAATTTTTCGTGAGGATCTGGTTAACAAGATGTGTAGAAATTGCATCCGATTTCCTAACAGTAATTTGGATATTCCAAACCATGTGAGTTAATCCTTTTCTAATGGAGTTAATGCTTATTGTATTTATTATCTTTGGTTATGACTGTAATCAGACCTTTCAATCCCATGATCCAAAGCACAGTGGTGTAGGTGTTAGCTTAACACTTTACAGCACCACTGATTGGCGTTCAATTCATGCTGCTGTCTGTCAGCATTTTCGTATGTTCTTGCTGTGACCAAGTGGGTATCTTCTGTGTGCTCCAGTTTCCTTCACATTCCAAAGACATAAGTTTTGGGCATGCTATTGAAACATAGAAAGCCTACAGCACAATACAAGCCTTTCGGCCCACAAAGTTGTGCTGAACATGTCTCTACCGTAGAAATTGCTAGGCTTATCCATAGCCCTCTATTTTTCTAAGCTCTATGTACCTATCCAAAAGTCTCTTAAAAGACCATATCATATCCGCCTCCACCACAGTTGCCGGCAGTCCATTCCACGCACTCACCACTCTCTGAGTAAAAAAAAACTTACTCCTGACATCTCCTCTGTACCTACTGCCCAGCACCTTAAACCTGTGTCCTCTTGAGGCAACCATTTCAACCCTGGGGGAAAAAGCCTCTGACTATCCACATGATCAATGCCCCTCATCATCTTATACACCTCTATCAGGTCACCTCTCATCCCCCATCGCTCCAAGGAGAAAAGGCCGAGTTCACTGAACCTATTCTCATAAGGCATGCTCCCCAATCCAGGCAACATCCTTGTAAATCTCCTCTGCACCCTTTCTATGGCTTCCGCATCCTTCCTGTAGTGAGGCAACTACGCTGACACTTGCAGGCTGCCTCCAGCACAGTCGGACTATGGTTGTGACGTAAACGACACATTTCATTGTACGCTTTGATGTTCCAATATATATGTGACAGGATGCTTAATTATTGAAAACCACTGTGCAGACAGTGTTCATGGAAATAACCTGGTGCCATTCCCTTTTCTCAGTTCCTTGGCTTCTGCTGCATCTGTTACCAGGATGAGGCTTTCCAGAACATCTCTCCTCCTTATTCAAAGAACAGCGTTTCCCTTCCCCCACCTTTGATGCTGCCCTCACACACATCTCCACCATTTTCCAGACAATTACCCTCACCCCATCTTCCTGTCGCCTTAACAGGGATAGAGTTCCTCTTGTCCTTGCCCACCATCCCATCATAAGCCTCCACATCCAATACATCCTTCCTTATCCCCCACCACACTTTCCGCTTTTTATGGGGGTTGCCCTCTCAGTGATTCCCTTGTCTAATTTGTTCCTCCTGGCACTTAGGACCACAAGCAGAAGAAGTGCTACTCCTGCCCATTCACCTCCTCCCTCATCTCCATTTGCGGCCCCAAATAGTCATTCCAGGTGAGACAGTGCTTCACTACCAATCTGTTGAGGTTGTCTTCTGTGTCTGGTGCTCCTGAGGTGGCCTCCTCTACATTAATGAGACCCGACATAGATTGGGGGACTGCTTTGTCAAGCACCTTTGCTCCATCTGCAAACAAGCAGGATTTCCTGGTGGCCAAACATTTTAATTCCAGTCCCCATTCCCATTCTAACATGTTGGTCCATGGCCTCCTCCTGTATGCCCTCTCATCTACAATTGAAACACATGAACTTTGTCAGTGAAATTGCTTAGACAACTTGGTGTAATGTAAACCTTGGTGACTGCATTGTGAAAGGAAATTAAGAAAATGGAGAAGTTCCAAAGAAGATATACGAGAATACTAGATCAGGAAATGAGTATTTGGTTCTTTAGTTAAGATTTCTCTAGTAGAGACATGGGGAAACCCAATGTAATTTTTGTTTTAATTTCTGGTGTTTTAAGTATTAAATGAAATCAATTTATTCATTGGAGCAGAAAACTAATTTCATCTTTGCATCAGCACATTTCCTATTTTTGTATTTATGATGTTTTCTTGCATCCTCTATTCTCCCTTGATCCTTATGGTTAGTCATTGTACCTCTGTCAAGTTCCATTGAAAAGCCATTAGTTTTTCAAAAATAGTCATTCAAGGTATGTGGGCTGTGCAGGCTAAGCCAGCATCTAATTGTCCATCCGTGGCTATTCTTGAGAAGGTGATGGCGAACTGCAATCTTTGAGGTGGACAATGGATAGAATTCCAGGATTTTGACCCTGTGACTGTGAAGGAGGAGCAATATATTTCCAAGTCATGAAGCTGTATGGCTTGGAGGGCACCTTCTAGCTGGTGGTGTTCCAGTGCTTTTTGTTGCCCTTGTCCTTCTCGTGGAAGAAGTTATGGATTTGGAAGGTGCTAATCTGTCTTGACGAGTTGCTGAAGTGCACGCTGAAGATGGTACAAATTGCTAGTGTTTGAGAATGGATGCCTATCAAACGGACTGCCGTGTCCTACATCCAAGTGGACAGTACACCCTATCCTCGTTATATGTGTCTTCAGACAATGCAGATTCAGAGTTATGCGTTGAACCTATTTCTACCAACTTCTCCTTATATGCGTCCAAAACTCTCAGTTATGCGAGGCTGCTGGGATGAGAAGCACCGCTGTTCCGCCAATACAAGTCATGTGTACACGCCTCACAGTTTCACTCCCGCCAGTCTCGCATTGGTTTTGGCAGTGTGTGGATATGCGATCTAGCGCATTAAAGCGTCTTATGTCAAGTCCTGGGCCATCAGCTAAGCGACAGAGAACTGCTTTAACACTTGAAAAAAAGTTGGAAATTATAAACAGGGCGGCGTCAGGTGAAGGTAACACAGCTCTGGGATGCTACTTCGGCCTGGGTGAGTCCACAATCAGAAACATAAAGAAAAATGCTGAGGAAATAAAAAGTGCAGTGATTGATTCATCACAAGTGTCTTCAAAGATTGTTACCAAAGTGTGTAACCCGATTATGACAGAAACGGAGAAAATGTTGAGTTTGCACATTGAGCATGAAACGAAGAAAAACAACACTCAGTTCCGATCATCTTCGTGTGAAAGCTTTGGAAATTTAATGGTTGTCTTTGTTCAGAGGGGAGTGAGGAAGTGTCAAGTGATATCGTTAGCTCTAATGCAAGTAGGAGAAGTTTGTTAATTGTCACAGGCTTCACAACTTAGGTGTGCATGGTGAGTAAGCTAGTGCTGACCACGAAACTGCTTAACGCTACCCTTTGCAGTTGTGGGCTATGATAGCTGAGTTAGGCATCACACCAAAGCAGGTGTTTAATGCAGATGAGACCGGGCTTTTTTGGAAGCGTATGCCGAAACACACTTAAATAAGTAAGGATGAAAAGACGGCGTCAGGTTAACATTTTATGGTTTATTACGTTGAATATTACTTTAAATTGATGAAATATAATATGAATGTTGCCTTGTGGTTCTGCTTTTGTGTCGTATTGTTATGAAAATGTGAATTAATTACAGATAAAACATATTTAGGAAGCCGTCCAGAATACATCCCTATTTTCTCCATTTAAATAATTGTTCACATTATGCGGTTCCCATACTATGCATCGACTGCAAGGAACTTATCCCCCGCATATAACGAGGATAGGGTGTATTCCATCATACCCCTGATGAATCTTGTAGATGGTGGACAGGCTTTGGGGAGTTAAGAGGTGATTTGCTTGCTGCAGGATTCCTCCAGTCGAGTTTATTGTCATGTGCACACGTCTGAGTATGTACAAGTACAGAGGAAAGCTTAACTTACAGCAGCATCACAGGCACATTGCGACATATAAACAGCCTTTTCCTGTACACACACTGTACACGTCTACCCCAGTTCATTTCCTCAGACCTTAGCCTTAGTTTTGCTTTCCCCCTGCTGAATACATTCAACATTTTGCAATTTTATTTCTGGTTTGTAGGGACAAAATTGGTACTACTGTAGTTGTAAAAAATTTGGTCTGCAGTTGTGTCAAAGTATAACAAAAAATAGTTTTCTGGGACAGTACAAAAGTAACCCCTCTCTTTATTGTTATCTTTATAGTTTGTGAAGACCATCGTTGCACAAAGCCATCTGACACCACTGCCACTGTATGTTAGTCCAGTCTACTGGGCATATGATTATGCTCTTTGTGTGTACCCAGTACCAGACCTGCTTGTATTTGCTGACAAATATGATCCATTCAACATTGTCCATACAGACTGCATCTCTGTCAATCCTGTAAGCACTATTATGTAACATTCTTGCCATGTTTTACACAGAATTAAATTCTGGAAGTCTAACTGGTCAGAAGAATTGTTTAAAAATGTTAAAATTTCTTTCTAATGAGGTGAAAATTTGTTTCAATATAACTGGCAAAATATCTTGATGATTGTTGAGCATGAATATTTTAAAGAAAGCTATTTTGTCCACATTTATAATGCATGTTTCCTTCCTTAATTTTCCTTCCCCCTTATTTATGCTTATCCTTAGTTCATAATGATAACATTCTTTTCAGTGAGATTTTCAATCACAACAGCATAATTTGAGCAGTTAGCTTGTGGGGGTTAGGAGCTTAGAACTTTTGGGAAATGAAAGGTTGAGTCATTCACATACCATTTTGTTTACATTGAGTTGTCTGGAAGTAAATTTGAGGAAAGACGTAAAACAAAGGAAAGGATTGGAAAGGAGGATAATGAAAACCCAAGTAAACAGTTTTTAATGTTTTAAATTAAACATTTCCTCGATCTTTTCCTCTTTTTAAGTGTGTGTTTAAAATCACACTTAAATGACAATTGTTTTACTTATAACTGTACATCTTTCATGCAAGTTTATTTATTTTAAGGGCTCATTTCCACGCAGTGGTTTCTGCTTCAAGGTGTACTATCCCTCAAGTAAAACTGTGGAGGACAGGTAATAGAGAAACTGTTAAATATATTCTTCCTAGTGGCATTGGACATAGTGCAAGAAGGTTTTTAAAGTTAATGTAAAAGAATTTGTGAATATGTAACGTAAACCTGTAAATTATTTTGCTTAATACAAATGAAAGTCAAGTCTGCTTTGGATTCAGCTGCTGGATTTTAAGAGAAAGTGCACTTGACATCATCCCTTCCTGCCCTTGTACCTCTCCAAAGGCAGGTCTGCTGTTGCCTTGAAAGATATTGTCTTGTCTCCTATCCCAGTAATCCCCAGCTGTGATAGGTGATGTGCTATTGTCAAAAACAACTATTACGTAATCAACCAGAGGACTAGTCCGTGGCCTCATAAACCGTCTTCATCGTTTTATTATTGTGCCTGACCTTCATTGTAACTTAACTTCTGAGCCCTGCATAGTATCCATAATCCAGTGCTCTCCCATATAACCATATAACAATTACAGCACAGAAACAGGTAAGTTCGGCCCTTCTAGTCCGTGCCGACGTTTACACTCACATAGTCCCACTGACCCGCACTCAGCCCATAACCCTCCATTCCTTTCCTGTCCATATACCTATCCAATTTTACTTTAAATGACAATACCGAACATGCCTCTACCACTTCTACTGGAAGCTCATTCCACACAGAATGAGCAATAATGTGCAAACATTTGTTAGTCTTAAACATATCATTGATTGACCATTCCCAACTTGGAGTTAGGAAATAGCTATCACCTACTCCTAAAGGGCTGACCCATTTACTTCTACTGACTACTCCTAAATGGCAGCAGGCTGAGGGTAGCAGACACCAACAGAATCAACAAACTCATTTGTAAGACCAGTGATGTTGTGGGGGTGGAGCTGGACTCTCTGACGGTGGTGTCTGAAAAGAGGATGCTGTCCAAGTTGCATGTCATCTTGGACAATGTCTCCCATCCACTGGTTAGGCACAGGAGTACATTCAGCCAGAGACTCATTCCACCAAGGTGTAACACTGAGCGTCATAGGAAGTCATTCCTGCCTGTGGCCATCGAACTTTACAACTCCTCCCTTGGAGTGTCAGACACCCTGAGCCAATAGGCTGGTCCTGGACTAATTTCCACTTGGCATTATTTACTTATTATTTAATTATTTATGTTTTTATATTGCTTTATTTCTTCACTATTCTTGGTTGGTACGGCTGTAACGAAACCCAATTTCCCTCGGGATCAATAAAGTATGTCTGTCTGTCTGTCTGTTCTCCTGGGATTACAATCTCTTCTGTTGCAGACTTTTCCTGCCAACTTTATATAAAAAAAATCTGATAATGATATTTTATGCTAGGAATATAAGCTCCACATCTAATTACTTCTTTACATGCAGTATTGATGCTCAAGTTTCATGTATCATCTGGGAAGACGCATGTCCAGGTGATAAAGACCTCTGGCTACAAACCTTTGAAACAACATGGAGGAACCTGTGTCACACTGGGGAAATGGGGATGGGGGGAAAAATTCTGTGTAATTGGAAGTGGTTATCTGAAGTAACTAACTGTAATTATATTTGTGACTATTGATTATTCTATAATTAGTATATGAAATTCTGGAGCATACAATATCAGGTTTCCACAACTGTCAAAAAGTATACGGTCCATCTCTCTGACCCCACACTTTAGAGGATGACCGGCAGTCACTCTCCAGGAGACTCTAGCCCTTCTCATAACTGCTTCCCGTGTCTTTCTGTTTTCTCTGTTCCCCCCCCCCCCCCACACACTTCTCGGGGATTTTCCTCCCTATTGACCTGCAAATTACCACAAGTAACAGAAAGTATGCATTTTCTGCAATTTTTGCTCTGTCCGCAATTCAACAACAATATTTTTGCAGTTGCTGCAATTTAGCTACAGCCTTAGATCTAACAAAGAATAGATCATGATACTCTTGTTATACCTTGTGATTTTATTCAGCAGGTTCAGGCAGCTCCATAGAAATGAACAAACATTTCAGGCTGAGACCCATCTTCATGAAGAAGACTGTTCGTTAATTTCCATGGATGCTGACTAATCTGAGTTCCTCCAACATTTTGCAACATAGCAGAAATTTGTGTCTACGATTTTATTGGTTTTTTTTTCAAAACACTTCACTGACTAGATTTTCCTTTCTTTTCAGTAAACTTCAGAATCTTTGAGTGTGAATTTCAAGAGATTGGAAAAGTATGGACATTGCAGAACTATGTTTGCACATCAGCATCTGGAGATAATATTGATGATTTCATGTTTATTTGTATATATTTATATTGATGCTTTTTAAATAAATTAAATATTAGAATTTGTGCCTAAGTTTTTTTTGTGGATTATTGAGAACTCTCTTTACTTTTGTGAGCTTGGTGTAATCATTTTCCTTTAAAATTTCATTTTATTTTAATTGTGAACATTTTTCTTATTTAAATTATATAAATATTTTGCCCGTTTGTTGTGGTTTTAGTTTTTAAAAACTCTGTAATGCACAAAGAGAAAATCTGCAGATGCTGGAAATCCAAGCAACACACACAAAATGCTGGAGAAACTCAGCAGGCCAGGCAGATTCTATGAAGAGAGTACACTTGACACTTTGGCCTGAAGTGTCGACTGTACTGTTTTCCATAGATGCTGCTTGGCCTGCTGAGTTCCTCCAGCATTTTGTGTGTGTTGTCTGTAATCCATAAACTATATTTCCTATAATTACACTTAAAATAGTTAAAAATACTGATTAATGAGTAAAAAAACACTGAAACTTGTAAATGGCACAAATACGCTGTGTTCATAATATAGGTTTCACTTGACCAATTAAAGTGCTCTATTCTGAACTAAAGATTTTTTAAAGAAGTAATATTTGCAGCCTTTTCTGCTTTAAAAGAAGTTTTGTAGTTGAATTTTTCTTGACACTAAAGATGCTAGATTTCTCTATGAAAATTAACTTGTCTCAAATATCAGCTTCATTCAATCAAACAATACAATTTCAATAAATGGCCATCACTATTTCATAACCAATCATAGGTAAGTGCTATTTATTTAGGAAGCTATTTATTACAGGCAGTTCAACATATTGTTAGATGGATTTTAAATTAGTTCCTTAAACATACAAAACAGTTTTATAATTAGGTGCCAGTACAATAATAAGATTTATGGCTTTTCAACATGTATACTTCTACCCAAAAGATGCATCCTAATTTGGAGGCCTTACTGAAGATCTACAAATGAATGAAATTGTAGAAACTGTATAAAGATTAGTTCACTTGGACAGAAGCTAATTCTAAAGGTGGATTTTGTTCCTGGTGCAATATTTTCTAAGCTAAATCTTGATAAGTCAAAATGCACTGAAAATTTAAAAATATTTTGTGCTAAATTAAATTCCAAAAGTAACTATTAAACTGAAAATAAGTATTATAATATTGAATTTGATTCCAAAGTATATATCAGCAACTTAAAACTTGTTGATTTGATAAAGTTTCAGGAAACTGATGGTAACCTGCTGAATAAGTAGAGACTTAGATGGTGACAGATTTGTACTTTGATAATAAAGATACTTTGAACAGATGTCCAAAAAAGGACCACAATAGCTGTAAGGTTGTTACATGATCTTTTTTTAGTCTAAGGGATAAATGAATGTTTGAATAATTTTATAGATTGAGCCCAACTGCTGAATGCTTAGTATATGCTAATCTGCATGTAGATCATTTTCCTTTCCGTAACTTGAGTTACTTTGTGCTAGGCTCTGTCAGATTTTACCTCCCAGGAGATGAGCCAGGGTCTAACCAACCCATAGTACCTGCAGTAAACGACTTGAAGGGAGAAGTTGTTGCTTAGAGCTTGATTTCCAGCCAGAATCAGTGATCTTGTTTCCATATCATTGTGGTGCAGAGCCAGTTATACACTTTCTAACTGTATAATATAAATACCAAAGCTAAACCTGATCTGAACCTCCTAGGATACAGAGGTTTCCTATTGCAGGCACCAATTGCATATTGTAAGGCCGCCTGTTCCCAGTCAGGTTTTGTTTGGCATTTTCTCCATGGCAACCACAATGGAGCACAGCGTCGTGTTCCTGTCGTCTTCCGCAGTAACAAATTAATCCCTGAGGCGTAATATATATTGAAGGCCTAAAGTACGATTCTGTGAGCCTTAAATAGCTTAATGGAATGTTTCAGATGACCTGATAATTACTGAGAAGTTGGAGAAAGTGGTTTCGTTGAAGGTTTGTGGTCCACCCTGTCCTTGACGTCATCGGCGTGCGCCGTGACCGGCGGAGGACGCCGGGCTCGCGTTGAAGCATGGCGGCCTCGTCCAAACTGGAGGAGCTGGAGTTAACCCGCGAGGAGGTGGACCGCTTCTCTAAAGCGCTGAAAGATGAAAAGTTCAGAAAACTGCTCTCGGATTATGCGGAGGAAATCTCTAAACCAGAAAATAAGAAGAAATACGAGGAGGAAATAACCCAGCTGGAGAGGGAAAGAGGAGTGGATGTGAAGTTTGTGCACCCCAACCCGGGCCATGTCCTGAAGACCAGCGTTAACGGTGACAAAAAATGTTTCATTAACGTCTGCAGCAACGATCTGATAAATAAACCCGCTTGCGAACCGGCAAAGGGCAATGACGGGGCACTGGGGCAGCAGTGGTCTCTGCCCTACAGCCTCACGCCTGGGAGGGAAGATCTGGGTGCAGAGGGTAAAAAATATCTGATTTATGATGTGGTGTTTCACCCAGACACTCTGTATATGGCAGACAGGAATAAGAAGTTTAGAAAAATGGTGGATGAGATTTCACTGGACGCGATAGAGAAGCAATTAAATGCAAAGCTGGATTTGAGAAATGTTAAAACTTTGAAACTAAAATATAAGGGGTTGCCCCACTCTGCTGTTATCCGCAAACCATTTCCTGGTGGCCCTAAGGAAATTCCAGAAGACAGTCCTTTCCGGTTCCCTTATCCCTACGAGCTTCCAAAATCAGAAAAGGCCACTCGAAGCGATATCAAGAATAAAAGTACGACTGAGAGATCAAACGCCTTTGGGAAGGATCAGAATAAGGAAATGCAGGACAACAAATTTACTCAACCTAAATACTCCATTGTTTACCGATCACCTTTTGACTTGCAAGATTATCGATATGCCCGCGATGCTGTCCCGAGTACCAGACCTAAAGAGCTTGTGGTGACTATTGACCTTCCTCTGCTTAATTCTGTCGAGAATGCTAGTTTGGATGTGACCGAAAAATTGTTATGCTTGGAGACGCAGAAACCAGCTTACAAACTTGATTTGACCCTCCCATACCCGGTAGATGAAAATCAGGGGTCAGCTAAATTTAACAAATCCAAGAGACAGCTTGTAGTTACTTTACCTGTTGTTCCTGCAAAGCAAGTCCTAGAACTGGGAAAATCCCACGATAGTGACTTTGAGCCAGCAGGGAAGGACAGTGAATCCGTGGAGAATGAGCAGTCAGTACTGATACCAGAAATGAATAAATGTGAAGGAGCTTCCCAAGAGAAAAATGGAGAAAGTGATACAGCTTGTATAAATTACAAAGATGGGTGTAAGGATTTTAATCGGGAGCAATCTCAAACTAATGAACACCTTGGATTCAGCCACATTACAGCATCCATCACATCAAATGTGAAAGTAACTACTTCTAGTACAAGTAACCATTTTCTGAAGACAAATGATGTGATTGTTCCTCCCCAAAATGTCTCAGAAGTGGATTCAGGACAGAAGAACCTCCCTGAGGAAGTTGCAGTAACTTATAATGATAAAAGTTATGTGGAAAAGCATTGCAAAAGTACAATAGATGGGCAAATGACTGAGCACCCACAAGTAAATTCATCTGAAAATACCAAATCCTGCTCAGAAGACTCTTTAAAGGGAAATGAAGCTGTGTGTCCAGATTTCCATTACCATCAAAATGAAAACTCGGTTACATTTATACTGCAAGTGAAAAACATCAATGAAAATAGTTTGAAATCTGTTCTTCATACCCACAATTATAACATAACTTTTGGAACAACACACTCCGATACCTTATATTCGTTGATTATTCAATTTCCATCTGAACATCAGTTGGACACCAGAGAGAGCAGACTGTACCTATCAAAAGACAATGCCACAGTGGTATTAATGAAGTCATCGGAAAGCCGAGGTTTGTGGCAAAGCTTTTGTGCTGGAAGTACACACAACTCATTGCAGGTAACCTTGCCAACCCAAAATGTCATCTGTCATGAAAACATGGCTTTACATTCGTTTGCTTTCCCTCTTTAATCTTTAAAGTGATCTGACTTTTTTCTTAGAATATTTACTGAAAACATTATAATTCAGCTTGAGTTGGGTATTTTTGGGGACAAGCTAGTAGTTGGGTTATTAAAAGATGAATTTTGCTTTCAAGTACCTAAACATAAAATATTTAAAGAATGACTTGGTAGAAATAATGCACAGTGGAATAGTATATTTACTTTTAAAGAAATGTGTTTTGGACGTGTTATTTGATAACTTTATTCTTGCAGTTATTATGACATATCTAATTGATAATTAGTATTTACGAAAATAGATCCCCCGGATATTAAAGTTACCTTTTAGAGTCTAGACCGAATAGCTAGGATTCAGCATTGCTTTCATAGTATTGTAGAAGAATCCAAAGACGGAGAAGTCAACATTGGAATGAGAAAATAGTGTTGCTTATATAACTTATGACGATTTCACTTGGGAGCAATCACAAAACAGTGAACAACTTGAACTGAGCTACAATGCAACATTTGTTGTGTCAGATGTTAAAATAACTGGATCAATTTCAAATAATCATTGCATTGAGGGAGACATTGGATTGCGTCAAGCGAAAGAGAGTTTAAAAAAAGTGAGTGGGGCTGGTTGGCACATTTTGCACACCACAGTTCCCGGGGAGACAGATTGCGTAGTGGGAGAGAGAATTTAAAAAAAAGCAAGCGGGCAGTTGATATGTTTTGAACACCGCAGCTCCCAAGGAGACATTGGACTGCACATAATTAGGCACTTGACAAAATCCAATAAAAGGTTAATTTTAAGTGGAGTGGACCAGTGTTAGAGTGGAGAGTTGAGGTTTTGGCTCAGCGAGGAGAGGCGTAAACCATAAGATTTTCTGATTAATAATTCTTTCTTATTGCACATTTAGAGTGGTGGGGATGCGAGGGAGGATAGTGGAATGCTCTTGCAGGATGTGGGAAGGCAGGGAGATAACCAGTGTTCCTGATGACTACACCTGTGTGAAGTGCAACCAGCTGCAGCTCCTAACACTCCACATTGGAGCTGGCACTGGATGAACCCCTGATCATTTGGGAGGCTGACGGATTGATAGGACATACAAATAAAATGAAGTGAAGCATTTTATGTTTCAGAAAAAACTTACACATTTCATTGAACACCAAACACTGAACACAAAGCGTGCTTAAAACTCTTAAGTAACTATGTCATCACGACAGACCCACCTCTTAAAGTGAACCCCAACTCAATGTCAGTTTTTGTAAATTATGTGTTTATATTATCCTACGGATGCACTCAGGGTGCAGGTCACAGGTAACTGGGTGACCATCAGGATGGGGAAAGGGGTAAGCATCTAGCACAGAGTATCCCTGTGGCTGTTTCCCTCAACTGCAGGTATACTGCTTTGGGGATGACCTAACAGAGGAAGGCCACAGCAGTCAGATCACTGGCAGTGATTCTGGCTCTGTAGCTCAGAAAGGAAGTAGTGATAGGGGATTTGTTGATTAGGAGGACAGAGAGGAGGTTCCCAGATGGTATAAAAACACAAAATGCTGGCAGAACTCAGTAGCATCTATGGGAGGAGGTAGTGACGACGTTTCGGGCCGAAACTCTTCATCAGGAGCGAAGTAACATGGGATGGTCGAGGGGGGGATAAGAAGTGGGGGGAGGGATGAAGTAGAGAGCTGGGAAGTGATAGGCTGGAGGGAAATGGGCTGGGGGAAGGTGGAGAATTATGGGAAATAAAAAAGAAAGAAAGGTAGGGCTGGGGGGGGAGATTATAGTGAGGGGGGAAAAGAGAGAGAAAGAGAACCAGACTAAAATTATAGATAGGGATGGGGTAAGGGGGGGGGGGCAGGGGTATCAACGGAGGTCTGTGAGTTCAATGTTCATGCCGGCAGGGAGGAGGCTACCTAGTCGGGAGCTCAAGAATGAAATTATGAGAGCTAGAAAGGGGCATGAAAAGGCCTTGGTGAGCAGGATTGAGAAAAACCCCAAGGCATTCTACAAGAATGTGAAGAGCAAGAGGATGAGCCGTGTGAGAATAGGACCAATCAGGTGCGATTTGGAGGAGGTAGCGGAGGTACTTAATGAATACTTTGCTTCAGTATTCACCAGTGAAAAGGACTGTGGGGATGACTTATAGCAGACTGAAATGCTTGAGTGTATAGACATTAAGAAAGAGGATGTGCTAGAGCTTTTTAAATTAGATAAGTTACTGGCTGCGGCTGAGATGCACCCCAAGCTACTGTGGGAAGTGAGGGAAGAATTTGCTGAGCCTCCGTTGATGATCTTTGCATCTTCAATAGGGACCGGAAAAGTACCAGAGGATTGGAAGGTGTTCAAGAAAGGGAGTAGAGATAACCCAGAAACTTATAGACCAGGGAGTGGTGGGCAAGTTGTTGGAGAAGATCCTGAGAGACAGGATTTATGAGCATTTGGGGAGACATAATCTGATTAGTCAGCATGGCTTTGTCAAGGACAGTTCATGCCTTACAAACCTGATTGAGTTCCTTGAGGATGTAATAAAACACGTTGATGAAGGTAGAGCAGTAGATACAGTGCATATGGATTTCATCAAGGCATTTGATAAGGTTCCCTATGCAAGGCTCATTCAGAAAGTAAGGAGGCCTCGCTTTGTTGACCCAGAATTGGCTTGCCCAGAGAAGGCAAAGGGTGGTTTTAGATGGTTCGTATTCTGCATGGAGGTTGGTGACCAGTGGTGTTCCTCAGGGATCTGTTCTAAGACCCCCTCCTCTTTGTGATTTTTATAAACGACTGAATGAAGAAGCCGAAGGTTGGGATATAAGTTTGCTGATGACACAAAAGTTGGAGGTGTTGTGGATTGTCTGGAGGGTTGTCAGAGGTTACAGCGGGACATCGATAGGATGCAGATCTGGGCTGAGAAGTGGCAGATGGAATTCAACCCAGATTAAGTGTGAAGTGGTTCATTTTGATAGGTCAAATTTGAAGACAGGATATAATATTAATGGTAAGACTCTTGGCGGTGTGGAGGATCAACGAGATCTTGGAGTCCGAGTCCATAGGAGGCTCAAAGTTGCTGCGCAGGTTGACAATGTTGTTAACAAAGCGTATGGTGTGATGACCTTCATTAACCGTGGGATTGAGTTCAAGATCTGTGAGGTAATGTTAAATCTATATAAGACCTTAGTTAGACCCCACGGAGTACTGTGTTCAGTTCTGGTCACCTCACAACAGAAAGGAAGTAGATACTATAGAGAGAGTGCAGAGGAGATTTACAAGGATGTTGCCTGGATTGGGGAGCATGCCTTATGAGAATAGGTTGAGTGAACTCGGCCTTTTCTCCTTGGAGCGACAGAGGATAAGTGGTGACCTGGTAGAGGTCTATATGAGAGGTATTGATCGTGTGGATAGCTAGAGGCTTTTCCCAGGGTTAAAATAGCTAACATGAGAGGGCATAGTTTTAAGGTGCTTGGAAGTAGCTACAAGGAAGATGTCAAAGGTAAATTTTCCCACACGGTTGTGAGTGTGTGGAATGCACTACCAGCAACGGTTGTGGAGGTGGATTCAATAGACTCTTAAGAGACTCTTAGGTGTGTACATGGAGCTTAGAAAGATAGAGGGCTCTACAGTAGGGAAATTCTAAGCAGTTTCTGGAGTAGGTTACATAGTTGGCACAACATTGTGGGCCGAAAGACCTGTATGGTGCTGTAGATTTCTCTGTTCTAGTATCTTTCCTGTAATACAATGGGCTCTTGTTCATGAAGCAGCTTCATGTGCGGCATCTTGTCAAAGGCCTTCTGAAAATCCAAGTAAGCTACATCCACTGACCCTCCTTTGTCTATCCTGCCTGTTATTCCAACAGATTTGTCAGGTAAGATTTCTCCTTCAGGAAACCATGCTGACTTTGATCGATTTTTATCCTGTACCTCCAAGTACCCTGAAACTTCATCCTTAATAATAGGCTCTAACATCTTCCTAACCACTTAACTCAGCCAACTTGCCTATCCCTATTGGCTAGCTTACCTTCATATTTCATCTTTTCTGTCCTTATGGCTTTTTTTAGTTGTGTTCTGTTGGTTGTTAAAAGCTTCCTAATCCTCTAGTTTCCCACTAATTTTTGTTATATTCTTTCTCTTTTCCTTTTATGCTGTCAGTTACTTCCCTTGTCAGTCATGGTTTTCACAAACTCACTTTAAAATACTTCTTTGGGAAGTAGCTATTCTGCACCTTCTCAATTGCCCCAGAATCTCTAGCCATTGCTGTTCTGCCATCATCCCTACTAGTGTCCCTTTTCAGTCAACTTTGACAAGTTCCTGTCATGCTTCTATAATTTCCTTTACTCTGCTGTAATACTGATGCATCTGACTTTACCTTTGCCTTCTCAAACTGCAGGGTGAATTCTGTCCTATTATGATCACTCCCTCCTTAGGGGTTCCTTTATATTGAGCAAACAGTTTCAGAGTATTGAGTTTGCCTTTATGTGTATGGAGTACAATTATATATCTAATGGTTGTATTAATCAACTATAGCCATAAGGGACCAAAAACATTTTCATTTAGTCATTGGTTACACAGGACCCACTGTGGACTTTATAATGGTGCTATGAATCCATTAGTCTCTAGGAAGCTAATTGTGTTGGCCTTGAGTCATTGAGGACAAACGAGAAAGGTTGCAAATGCTGGAAATCAAAGTAATGCACACAAGATGCTGGAGAAACTCAGCAGGCTGGGCAGAATCTCTGGAAAAGAGTAAACAGTCAACATTTCAGGCTGAGATCCTTTGTCAGGGCAGATGAAGGATCTCGGCCCGAAACATCGACAAATTACTCTTTTCCATTGATGCTGCTTGGCCTGCTGAGTTCATTCGTTAAGTCATTAACGTTTGTTTCAGGAGAATTATTTTGTAACATTAAATGTACATTCAAGTATCTGCCTTTGTCAGATGTTCTCTGTTAATCATGTGAACATGAATTGTTCTTTTTGTTCAGCACAAGTTGTTTGTAACTTCAGAAAATGCTGATCAATTCCTGAGTACATCCTTAAAGGAAGCAGACCCCGCTGATCCAACTGAGAAATGTTCGGCAGAGTTGAGGGTGTCAGAAGTCTATGAAACTGGTCTGGTTATTTACTCAAAGGTAAGCTATGTAGAACTACAGAAAGAAAACCAGCATTTATTAAACTATACTCTCAAGCACAAGAAAGTATTTATACTCTTGCTATCCATCCATTGTGAGAAACTTTACAGAAAACCTTTGGAAATTATTTCACAGAGCAGAAATAGATTGTTCCTTTTAAAGTTCAGTGGAGGTTGTTCTACCTCCACTCTCTATTCTTAAATAACTTTTTCCACACTGTTTCAATTTTGTTCAAAGTTGATTCCTGGTTGTCTTTATATCTCATTTAGGTGCCCATTATTTTTGTGTGTAACTGCACTGTCATTTTTAGGTAGCTTTATTGCTGAGCTTGTTACAGCTGAACCTGGATGTAAACTCATCAACATCCAGGCAGATATTGTTTTAAAGAAGATTATGATTACGAGCCAGTTTTTTTGAACCAAGGATGTTTGCAGGTGTATTCTATCACTTGGCTGATCGCATTTAGCACAGTGTAACCTAACTCCCAGCTCTTACGATTTTGCATTAATAATTTTTTTTCTTACTAATTCCATTTCTGGACACCAAAGCTTTCTCAAAATATTTGGCATTTAACCCACATTAACCTCATGCCTTGTCATCCATGGTAATTTGACTTTCTGTAGAAAAAAAATAATTGTTACTGAAAGTATAAAAACAGGTCATGTGAAATTGTTTAACAATTGAGTATTTTCTATTTTTGTAAAATAGCAAAAGGTCTAATTAAGAACATAATGATCCAGAATTTATGGTCAACAGTGAAGTGATTGCACTGCCACAGGAGCCCACAAAGATTTGTAATCCATGTGATGTGGATTCATTCTTCTTTATGTCAATTACTGTCAGGAATAAGTTCATGGACTCCATGGCCCCAGCAACAATGATGTGTTCAGGAAGACCAAGAAGACAATCACATCGATAAGTTCTTATTGTTAGCAAACTAGAAAGTAAAAAGCAATTATTTTTATTTCAGGTTTTCTGCTATTTCGCTGGAAACTGAAAGAAAAGAGTATTCATGTCAGATGAAGCAGGAAAGGAAATATTAACTTAAAATATCATGCATTTTTTGAAACATATTCTTAAGGGGCTTTGCTGGGTAGATACAGAGCTATTCTCTCCTTGGCAATGATGTCTCAGCCCTAAGAAGAGAGCTTGGCCACTTAAACAGAAATGAGAAACAATTTCTTCAACTAAAGGATGGTGAATCTATGGAATTCATTGGCTAAGAGGGTGTTGGAGGCCCAGTCCCTGAGTGTATTTACGGCCGGGAATAATATCTTTTGAGATATTAAGGTAATCAAGGGTATATGGGGTAAGTGTATTCGCATTATGGTCTGGTATGGCAACTTGAATGCGCAGGAATGTAAGAGGCTGTAGGGAATCATGTATTCTGCCCAGTATCTCATGGCTACATCCCTCCCCACCAGTGGTAATAACTATAGGAGGTGCTGCCTCAAGAAGGCAACATTTTCATCTAAGATTCCCACTACCTGAGCCATGCCATTTTTTTACAGTTGCCATTAAGCAGTAGATTCAGTAACTTAACCCCCACAACACTAGATTAAAGAACAAATACTTCCCTTCAACCATTCAGTTCTTGAACCATCTGGCAAATTCCTAGTTACGACAATTTAGCAACACCATGAACACTTTGACCATTTTGAACTAAAATGGACATTTGTTGGAATTGTGTTTTCTTGTAAAAATTGTGTACGATTTATTTAATCTTTTAATTTATGTTTTACTTTTGAATGCTACTTATAATATGCTTTGTGCAAGGTCTAGAAGGCTATTGATTTATTGTTGGGGGGAAATGATGGTATTGAATGCTGAGTTGTAGTCAATAAAGAGCATCTTGACGTTTACATCTTTGCTGTCCAGATGTTCCAGTACTGCTGGTGTCATCTTGTTCTCAGAAACCTTTGGCCTGTGTTGGAAGACCTTTTAGAAATAAGTGCCATTTCCCTGCTTTTAATCCACTATGTACAGATGTTACCTTTTCTAGTTCATGATCAGTTCCATTTTCAAAGATCCAGCTGAATCTTCTTCTAGCTCCTTTTCTAATAGCGCAGTCTAGATTTGTATTAAGTTTGTATTCTTGGCAATACAATTGTCATCTTATAATCATTGGTTAGTTTTAAACAGCATTATTTCTAAAACTGTCCTCAAAGCCAAAGGATACAAGTTGTAAAAAGCAATATGACACCAGCTACTAAGGAACAAATCACATGAAGTCATAGAAAAATACAGCACAGAAACCGGCTTTTTGGCCCACCTAGTCCATGCTGAACCATTTAAACTGTGTAGTCCTGTTGATCTGCATCTGAACCATCGCCATCCATACCCCTACTGTCCCTGTACTGATCCAGACTTCTCTTAAGCAGCTCATTCCACACTCTCATAACTCTGAGTTAAGAAATTTCACCTCATGTTCCCCTTAAACTTTTCATCTTTCACTCTTAACCTATGATCTCTAATTGTAGTCCCACCCAACCTCAGTGGAAAAAGCCTGCTTATATTTACCCTTTCTGTACCCCTCATAATTTTGTATTACTTCTATCAAATATCTCCTCAATCTTCTACGTTCCGAGGAAATAAAGCCCTAACCTATTGAATCATTCTCAGGCCTCCAGCAGCCTTGTAAATTTTATCTGCACTCTCTTTCAACTTTATTTACATCATGTAGGTAGGTGACCAAAACTACACACAATACTCCAAATAAAGCCTCGACAATGTCTTATACAACTTTGATATAATGTAACATCTCATCTCCTGTTATTACTACTTTGAGTTATGAAGGCCAATGTGCCAAAAGCTTTCTTTACAATCCTTTCAACCTGTGATGCCACTTTACTGAATTATGGTGCTGTATTCCCAGATGCCTTTGTTCTGCAGCACTCATCAGTGCCTTACTGTTCACTGTGTAAGACCTACCTTACTTGGTCCTATGGAAATGCAACACCTCATACTTGTCTGCATTAAATTCCATCTGTCATTTTCAGCCCATTTTATCAGCTGGCCTAGATCTCACTGCAAGCTTAGATAGTCTTCCTTGCAGTCCACTGCACCCCTGATCTTGGTGCCATTCACAATTTGCTGTTCAATTTAGCCACATTATCATCCAGATGACAAACAGCAATGCACCCAGCACCGATCCCTGCTGCACTCCACTAGACACAGGCTTGTGGTTAGAGAAGCAACCATCTATGACCACTCTTTGGCTTCTCCCACAAAGCTAATGTCTAATCCAATTTACTGCCTCATCTTGAATGTACACTCAAATGTAATACATCTGTCCTTTGATCAGCAATAAAACAGTAAAACAGCTCCTTGTAAATTTGAAATGGATCAGTGGCGATATTTGAAACAAGTTTAACTACTATTTTAAAATACAAATTTAGATAAATATTGTGGTTTTGTAGTTTCAGCAGCAAGAGAAGGATGAAATCACCTCTCGTGCATGTGATCTGAATCACAATACAGCTGGCACTGCTCCATCAAACCTTCAGCAACACAGAGAGGAAATTGGCTTGACTGAATCTACTGCAAGTGACAAAAAGACAGAGAAGGATACATCATTGTCAGATGATGGTGTTGAATTTGTGTCTAATCAACAAGATGAACTGGTTATCCTGTCAGAGAATTGTGATGATTCTGTACATTTACACAATTCATCAGAAGGAACAAGGGTAATTTCGAAGCTTGGAGTGGACCAGGTATCTGAAAGTGGCTGCATTCCCACTGATGGGAATGAGCTTATTAAGGAAATTGAAATTGAAAGTCAATCATCCTTAGACCTTGATGTACTGCAAGCAGAGGATCCAATATCTCTGAATAATGAGTCCTCAGCCACTTCTGTGTGTGCAAAAAGGGAGGCTGTTGATAATGAGTTTCTTGATGAAGATGACCTTCCGGCTGATCAAATGAATGACAATCATTCAGAGTTTGTTAAAGAAACAGCTTCATTCCAAGTTCTGGAGGAAATTGATCATGCTGATAAAAGTGTTAAGGTTATTTGTGACCATACAACACATTCTGCATTCATCTTTCAGAATACTGAACTTTATCAGTTAGATTAAAGAAATACTTTTATTTATAAATGTACAGTGTTATTGTACAATAAAATGTAAGTTTGTTTAGAATTGTAATGTGTGTTATTTTAAAATTCAGAAGAATGCATTAGAGATTTATTTCTTGAATCACATAAAATTTATGATGCAAAAGGAGACCACTTGGCCCATCTTGTCTGTGTCAGACAAGAAATAACTACCCAGCTTAATCCCATCTTCCAGCGCCTTATCCATGGCTCTGTAGGTCATAACTTGTAATGCTCCATCCAAGTACTTTTTAATATAGTGGAAATCCTTCTAGCAGACCCCCACCATGTCTAAGCAAAAAACAAATGGTGAAAGATCTTTTTCCAAATGCCCACTGGTTTGTAGAGTTAGGTGCATGAAAATGAGTCCTTTGGGCCACTGAGTCTAAACCTTATCACCAATTTACACGAGTCCCACATTCCTAACAATGACCCCAGATTCTATCATCTACACAGGCAGAACCAAGGTTTATAACAAGCAACTAACCTATCAACACACATATCTTTCCATGTAGAAGGAAACCAGAGTGAAACCCAAGTGATCACAGGGAAAATGTGCAAACTCTACACACAGAACCAGAGATCAGGATTGAACCGGCTTTACTAGGTGTAGGACAATGCCTTTACTGAGGAGAATAGTTCTTTCCTTTTAACTCATAATGGAATATTTCCTCAGCCTTTGTCCAGGTACTTCTGCAGATCCCCTACTTCCTCAACACTACCTGCCTCTCCACCTATTTTTGTATTATCTGCATTCTTGGCCATAAAGCCATCAATTCCATCATCCAAATCATTGACATATAAGTGAAAAGCAGTCCCAGACCTGTGGAACACCACTTGTCACCAGCAGCTGAACAGAATAAGCCCCTTTATTCCAACTCTTTGCCTCCTACCAATCAGCCAATCTTCTATCCGTGTTAGTATCTTTCCTGTAATACCCTAGACTTACTTTGTTAAGCAGCCTCATGTGGCACCTTGTCAAAGGGCTTTTGAAACCCCAAGTAAACTGTCTCTCTTTTGTCTTTCCTGCCTGTCATATCTTCAAAGAATTCCAACAGATTTGTCCAGGCAAGATTTACCCTTATTATTTATAATTTATTTTTTTTATTTGCTGTATTGAGATGCAGTGCGGGATAGAGCTGTAAGAGCCATGCCACCCAGCAATCCCCTGATTTAATCCTTGCCTAATCACAAGATTATAATGACCAACTAACCTACCTACCGGTACACCTTTGGACTGTGGGAAGAACCTGGAGCATGCAGAGGAAATCCATGCGGTCAAAGGGACAATGCAGAATCTCCTTACAGGCATCAGCAGGAATTGAACCCGAGTCACCTGCACTATAAAGCATTGTGCTAACCACTACGCTACTGTGCCACCCTCAGCATGGTTTCCCATTACGAAAACCATGCTGACTTTGGCCGATTTTATCACGTGCCTCCAAGTTGCCTGCAACCCCAACCTTAATAATGTTGTCCAACATCTTCCCGACCACTGAAGTCAAGTTAACTGGCCTAAAATTTCCTTTCTTCTGCAGTCCTCCCTTAAGGAGTAGAGTAAAAATTGCAATTTTCCAGTCCTTTGGAACCATTCCAGAATCTAGAGATTCTTGAAATATTATTACTAATGCCTCTGCAGTCTCTTCAGCTACTTCTTTCAGAACCCTGGGGTGTTGTCCATCTGGTCCTGGTGATTTATCTACCTTCAGACTTTTCAGCTTCCCAAGCACCTTCTCCTTAGTAATAACAACTACACTCACTTCTCCCCCGACACTCTTGAATTTCTGGCTTACTAATAATGTCCTCCACGGTGAAGACTGATGCAAAAAAACATTAAGTTCATCTTCCATTTCTCCACTCACCTCTCCTTTACATAACTGAAAAAAATTCTGATGTCCTCTTTTATATTATTGACTAGCTCACCTTCATATTTCATCTTTTCTCTTATGTTTTAGAATCAGAATCAGGTTTATCACTGTCATGCGTCGCAAAATTTGTTAGCAGCAGCAGTTTAATGCAACACTTAATATGGAAGAAAAGTAAAGAAGTAAATCTATTACAGTATAAGTATATTGAATAGATTAAAAATTGTACAAAAACAGAAATAATATATTTTTAAAAAGTGAGGTAGTGTTCAAGGCTTCAATGTCCATTTAGGAATGGGATGGCAGAGCAGAAGAAGCTGTTTCTGAATCACTGAGTGTGTGCCTTCAGGCTTCTGACCTCCTACCTGATGGTAACAGTGAGAAAAGAACATGCCCTGGGTGCTGGGGGTCTTTAATAATGGACGCTGCCTTTCTGAGACACCACTCCTGGAAGGTGTCCTGGGTACTTTGTAGGCTAGTACCCAAGATGGAGCCGAATAAATTTACAACCCTCTGCAGCTTCTTTCTGTCCTGTACAGTAGTTCCCCCCCCCCCCCACACCAGACAATGATGCAGCCTTGGTTTTGAATGTATTTGTTGACATACCAAATCTCTTCAAACTTCTGATAGTCGCTGTCTTGCCTTCTTTATAACTGCGTTGATATGTTGGGACCAGGTTAGATCCTCAGAAATCTTGACACCCAGGAACTTGAAACTGATCACTCTCTTCTCTTCTGATCCCTCCATGAGAATTGGTTTGTTCTCCTTCGTCTTACCCTTCCTGAAGTCCACAATCTGCTCTTTCGTCTTACTGACGTTGAGTGCCAGATTGCATCTGCCAGTCACCTATTGTGGCAATACGCAAATTGCAATGGGTCCATGTCCTTACTGAGGCAGGAGTTCCATATAGTCACGACCAACCTCTCAAAGCACTTAATCACTGTCGACATGTGCTACTGAGTCATTAAGGCAGCTCACATTATTCTTCTTAGGTATAATTGTTGCCTTTTTGAAGCAAGTGGGAACTTCTGACAGTAGCAGTGAAAGGTTGAAAATATCCTTGAATACTCCTGCCAGTTGGTTGGCACAGGTCACCATCGGGACTTTGCACTTCACGAAGGTTCACTCTTTTTAAAGACAGCTTAACATCTGCCTCTGAGAGAGAGATCACAGGGTCATCAGGTGCAGCAGGGATCTTCACAGATATAGTTATATTGTCCCTTTCAAAGCGGACATAGAAAGTGTTGAGTTCATCTGGTAGTGAAGCATTGCTTCCATTCGTGCTATTGGGTTTCACTTTGTAGGAAGTAATGTCTTGCAAAACCTGCCAGAGTTGTTGTATATCTGATGTCGCCTTCAAGTTGTCTTCTGTTGGGTTTTTAAAAGCTTCCTAATCCCCTAACTTCCTTCTGATTTTTGTTATATTATATGCCCTCTTTTTTTTTTGCTTTAATGCTGTCTTGACTTCCCTTGTCAGCCATGATTGTCTCATCCTCCCTTTAGAATACTTCATCTTTGGGATGTATCCATCCTTCTAAGTTGCCCTCAGAAACTTCAGCTATTGCTGTCCTGCCGTCATCCCTGCAAGTGTCCCTCTCAAACTGCGGGATGAAATCTATCATATTATGATCATTACCTTTTACCTTAAACTCCCTAATCAAATCTGGTTCATTATACCATATCCAATTGAGAATTGCCTTTCCCCTGGTGAGCTCAACCACAAGGTACTCTGAAAAGCCATATCCTAGGCATTCTACAAATTTCCTCTCTTGGGATCCAGCACCAACCTGATTTTCCCTATCTACCCACATTTTGAAATTCCCCTATGACTATCATAACATTGCCCTTTTTATATGCCTTTGCTATATCCCATTGAAATTTATATCCCACATTGTGGCTATCTTTCAGGGACCTGTACATTATCTCCCATGAGGATCTTTTTATCCTCGCAGTTAACTATACTCACAAGGGTTCTGCAGCTTCCGATCCTATGTCACCTCTCTCTAAGGATTTGATTTCATTTTTCTTATGAATACAGCCACTCCACCTTCTCTGCCTACTTGTCTGTCCTTCTGATACAAGGGGTATCCTTTGATGCTAAGCTCTCAACTATGATCTTCTTTCAGCCACATCTCAGTAATGCCCACAAGATACCTGCCAATGTTGAACAGCGCTGCAAGATCCTCTGTCTTATTCTGTATACATCCAAGTATAACTTGCAGTCCTGTATTCATTACACTTGTCAATGTTGTCAAATTGTTACACTTCACCTCATCCCACTGACTGCAATTTGGCTCTATCATCTGCTTACTCTTACTACACACTGTATCAACTGTACCAACTGCCCTATCATTCCAGTTCCCATCCTCCCGGCCAACTTAGCTTAAGCCCTGCCCAATAGTTCTAGCAAAGCTGCCCACAAGGATATCAGTCTGTCTTGAGTTCAGGTGTAACTTGTTCTTTTTGTACCGGTCATCCTTTCCCCAGAAGAGATCCCAATAGTCCAGAAATATGAAACCCTGCCCCCACACCACTTGTCCTAGTGGTCAAATTTCCTGTTTATGATCCAATAATTATTCTTAGCAGTTAATAAGAGGGAGATTGAAACATACCTGATCCTGTCCTCATCCAGATATAACCCTTATATATTTATTTACTAACCTGGATATGCTGAGATCTGTTGTAGAATACATAATCTCATTCTTGATTTCGGGTCAGATCTGGAATCTGGATCTAGTTTACCTAGCTCACTGTAGCTGCAGAAGTCTAATAGTTTTCTCCTAATGCATTCTCATAATTGTATTTTACTCTCCACACTACCACTAAATGGCAAAACTGCATAATAATTTACTTTCAATAGGAGAAATAGAATACCATAATAAATTTAAAGTATGGTGCTAGTTCTCATTCCTGGCTTTATTTTCAATTTCATCATAGTCATGGAGATTAAACAATCATCTTAATGAAAGAGACATAAAATAGCTTTTAGATTCATAATCAGTGCTACACAAAATCAAGATTACACCCATGAAGACAGGCATGTTGTTGGCTTGGTAATGGACTTGACCGGACAATGGTAATGGTGTTTGCTTACTTATTAAATTGACTTGGAATCAAGCCAGACAACATTTTACCAAACATTATTACAGGCATCCCAATTCCAGCACTTCTATTCTCTTTCCCAGTCTAATCTCTGTGCTAAACATTGTTATTGTGTGAAATAGTGAAACATTTAGTATCATAATCATCTAGCAAATTGTCACTGTATTGGGTTCCTCAGAAACTTTTCAATTGTGGCTTCATAGTAATGCTCAGCTTACAGGGTATGTTTATACCTGGAAGTAGTATCTCAAGTGAAAAGATGACCCTAAATGTTCGATGTTCTGGTTGGATAAGATTCTGTGAGGAATTTTCTGAAAGCAGCCCTAATGTATGTAGAGCCTTTTATTCCTCAATAACCCAAAATGAATCAAGAAACTTCTTAAGTATCTTCTTCCAGATTCTTGATTCTGGAAGTATCTTCCAGATTCTTGTAATCTGGAAACGGGAACATATTAAATGTACAATGAGGGAAAAGGGGAAATAGGAAAATATTGCCAACCTGATGAAAAGTTTAATAAGACTTTCCTCAAGTACGAGTAGTCAGGAAAGCCGTGAAAATCAAAGACATGTCCTTCCTGAATGATGAACAAGACACTAAGAAGAATCTTCAATGCTGTATTATTTAAATCAATTATTTATATTCAATAAGGATTTTTTATGTTTAAGGCCAGAGTTTATTGCTCATACTTAATTTAGAATCATTTTTGAATCAGCATATCTGTGTTGTAAATCAATGATTCTGGAGGAAGATGTGGAATAAATTAGAGGGGCAACTCTGGAACGACTAAATATTTAAATGAGAAAAGTGAAAAATGAAATTTTAAGCAAATAAATGTAAAGTTAGAAATGCTTTATAAAATTATACAAACAAATTACACTCAAGGATGACTTGAAAGAGATCTGGTCATGTAACATTTCCAACCAATGTAGGCCTAATAGTTTTCAAAGGTAAGTGGAAAATAAAATAGAAGTCTGAAAAAGATTGAAGGGTGAGGCTGGGAAATGGCAGTTTTACAGATTCAAAATTCTTCACTAAATCAAAGAATAAAGATGTTCAGAATTAATATGAAAAATCATTGGTAACACTATAAGTTACAAATTAATTAAGATGAAATAAAAACAAAGAGCTGAAACAACTCAATTAGACAACATCTGTGAAAAGAGGAACAGTAAACAATTTAGAGGAACACACAAAATGCTGGAGGAACTCAGCAGGCTGGGCAGTATCTATGGAAAAGAGTAAACAGTCGACGTTTCAGGCCGAGACCTTTCATCAGGACTGATGAAGGGTCGCACCTCGAAATGTCGACTGTTTACTCTTTTCCACTATCTGAATAGAGTTCTTTTATTTTCATTATCATGATTGCACTATTTATCTTTATCTATGAATCCCCTGGCCACAATAAGCCATCACAGACAAAATTTATGTAGCTTTATGTCTTCCTATTATTTAACGCAAGTTTTGAAAAAATTAGAAATTATCTCTAAATAGTGACCCTACCTATCTTGGGAATCTTCTTGTCTGAATCCACTACTTTTCCAATCAAGTTCTACTGCACCACAGAATTAGAACTTACACTTTTTGGTCCCTGCTGCTTCAGCTGTATAATCCCTCTTAGAGCTTCCTCTTTAACCTTCCCTTTAAATACAATTCATAGTATCTATCCTTGTGCTTACATCTGATCATAGAATCCTGCAGGAAAAGACTGGAAGGTGTAGCTCAAGTAAATTTTACCGATGGCAGCTGTACTTAGAGCTTGCACATACAATAGCTAATGCCACCTTTAATAGCACCTCTAGTTTAACAGAGCTTAGAAATTAGGACAAGCTATCACTACATCTCAGTCACAATTTGTAAACATTCAATTATTTTAAAAACATTTAATTAGTGATTCAATGAAATAATTGTGATCACAAATTAATCAAAGTATCATCTAAAAGCCACAAATAAATATTTCAATAAAAAATCCATTTTTTATGCCGTGCTTCTGTCAGCTAAAATTATTTATGAGGGATTCAACAATAACCAAGTTTATGACACGTTCCTAGAACTATATGAGATCAGTTGTTCTTGATAAACAATAGACAACTGAATGACCTGTACAGATTTGGACTTTTAAAAATCACAATCTCAAGCCATGTAAATAACTAATTAAAATATTAGGTTATTTAATTTGAGATTTTATTTACAGAAGTCCAAAAATACTAGTGAGTAAAATCAAAGTTGTTTATAGTTATGTAAAAAGCAAGTGGACAATTACAGATGGTGCTATCAGAGGTCAAAAAGGAAATGCTTGCTATGAGAAGTGGGTGAGGCTCCTTTGTCTTCACGAGAGGACAATTTTTAATTGGAGGGCATAATTCTAATTAGAGGCCATAGGTTTAAGGTGACAGGGCAAGGATTTAAGAGACCCGAAGGGCAACTTCTTCAGAAAGGATGTGTTGTCATTGGAGGGGGTCCACAGGAGGTTCACAAGGATGATTCTGGGAATGAAGGGGTTAATATATTAGGACCGTTTGGCAGCTTTGGGCCTGTACTCCAAATTTAGGAGAATGCAGGGGGATCTCATTGAAACCTACTGAATGTTGAAAGGACCAGATAGGGTGAATGTGGAGTGGATGTTTCCTGTAGTGAAGATACCAAAACTAGAGGGCACAGCCTCAAAATTGAGGGGCAAACTATTTAGAATAGAGGTAAAGAGGAACTTTTTTTTGGCAGAGAGTAGTAAATCTGTGGAATGCTCTGCCACAAACTGTGGTGGAGGCCAAGTCTGAGCATATACTAAAGGCGGAAGTTGATCATTCCCTGATCGGTCGGGGCATCAGAAGATATAGCGAGAAGGCAGGTGTATGGGGTTGAGTAGGATCTGGGATCAGTCACGATGGAATGCGGAGCAGACTCGATGGGCTGAGTGGCCTAATTCTGTTCCTATGTCTTCTACTCTGAATGAGCTGCTTGAAAAAGTGATTGAGGCAGGTACAATAACAACATTTAAAAGATACTTGGAAAAGTACATGAATAGGAAAGGTTTCGAAGCACAAGGGCCAAGTGCTGGCAAAGAGGTCAAGCTCAGATGGGCATCTCTCTTGGGCCAAAGAAACATGTTTCCATGCAGTATTAATTCTATTTTTTAAAGAGGGAGAGTGACAAATAGCTGGGCCAAACTTACTTGTATTTATGATATTGACTTAAAACATATGGGGCATGATTAAAAAAAGTCTGCACATTTTATAACTTTTAGCTGTGTAGTACTGGCGATGAAAGCATTAAATACTTCAGGACGGCATAAGTAGTTTGGTGAGGTGGACAGAAAAATGGCAAATGAAATCCAATCCAGACAAGTATTAAGTAATGCATTTCAGAAACTGCAACAAGGTGAGGGAATACAATGTACATAGTAAGATACTGTGTGGGGTGGAGAACCTCTGAATATATATCCATACATAAATCATTAAACAGTAGCAGTACAAATCAATAAGTTTAAAAATGCTTTCCTTTTTTTAAAAAAATCATAGAATGCAAGAGCTGGAAAGCTGCACACTAAAGGTAACATGTTGTGTTCTGAAGCAACACACACACACATACAATGCTGCAGGAACTCAGCAGGTCAGGCAGCATCTACGGAAATGAACAACAGTCGACGTTTCAGGCCAAGACCCTTCTTCAGGACTGAGAAGCACTGGAATAAAAAGGTGGGTGTGGGGATAGAGGTGAGCTGGAAACTGATGGGTGGGTGAGAAAGGTCAACGGGTGGAGGAGTAAGAAGCTGATAGGAGAGGAGGGCAAACTGTAGGAGAAAGGAGGGGGTACCCGGGGCAGGTGAGAAGAAGTAAAAAGTCACAGTAGGGACTGGGGGGGGGGGGGGGAGGATCTTGTTCATCGGAAGGGGAAATCAATCTTCGTACCATCAGGTTGGAGGGTACTCAGACAGAATATAAGCTGTTCCTCCATGCTGAGGCCTCATCTTGGCACACCAGGAGGCCATGGATTGACACGTCAGGCAGGAATGGGAATCAAAATTAAAATGTTTGGCCACTGGAATTCTGATTACTGCACTGCAGAAAGAAAACATAATTGTGTTGGAGAAGAATTTCCCCAAAAAACTGCAGGCGCACATGTACAAGACATGCAGAGGATCAATTAATAGCAACAATAAAATTCTTTCCTTGCACTACTAAAAAAGACCATCAATGTATTGCTTGTTTGTTGTTCTTCGACTTCTAGAATATTAAATTACAATACTTCCTGATTTTGTGGTATTTACATGTAGTGACGTAAAAGTAAGTATTGTGTATCCAGTCTAAACCTCTGGTGACCGTTTTTAAAGGCATTCAGAATGACAGCCCAGTTGACCAAGGCCTATTGAGCAGAATCAGGGAAATATTGAGAAGAACCCTCAGGCCCTATTTACAACAGGTCTTCATGAATCAGTTATCTTTCATGCACCACAGCAAAGGGAAATCTTAAGTGTGGTAACTTCTACTTTGAAAAAGGACCACTCGACAACTTCATGCTCAAAGGAACAACTTTATCTGGGACGGCAAAACCAATGTTTACATGCAGAGGCTTTCAGTGAACCGTACTGCATGGCAGAGAAGCGATACACATGCACACCGGACAGAAAACAGAAGTTAAACCCCCCCACCCCCCAACCTGGAACCAGACTCCTTACAAACAGCTTCCTCTAGCAGGAGTATTGCTATATTACCATTATCCTAATTAGTATTTATTTATTTTTATAATGCTCACCTTACAACACTTCTCCCCCTTAAAATTCCAACATTCCCCAAATGTAAAAGAACTAGGAAACAATACCAGTGGTGTCATTAGCTTGCGTACCCCTGAAACTTGTACTAGTGTCTCAGTGAGTTTACCAATACAAAACACCTGAAAAACGTGGCAGATTCAACATTCAGTCTAACACAAAAAAAATGTCCAGTCAAAGATTCAGTCTGTCAGGAGGTTTGTGAGGTCTCTGTGATCTACGCACTACCGCCAGTGACCCAGCAGGCACCGCTGGTGAGGATGCTTTGGGTGGATCTGGTGTTGGGGACATGAGAGGGGTCTGTGTATCCGCGTGAGAATGCCCATCCTCTTCAGGGGACTCTGCCCCTCTGCCAGCGTCTCTCCCTCTGGCAAAGTCACTGGTGGACGTGCTTCCCCAGTAGTCCATCTCACCATTGAAAACTCCATGGAACTGTCTACCTCTGAGCCGGAATCATGACGCAGGTGCACGTGGTCCTGACGTCTGCGGAAAACGTGCCCATCAGTCAGCTTAACAACATAAGAGACTGGACCACTCTGCTTAAGAATAACACCAGGTAGTTACTTTCATCCCTGACATATTTAGTTGTTTGCCTGTTCTCCATCTCCCTCTGGTGCTCCCTCCCCCCTTTCTTTCTCCCAAGGCCTCCCATCCTATGATCCTTTCCCTTCTCCAGCTCTGTATCACTTTCGCCAATCACCTTTCCAGCTCTTAGCTTCATCCCACCCCCTCCGGTCTTCTCCTAACATTTCGCATTTCCCCCTCCCCCCCCACTACTTTCAAATCTCTTACTATCTTTCCTTTCGGTTAGTCCTGATGAAGGGTCTTGGCCCGAAACATCGACAGTGCTTCTCCCTATAGATGCTGCCTGGCCTGCTGTGTTCCACCAACATTTTGTGTGTGTTGCTGTTTGAATTTCCAGCATCTGCAGATTTCCTCGTAGTTACTGCTGATTGTTTCTCACATAGACATTGTCATTCTGTTCTGTCTCTCTCACGCATGTTGATCATGCCCCTCCTGCTTTTTCTGCTTTCTCTCCACTTTTGCCTTCATGTCCGGGCACAGCAGGTCCAATCTTGACTTGGGCCTACGCCCCATCAGCATCTCTGCTAGAGTGCGTGCAGTTGTAGTCTGTGGAATGAGGCAGTATTTAAACAGGAAACGTGAAAGCCGGGTACTAAGAGAGTCCCCTGTCATCCGCTTCAGGCCTTCCTTCACTGTCTGAACAGCCCGCTCAGCCAAACCATTTGAGGCTGGGTGGAAAGGGGCCGTCCGAATGTGACGAACGCCATTCTGCCGCATGAACTCACCGAACAGCTCACTGGTGAACGTCCGACCATTGTCAGTGACCAGAGTGTCAGGCAACCCGTGGACTGCAAACACTAGCCTGAGTTTGTCTGTGGTTGAGGGGGCTGTGATGTTGCTCATGATGTGAGCTTTGATCCATTTGGAATGCACATCTACCATTACCAGAAACATCTGCCCCATAAAGGGGCCAGCAAAGTCCAAATGTAGCCTAGACCAGGGGTGGTCCGGCCACTCCCATGGGCGCAATGGAGCTGGCGGTGGCATGTTCTGATTGGTCTGACATTGTGTGCATGATTTTACCTTGTTCTCCGGATCCTGATCCATTCTTGGCCACCAGATGTATGATCTTGAAAGGTTTTTCATTCGAGACACCCCTGGGTGAGTCTCATGAATTTCCTCCACAGTCTGTGAATGGCCAGGGGGAGGCACGATGACCCTCGCCCCCCCAGAAAATGCAGCCATCCTGCAGACTCAGTTTAGTCTTGCATTTGGCATAAGGCCTCAGTTCCTCTCCTCCCACAACTCTGGGCCAATCTTGTAAAGGAAAAGTCTTGACTTGAGACAGGACTGGGTCCCTCTCTGTCATTGCTTGATCTGGGTCACCTTTACAGGTGTCTCGGACAGCCTCTCCAATGAAAACACAGTCTCTGGAGGCACCCATGTAGTAACAGGCGTCTCAGGTAAAGGGAGTCGACTCAGCGCATCGGCGTTTGCATTATCCCCACCCGCTCTGTACACTATAGTATACTGGTAGGCTGACAATGTGAGAGCCCAACACTGCATCCTGGCTGAGGCTAGCGGTGGGATGCATCTGGTCTCCCTAAAAAGGCTCATCAGTGGTTTATGGTCCGTACAAATTGTAAATACACATCCATGGAGGTACTGATGAAAGCATTTGACCGCAAAAACAATGGCCAGGCCTTCTTTGTCTAGCTGTGAATATCCCTTCTCAGCAGCTGTCAGGGTACGTGAAGCAAAACCAATTGGCTTCTCTGAACGGTCCTCCATTACGTGTGAGAGAACTGCCCCGACTCCACAGGGCAAAGTGTCACATGAGAGGGCGATCTCCTTGTCTGGGTCATAGTGAACGAGCAGCTTCGCTGAGTGCAGGAGTTCTTTCACTTCCTTGAAAGCTTCCTCCTGCTCTTCACCCCACCGCCACTTAGTGTCATTGTGAAGCAGTTTATACAGTGGGGCCAAAACCTTTGCGAGGTCCGGAAGAAACTTGCCATAATAATTCACCATGCCCAAAAACGATCTGAATTCAGTGACGCCCTTGGGGCCTCTCACTTTGTCCTCCACAGGGCAGAGCCCCTCAACTGTGATCAGGTGTTCCAGATAAGTCATACTTGGTGCCAGGAACACACATTTGCCGCGTTTTAATCGCAGCCGTGCGTTTGAGAGCCTCTTCAGCCATCTCCATGCCTTGGGCAATCTCTAGGCCAGGGCTTTCTCGAAAGTCAACGGGGGGAGGGGGGCTCCCCCAGCAAGCGGTGTTATTAATGCCGCATACTAATCTATCACGGAGCACGCCGTCCCTCCCGGCTCCGACAGCCACCGGAGCTCGGCCACAAACTGACCTGGCTTCCTGAAATGGCTGTGAAACTTAAACCGCTGGACTATTTCAGAGGGTTTCGGCTTGCGGTGGTTTCCCACGAGCTTGACCAGTCCGTCATGTGGAATTTCACCCGGTTTCCGCGGTGTGGCTAAGTTCCTTATCAGCTCGTAAGTCTTTGCCCCACACACACACTCAGGAGAATAGATTGCTTCTTAGCCTCCTCAGTAATTCCATTAGCACAGAAAAAGTGTCCCAACCTTTCCTCATTCCCCTCCACAAATTCACCGATAGTCCCCAACATATCCATCTGAATCGGGGCCTCTCGTCCCCGCTCAGCTCCCGTCCGGACACCGACCCCCCTTCGCCTCTCGCCCCCGCGCAGCTCCCGTCCGGACACCGACCCCCTTCGCCTCTCGCCCCCGCTCAGCTCCCGTCCGGACACCGACCCCCTTCGCCTCTCGTCCCCGCTCAGCTCCCGTCCGGACACCGACCCCCTTCGCCTCTCGCCCCCGCTCAGCTCCCGTCCGGACACCGACCCCCTTCGCCTCTCGCCCCCGCTCAGCTCCCGTCCGGACACCGACCCCCCTTCGCCTCTCGTCCCCGCTCAGCTCCCGTCCGGACACCGACCCCCCTTCGCCTCTCGCCCCCGCTCAGCTCCCGTCCGGACACCGACCCCCTTCGCCTCTCGCCCCCGCTCAGCTCCCGTCCGGACACCGACCCCCTTCGCCTCTCGCCCCCGCTCAGCTCCCGTCCGGACACCGACCCCCTTCGCCTCTCGTCCCCGCTCAGCTCCCGTCCGGACACCGACCCCCTTCGCCTCTCGTCCCCGCTCAGCTCCCGTCCGGACACCGACCCCCTTCGCCTCTCGTCCCCGCTCAGCTCCCGTCCGGACACCGACCCCCTTCGCCTCTCGTCCCCGCTCAGCTCCCGTCCGGACACCGACCCCCCTTCGCCTCTCGCCCCCGCTCAGCTCCCGTCCGGACACCGACCCCCTTCGCCTCTCGCCCCCGCTCAGCTCCCGTCCGGACACCGACCCCCTTCGCCTCTCGTCCCCGCTCAGCTCCCGTCCGGACACCGACCCCCTTCGCCTCTCGCCCCCGCTCAGCTCCCGTCCGGACACCGACCCCCTTCGCCTCTCGCCCCCGCTCAGCTCCCGTCCGGACACCGACCCCCTTCGCCTCTCGTCCCCGCTCAGCTCCCGTCCGGACACCGACCCCCTTCGCCTCTCGTCCCCGCTGTTCATACACAGCCGCCTAACTGGCTCGCACACTGTAGCCGAGCTAAAGCTAACAACAAAAACGAAACGGGACGACACGTCCAAATAAAATGTGGTAACTTCTACTTTGAAAAAGGACCATTCGACAACTTCACGCCCAAAGGAACAACTTTAACAGTGAACTTTAAGAGCTCTTAAAGATAGTGGAGTCAAGGGATACAGGGAGAAGGCAGGATTGTGAATGATCAGCCATGATCACAGTGAATGGCGGTGCTGATCCAAGGGCCGAATGGCCTACGCCTGCACCTATTGTCTATTTATCTGGGACGGCAAAATGCAGAGGCTTCCACTGAACCGTACTGCATGGCAAAGCTACACACATGCACACCGGACAGAAAACGGAAGTAAAACCACACCCACCCTGGAACCAGCCTCTTTACAAACAGCTTCCCCTAGCGGGAGTTTTGCTTTATTACTATTATCCTAATTAGTATTTACTTACTTTATAATGCTCACATTACAACAATAAGGTTTCAATTTATTCAGAAAATCACAACAGAAACACACCACATGCTACAGCCACTACTATTGCGCAGGACCAGAATCATAATGCCAACTTTAGTGTTTCTGTCTCTTTCCAGGGAACATTTACAACATTTTGTAGCTTAGGGTGCACTGTTGTCTTTTGGAGTTCACAAATTCAATTTACCTCAGAAGAGCAGAATTTATCATTTCCTTCGTTGGCAGGAAACAGCAGGCAGCAAAAGCATGTGGCTTTTCAAACAATACAACTTTCTGATACTACAAAGTATGAATAATTCACAGTAGCTTGTTGGCATCAGATGTGAAGGAGTTATTAATGTGTTCATTATGCATATGGCAGCTATGCTCTCCATTTTGAGCCTCTATTCCAAATGAAATAGAGACTACCTAACCTTACAACACATTGTCAGTACCTTAAATGGTGATTGCAGGTATTATCATCTTTACTCTGCTGGATTAACTCATTCTGGCAACTGAGGAGGTGAAGATCCAGGAGGTACAGTTGATAAAGCAAGGGGTGAGGAGGTTCTTTGCTGGTGGAGCTATCAGAAAAGATATGGTGCCACACTTTAAATGAAGACAACAGCAATTCCTTATTCCTGAAGGTTCCCATTATTTTTCTGAAAGAAGAAAGCCACAAGATTATGTTTACGCTGAGACAAATGACAGATTTGAGTTGAGAGCAGTGAAAGATGCATGTTTGTATCACCTGTATCTTATAAATCAGATGTGATTATGCTGTGAGGAGTTGAGACTTAAGGAGGAGGATTAGGTCTGAGCATTGTCATTATCAATGGTCTCATGTCTTGGATTTGACCATAAGAGCAACCACGATGAACATTCATCCTTTTGACTTGCTGGCAGTGAATGCACCGTGTGGGATATGGATGTAAAGCTTAGTATAATCCATGTATCTGGTGGGACATTTAAAAAGCTCATTAGTGATGATACAGTTCCTTATGAAGTGCCTAGACTACTGTTGCAATTGGAACATGCCATTGAACATTTTGTGGCACTTCCATCCTTCTGCTTATTTCCACAGCCGCCGCCTCCTGCTGCTTCAACTAGTCTGAATGCAAAACCTTCTCCCATCGTTGCCCAAGGTTTCTATTGTATCAGAGCATTGCAGTGTAGCTGTTGCTTCTATCCTACCAGCATTTCCAGAAACTGTGACGAACTTTGGAATGATTTCCACTACTTCATTCAGCTTGACTACACCATCCCTTTAAGAGGAGCAGGTAAACTGTAATCTGCATAAAGCTGGCTTGAACTATCAAGTCATTCAAAAGTGGTCCCATGGGAGTCTGTTAAGGCAATCTGCAGCAAGCTAAGTGCTTGCCCAGATACTAAAAGCATAAAGAAATGGCATTGCAAACTTCATGGATTAACAGCATAAAGTCAAATAACTGGACCAATTACACACTATATTGCAGATTTTTCCGGTGCTACATAACTTAGTTCCAATGTCTTTGGAGAGGAACAAAGAGAAAGAATTTATTTAAAAAAGTGAAGAAAAAAAGAATCTACACTGCCTCTGTTATTATATCAGTTTTACCTTCTCTCAAGCTGTAAACTCTCACTAAATCTGTGAATGCTGACAGCTGTTCGGTCCTTATTTCACATTTTCATATGTGAACCAACTCAGCAAGCATTGCTAAATTACGTGTATTCACAAGCATCTTTAATAAGACTGAACTCCTTTACATCTACTCTGCTCAAAAGCGCACATCAGTAAAAGATTTATGAGAGATGTTTTGAAGAATGAGGCAACTTTACAGATTTGAAGGAGGAGGAATGGGGGGCATAGTTTTAAGGTGTTTGGAAGTAGGTGCAAGGAATGCACTGTTAGTGACAGTGGTAGAGACAGATGCAATAGTGTTTTTTAATTGACTATTAGATAGGTAGGTTACATGGTTGGCATAACATTGTGGGCCAAAGGGCCTGTAATGTGCTGTAGATTTCTCTGTTCTATATTTCATTCCATGGTAGCCAAACACCGAATGATGCAGCATTGACATGATCTCATGGGAGACATCCACACACAGAGACTCAAGTAAGCCAGGACCACCAGACACAAAAATAGTAACTTTCCCCAAGAAGTAAGGCTGATCAACATCTCCACTTACTAACTCCACCACCACTTTATTATTTCCAGTCAGTCACACAAGTACAACCTAGCGTCACTTTATGGAAATACAATTAATCCACATACATAAGCTATCTTATGTATTTATATTTATCATGTTTTTATTATTTTTTTTAGCCTATGTGTATTTTTGTGTTGCATCCAATCCATACTAACAATTATTTTGTTCTCCTTACACTTGTATACAGGAAATGATATTAATCTTGAACCCTGAAACTGGAATTGCAGGGATGAGAGTTCAGATTTGGAGCGGGGGTAAGGATTTAAGAGAGGAGATTGTTAGTGGTGGGGGGGAAGGACCATTCATCTAAGTGACAGTTTTACTCCATTTAGACTTGCCAACAACATGACCGTAATCTGTTGCTTGAATTTTTCCAGTGATTTTCCCTCTGTAAAGGATGGAGAAATCTGTTCCCATGGGGAAAAGATTATTATCTTCATTTTTCAAAAGGTTTTGTCAGACTAAGAAATTTTGCTGAGCATGGTCACTATAAAAAGGACATTCCCCTTGCAGGCAACATAGCAAGAATGGTACATTGGGATCAAACTTAAATGTCTTCTGGAGAAGACTCGTTGGGCCTAGTAGCCTAATTCTGCTCCTTGTCTTAGGGTCTTCACCACTATCCTCCCACCTCATTAATGAAAAGCAGATTATATGGAGGTGTTTGACATATAGGAAAGTAAAATAGCTTGTTTTATAACAGAAGTCATACAACTTGAAACTGAAATCAAAGTACAGATAACCTATAGAACAATGTTTGACTCATTACATCTCTTCCAGTTCACAAAAAGAATTGTATTGTTTTTATTTTAGGAGGCTGTACAATGAAAAGCAAAAAAATTGAACCAAGGCATTTGCTTTTAAAAAATGAGCAGTTTCGGGGATCAGCTGTATCTCAAACTGCCGGGAAGCACCATCTGTCAAGTCAGATGAACCCTAATAAATGCAATCACAGCGAAAAGGCATGCTGGTTTCTTTTTGAATACCATCACGAACAAGGAACAAAAACATTTCACTGTAGTATCAGTTACAGATTTTGTTCAAAGGAAAGAACTGAACAGTATCGTGACTAAGATTTCAATATAGTGTACTAATGAATGAGTGAAATTTTCACATAGCCATTCATCGATTGTGTTTTCCCTTTACTACCCCATTTCATACATACTTTAGTGGTGAATTGCTTAAGTCTTTGTACCAATTCCATTTTGGCAAAATATCCACCAATATAGCTGCAGATTTTGCTTTCGGATCTCTGAGTATTTTAAGTAGTGAGTATTTTGAACTGTATAAAGTACTCCCAGTTACAGTACTGCCACTTGTTTCAAAAATAACCTGGATAATAAAATTAAGATAATCTCACCACAGTATCACACATTAAGGCATATTAAAAAGTTTTCTTAATGTAAATACATTAAAAGAACAGTGTGACAATGCTGATTTTGAACAAGTATCACCTGTAAATTAAATCAAACAATGAAAAGTGAGCCTTAACTAAGCGGCGTAAAATGAGGAGGTTTGACTTTTGCCATCAACGGTGCATTTCCTCCTTTTCAGTTACCAGAATACATACTGTACAAAGAATGGTAACTTGTTTAAAGGACTTAGGTTCTTTAAAAGGCAGAAAAATCTTTTTTGTTTTGCTACTCTTTTGCAAAGGCATCAAAATGCTGATATACCAGCATTCTTCCAGCACCTTATTGTTGGGATCTAATGGCAAATGCCAAAAAGCTACATTTACCTGGGGACCAGACTCCCAGGCTTCACCCAGCACTGTTTGTCAGTGTGGTTACTAACACCAATCAAACATAGGAACCTTGGTTGATTCTTCCCTCTTCCCTACTTGGTGGATAATGAAACCAATTGCAACATCCCTTACTGAGAGAAATTAATCCAGAGGCTAGGTCAAACCCAGGCCTTCTGTGGTCCATAAATTTCAGGACATCTATTTTTGGGAGGAAAAAATGTCATTGGAATAATCATTTTCTTAGGGCTTAAGTTCAAAGATTGTATAACACTGCTTCTGTTCTTGCAACAGGAGAAAACTAAACTACTGAAAACATGATATGGCATAAAATTTATTACATAATTACTGCAGACGGCGATAGCTTGCACAAAGTTCATGGTCCCTTATATCTCCCCAACCTCCATTTTTCACATGTGGTGTAATTGCACCCAATGGATACACTTTGCTTATTGTCATTGTTTCTGGAAATAAGTGCTGCATATTACTACTAATAATTTTGTCTATTTTAGAAACTTCAACAGTTGGCGTGCATGCTTTCTTGTGATGCATACCACAATCACCAGCATGGTAAATCCGAGGAGCTTCACAAACCATAACTTTCCAATATTGAGACAAACAGGACACCGTTAAGTGCTGTAATGTCCAGTCCCAGTTATAGTCATCATATTTGCAAAAAGTATCTGTGCACTGTATTAATTTTTGATAGGTCTCTCTGGTCATAGCCATGCCCATGTTATGCTCTGTTGATCGCCAGGTTTTCACTTCAACTTTATTTGTTTTATCTTCAAAATTACTAACCCGCACATATGCTCCAAGAGACAATATATCACAGTCAGGACAATTTTCAGCTTTCAGATTCCACATATTCTTCAGAACATGATAAAAATCAGGTGACAAGTAGTGGTCCTCTTCAATGAAGAGCACTAAACCCTTATGATTTTCCAAAACCTTGACTTTCTCCCAAACAAAATGCAACTTCCACCACCAGTGGTGTTTGGTTTGACAGAATTTGGACTCTCTATAATGGCCAAATGAATCTGGATACTCAGCATTGATACAGCCCAATTTGAAAGCATCCGCCTTGCTTATGTCACGTGGACAGTCCTTGGGATCGTGCCCTGGGAATTCGTTGGGATACAACTGGATACTGAAGGGAAAAAATATTTGTAGTACTTGACAAAAATCGATGCTTGCCACGATCTGGTTGATCTGCGGCGACCAGAAGTCATGGCTAAATATTAACAAGACGTTTTCTATGCCTTTGACTTTTCTGAGCGAGTTCACGAGTAACTGCAGGTTTTCTGGCCTGTTGTGCACTTGGATCACCACCACCACGTCGTCCGGAGGACGCGTCCTTATGCTCTCCTGGTTTCTGACCACCTGATCGAAGTTCAGCTGGTAGACGACCCCTCGGTAACCCAGCGTCAGGTTGTCGACCTCTGGTCTCTCCAACCTGCCCGGCTGAGACTCGTTGGAAACTTTCCGGCTCACCTTCCCGTCACCGACTCGCAGCGAACGCGATGTCTCAGCGTCCCTCGGAAATGCCTCCGGTTTCCTCTGCTTGCCGCTCGTCCAGAAGCCGAAGGCGGCCACCAGCACGACGAGCGCCAACACCAGCACCTTCCTCTTGTAGATGCGGAACCTCATGTCGTCCGGCGCCCCTTTTCCCAACTGAAACAGACCAAAATACGGGATGATGTCGCTGGCAAGAGACGGCGGCACCGGTTAATAAAGGCACGGCGGTGGGGTGGGGTGGTGTGGTGCCGGCCGCGCAAGGACGGGAGGCAACCGGCACTCCCTCCGCAGCGCGGATATCGGGTACCCGGCCCGCGGCGTATCCCTCCCTTCCACCCACCGTCCGCCCCTCCTCACATTTAAACCGACATCGACATTCCGCCCGCAACGGCTCCGCGCCCGCCTCTGCTCATCCGGCTCCCCGGAGACCCTCCGTCCGCCGCTTCTCCGCGCTGATTGGTGCGCAGCCGAACGCCAGCCCAGTCGTGATTGATCAGCTCAGCTGTCACTCCATGGCGTTACTGTCTTCCCGATTGCGTCGCACCTCGAAGTAGTGGGTCGCCGCTTTATGACGTTGCGGCTACATGGAAGCAATGTCATGGCAGCATTTGGTTTGCAGAGCGGCTGAATGCTGTTAAAAAACGCTTTTCAACCATTTGCCACTAGGAAATACGTTAAACTGAAAATACCCGAAATACTCAATCGGCAATAGAGCTGCCAGCGAGAAATAGAGGGCTGACATTAATTGTAAACAGTTTTTAACAGCTGCCAGATGCGTTTGTTGCAATGTTTGAGTGTTGTTTATAAATTGTCAAAAATAATAATACATTTTTCATGCTGTCCGACTTAATTTCAGTTATCAATATTTGGTATCATCATCTTTAATGTACATCGTTCATGTACTTATTTAAACATCCAAGCACCTGTGCATGTTATACATTGTCAACACCTGCACTTGGTTTAGAACATCCATTTACAGAGTCAGGGCACTAAACAACGATATATTAAACTTCTCGACATTCAGAACATTCTTCCTCTGCCTTTAGGCTCTCTTCTTCCATAAACTGCAGCTATGTACGTGACAAATTAAAATGGAGAGCATGTTGCATGACTCAATACTATTCTGTATTCTTGTATGTACCATTTATGGATTATCTCCTTCTTGCTGACTTAAACTGATTCCTTGTTAGGCAGCTCAAATCTGAGTTTTTGATTTAAAAATTTTCTTCCTTGTTTGCATATCCTTCCATCTTCCATTCAAGTTACACCTTAAAACTCACCTCTGACAGAGCTTTTGGCAACATGCCTTTTGGCATCTTATGTGGTTCATTGTCAATGGTTTTTTTTTGAACAGGATGTAGTATCTTGGTTATGTAACCTATGGCTGAAAACTCTCACATCCAGGATCTGGGTAAGGTTTGCAGCATTGATGCAAAGAAGGAAGGGGGTCACACAGCAGCATCTCAAATTAATTATCTTGTAAACCACAAGTCCTACTTGAAATTGAAGATAGAAAATGCTTTAGATTTTGGAACCAGATTTACAAATAGTAAAATACAAGATTTTATTAAAATAAATATGACAAATTGTTATAGAATAAAATTTCCAAGAATAGACAATAGACAGTAGGTGCAGGAGTAGGCCATTTGGCCCTTCTAGCCAGCACCGCCATTCACTGTGATCATGGGCTGATCATACACAATTAAGTACCCTGTTCCTGCCCTCTCCCCATATCCCTTGACCCTGCTATCTATAAGAGCTCTATCTAACTCTCTCTTGAATGCATCCAGAGACTTGGCCTCCACTGCCTTCTGGGGCAGAGCATTCCACATATCCACCACTCTCTGGGTGAAAAAGTTTTTCTGCATCTCTGTTCTAAACGGCCTACCCCTTATTCTTAAACTGTGGCCTCTAGTTCTGGACTCACCCATCAGCGGAAACATGCTTCCTGCCTCCAGTGTGTCCAATCCCTTAATAATCTTGTATGTTTCAATCAGATCCCCTCTCATCCTTCTAAATTCCAGTGTATACAAGCCCAGTCGCTCCAATCTTTCAACATTTGACAGTCCCACTATTCCAGGAATTAACCTTTTGAACCTACGTTGCACTCCCTCAATAGCAAGAATGTCCTTCCTCAAATTTGGAGACCAAAACTGCACACAATATTCCAGGTGGGGTCTCACCAGGGCCCTGTACAGCTGCAGAAGGACCTCTTTACTCCTATACTCAATTCCTCTTGTTATAAAAGCCAGCATGCCATTAGCTTTCTTCACTGCTTGCTGTACCTGCATGCTTGCTTTCATTGACTGATGTACAAGAACACTTGGCTCTCGTTGTACTTCCTTTTCCTAACTTGACTCCATTTAGATAGTAATCTGCCTTCCTGTTCTTGCCACCAAAGTGGATAACCTCACATTTATCCACATTAAACTGCATCTGCCATACATTTGCCCACTCACCCAACCTGTCCAAGTCACCCTGCATTCTCATAACATCCTCCTGACATTTCACACTCCCACCCAGCTTTGTGTCATCAGCAAATTTGCTAATGTTACTTATAATCCCTTCATCTAAATCATTAATGTATATTGTAAACAGCTGCGGTCCGAGCACCAAACCTTGTGGTACCCCACTGGTCACAGCCTGCCATTCCAAAAGGGACCCGTTAGTCATCACTCTTTGTTTCCTGTCAGCCAGCCAATTTTCAATCCATGTCAGTACTCTGCCCCCAATACCATGTGCCCTAATTTTGCCCTCTAATCTCCTATGTGGGACTTTTATCAAAAGCTTTCTGGAAGTCCAGGTACACTACATCTACTGGTTCTCCCTTGTCCATTTTCATAGTTACATCCTCAAAAAACTCCAGAAGATTAGTCAAGCATGATTTTAATGCATATTTTAACTTAATACTGGTCTGGTATATTTTAGTGAACATGATAACTTTTTTTAAATTAAATATAAATGAAAATGCCACACACAATGGAAGAAATTCATTAAACATTTGTCTTCTCAATAAAAAGATGCATATACTGTATTTTAGGTTTAAGAATTGCAAAAAGAAAACAGTGATCTCTTTACACAGAATACTGCTGTGCAATTTTTTCTATAAAGTTCAATTATCTATGACTTAATCTAGTCTCAAGGTCTACTTAAATTGCTTTGTTTACTAATGCAAGTTTTCCTATCAAAAATTTTCCAGAGTACATACAAAATATAGTAGCCAAACAGCTAAAGATAATTTTAACTCAAGACCTAAAATATAGAACTTTTAAAGTTAATGTCTTTGTCCCAAAAATACTGTTTTCAGTTTTGTAGTCCAAAACCTTGCCACGATGTTCTAGAATGTACATTTTGTTCAGCTTCACTCACCAAAGTAGTATGTAGCAAAGCTGGGTATCTTAGAAAAACAGCTAACATGTACATCAAGTTACTGCATTGCTTAAGATTGTTAAAAATTAATGTTGGCAGAATATTCCACAGTTTACCATTTAACTTGAACATTTCATGACTATCTGTTACGTTGTTGATACTTATCAAGGAACTGAGAGTAACAAGTTAAAGAACAGAAATAGTAGAGAATTGGGGCTTCAGTACCACCCATATTGTCCACCAGGACCACCGTATGGGACACCTGATGTAAATTCAGATTTACGACAATTTGAATGAAAGAGTTCAGGCAAGGTCTTCTGCAAAGGCATCTTTTAAACAAATCCAGATCTTGACACAGGTGAGCTGGAAGGACATGAGGCCCATACGCAATTCTTTAGAAAAAGCAAAGAAAAAACATATTTAGTTAGAACTGAATGAATCTAAGCGACTTAAGCAACCTTTAAACAACAATGTACCCAAAAGCTATTCCAGACCTTTTTTTTTTTAAAACGCAAGATGCAGAATATTAATAGGTTGATTTGTTGCAATACTTTATGTTGTGTTATTTTAAAAGCTCTAATCTTTTTGAGGCAGCTAGGTATCATTTGAATACCTAGAGGCTGATGATCCAGAGGCTCATCCAAACCATGAATTTGAATTTATAGTTCCCCTATCAATGTCATTAGGTTGTTGCCACATCGCATTCACCTTGGGAGAAGGGAGAAAGCAAAGAGGTTCTAACGGAAAGTATTTCCCCCTTAATTTGGATGAACTTACTAAAGTACAACAGTTTGATTAGTCAAGGCTATTGAAAAGGAAGGTTCAGGTAAATCTCATTTAGTGCGATATTGCAGTTGCTCTAGAACCCTTGGGTTTTGGCAAACAAAAATAAGAAAAATGAGGGAGGGTGGGAGGTGTGAAATGCAGTTAGATCTTAGATACTAATTATCTCTTGAAAGTAACTTTAAATATGCTCAATTGACCATTTTACATTGCTGCTAAACTACAGAAAATTCATTAATAATCTTTGTAATTTAAACAAAATGTCAAGATCTTTTACCTGTAATTTATTGTTGCTCTTGCTGCAGACTCTAATAGAGTCATTGGTATCTGCAAATGTATTGTTGGAATGAGAGGGTTGGGGTGTTCAAAGGGATTTCCAAATAGATCCACATTCTCAAGGCACAGCAACTGGAAATCACACGGAAGATAAGGCAACTTGTTGCGTGCTGCTGTAAGGAAGCGCAGTTTAGTTAGCTGTCCTATCCTGTAAGGAAGTTGGACTAACTCATTATCGTCCAGCTTTAGATGAACGAGTTCTTGCAGTTGACAAAACTGAAGAGGGAGAGCTCGTAAATGGTTGTGGCTCAAGTCCAAAAATTGCAGTGATTTTTGCAAAGTGGAATTACACAATCCGATGCTGAATGTTTCCAGGTAGTTATTATGCAAAACAAGCACAGATAGGCAAGCAAGGTCTCCAATGGTAGCTGGAAGTTTGCGTATGTGGTTATTACTAAGATCTAGTTTCCGTAGTCTTCGTAGGCAAAGCATTCGCATATCTACACGTGCCAGTTTGCAGAAGGAAACCTGCAGAAATTCTAGAGAGTATGGAAAATTTGTAGTAATAGGATAATCCTTTCTTGATGTTATTACCATTTTGGTTTTTGGTTTTTCGACTTCAGAGGTTTTCACTGGAGTCAGGTTGGACAGTGATATACTGTCTATTTCACTACCTCGGTGAGCCAGCCTTAAAGCTGAAAGGAAGTTCCTCAAATTATTCACATCTGCCTGTTAGCAAAAGAAAACAGTTTATCAAATATTTGTTCGATGTTTTCATTTAAGTACTATTTTAAAAATACTTTGATTTATTGATAAGACATTTGTTTTACCATTCTGAGCTATGCTCCATCAAGTAATTATTCTCCAGAAAACACAGTGGAATCAGATTGTAAGATTACTGATACATGTAGGCAAATATTCCAATTATTGGAATAATATTTTTGAAAAGATCTTTAAAAATGGCACACAGGAAGTCCATTCCAGCAAGGAATGTTGTATAGATTGGTTATAACTCTATCTCAATGGGAACAGGTGCCTGGTGAACCAGATATTAAACAATTGGGATTTCTCATCAATGGGATAGTGGATTATCGGAGTTTCATTGTAATAGGAGATAGAGGTATAACCAATCTACATAGCATTCCTTGTTGAAATTTACTTCCTGTAAAGCTGTGCATGTAGAAGTGGCAGCTATGGTGGAGTAGTTCAACATTTCCTCATTACAAGTACTTAGATACTTAACACATTCAAGCCAAAAAAAAGTCAACCCAAGGCAAGGTATTGAAATCCAAATCACCCAAGGTCAACTAACTTTGACTTTCAAAATAAAAATCAAACTGCTGGTAGGACATGATCTGCAGTGGGATAATTGGGAAGGTGGGGCGGAATTTTCAACATTACTGGTTGGGACTCTGCATCAGAATTCCTCCTGTTATTTGGTTGTGCTCCAGATTCCATCATCTGCCTCTCATTTCTGCAACTTCACTGCAAAGTCTCCTCAAGACATGCTGATTTTGAAGAGATTTACTTCATCTCTTTGACAGCAGTTTTCCAACTCCCTCTCACCGTTGCCCCAGCTCTTCAGACATTCTTATTAAAACACATTACTACAGCCACAACCTTCATCAGGACATGTCTTCATTGCCATCTTGTTCTGCAAGCTTCCAGCTCTATTTCTATTTTTTGCAGTTTTTCCCCCAGCTACGATCTCAAGTACGTGCATTCAATTCATCCCTCCTCCCCAGCTTTCCCTTTACATCCCATACTCTGCCATGCCTTTGATTCCCTCCTGCAGCCCTGGGATCTCACGCTCCCAGATGTACCAGGGTCTGAAATTCTTCTGCAACCTCTGCTGTATCAACTCAGAAGGATCAGAAACTTGCTCAGCTCCAGGTTCATAACACACCATTGGATCTTACTCCTTTTTCCCATGTCACAGTTCTCACCATGGGCTCCTTGCCCCTCCCCCACCTGGTATCCTACCTGCAGCACCACTCTTCCTCTCTCCCCTTTCCCTGAACCTCCTCTTCCCCCCATCACCTCACCCTCCCTTCCCATTAGTCTCCCGCTTCTGACCATATAGGCTTTGTCCCATTGCCTGTCGGGTCTTCATCACATCACCCGATCACCCCTTCTGACCTACCCCCTTTGATGCCGTGTGGTTAATCATCTGCCAAGGACTTACTTTTGTACTCTTGTGCCCCAGCATGATGAATTCTGGACCCACTCTTCTGTGCAGAAAAATGGCGCTTTTTTCCTCTCCCCTCGCTGATAGCTCTTTTTCAGATCTCTAACACTCCCCTTTCTTTTCAGCACCCCATTTGGGCCTTTTATCCTCTCTTAACCTTTTCATTTCTTACTGCCATCACATCAACTGCCTTAACTTCCCCACTCACTTCATCCCATCCGAACACTCAGCACTCCACACCAATCCCAACCTAGACACCTCAGTCCTGATGCAGGGTCTTGACCAAGAAGTCAGTGATTTGTTACATCCCTCCCTCCCCCCCCCCCCAAAAAAAACAGATGCTGCTCAAACTGCTAAGTTCCTCCAGCAACTTCTTTTTTGCTCCAGGTTCCTGCTACTGTAGTCTCATGTCACCCTTTACTTTCATACTGTTCAACACAGAATTAAAAGTGCTATTTCAAGTCCAGTTCAACCACCATTGTTAAAGTGGTAGGTATTGAATACTTGAGCTGATTTTTATCACGCTGCAATAGTAAAGCTGGATTATGACTGTACGTGAGCAGTTTATGTGACTATTTTGAAATAGCAATTAAGACATTTCTTTTTGTCATTTATTACAATAATCATCAGGATAGAAACGATTACCATGTATCTTCAGTCTCTGTGAATTAAAACAAGTACCTCTACAGTCCAATTACTAGAACCCTTCTTTCTCTGCTTCTCACAAGTAATTGATTAATCCTCCCCTAATCTCACTTCCTAACACTCTATTAATAATTTAGGTACAGCACCCATGCTCATTTTGACATTAGTGGAGGAGGGGTGTTCTAGTTGTATGCAAATAAGCAGCATTACTTATTTTTAAATTTGTTTGTATTCAGTTTTGAACAATTACATATGAAAACATAGAATTATCAAAATGAAGCACTGAGAGGCACACACACATGTGCATTTGTCCAAAAAGTACATTTAATAGAACCCCTCTACATTTGTAGTTTTACAAATATTGTACCAATACACCATAAGTTGGCAAACGGAGTTAAAGGTAACTCATCTTTTAATGGGAAAGATCAGTCATGAGGGTTTTGATTCCCTTAATATCCAAAAATCTATTGATCTTGGCCTTGAATATACTACAGCACAATCCTCTTGGATAGAGAATTCTAAAGATTCACCACCCTCTGGTTGAAAAAGTCCATTCTTCTCCTCCATGAACTGAATAGTCAGCCCATTATTTTGAAACTGCGACTCCCTCCCCCACCTCAGTAGGGAGAAATATTTACTCTGATTAGCTTAACAAGCCTCTCGAGAATTTTTTTTTAACATTTTCATGAAATCATCACTCACTCTTCTTTAAGTGCATAGGCACAGTCTATTTAATCTCTCCTCGATTAACAAATCCTCCATCTCACAAATCAATCTGGTGAACCTTCACTGCACCTCCTCTATTACAATTATAACCTTGCTTAGTTAGGGAAACCACACCTGTGCACAATATGTTAGATGCAATCTGACCAGATATTTTCCTAAGTGCTTGTTGCTCTTACATGTAATCTAATTGATACACACCCAGGTCCCTCAAATTCAATATCACTATTTAAATTTTCGTTTTTGCTACTAAAGTGGATGACCTCTTATTTCCTACATATTACATCTGCCATGCACTTGCCCATTCATTATATCCCCACAGAACCTTTGTGCATCCTAGTATAACCAGTTTTATATCAGCAGCAAACTTGGATATATTACACTTGATTCCCCCATTGATATACATCACAGACTTCTGATCATGACGACGACTTTATAATGTTGCAACTTAAGAGTTCTTCTGAGATTCTAAACACATCACATCAACTGGCTCACTCGGCTCAGAATTATAATCAAATTTATTATCACTGACTTATATGACTTGAAATTTACTTTTACTTTCCAGATTCTATACAGTGCAACTTTGTTTTCAGAATCTAATAGATTCTACAGTTGCTGGAAATCCAGAGCAACAAATACAAAATGCTGGAGGAACTCAGTAGGTCAGGCAGCCCCTATGTTGTCTGCTTATTCTTCTCCAGAGATATCACCCATCCTGCTGAGTTCCTCCAGCATTTTATGTGTCTCATGCTCTTTTTATTCAGGAACACAGTTATAGTTAGTTCACTTTTAACTGATGGATTTCTCGTCTATAAAGTATGTCTAGCTTCTTTAAACGCTTCCTAGTATTAACTTCTTTTCAGCTTTCTGAATCATTCTACTTTTTCCTTTAGCAAATTTTTATTAGAGATAAATCTTTTACCCATGCATATGCTTGTCACTTTTGAACAATTTGGAACCACTTCAAAATATTGTCGTCACAATTTTCCTTTCAATGAAATATATACAGTGTGCACTTTATTGGGTACCTCCTGTACCTGATAAGGCGGCCACTGAATGTATGCTTCTGCACACCACTATTGTAATGCATTTTATTTGGGCTAGTGTCACCTTCTGGTTCCTTAACGTTGACATAGCCGGTGGGGGGGGGGGGGGGGGGTGAGTAATGGAGATAAGCCTTTACTACCTACTAAATGCTTCCAATGGCGTGCATCTCAAATAGCCTTTGACAACCACATGTGGCTTATCTACTAAGTCTGGCAGGACCATTTCTACTGACAAAAGGGGAAGAGATGGGTTACTGGCACTTTAAGACCAGTCACTTCAGGCAGATGGGGCTCATCAGCCATGGTTGGCAGCTCATCTAGGAGAAGAAAAGCACTGATCTCAAACCTCTGTTGCCTTGCAACTATACCCACTCATGGGGAAAGAAATCCAGAGCTGGAGTGCCTAAGGCAGTCCTACATCGAGTTCAATGTTGACTGGCAACTCTTGTGCTGTTGCTGGTGTCAAACTGATTGGTCTCAGCTGCCCCTTTAGACTTAACAGTTTTGTGTGCCGAGAGGAGCCTGTTGCATGGGCAACAGCTTGCTCTCCACGTTGGACTGCACTGGCTTGCGTAGGATGCAACCTTCATGGTCGACCCAGATCAGAGGGCCTACTGTCCCCTTCCTGTCAGCCTGAACTAGTCTGGCCATTCCTTCCTGACCTCTCTCATTAACAAGGTGTTTTCACCCAAAGAACCGCTGCTCACTAGGTAGTATTTGTTTTCTTGCACCATTCTCTAGAGAATGCTGTGTGAGAAAATCCCAGGAGATCAGCAGCTTCTGAGGCACTCAAATCACCCCATCTGGCACCAGCAATCATTCCATGGTGAAAATCACGGATCACATTTCTTCCCATACTGATGTTTGGTCTGAACAATAACTGATCCTTTTCTTCTTCTTCTATTTCTGGCAGTTTAGACACACCTAGGCATATTACTGCCCTCCGCAGGATGTATAATTAATTATGGAATTTCAAGAAACTCAAATTTTCGAAAATAAACTAGTCACACGTAGAAACTGAATAATAAACTCTTCAATCAGATGGTGGTTCTCTTGGTGGCCTAACAAAGATTTAATAGAAAAACAAAATACATTTAAGTTGGACAGCCTCTTGAACAATATGCTTCTTTCAATTTTATATGGATTACAACTCAGCAAAACATGCTGAACTATCTCTGGACTACCACAGTCACATAATCCAGTGGAATGTTTTCCTATTATCTTTAAGTAATAGTCTAGCCCACAATGACCCAACACAAGTCTTGTTAATTTCACCATATCTCTATGATTTAAAGTTTAACAGTCTGAGACCTTTTTTAAATAGTGGGTAACTAGAAAAGAAATGCCTTCCCTTTAATCCATTTTTCCAATCCTCCTGCCATTTCTTCTCTATACCTTTTTTTAAAAATCCTACTTCTCAATTCTGCTCTGCCTAGGGATACTCTAATTCCTACTTGCCCGCTCTGCAAGGAAGACTTTGCAATGCCATCCACAATTTAATTTCCTTCCACCCCAGCATGCCCGGGTATCGATGTAAATCTGACTTCACAACCCATCTTCCCTACTCTAAACAAAACTAAGAGAATCTCAATAAATATGTCAGGCAACACACACAAAATGCTGGTGGAACACAGCAGGAGGCAGCATCTATAGGAGAAGCACTGTCGACGTTTCGGGCCAAGACCCTTCGTCAGGACTAACTGAAAGGAAAGAACTATGTCAGGACAAGCTTTTGATTTATTCCCTTTTATAGCCCTTAAGACAGCAGCAGAATCTGAACAGATAACCCTGCATAGTCGAGAGTCTTCTATCCACCATAAGGCCCAGAGGTTTGCTAATAATTCTGTTGCAAACACAGAAACACCATCTGAAACCCGGTGACTAATCTCAATTCCAAGTTGAGACACGTACATCCCAAATCCTGCCTTGCTGCTCTCTGGGTCCATTGAGCCATCAGTAAAAATCTTCAGATAAGATTCCAATCTATTATTTAAATATTCATTTATGATCGACACTGTTGAAATTGCCCTGCTTCCTTGAAGCTGAAAAAGGAGAAATAGGTCTACTTCTGGTTTTGGCAAAAGCCAAAAAGGAACGGGTGGTAAGCACATTTGGTCAACTATGTCTTCCTCGATCTGTTTCAATTTCACAGCCCAGTTATTAACCAAATCTAAAAATGGACATCTTTTAATTTTACTTTGATGCTCCAACATCTCCTGCAAAAGACATTTTGATGGACAGCTGTGATTGAAGACATTTAGTTTTGCCCAATACTGCAGGCCCAACTTAACTCGCCTTAAACGTAGAAGCGTTTCTCCCATCTCCACACATAATATAGGGACTGATGTTGTTCTAAAAGCTCCACAACAGAGTTTAAGTGCTTTAGACTGCAAAGAGTCTAATTTTTCAAACACTGCTGTAGCAGCAGAACCATAAGCAATACAACCATATTCAATAACTGACCTAATTATTGCTAGATATATTAAGTACATAGTTTCCTGTTCTGCTTCCCAGCCACATCCAGCAATACTTCTCACAACATTTAAAACTTTTTCACACTTTCCAATTGTTTTATCTATATGAACTGTCCAAGTAAGTCTTTCATCAAACTAGACACCTAAAAACTTGAATACCTTGAGTTTTTCTAATGGAGAATCATATAGACACAATTCAAAATCAGGAATCTTTCTTCGAAAGCCAAAAATCATATTTGGACTCAGAAGCAGAAATGCTGAAACCCCATTTATTTGCCAAGTTTTCAACTGAACTTAAAGCCTTTTGTACCTGTTTTAATATATACTTGACATTTCTTCCTCTTTTTCAGATTGCACCATCGTCTGCAAACAGCAATTTGCCAAATCCTGTCCCTACCTGATCAAAGATATCATTTATCATGACATTAAAAAGAACTGAACTAATGATGTTTCCTTGAGGGGTACCATCACCTATTTTAACTAACTTGGAGCTTGTTCTACCTATCCTTACTTGAATTGTCCTTTCCTTAAGAAAATCTTTGATCCAATTAAACATTCTTCCACAACATAAATTAATAAATCGTCCTTCCACAGTGAGTCATATGCTCTTTCAATATCTGGAAATACATTTACCATTACTTCTCTATTTTGAAATGCTTTTTTAATATCATGATCTAAAAGGGCAACAGATTCCATTGTTGATCTTCCAGTTCTAAAACCATTTTGATAGGCAGCAAAATGTCCCTTATTTTCTAAAAAATAAACAAGTCTGTTGGTGACCATTCGTTCCATAGCTTTACAAAGCACTGATGTTAAAGCTATAGGCCGATACGAACTAGGGCTAGACACACCTTTACCTGGCTTTAAAACTGGAACTACCACTGCATGCTTCCTTCTACTGGTAATTTTCCTTCTTTCCTCACTGAATTAAACAAAGCTAGCATTTCTATTAATACAGAGTCATCTAAATGCTTAAGCAATTCATAACACAGTCCATCCCTACCAGAAGTGTTTGAACCTGATTGGACAGGTTCCTGCAATTTCTCAAGGGAGAAAAACAAACTTTTGAAGATATTATCATCCAAACTCCTGTCCAATTTCCAACTTTAACATAATTTTCTTTCTCAAATCACCTGGCTCTCCAGAACTCTAACACTTGGACCACCTCTACAAGCGTATCACCCTTTTCTTTGTTGGTTACAGCTTCAATACCTCCTTGCAGCAAAACTGGGATAGGTGGTTTTCTGTATATCCCTGACATTCTGTGAATGATCATCCATAGCTGCTTTATAGGTGTCTCAGTGCCCAGGATTCCACAAAATCTTCTCCAACTATCCCTCTTTGCATTTTTAATTACTTTCCTTGCTACTGCTCTTTCCTTTTTATACTCCATAACATTATCTAACACTGGGTACTTCCTTAATTTCTTGTAAGCTCTATTTCTGTTTCTTACTGCTATATCACAATTTTTATTCCACCACGGAACTAATGCTCGAGCCTTAGGAACATTCCGTAGCGGAATAGTCAACTGACCAATTTTATGAATTATAGAACAGAGGAATTAATTTGTCTATGAAGCCCTCGCTATCAGTCTCCTCTATTATATCCACAGTTTTCTCCTGGTACTCATCCCAATGGGCCAATGAAAAATTATACATAGCAGCCCTCTCCTCAACTTCTACTATCAAATTTCTACCAAATCTACATAATATAGGATAGTGATCACTTCCTAGTGTGCATCTGTCCACAACCTCCCATTCCCCAACACTGGCTAAGTTTTTAGCAAGTGATTGATAAGTCTAAGTGACTACATGTATTCTTTACAATATTAAATCTTGTAGGCTTTCCATCGTTTAGAAGTACCATGTTGTATTTACCTAGAAACCCCTCTACTACCGCTCCATTACTATCTTTACTTTCACTACCCGATATAGGATTATGAGCATTGAAATCTCCAACCCAGATTACTGGGGATCTTACCTTATTCATAATTTCATCAAAATCTGATACCATCATATCACATGGATAATAAAAGTTAATCAAAGTTGTTTGACCACGAGAGCTCCAAACCTCCACAGCCACAATTTCAAGGTTAGATTTAAAATCAAGTCTAAACTGAAGTCCTGTTTTTATGAAAGTTGCACACCCTCCACCAGATTTACCTGTTCTGTCGGCTCTCAAACTATCATACCCAGGGATCACAAAATGTAAATGAGGCTTTAACCATGTCTTCTGTTTACAGATCAAATCAGGGTCATCTTTAAAAGTTCTAACAAATCAAGACTGCTGAACAGATCCTGACCCAGATCTGGGCCGTACCTCTCAAATATCCAGACCTGACTTGCACTACCTTACTTCCCCTTTTCTATTTTCTAATTATGATTTATAATTTAAATTTTTATTATATTTACTTCAATTTCTATTTCAGGGAGCACGAAGCGCAGAATCAAGTATCGCTGTGAAGATTGTACGCTCTAGTATCAATTGTTTGGTTACAATGAAGTAAAGTAAGTCTTGTTAATTCTTGACCATTTGCAATTAAACTTCTTGCATGCCATTGTAATAGTAAAAACATTCAAATACTAATTATTGGCCTCTTCATCCACATGAAGCTCCTCCATACTCTGTGACCCTGTGAAGTATTCAGTGATTGTCTGTCTGTCATATACTCATGTAATTTTTCCCGGTAAAACCTGTTTCATATCAAAGAATCTCTCTGCAGCTCCAACAACTATTTTTACCATATCCAACCTCTTGGTTGTAGTTTTAGCCCCAACCAGCACATCAACAACAAATGCCATAAAAGACTCTTTAGTCATCAATAACATGTCTGCAGGAACCATAGCTGGAGAACGTGGAATGTGCTGACTCCCCATCGTTCAAATATTTTCTTTACTTATCCTTTGCTCTCTATCAACTTTCTTTACTGCCTCAGCATATATTTTTTGTTGGTTACTAACAACCTGAATTCTGCTTTGTCTTGATAAAATACTCACATCCTCTGAATGCCACTACATGGTCCCCTCCACAGTTACTGCATTTAGGTGCCGCTGCCTTACACGCTTACATCATCTTTTACCTCGACATGTACTAGCAATGTATCCAAATTTCTGGCAATTATAACAGCGCAAGGGAGGTCTAATATATTCTCTAACTTGGTAAGACATGCTCCCAAATAGACTCTAGTTGGAAGGACGTCACCTGCAAAAACCAGTAGGACAGGAGAATCCCAATCACCTCCTTCTCTCAATTTTAATCACTTAGTTTCAATCACTTGACCACCTTTAATATTGTCCAAAATTTCCTTTTCAGTCACGCCAGACCAAATACCATACACTACCCCCCTAACTCCTTTCCTTTCTTTCGGAGTAATACACTCCACTTTCACAACCAATTTTCCCGCTGTTTTAGCACTGTTATATTGGTCAACATCTTTGCAACAAATTTTCAGCAATCCATTATACAAAATCTTGGCCTGAAATCCTTTACCTATTTGGTTCTCTAATACTGCTGCCACTTTCAAAGGATTAAGGGCTCTAAATCCTCCTTCCCCTTCCATCTGACCTGTAATTTTATACAGAACTGCAAATTCCTCTAAGTCACCTGTTTTCCTCAGTTTGTTGTCCCCTATCACATCAGGTCTTTCACTTGAAGCACTTCTTTTTTGGCTACCCTTACTTCTGGAGTATTCCACAGACACCCACCATTCTCCTTCAATCTCAGCCACCCCCCCCCCCCTTTGCAGCCATAGGCTAGAAACTAACCCTTTCAAACTACTAGGCTGAATAAAGGGGAGGAAAATAAATTAATAAAATATGTAAAATTAAACAAACTGGCCAACCAAAAGTTAAGGGAAAACACCACTGGTTGAACCCCCAACTCAGCCGTTCGTCACCCTGATCCTTTTCACCACGTCTGCATGCTTTAATGAATTGAGTTGCTGCCACATGATTAGCTGATTAAATACTTGCATTAATGAGGCATACAGGTGTACCTAATAATGTGACCAGGGTGGAAACTACTGAAAAATATGGAGTTAAGTGACTTTACATCCTGAGACACAATAACATTCCATTGTGTAGTAGTAGAGGCCAGTTCAGTTGTGTCATTTAAGGTAAAATTGGATAGGTATATGGACAGGAAAGGAGTGGAGGGTTATGGGCTGAGTGCGGGTAGGTGGGACTAGGTGAGATTAAGAGTTTGGCACGGACTAGGAGGGCCGAGATGGCCTGTTTCCATGCTGTGATTGTTATATGGTTATTGTCTCACAATCCTCAGCTAATTATTTATTTCATTTAAGATCTGCAATGTGACAACATAACTAAGTGACTTCCATGAAACAAAGGTTATTCAAATAGCTACAAGCATACAGACAAGTGCACATATGGTGTAATTGATTAACCTCATGTACTACATTGCTTACATTTAAATAGGCTAAATGATGTCAAACTGTTAAAAGTTAAACAGATGTTCCCTGATTATACTGTCTACCTTCAAAATCAGAACTAATTTCCTGCACCTACCATCTACTGTATTCTTTAGTATATATAGCTAAACAAAGTTGCCTGAAATTGAAATTTTAAGAAAGACAATTCCTTAAACAACAAAGGATTTACATACAAATTAAGAGCAGAAGAATGCCAATCAAGGCTACTCAACAAAATCACATCCAATCTGACTATAATCCATGTTCCTACTTGCTCCAGTAACCTTTTGTCCTCGTTAAGTATCTGCTTAACTCTTCAAGAAGCAGTGGCTTAGGGTCTTAGGATACCTTCAATGCAGAAAATCCTTAAGACTCATAAGCCTCTAATTTTTTGAAAACATCATCACATTTGTCTTAAATTGGCAACCCCTACTTCTAGGAACTTACACAAGAAACATGCTCATCACAAACACTTTGTCAAAACCCCTCAGGAACTTATCTGCTTTGATCAAATCAGCTCATCTTCAAAACAAGAATTAAAATAATATCTTCTATTTTTAATGTGAGCAAAGTATCTTGAAATGTAGCCAATGTTCTAACATAAGGAACACCGCAGTCAGGTTTCACAAAAGTTATACAACAAACATTGTTTCAGAGAGCCTGTTTTTCCCCAAATAAATCAAAAAAAGATCAGTACATCCGCCAATCGGTGGATTCAGTTTGATCATGCAGCACTCCCTCAAGACATTGAGGTGTTAGCCTGGGTTATGCCCTCAATCCCCAAAACAGGTTTTGAAACCATGGCATTTCAACTTAAAGAAAAAAGCATGCTCCTGCTGAATGATGACATTTATACAGCATCTTTTGTGTAATTTGAAATTTGTAAAGCAGCTGAAGGCATCAAAATGAAAATGGGAGGCATGTTTTGGAACGGGGTAGAGGTAGATAGCTGGAATGGCGTAGGAAGGAGTTTGCAAAGTGCAGAGCACATTGTCTGAATTTCCACCACTGAAAACAAGGAAAAGACTGGAAGGAAAGGTAAAGTGTTCGTTATGGATCTTAACATTAAAGAAGATCATAAGAATTTTGAAGAAATGCCTGCAAGTATTTGAATAATGGGTGAAAATTATCTAGCTGATATGGTTAGAAACCAAATGATCAGAAAGGACAAGGTAATCATATTTTGTTGGAGGTTGTTCTGCATAAACTGAAAAAGTTTGTTTTTGAAATACATTTTTACTGCATAGACGCTGCAATTAAGAACTTTCAAGAAACTGGCCATATTACAGGCCACTATGAGAACACATTCAAACAGTGTCAGAACTGAGAAACATAAGCTCCTGGCAATCTGATAAAGAAGAGAGAGATGTATGACAGGTATAGGCAACAAGGAGCAAATAAGGTGCTTGAGGAGTATAAAAAGTGCAATAAAATACTTAAGAAAGAAATCAGGAGGGCTAAAAGACACAAAGTTGTTTTGGCAGTCAAGGTGAAGGATAATCCTAAGAGCTTCTACAGGTATGTTAAGAGCAAAAGGATAGTAAGGGATAAAATTGGTCCTCTTGAAGATCAGGGTGGTCGGCTATGTATGGAACCAAAAGAAATGGGGGAGATCTTAAATGGGTTTTTTGCATCTGTATTTACCAAGGAAACAGGCAAGGAGTCTATGGAAATGAGGCAAACAAGTAGTGAGGTCATGGAACCTATACAGATTAAAGAGGAGGAGGTGCTTGTTGTGTTGGGGCAAATCAGAGTAGATAAATCCCCAGGACCTGACAGAGTATTCCCTCGGACCTTGAAGGAGACTAGTGTTGAAATTGCAGGGGCCCTGGCAGATATATTTAAGATGTCAGTATCCACGGGTGAGGTGCTGGAGGATTGGCGGATAGCTCATGTTGTCCCGTTGTTTAAAAAAGGCTCTAAAAGTAATCAGGGAAATTACAGGCCGTTAAGTTTGACGTCAGTAGCAGGTAAATTATTGGAAGGAGTACTAAGAGATAGGATCTACAAGTATTTGGATAGACAGGGACTTATTTGGGAGAGTCAACATTGTTTTGTGAGTGGTAGGTCATGTTTAACCAATCTATTAAGAGTTTTTCAAGAAGGCTACCAGGAAAGTGGATGAAGGAAAGGCAGCTGATGTTGTCTACATGGACTTCAGTAGGGTCTTTAACAAGGTCCCGCATGAGAGGTTAGTTAGGAAGATTCAGTTGCTAGGTATACATGGTGAAGTAGTAAATTGGATTAGACATTGGCTCAATGGGAGAAGCCAGAGAATGGTGGTGGAGGATTGCTTCTCTGAGTGGAGGCCTGTGACTAGTGGTGTGCCACAGGAATCAGTGCTGGGTCCATTGTTATTTGTCATCTATATCAATGACAATTATCTGGATGATAATGTGGTAAACTGGATAAGCAAATTTGCTGATGATACAAAGTTTGGAGGTGTAATGGACAGCGAGGAAGATTTTCAAAGCTTGCAGAGGAATCTGGAACAGCTGGAAAAATGGGCTGAAAAATGGCAGATGGAGTTTAATGCAGACAAGTGTGAGGTATTGCACTTTGGAAGGACAAACCAAGGTAGAACATACAAGGTAAATAGTAGGACACTCTGAGGAGTGCAGTAGAACAGAGGGATCTGGGAATACAGATACACAATTCCCTAAAAGTGGCATCACAGGTAGATAGGGTAGTAAAGAGAGCTTTTGGCACATTGGCCTTTATAAATCAAAGTATTGAGTATAAGAGTTGTAATGTTATGGTGAGGTTGTACAAGACAGTGGTGAGGCCCAATTTGGAGTATTGTGTGCAGTTTTGGTCACCTAATTACAGGAAGGATATTAATAAGGTTGAAAGAGTACAGAGGTTTACAAGGATGTTGCCGGGACTTGAGAAACTGAGTTACAGACAAAGGTTGAATAGATTAGGACTTCATTCCCTGGAGCATAGAAGAATGAGGGGAGATTTGATAGAGCTGTATAAAGTTACGATGGGTACAGATAGAGAGAATGCAAGCAGGCTTTTCCCACTGAGGCTAGGGGAGAAAAAAAACCAGAGGACATGGGTTAAGGGTAAAAAGGGAAAAGTTTAAAGGGAACATTAGGGGGAGCTTCTTCACACAGAGAATGGTGGGAGTGTGGAATGAGCTGCCAGTTGAAGTGGTGAATGCAGGCTCACTTGTAACATTAAAGAAAAACTTGGACAGGTACATGGATGAGAGGGGTATGGAGGGATATGGTCTAGGTGCAGGTCAGTGGGACTAGGCAGAAAAATGGTTCGGCACAGCCAAGAAGGGCCAAAAGGCCTGTTTCTGTGCTGTAATGTTCTCTGGTTCTATACATGTGATATGAACATCGATCCTTGACTGTTCGAGACAAATATGCATATTGATAGTTCTCTGAACCGGATAAACCTGCCAAGTTTCTGAAATAATGGTAAAAAAAATGCTGGATACACAGCAATTTCTCTGTTGGGACTGAAGAAACAGCTGATAACCTGCATTGTAGTCAGCAATAGTTGAATTCAAGTATGTTTTAAGTTATAGAGAAGTGGTGGTGGTGGGCGGGTGGTTGGGGTGGGGGTCATGGCAATGGAGAGAACAAAGGGAATGTCTCTAAGAGGACAGAGACCAAGAGGGGATGACAAACATGTGATGGTGGTGTTAGCTGAGAAAGGCTGACAAAGGCTTTTTAAGTACTGCTGATTTGTCTGGAAGAGATACAAATAGAAGGAAATTAAAATGATCAGAGGAAAGAACAAAAAATACTGTAGTGAGAGAAACTCTGCAGTTGCTGCAAAACTAATTAGAAGGAATGCTGGAAATATTCAACAGGTCAGACAGAAACAATAAAGAGTTAAATGACCTGATTGAACACTGACTGCAAAAGGCTGGCTATCTGAAATTATTGAATATGATTATAAGGGTTGTAATGTGCCAAGTCAAAGAATCAGTACTTTTTCTCAAGCTCATAATGGGCTTTACTGGGACACTGTAAGACAGACCAGAATGGAAATGGAATAGAAAATAAAAAGTGTTAGACAACTGGAAGCTCAGTCATCCTCGCAGACTGAACAGGGGTGTTTTGCAAAATGGTGATACAATTTGTGCTTGGTTTGTCCAAAGTAGCATAGGACCATTATGAGCCACACACAAGTTTCATTGAAGTTGTGCCCTAACTTCCATCTTGCTGATCTGAGCAGAAAAAAGGCTGCTATCATAGTTACTACATTAATCACAGCAAAACCTCAGAGTGTGTACACTTGCTCCTTGAACCTATTTAAGTAATAATGAATCACTTCAATTTTAACACATACAGGTTTAACTTTTAAAACTGAGATATGAGAAAATGTCACTTTGTACCTTATTTAGACAGACATCCACTGCTGGCTCCTTGAGTCTGATGGTAGCTTTTCCCTCCTCCACGAATTTAGTGAAAAACTGTTCTATATTTTCTTTCAGCTGCAAGGAGATATTCATTAAAATATATTCTAGGCTTTATAAAGTTCACATGTAATGTAAGAATACACTCACCTTATATTTACAGCCCGATTTGTCTTTTATTGTACAAATCAAGAGATGAATGGTTGCCGAGTTGTTTTTGATGCCTCGATCATTTTGTTTTCCTATTGACAGAACTGCTCGGTTGCCCTTCCCTCTGTTCCTCATACCGAAGGTTGGGAGCATCCGATTGATGACTTCCACTTCACACTGGAGCTTCATAGTATCTGTAATAAAATGATCGCTCACTGTAGACATAATTCTGGACTACTGGCGAATACAGCATTCCCTTGGACGCCTAGCACATAAACAAGTTGCTAGCATGAATGCAGTGTATTTTCATTCCCGATTGGCTGATTCTGCGGTTAAAGCCGACTCCGAAGGCAGCTCAGATGGTGTCACACAATGGAGAAAACGCCCCCTTCCCTCTCCTCCGCGGCAATCAACCGAATACAGCTGTGGGTCATTGAGAATTACAGCGGTCAAGAGGGAGAACTGAATAACAGGCGGACACGGGAGATTCGGGGATCAAATCTACAGTGGGGAGGGAGAATATTTAGAGAAGAGGGAAACTAGTTCATTTCAATAAACTATGAAAATTGTTTTTTTTTAAATAATCTTGTAAAGGGACCAAAGCTTTGTAAAAAATGCCAACTGGGAGAAAGGTCACTTGCTTCATTCTGTACAAACGTACCCATATTCCGGTAAGTGCCATTCCCAATCTCCAATAAATATACACACTTTCTATTGTACTTCGATGTTGCTTTAGTTTTGTCAGCACTATAAACAGGATTTAAACCTATAACATATCCTCGCAAACGATTTTTTCATACGTCCCTTATTGAGTTAATGATTACTAAAGTTCACAATAGTTCGCAGAGACTGGTTAAACAAGACTTCAATTTTGTTTGCAAAACATATGACTGTCCACATCCAATGTAATATCTTTCAGATACTATTTACATGCTGGAACCGCCATGAGGAAACGCCGCCGTGGCACGTACAATACAACCACGAGGGTCCAATAAAAGCTGAGACCGAAGAGGCCAGTTTTGTACCAGAGAACATTGTGAACAAGACTCCGTCACGTTCGCCGTGTTCGCCACATCTTTATGCAAATCAGTAGTCGTCATAAGCCGAGAACAAATCGCAGCGAGATGCTTGTAACTAATGAGCATATTTCAGGGTGGAAAAGACCCTCTCGTGGAATTCACCCCTTACTCCTGTAGCCCGCGTCAATCCCCTCGTTTGTTACTACCATATGAAAGCGCTTTTTCTAGTTATTATTTGATAGAAAAACGCCCAAGTATTCTCAAAATAATTCTGCTAAGTTTTGAGGACGATTCAATGCAAACGCTAACAATTTTTGCAACGGGACAATAATTTATAGTGTTCAATACCTTTAATAGTAAAGATTTACTTCAGCTGAGGTTCTGAAGAACCCAACATTAATAAATAACAACGACAGGTAATGTTAATAGAAATTTTTATATAATGAATCTCCAAAATAAAATTTGTCCTTGTGGTACACACTAGCCAACGGACACAAACGCAAAACTTCCGGTGTGGTGCAAATTCTGTCAGCTAAAAGACTCAAGTCATACAAATGCAAGTTCTTATTGCACCAGTTTCAGTGCATTTCTTCACTGATTTATACAAAATAGAGTAGACACCATCTGAATCTCCTCCATAGCTCAAAACTTTTAACAAGATCCTCTGTTTGAAAAAAATCTGTTACAAACATGGAAATATTTCACACCAGACGTTATACATGTCTCAGGAAGTTTACCATTAACTAAATGACTTCATTCAAAATTATGATTTTGTTTATTTAGCGATACAGCACAGAGTAGACCTTTCCGTCGCCCAGCCAAGCTGTCCCAGCAACCCCGAAACCCCAATTAACCCTAACCTAATCATGTGACCATTTTACAAGGACCAATGAACATACCTGGTACTGTCTTTGGACTGAGAGGAAACCAGAGAATCAGGGGAAAACCCACAGGGACGATGCCATTAGGAAGTTACCACCATCACCATTAAGAAGTCAACACATGTAGCTTGCAGGAGCTATGTTGCCAATAACAAGCAACACTTCAGTAAAGCTTCAAAGTGCCTTGCAATAAACTTGTATAGTTAAGCATCTTTAGTTGCAACTTAACTAAAGGGACTTTATTGAGGGATTTGGAAGAGTGAACCACCAATACATTCACTAAATAGGGCTGCTTATCACCCAGCCTGTGATAAAGTCCATTTCAGGGGATGCCAAAACACACCTCCTAATTCCATTATTGATGGGCAAATCTGAAACTGATGCTGGAAAACTAAAATAAAATTGTAAAATACTGGAAACAAATCAGGTAACATGCAGAAAAAAAAGACAGCATTAGATTACTGACCAGATCTGAACAAAATGAAAAGGTCTGTTATTTAGAATCATCGAATTCAATATTGAGTTTTGAGTTTTGGAATGTGCCTGGCAGGACAATGATCCTACATACAAGATATCCTTGTTATCTTGTTATCTCACCTTTTGATGATGCACCTTACAGCTCCCAGACATGGCAACGAATTCAATTATTTAAGATAACTGTCTTTCTAGCTTGTTCTAGAACTGGCAAGTTCTGATGAAAAGCAAGTGATCTGTAACATTAATTCAGGGTTTCCCTTTCTTCATTGTTCATGCTTGACAGGCTGAATATTTTCATCATTCTCTGATTTGTTTCAGATTTCCATCTCTGCGATATCTTGGTTTCAGCATTTTTCAAAAATTCTCCCCTATTCTCATTGTCTTCCTATTAACATCTGCTATAGATAAATCAATTACCTCCATCAGCCAACTTCACTACTGCTCATGTCTGTCAATATTTCTTGAGACACGCCACTTCTTGGCCTCAAGTGTATCAATTTCTTTTGCCTTTTCCTCTTCTCTGCAACTTAAAACATGTTTGATTTTTTTAAAACTAGTTCTGAAGAGAAAGGTCTTTGACTTAAAATACAGACTGTTTAGATCTTTTCTTGGATATCAGCTGATCTGAGTTTTTCCACATTTCCTGTTTTTCCCCTGTCTTTCATCATCATCTGAATGTTTTAAGTTAAAACTATATGCTGACTTCAGTGTGATTCAGGATTCTAGAATGCAGGATGTTGAGTCAGTAACCCACTATCCTGTCAGTCCACTCAGAAGATTCTGAGCTGCTGGTTTCAATACATTTTTCTTACAAAATGAAACATCTTGCCTCTATGAAGACTCTACAGTGCAGCCTCATATACATAAGAGTATAAAAGGAACATTTATTAGACTCTGGAACCTATATAGAGAAAAAAAACCTTCCAGAATCCATGAAATGCTCTTAACAATTAAAAAACATTTTCTTCTTCATAAACCATTTGTTTCTTTTGACATAATCTACAGAAAGTCATCATTTCCCAGTCCTTTGCTAATTCCATAAGATGATCAGAAATGCCAGGACAATTTTTTCTATGAGATAAATTCTTATCACTTGGAACATGCATTTGTACAGCACCTTTGGCAAAATTAAATACGGTATTCTCAGACTCTCCCCACCCCCAAAACAAGGGAAGAACTGCTTGTGTAACGTTTCAAAAAGTTGATTATGGAGTTTGAAGACTTAAAAAATTAAAAAAGGTTAGAGTGATAACTCCAGCTGCTTGGGGTCCAGAACCCAAAGGCAGAACAATCAATGACAGGGATTAGAATCAAGGACATACAAGCTCTAGGAAGACTGACAAAGACTTGTGACAGTTAGTCAGAGCTTATTGCTAAAGCTACAAGAGTGAAAGAAACAAAGTGGTGGATTAGGAATGCACAGAGTACATGGGAATGTTAACAGGTAAATTTTTAAAAAATCAAATAATATAGAGGAAATGAGGATTACAAAATGAAGATAATAATGTATTAAGAGATTGATAAATGACAACAAATGTGGTGATGCAAGTCTGGTTCTAATAGTTGACACAGGTGCTGCTTTTAGGAAGAGAGTAGAATATTGGATCGACAAGATAGCAATACCTTTACAAACAAAAGGGGGAAATACAAGTATGTAAGAAGCGTGGTCTATATACAGTTGCAAGAAAAGGTTTGTGAACCCTTTGCAATTACCTGGCTTTCCCCATTAATCACTCATAATATGTGGTCTGATCTTTATCTAAGTCACAATCTGACAAACACAGACTAATATCAGACAAACACAATCTGCCTAAACTAATGACACACCAACAATTGTACTTCTTGTCAATACTGAGTACACCATTTAAACAATCACAGTCTACTTTCAAAGAAAAATGTGAACCTCTGGGTAATGCCTTCTATTTGGAATCAGGTGTTCCAATCAATGAGATGAGATTGGAAGCAAGGGTTGGCGAGGTGTCATGCTCTATTTAAAAAAAAGGACACAAATTCAGGTTACTGACAGAACCTGTTCTTCTTAAGGGAGATCTGTTTATATGCACCATGCTTCAATCAAAACAACTCTCAGAGGACCTTACAAGAAGAATTATAGAGATGCATGAAGCTGGAAAAGGCTACAAAGCATTTTTAAAGACCTGAGTGTTCATCACTCATCAGTGTGAGAAATTGTCTACAAATGGATGAAACTCAGTACTGTTGCTATTCTCACTGGGAGTCAGCATCCTGCAAAGTTCACACCAAGAGCACAACGTGCAATGCTGAAGGAGATGAAAAAGAACCCAAGGGTTAACTGCAAAAGATCTGCAGAAATCTCTAGTACTCACTGAAGTCTTTGTGCATGTGTCCACTATAAGAAAAAACCCTGAACAAGAATGGTGTTCATGGAAAGACGAAGGAAGTCACTGCTCTCTTAAAAAAAACCCATTGCTGCATGTCTCAAGTTTCCAATAGACCACCTGGATGTTCCACAACACTTCTGGTACAATGTTCTGTGGTCAGATGAAGCAAAAGTTTATCTTTTTGGCAGGAATGCACACTGATATGTTTGGAGAAAAAAGGGCACTGCACATCAACACTAAAATCTCATCCCAACTGTTAAGTATGGTGGAAGGAGCATCATGATTTGGGGCCTGGACAACTTGCAATCATTGAGGGAACAATGAATTCAAAATTGTATCAAGATATTTTACAGGAGAACTCCAGGGTAGCAGTCCATCACCTGAAACTTTATAGAAGGTGGTTGATGCAACAAGACAATGATCTGAAACACAAGCGAAAATCAACAACAGAATGGTTTAAAAAGAAGATTCGTGTTTTGGAATGGCCAAGTCAGAGTCCAGACCTTTGTCGCAATTGAGATGCAGTGGCATAATCTAAAGAGGGTTGTTCATGCAAGTTATCCAAGAAATATCATTGAACTGTAAGTTTTGTATGGAGGAATGGTCTAAAATTCCTCCTCACCATTGTGAAAGTCTGATCAAGAGCTATGGGAAATGTTTGGTATTAACAAATTTGGTTTCAATAACTTATGACTTTCATCAGGTCAACAACTGGTAAAATATTCAAGTCTAGAGGAACACAGGGATATGCAGTGCATGTCAATTCATCCTTGACAGTACAAGGACAAGGTGAAGATTATGAAAGCTCCAATGCCATATTTAAATTTGCTGACAAGACAGACATACTTTATTGATCCCAAAGGAAATTGGGTTTCATTACAGTCACACCAACCAAGAATAGTGTAGAAATATAGCAATATAAAATCATAAATAATTAATAATAAGTTAATCATGCCAAGTGGAAATAAGTCCAGGACCAGCCTATTGGCTCAGGGTGTCTGACACACCGAGGGAGGAGTTGTAAAGTTTGATGGCCACAGACGGGAATGACTTCCTATGACAACACACTGGGATTGGCCAAATCAGCATATAGGAGAAAGCTTGAAAATCTGGCTGAATGGTGCCAGAACAACAGCGTCTCTCTCAATGTCAGCAGACCAAGGAGCTGATTATTGACTTCAGGAGAAGGAGACTGGAGCTCCATGAGCCAGACCTCATCAGGGGAATCAGAGCTGGAGAAGGTTAGCAACTTTAAATTCCTTGGTGTTAGCACTTCAGAGGAACTGTCCTGGGCCCAGCATGCGTGCAATTGCAAAGAAAGCATGGCAGTGCCTCTACTTCCTTACAAGTTTATGAAGATTCAGCACGCCATCAAAAACTTTGACAACCTTTTACAGATGTGTGGTGGAGAGTATATTGACTGGCTGCATCATGGCCTGCTACGGAAACACCAGTGCCCACGAACAGAAGAGCCTACAAAAAGTAGTGGATATGGCCCAGTCCGTCACAGGTAAAGCCCTCCCCAGCACTGAGCACATTTACATAGGAAAGTAGCATCCATTATCAAGGACCCTCACCATCCAGGCCGTGATGAGTAGCTGTTGTTTTGCTTTTCCACAAATGGTGTCTGACCAGCATTTTTCAGTTCCTATCACCGATGGGGCATCTTTTTGTCAAGGTAAAAATGTTCACCTTCAATGGTCACATAAACATCTTGTTATTCAAGCTATAGGACAGCAATCTGGCTTGTCCCTTGGCACTGCGATGCTTATTACTGCTGCCCTGTTCCCATCAGCTAGCTCATAACCAAAGAATTACTTGCTAATTATTGAAAGGAATGAAGTACTTGTATAAATAGTATTTAAATGTTGTCAGAGGACCATCTGACTGATCAGGGTAGGACATATGCAATAAATAGCAAAGTCCTCAAGAATACTGAAGAACAGTGAGACCTCAGTTGAGAAGTCCAAGAACCCACGAAGTGGACAGTGTTAGTCACAACACCGAGTACCAGTGAAGGGAGGTAATGGCACAATTTTTCAAAACTTTGGTTAGGTCATAGCTGGAGAACTGTGTACAGTTCTGGTCACCACAATTAGGGAAGAATGGGATTGCATTAGAGATTCGCCAGGATGTTGCCTGGAATCACACATATCAGTTACGAGGAGAGATTGGACTGATTGGGAAACTCTTCTCAGTAGAAACCCTGAGTGTGCTTGGAATGTGGTAAACTGTCCAATTGAAGTCAGTACTCTGACATTTAACTACTATCCATACAAGTATTTCTATCACCAAGCTATCTTATTACCAAAGGCTGCTGATTAAATTCAGGTAAGTGATAGCATAGCAAGGTATTTGATAGCATAGTTTGATGGTGGATGGAAGGCTTATTTCAGCCAACTGACCTAATTCCACTCCTATATCCAAGTGTATACAACACTTCCCAAGCTCACAAAGTCTACCATCATGAAGGACAAGGAAAACAAGTACTGGACAATATCTTTATTTTCATCTCCAAGCCACATATCATCCTGACTTGAAAATATACTATTTGTTCACTATTACAGTCCAACTCAACTCCCTCTCAAACAACACTGTGGTAATACTTTCACCCAAAAGGCTTCAGCAGTTCAAGGTTTACTGTCATCTTTGAAGACACTTATAAGAATGCATAATAAATGCTTGAGTCAGCAAATGTCCAATTGTCAAAAACAATGAAGAAACATACCTGAGGCAATAATTTCATAACTCCAGAAACATGAATTCAGAAGGGAAGACAGTATTGGATATACTCAGTAGGTCAGGGAGTAAACTGCAAGCTTTCTCACTTTTGCAATATTTTACTACAGTCAATGACTCAAAAATTCAACTGTTTCTTTCCCCTCAGGTGTTATCCGACTTCCTGAGTAACTGATCTTGTTTTTATTGTTATTCTGTCAGACGGGGGGAGGACCATCTTCAAGACGCGGGAAGAAAACCGGTGGGGTAGTAAAAGTACACGAACCGTCACGGAGACCAGCAGGCCTCGAACGGACCCAACACGTAAGGGAGAGCGATGACACCCACCCACCCTCCCTCCCTCCGGCCCCGCTGAATTTAACCCCCCAGGGGCCGAGCTCACAACCCTTTCTACAACTGAGGTATACTTACCGTTTCACACCGACCGAGCAATAACAACCCGGACCGCCGTGCACCAGCCACCGGAGGTTTCAGGTTGCCCGCGTCTGGCGCCCCGCCCACCCGGGCAGCCGATTGGCGCAAATCCCCACCAATAGCAACCGAGAGCGGCGGCGGCGACCCCGCCCTCCTCACGCAGGGTGTGATCTCGCTGGAGCCAGAGGCGGCGCTGTGGAGTCACAACGTGCCGTGGAACTGGAGCTGGAAACGAAAGGGCTCTTATAACATGAAAGCAGCTCAGCAGCTCAGGCCGCATCCGTGGAGAGGAAAACAGAGCATAATTTTCCAGATCGATCAAAGATTATTTTATGTAGGTATTTCAGTTCCAAAAGTTTCAGCTCTCTCTGGCATGTGGTGGTTGACTTCTTTCAGGCATGGAAAATCTGCAAGTTAAATTTAACTCTTTCTGCTACCATTAATTCATTATATTTACCAATGGTAGATTGATCTGGAAATTGAGATCACATGTAATCTAGGGTGAGCTGGCCAGTTGGATACAAAATTGGACTGGTGGGAAGTGGTAGTGGAGGACCAGTGGTATTCTGCAGGGATTGGTGCTAGTTCCTCTGTTACTTGTAAAATATATTAACAATTTGTATGGGAATATATATAATGTTATAACGTCTTTGCAAAGAAAACATGGCATCACAGACATCCCACCCTGCAAAAACTCATTTGAGAGATAACACCCCCCCCCCCCCCCCCCCCCCCCCCCCCCGTCAACCCCTCCAAGGGTGTATGTAATACTTTGTTTAGTGATTTTGTCCAATCTGTAAACCAATTTGGGTATATGCAGAAAATGTGACATTAAAATATGTACTTATATTATCATGGAGTTGTTTTTTTATTCGATTACAACTTTAAGCAAGTCTACAGGGAGTTTGGCCTCGGTATATGGACAGGAAAGGAGTGGAGGGTTATGGGCTGAGTGCGGGTAGGTGGGACTAGGTGAGATTAAGAGTTCGGCACGGACTAGGAGGGCCGAGATGGCCTGTTTCCGTGCTGTGATTGTTATATGGTTCAATGGTTATATGGTCAAGTAGGACATCAATAGAGTAGCTCCTTAGCAGCTAGCCAGCTAGTTCAAATAATGAACAAATGACACCTGTCAAACTCACCTCAACATGTCTTTTACATTTTAACCCACCATGGGCAATAGAACAGTCACTGTTGCAAACAGTGCAGTGAGCAATGCTGTCATTATTTTTGAGGTTGACTGTAAAGCCCGCCCACAAAGAAAACGGATAGGTCTACTTAGCACAAAAAGAGACCAATCAGGATGTTCACTCTCGCTCTTGCTTTTCCTCTTCCTCTCAAAAAAATCGATTTCTGGGATATTGTATATAATCTGTAGGTGTCAGGGAGCCGCTATCAATATGCGGGAGAGTCCTGGAACTTCCGGGAGAGGTGAGATGTCTGGCAACGCCTCGACTTTCAAATGTATACGGTATACAACCTGAAATCCTTACCTGCTGCAGACATCCTCGAAACAGACAAAAAAGCCCCAAAGAATGAAAAAAGTAAGAGCCCCAAAGCCCCTGCCCCCCACCCACCATGCAAGTAACAGCAAGGCCCCAAAGGGAGACCATGGTCTACAGTCCATCAACAAATGCTGTTCACCCCAACAGTTCAACATCCTTCAGCCACTCTCACTGAGAAGGGAGACAGAGATGTCACTCCTTCCACAACCAAGAGGGAAACAAACTCGCCATTTTGATGTTACAGTCTGTAGCGTTGCTTTCTTAGAAGTTTGCAAAGTTTCAGCATGTCATATAAAACTTGAACAAACTTCCGCAGATATATGTTGGAGAGTATACTGACTGGTTTCATCATGGCCTGGTCTGGAAACATGTCCTTGAAAGGAAGAGCCTATAAAAAAAATAGTGGATATGGCCAGTCCATCATGGGTAAAGCCCGCCATTCCATTGAGCACATCTACAGGAAAGCAGCATCCATCATCAAGGACCCCCACCACCCTGGTCATGTTTGCTTCTTGCTGCCGCGATCAGGAAGCAGGAAGCAGCTCCAAGACCCACACCTCCTGGTTTAGGAACAGCCATCAGTCTCTAGAACCAGGGGGATAACCTCTCAACTTCATTTACCCCATCACTGAATTATTCCTACAACTTATGGACTCATCTGCACCTCATGTTCATGATGTTTATTGCTTATTTAATTATTATTATTTTCTTTGTTTTTTTCTTTTTGTATTTGCACCGCTTGTTGTCTTTTGCACATTGGTTGTTTGTCAATCTTGTTGAATTGAATTGAATTTTCTACTTACATCCTTCATATGCATGAGTAGTAAAAATCTTTTTGTTATGTCTCTGTCTAAATGTACAATGTGCAATTTATGGTAATCTATAATAAATAGTATGTACAACAGTTCAGTCAATATAACATAGAAATACAATTTGAGAGGGAGAATGGAAAATCGGAAGTGTCAGTATTACAGTTGAACAAAGGGACTATAGAGCTATGAGGGAGGAACTAGCCAAAGTTGACTGGAAGGACACCCTAGCAGGGAAAACAGTGGAACAACACTGGCAGGTATTTCTGGGAATAATACAGAAGGTGCAGGATCAGTTCATTCCAAAGAGGAAGAAAGATTCTAAGGGGAGTAGGGGGCAACCTTGGCTGACAAGGGAAGTCAAGGACAGTATAAAAATAAAAGAGAAGTATAACATAGAAAAGATGAGCGTGAAGCCAGAGGATTGGGAAACGTTTAAAGAGCAACAGAAGATAACTAAAAAGGCAATACGGGGAGAAAAGATGAGGTATGAAGGTAAGCTAGCCAAGAATATAAAGGAGGATAGTAAAAGCTTCTTTAGGTATGTGAAGAGGAAAAAATTAGTTAAGACCAAAGTTGGACCCTTGAAGGCAGAAATGGGTGAATTTATTATGCAGAACAAGGAAATGGCAGACGAGTTGAACAGGTATTTTGGATCTGTCTTCATTGGGGAAGACACAGACAATCTCTCAGATGTAATAGTGGTCAGAGGACCTAGGGTAACGGAGGAACTGGAGGAAATTCACATTAGGCAAAAAATGGTGTTGGGTAGACTGATGGGACTGATAAATCCCCAGGGCCATATGGTCTGCATCCCTGGGTACTTAAGGAGGTGGCTCTAGAAATCCTGGGTAATCATTTTCCAATGTTCTATAGATTCAGGATCAGTTCCTGAGGATTGGAAGGTAGCTAATGTTATCCCACTTTTTAAGAAAGGAGGGAGAGAGAAAACAGGGAATTATAGACCAGTTAGCCTGACATCAATGGTGGGGAAGGTGCTGGAGTCAATTATAAAAGATGAAATAGTGGCACATTCGGATAGCAGTAACAGGATCGGTCTGAGTCAGCACTGATTCACGAAGGGGAAATCATGCTTGACTAATCTTCTGGAATTTTTTGAGGATGTAACTATGAACATGGACAAGGGAGAGCCAGTGGATGTAGTGTACCTGGACTTTCAGAAACCCTTTGATAAGGTCCCACATAGGAGATTAGTGGGCAAAATTAGAGCACATGGTATTGGGGGTAGTGTACTGACATGGATAGAAAATTGGTTGGCAGACAGGAAATAAAGACTAGGGATTAATGGGTCCTTTTCAGAATGGCAGGCTGTGACCAGTGGGGTACTGCAAGGCTTGGTGCTGGAACCACAGCTGTTTACAATATACATTAATGATTTAGATGAAGGGATTAAAAGTAACATTAGCATATTTGCAGATGATACAAAGCTGGGTGGCAGTGTGAAATGTGAGGAGGATGTTATGAGAATGCAGGGTGACTTGGACAGGTTGGGTGAGTGGGCAGATGCATGGCAGATGCAGTTTAATGTGGATAAATGTGAGGTTATCCACTTTGGTGGCAAGAACAGAAAGGCAGATTACTATCTGAATGGTGTTAAGTTAGGAAAAGGGGAAGTACAATGAGATCTAGGTGTCCTTGTTCATCAGTCACTGAAAGTAAGCATGCAGGTACAGCAGGCAGTGAAGAAAGTTAATGGCATGTTGACCTTCATAACAAGGGGAGTTGAGTATAGGAGCAAAGAGGTCCTTCTGCAGTTGTACAGGGCCCTGGTGAGACCACACCTGGAGTATTGTGTTCAGTTTTGGTCACCAAATTTGAGGAAGGACATTCTTGCTATTGAAGGAGTGCAGCATAGGTTCAGGAGGTTAATGCCCAGGATGGCGGGACTGTCATATGTTGAAAGATTGGAGTGACTGGGCTTGTATACACTGGAATTTAGAAGGATGAGAGGGGATCTGATTGAAATGTAAGATTATTAAGGGATTGGACACGCTAGAGGCAGGAAACATGTTCCCAAATATGGGGGAGTCCAGAACCAGAGGCCACAGTTTAAGAATAAGGGGTAGGCCATTTAGAACAGAGTTGAGGAAAAACTTTTTCACCCAGAGAGCTGTGGATCTATGGAATGCTCTGCCTCAGAAATTAGTGGAGGCCAATTCTCTGGATGCTTTCAAGAAAGAGTTAAATAGAACTCTTAAAGATAGCGGAGTCAAGGGAAATGGGGAGAGGGCAGGAACGGGGTACTGATTGTGGATGATCAGCCATGATCACATTGAATGGTGGCGTTGGCTTGAAGGGCCGAATGGCCTACTCCTGCACCTACTGTCTATTGTCTAATAATTGTATCAGCAAGAATTAATCAGTCTGATGGCTTGGTGGAAGAAGCTGTCCTGGAGCCTATTGGTCCTGGCTTTTATGCTGCGATACCACTTCCCGGATGGTAGCAACTGGAACAGTTTGTGGTTGGGGTGACTCAGGTCCCCAATGATCCTTCAAGCCCCGTTTACACACCTGTCTCTGTAAATGTCCTGGATAGTGGGAAGTTCACATCTACAGATGTGCTGGGCTGTCCGCACTACTCTCTGCAGAGTCCTGCGATTGAAGGAAGTACAGTTCCCATATCAGGCAGTGATGCAGCCTCTCAATTGTGCCCGTAGAAAGTTCTTAGGATTTGGGGGCCCATTCCAAACTTCTTCGACCAACTGAGATGAAAGAGGCGTTGTTGTGCCTTTATCACCACACAGCCACGTGAGATCCTCGGTGATGTTTATGCTGAGGAACTTAAAGCTGTTCACCCTCTCAACCCCAGATCCATTGATGTCAATAGAAGTTAGGCTGTCTCCATTCCTCCTGTAGTCCACAACCAGCTCCTCTGTTTCTGCGACATTGAGGGAGAGGTTGTTTTCCTGACACCAATGTGTCAGGGTGATGGATTCTTCTCTGTAGGCTGCCTCATTATTATTTGAGACTAGGCCAATCAGTGTTGTGTCATCAGCAAATTTAATTAGCAGATTGGAGCTGTGGGTGGTAACACAGTCATGGGTATACAGAGAGTAAAGGAGGGGGCTTAGGACACAGCCCTGAGGGCCTCCTGTGTTGAGGGTCAGAGGGGCAGAGGTGAGGGAGCCCACTCTTACCACCTGCCGGTGATCTGACAGGAAGTCCAGGATCCAGCTGCACAAGGCAGGGTGAAGGCTGAGGTTTCTGAGCTTCTTGTCGAGCCTGGAGGGAATTATGGTGTTGAATGCTGAACTGTAGTCCAGGAACAGCATCCTTCTTCTCCAGATGTGGAAGGACGGTGTGTAGAGTGATCAGTTCTGTTGGTAGGCAAATTGTAGGGGGTCCAGCGTGGGTGGTAGCAAGCTGCAGATGTAATCCTTGACCAGCCCCTCAAAGCATTTGCTTGTTATTGAGGTGAGTACGTCAGGACGCCACTCGTTCAGACATGTTACCTTGGTCTTTTTAGGTAAAGGGACAAAGGTGGATGTTTTGAAGCAGGTGGGCACTCTACACTGGGAGAGGGAGAGATTAAAAATGTCAGTGAACTCACCTGCCAGTTTTGCCGCGCACATCCTGAGCACCCGCCCTGGGATGCCGTCCGGTCCGGCAGCATTGTGTGGTTTTTTATTGATTCTATCGTGTTTCTTTCTGTTCACTGTGAACATTTGCAAGAAATTCAATCTCAAGATAGTATATGGTGACACATACGTACTTGGATAATAAATTTACTTTGAATATTGATTCCTAAATCTGTGGATGATACCAAGATTGATGGTGCGATGGACAGTGATGAAGGCTGTCAAAGTTTCTAAATAAGATCTCAATCAACTGGGAAAGTGAACTATGGAAAAGCAGATCAAGTTTATCTTAAACAAATGGGAAATTATGGAACTTTGGAAGATTAACCAGGGCAGAGCTTACATAATGAGGACCCTGAGGAATACTGTTGAAGGTGTAGGGGGTACACGTACATACCAGTCCCCTGAAAGGGGGTGACACATGTAGGCAAAGCGGTCGCAGAGCATGCTTGCTTTTATCTGAGGGGATATCGAGTACCAGGTTTGGGATGTCATATTACAGCTGTAGATGGTGAGGTGAGGCATACCTGGAATATTGTGTACAGCTCCAGTTGCTATAATGTTGGGTGGAAGTGTTTCAGTGAGGGGGGGGGGTGCACAATAGATTCATAAGGATTTTGCTGGGATTGGCAGGCTTGAGATGAGGAGAGACTGGATAGGTTGGTACTGTATTCCCTGGAATGAAGGAAGTCAAGGGGTGACTTAATAAAAGTTTATAAAATCACGAGGAATCTTTTTTTTTTGACAGATTAGGGGAGTCTAAAACTTGAGGGCATAGAATTAAAGTAAGAGGCAAAAGGGACCCAAGAGGCAGGTGTTTCACACAGGTGGCGGCAGTTAAGTGCAACGGGCAGCCAGAGAAAGTGGTAGACATGAAGATAATTACAACAATTGAAAGATGTTGAGACAGGTTCAAGGCAAGGACAGGTTTTGAGGGATACAGGCCAATTGTAGGCAAATGGAACTAGCTCACAAAGGCACCTTGGTTGGCAGCAACACCTTAGGCTTGTGTCTGTTTTGTATAACTCCTTGGCTTAAACGAGACCATCAACTAAATTTCAACTAATGTGAACTGACTCAGTAAGGAATAACATGGCCCTGGCCAAGACAGTTCACCCAGTCAGCTGAAGTGTCCAATTACTTGGGTGCTGGGCAGTGTCACTCAGATGCCATGAAAGGAAGTGTTGGAAGAAGTGGTCTCAGGTCACAATTAAGACCCCTGGTACAGCTGCCATAGACAATCATGGTCGAGGCCATGATTACCCAGCTCATACAACTTGGCACATCATGATGATACAGCTGCAACCCACCAGAAACATTGGCTAGCAACCCCGATAAACCTGTCCACATACTAGTTCACTGGTCGAATGCTTAGGTCAACATTCCCCTGTGCAAGAGATACTTTCCAGCCACCCAAGGTACAATACTCTTTTAAATCATTTACAAGGATGATTATATCGTTAGTCAGGAAAAATTGAGGCATGAATGTGCTGGGGAGTAGGTACAGAGGAGATGTCAGGGGTAAGTGTTTTACTCAGAGAGTGGTGAGTGTGTGGAATGGGCTCTCAGCAACGGTGGTGGAGGAGGATGCGATAGGGTCTTTTTAGTGGCTTTTGGAAAGGTACATGAAACTTAGTAAAATAGCAAGCTATGGGTAAGCCTAGTAATTTTTAAGATGTGGGGGGACATGTTCGGCACAACTTTATGGGCCGAAGGGTCTGTATTGTGCTGTAGGTTTTTCTGTTTCTAATGTCTTCTTTTCAGAGGAACATTTATAATTTCAAAGTAACTTCCAGATTAGATCTTTGACTTGAAAACCTAACCCTTTCCTTGCGTGCTGCTCCACCTTATCATTATTTCAGCATTTTCTGCTTTTATGTCAGCTTTCCATTCTCCAGCTTTGCATTTAATTAGTTCTTTTAATGTAGTGAAACATTCTTGAGCAGTTCATATACATTATCAAATAACATTTCACATCAGGATTATATATGTGGGCAATATGACATTTTTAAGGGTTTCCTCAAAGGAGAAAAGGGAAACGTGAACAGAAACAGAACGTGGGGCCCTCTGCAGCTGGAAACAGTCCATGTTTCCAGTTGAGGCCCTTCAGCAGAACATTTCCCGTTATTGATGCTGAGTTCCTCCAGCATTTTGTGTGTTGCTGAAGGTTTTCAGCATCTGCAGAACCTTAGGCTTTCAATAGGTGTATGGAATTATTTTGTTACTGTATGTCGATACCCACGCCAATACCAACAAAGCAGGGGTGGGGTAGCAAGAGGAAATTTGCAGGAAGACAGCAACTTTCGGGGTCTGCGTTACGTCACGGCGCATGCTAATGAACGTGATATTCAAATGAGAACGCCGGGGCCGCTGGGAAGGGATTGAAGAGCGCGTGCGCGGCCTACACGCTCTCTCTCTCTCTCTCGGATCCACCGCCGCGCCGACATGGGCCATCAGCAGCTCTACTGGTCTCACCCCCGAAAGTTCGGACAGGGCTCCCGCTCCTGGTGCGTATTCTGCCGCCGTGGTGTCTCTCGGTACCCGGGCCATGGGGCAGCGGCATCCGTGGCATTAGGAAGGGGCAGATGAAGCCTAAGTTTCAGGCGGCGTTCGGGCCCATCCCAGGCCTGGAGCCCGGTTCACCATCCCGCCCTCCTAATCCCCCTGTTTTATTGTCATTTCGCAGCCGCGTGTGCGCGAACCGTCACGGACTGATCCGGAAGTACGGTCTGAACATGTGCCGGCAATGCTTTCGGCAGTACGCTAAGGACATCGGCTTCGTCAAGGTAAGAATCGGGCACCTGGCCCACCTCTCCCCTTGCTCGCCTGCTGAGCTGCTGGCTGGCTGGCTGGATGGAGAAATAACGTCGCCCCATGTTTTGGGAGTTCATTGCGGGTAGGATAACATAAGTGGGGTATAAACTATTTCAAGACTCCGACTTCTGTGGGAAATGGTATTTGGATTCCATCCGTTTTATAGAGAAGCTACCACTTCGATTCCTGCACTGATTGCTATTTCAGTACACTGTCAGAATCGAATGAGTCACTGTTCATGTTTGTGTGCTGTGAATGTCTGATGTGTTGTTACCTTTTGATTGTAAATGCTTTTCTGATTGAAATGCCTAATCTTATGTTTTTTTTTCCTGTAGTTGGACTAAATTACGAATGGAGCAAGACTGCAATGAGGAAAAAGAACCCTGACCTACTCAGCTGTGATCATCTGACAGAAGCAAACGTTTTGTAATGCTCCAATTTTGTAAATAAAGTTCCTTCTTGTTAGTGCTGAGACCTGTCTTTCATAGTATTAACTGTATTGGGTGTGTGATCAGCATTTGTTCTAGGCTGCTTTTGCTACTCAAATGCAACTTGGAAATTTATAAGCACGTTGGTGAAATGGAGTGGTGTGTGTTTAGAAACAGTCCAAGCACTATCAATAAGGGTGAGAGACTGATCTAAATTGTGTATTCTGGCAGAAACCTTGGTGTTGAGTTTGGATTTAAAACATAGACCTGAAGTTCAGGATCTTACACATTTGCATCTTTGGTCTGGCATGGGTTTGAGGATGCGAGTAGAATTTTGAGTTATTCCATGTCATAGTCTAGAAAGCATTCTTGAAGAATGGAAATATATTCTTCTGCATTTGTGATTTTAGAAGTGTAAACCTTTGTCCCCTTGTTCCGTGCATCTTAATCTTTTCTTAGTAATTCCCTATCTGCTTCTGAACTACCCTCAGTCTCTCAACTGGCCTTCTCTCCAGTTCCCCTTTTCCTCCTGCTTTCTGCAGAAGTTCTTATACAATGTCACTATAGTCATTATATTCTGAGTGCTTTGCACTACCATCTTGAACTCAAGCTGTCATAGGGAAGTCTCACCCAACACCATTATTGCTTTCTAAACTACATCTTGGAAATGAGCGATGAGGTAAAATTTGATTTAAGGCTCTGAATTCACAACTTGTAGTGGCCTGCTAACGATACTTACAGATCTATTCTGGTACAGGATCTTGACTTGGGGTGTCAAGCATCCCTTTACCTCCAGAGATGCTACCTGGTCCATTGAGTTCCTTTTTGTTTTTAAATGTTGTCTCCAAACAGGCCTCAATATGATGGTTTGAATTAAATTGGAGCCCAGATTCCTCAGTGCAGTTTATCAGATTTTCAACCCCTTGTGGTGTAGGGTTATACTGAGCAATGTGCAGCGGAATAAAAACGTATGGAGGAATTTCAACACTTGGAAGTTAATTTGGGGACCTGGAATCTGCTGGGCAATAATCACTTCCCTTGTGCTTCTGAGACTGGTATCTCAAGGCACTGGAAAAATACTTAAAGTGAACCAATGCCTCCCTGAACTGAGGTCCTAGTTACATTCAGGTTACAGATTTTCTGTATTCCCAGTGGTTCCCCAAATGCTTGTTACCTAGCTCTGTCATTGCAGAGGATTTGGTATGTCACTGATGACTGGCAAATTTCTACAGCTGTACTGTGGAGAGCATTCATCGCCATCTGGTGCGGAGGGGCCACTACACAGGATTGGTAAAAGCTGCAGAGGGTTGTAAACTTGGAGAGCTCCATCATGAGTATGAGTCTCAGCACTGAGGTCAAAAGAAAATAACTCAAATGCGGCATCTATTATTAAGTACCCCCACCACCAGGATGTGCCCACGTAGGTGGTATAGGAACCTGAAGACAATGTTACAGGAATGTTCTCACCTCGTGGACCATTAAGATTTCTGAATAGTCCATGATCATTAAATCACTATTTTTGATTTTTTTGCACAGTTTTATATATTTTATGATATATATGATGCATATTTCATTTTGTCTTGGCCTGAAATGTAAACTGTTTACCCTTTCTACCTGTTCCATAGATGTCTGACCTGCTGAGTTCTTCCAGCAATTTTTGTCTGTTGTATATAGACACGTGTTTCTGAATGAATCTGATGCCTTCAATGTCTCACTTAAGAAATGCAACATCCTGTCAGCCAGGTTGTGCTCTTTTTCTGGAAGAGAGCATGGTTTCAACAATGGTCTCACTAAGTTTTACATTCAAAAGCAGATTGGCAGCAAGTCATCCTTGATCCCCAGGGACTGTACAATTGTTGTTTAAGAAAGGTTGTGGAATCTTTGGAAAGTATGCCGAAGAGATTTTATCAGGATGCTGCCATGATTAGTTGTTATGAACTATAAGAAAAGCTTAAGCAAACGTTTTTTTTTGCTGGAATGTTGGATTCTGAGGGGGAGACCTGATAATTTTAAGTTTAAAATTGAGAGATGTGGATAGGATTGGCAAACTTCCCCAGGGTAAAAATGTCAAGTACTAAAGGAAATTTATTTATGGTGAGAGGGGGAAAGTTGTTTTGACACTGATAGAGGAAAGGGAGTTTAAGAAGCTGTTAATCTGAGTGAAAGATGGGTCATTTAAAAGTAATTTAGTTTAATTCTGCAGAACAGACAGTGGACCAAAAGGTCTGTTGTGCTTGCAGTAACAGAACAGCTCTTGGAGCAGTCGGGAGAAACCTCATCTTAGGCATCGAGAGGACAAAGGGTGTTTATGCACAGAAAATTTCAGTAACACCTCCCCGTTAACAATCCTTGGTGTATGTAGCTGGGCATTAATGGCATTACGCAAGGAAAAGTGGTGTGGACTGTATCAGGACACCTCTGTGCCTCGCTCCCTCTTAGTTTTACGCAACACAACACTAGCCACGAAAACTCCTCCCCTCCCAGGTGAGTAGCCACTGTCAGAAGCAGCAGCAGCACTCGAGAAGGACTCTGCAATCTCTTGTAAGGCAGCTGGGCTGGACAACAGCCCAGGCTAAGTACTCGGGGAATGCTCACTAGCTCACTGACGTCTTCAAGGACATATTCAACACTTCACTCATCCAGGCCACTGTCCCACTTGCTTCAAATCAGCCACCATCATCCCTTTACCAAAGAACTCCACACCTTCAGAACTAAATGACTACTATCTGGTGGTACTGACAGTGCTTTGAGTGGCTGATAATGGCACATATTTAAAAACTTCCATTACTGCCACATTGGATATTTACCAAAGCAAGGCAAAATTCTGGTGGGGTCAGGCAGCGTCTGTGGAAAAGAGGAAACAGTGGATGTTTTGGACCAAAATCGTTAATCAGATTCGGACAATCACTTAACAGATACTGACACCTAGAAAACAAGGACACTTATTTAAGACTACATTCCCACTAGACCGAATAATTTTGAAAATGCCAGTTTCGTGTAAAAACGATATGTGTCCACACCAAGTTTTTTTGAAAATACCTCTGTCCACATTAAAACAGGTATTTGGGCGAATCTCCTCCTGGGTATATGCAGGACATATCTGCAGAAAGCAAACGACATGCTTGATGTTGAATCTCGCTGTGAAAGTGCGTTTGTGCAATAAATAGACTAGGAAAACTTAAAAGGAAATTACCAAATGACAGACAGTTGGCTCTCGCGCAGGAGGACTTAAAAAACAAATACTGGAGCATATGGAGGCAACCGACAGGGAGTTCACGGACAGTGTGACCCAACTGATAAACATTCAAAAACTGACTAACCCTGTTGCATTAATAAAGCACCTTGTTAAATGTATAAAACATGTCTGCATCAGTGTTATCTTGCATTTCCATACAATGTTACATTAGACTGTCAAACATCTATTGTCAGAGGTATTTGCATAAATAGGTAAACCACCTTCATACGAGCAAGGACAGAAAATGGCAAAGTGAGTATACTTATTTATTCAGTAAGTTATGGGTCAAAGTATTTGTTGAGTACATTTCTAACTCTTCTGGCTTCAGTCTTGTTGCCGTCTGTCCTGAAATAGTTAGGTTATGTGGGGGGTTGCATTCAAGAAAACAATGAAATGCCGTGTTGCTGCCACCATCTGTTCTGGCACATCACAACAGTGTTTTTAAAAATCTCCGGTTACCCCGTCCACTACCCAATCAGTGCTTTCAAATTCAGCCACTCTGGAGAACGTTCTGTTTTTGGGGGAGGAAAACACCGTTTCAGTGTGAATGGAGGGTCAAAACGAAGAGAGAAAGCTTTGGTTATGGATTTGTCCGGTCTAGTGTGGACGTAGTCTAAGAATGCTGCTTCTGGATTTCAGTTTGTCATTCAACACTATTGTCCCATGGGCTTTGGTGAACAAACTCCTATTCCTTGGTCGAAACACACCACTTCAACTGAGAGTTGGGACTTCCTAACCAATAGATCTCAGATAGTCAGGATGCACAACCGCTCCTCCCTCCCCGTCATCCTCAATGTGGGTGCTCCCCCATCCCCTAAGGCAGGGGTCAGCAACCTTTACCACTGAAAGAGCCACTTGGACCCGTTTCCCACAGAAAAGAAAACACTGGGAGCCGCAAAACCCGTTTGACATTTAAAATGAAATAACACTGCATACAACGTTTTTTTTTTGCCTTTATGCTATGTATAAACAAACTATAATGTGTTGCATTTATGAAATTGATGAACTCCTGCAGAGAAAACGAAATTACATTTCTGCATGCAACAAAAACATTTTGAACTCCGAAAAAAAGACGTTGGGTTGAAGGTTACTTTTAAGTAAAATACTCAATGTCTATTTGAGTCCTTCTTGTATTTATGAAAAACGCCGAACTTAAATTTGCCGCCAGCAGCAAACCAAAAATAACATCAGCCAGCTGTCAACCTGAAAAATAAAAGGACTATTTCACTGAACAATGAAAAAATATGAATATACATAAAATAATAGGCAATTAAAATATGTATCATACTTGGTTAATGGGATTTCTGCTCCTGGACCTCAGCGCACAGCATCTGCACATCAGGGCTGTACGACGTCACCTTCATCTTTACACAGGATCGCAAGTTGTCATCTGTGAGGCGTGCACGATGTTTGTTTTTAATAAAGTTCATGTTGGAGAACACCTGCTCACATACATAAATCGACAGGACTCCAAGCGCATACTTTTTAGTGTTTACATAAATGTCGGGGATAGCATTCCATGTTTCGAACACAAGTTTGTCTGGTTTATCGAGGTTTTCAATATCACTCCATTTGTGATTCTGAGCAAGAACGGCCTTCTGACGGGCAACATCTGCAAGGTCTGCTGTCAAGCGTCTAAACTTGGACACCCATATGTCTTTGTCGGCTATTTCGGCCAGTTCCATCTCAAGATCAGGTTTACTCACACCTGCCAATGCAGTCGTATTCAGTAGAGATGAATCGATGCTTGGGGGAGTGACCGGGAAGGATAATGTGTTTTTTTTCCTCTCTGAACTCACAGAAGCGTTTCCCAAACGATGTTTGCATTGCGATGATTGCAGAATGTAAATACTCCGAACTTATCATGTCATGACCTTGTTTGAACTCTCTCAAATTGGGGAAGTGAGACAAAGTACCTTTCTGTCAATCTCTGGGAAGCACTGTCAACTTGCGCTCGAATGCCAAAACTCCTCCAACATGTGTAGGGCTGTACGTCATTTCCCCTGAAGAGCTGTGTTCAGCGTGTTCAGGTGCGCTGTCATGTCTACCATGAAGGGTAGCTTTTCCAGCCCTTTGCTGCCCAGGAAAGTTTTCACTTCTTCCAGACATGCGACAAAGCGTTTCAGCACCTCCCCTCTGGACAGCCACCGGACTTTGTTGTGCAGCAGGAGATCAGAATATGCGCTTTCCAGCTTGTCCAGTAACAAACGGAATTGACGGTGATTTAAACTTTTTGCCATTATTTTATTGACAATCTGAATGACAACATCCATTACTTCTGTGCATTCCGGAGGAAATGTTTGAGCGCACAGTGCCTCTTGGTGCAAGATGCAGTGAAAAATCAGCAGCTTTCTGTCCAGCGACTTATGCAGTAAAGCCACAATTCCCTTGTGCGTTCCCGTCATATTCGGTGCCCAATCAGTAGCTACTGACACCAGGTGGGTAGTCTTTATTCCTTTGGCTCTTAAACAATTCAAGACAGCCTCACAGATGTCCTCCCCCCCCCCGTGTTTGGTCTTTCAGAGGTATCAACTCAATCAGTTCTTCCTGTGGCCCGGCAGAGTTTACATACCGGCAGAACAACGCTATTTGTTCAATATCACCTTTGTCTTTAGACTCGTCACAGGCAATCGAGTAGGCCACAGCTGAATTGATGTTTTTAATTTGCTGTCTTGTGATGTCTTCTGCCATTTTTATGGTTCTGTCTTTGACAGTCTTTGCAGAGAGGGGCATATCCCTGATTTTCTGTACAATTTCACTCTAGTTTTTAAAGTCCGTGAATAGATGTTCTGAAATCTTAATGAAAGATTCTTTTATATATTCACCATCTGTAAACTGCTTCCCGTGCCTGACTATTTCCTGAGCGGCAATATAACTAGCGTATGTCGTTGGTTTTCCGGACTTCATCCATTGCTTGAAATGATTTTTGCTCAGATCAACCTTCCGCATCAGTTCCGAAACGGCTTTTTTTCTCTCATCTCCATCCGGATATTTTTGAGCAAAGGCTGCGTGTTTATTCTAGAAATGCTTTGCAACATTTGACTTTTTGCTGTTTGCTAGTTTCTCATTGCATATTAAGCATACTGGTAAACCAGTCTCGTCAACAGTGAAAGCAAATGAATCTGTCCACGTATCATTAAACGTTTTGTTTTCTTCAGTCACTTTTCTTTTTTTAGAATTCTCCATAGTTGGCCTACCTTGGATCGAAAAATTAAAGAAATCGCGCACTGACGGGTGTCAGGTATTGGCAGTGGTGACGTATATTAATAGCGATAAAAACACGTTGTAGCGGTGTGCTCACGCAGTCAGTAAACTGCAGTCGAATAACTTTATTCGAACTAAACAGCCTTGCTTTTAAGCCTCCCTCAACCTGGCCCCCATGGGCGCGGATGCTGCAAAAGACCAATTATTTCCCAAAGCAACAGGGAGCCGCAGCACAGAGGTAAAAGAGCCGCATGTGGCTCCGGAGCTGCGGGTTGCCGACCCCCGCCCTAAGGGTTGTATTCTGAGCCCATTGCTGTACACTTTGCTCACTCTTGACGGCACAGACTCCCAAGTAACCACATTCGCAGGTTCAGGGACACAACAGTGGTGGGGCTCATCAACAATGATGAGGTGACCTGCAGGGAAGAGGTGGAAGAGCTTGAGGCCTGGTGCCAGGCCAATGTCAACAATACAAGGGCTGTTGACTTCAGAAGAATTCACCCGCCCCCCCATACTGGTGGCATGACAGTGGAGACTGTGAGCAGTTTCAAACTCCTGGGAGTGCACATCACACGTCGCCTCATGGTTTCAGAACACATTTTTCACAGTCAAAGCTCATATGCTTATCAACTTTCTGAAGAGAGCATATCCATACTCTCATCATTCTACAGGTGCACAGTAGAAAGCATCCTGACCAGCTGCATCACCGCTTGGTACAGAAACTGCACTGCGATGGACAGGAAACCTCTACAATGGGTAGTTGGAACTGCCCAGTTCATCACTGGTGCCAGTGTATCCACCATCAAGGACATGGTGCTGGAAGGTGCTGAAAAGGCCCGGTAACATCATGAAAAATTCCACCCACTGGCATCAGGGAGGAGGCCTCGTAGCGTCCACAAGCAGTAAGGTTGATCAACACCTCCACCCACTAACTCCACCACTACTTTATTTCTTGTCAGTCACCTTATGTACAGCCTAGCATCACTTTATGGACATGCAATCAAACTATGTATATAAGCTATGTATTTATTGTCTGTCTTACACTCTGTCCGAGTAGTCTCGGACCTGATAGCATGAATATTGATTTCTACTGGTGAGATAAAATGTTACTTCCCCTCCCCTTTTATTCTATTCCCCATTTGGTCCTCTTATATCTTCTCACCAGCCTATCATCTTCCCCTGGGTGCCCTCCTTCCCTTTCTCCTATGGTCCACTCTCCTCTCGTATCACCTTCTTTTCCAGCTTTTTATCTTTCCAACCCACCTGGCTTCACCTGTCACCTTCTAGATATTGTCCTTCCCCCAACTGATATTCCCTTTAATTTGTAATGACCAGTGTGTGCAAAAATCTTGTGCTGTGCAATGTTTTGCCCAGTGCCAATGACATGTATGCACTGAATAATTTCTTCAATAAAAGCAGTATAAGCCTGTTGTGAAATCTGTAGAGAAATCATCGCAAACTCCACATTGTCAAGAAGGTCCGCATCAGAAACTGGGGAAAGAAACGTGATTGTGTATGATTGTGAAATATGCTGACCATGCCAATGAGGTAGACGGTGACAATCTTTTGTGCGCAGTTTAAGTTCCTTTGTGCGCTAGTAGCTAAAGATGTGTGCATGCACCTTAGAAGGAACATTGCCCCCCCCTTTTTTATTCGGTTGTCTCCCCCTTCATTTTCAGTCTTGAAGAAAGGTCCCGGCACAAAACATGGACTGTTTATTCATTTCCAGAGATGGTTCCTGACCTGCTGAGTCCCTCCAGCATTTTCCGTGTGTTTTGGATTTCGAACATCTGCAGACCTGTTTGTGATATTTTGATTTTTAAAAATTATTGTTGTGTTCTTTACCTTTTGTGGTTTTTTGTGCTGCATCAGATCTGGAGTAATGATTATTTCGTTCTCCATTGCATTTGTGTACAGGAAATTATAACTGAATCTGAAGGTTGCACCAACAAGAATAAATGGTGTGCCATATATAAATGAACCTTCAGATTAATTTGACACTGAACCAGCATGTTATGTTCATCCAGGCAAGTGTCCTCATCCTTGAAGCAACAGATAAGACCAAACAAAAAACCTCCAACATTTTAGACACAAATTACAACAGGTGATTGTTGATGATTACCACAAGTGATAAATGCTATCAACGTTACCTATTACTTTTTGTCTTGTGTGTACAAAATGTGGTTATTTGAAAGGAAAATGCCTGAGCGGACCACTGCCTGCACGTTTCCTTCCTAGTTATGCACAGATCTGATTTGGAAGTACATTGCTGATTCTTCATCATTGCTGCTTCAAAATTGTGGAAATTCCTGCCAAACGCATCTGAGTGGTTCAGGCGGAAGGCTCATCACTGTTTTCTCAAGGGTGATCAGGGATAGACATGCAATGCTAGCAGCACCCAAATAGTCTGCTTGCAGACAGGCTATTCACAATTTTAAATGGCAGCTTCCTTCTTGATAAGTATCACGGATTTCTCTCTATAAAGGATCAGTGGGTTGAACAAAAGATGGAACAGCAAACCATGTCACCATTCAAACTAAAAAATGCTTACTGAACCATGCAGTGTTTCAAAGATAAAGTTTGATTTAATTCATTGCACACTGATGCACAAAAGAAGAATGATATACTTGCAGAGAGGGATAATTTTGCAAATTAAGATCTGAATTTTGATGCATTTGGAAGAACAAGCTTCCATGCTCTAGTAATCATGATGCTAAATATGTTTCCTCTAAAGTTTGTAGCTTTTTTATTTCTTCTCTTAAAATGCATCCCCTCACACTCGATTGAAATTAATTTGCCAGTCTGCATGTTTATTAATTTTTTGGTGCTTTGTTGCATTCTTTCTTGCTATTATTTTTCACCGTTTTTGGACATGTGTTTGCCCTATTATAGAGATCCAAATTCACTGTTCTTTTGTACCTAGTTGTAGGTTTCTCACCCCAGTGGTTTATACGTTTTCAGCGCCCCACCTAACGCTTTGTAGCAGCTGATGGTGACTGATTTCACCCAGAACTCCCTTCAGTTCATCACTGTGTTCCACCCACCTAGTATGGTTCAAATCACCCCATGCTGCTGAAGTTCAACTTGTTCCAGAATAAACAGATTCTGATCTGATATCAGAACTCCTAGCCTAACGTCAGCTCACACATTAGAGTGATATTGTTAACAACAGCCGTATACCAAGCCCTTTTGTGTGGAAACTAGTAACATTTTTCTTAATTTAGTACACACACACTTACATTAATCTAGTTGACATAAGAATAACTCAGTTCTTATCTGTCACAGACGTTGGCTGTTCCTAGTATATTTCTTCACGTTATGGAAGAAGGGTATTAGGCCTGTTGAGTCCATGTCATAACAGGTGTGTATTAGAAATCCTCCATAATTTCTCTCACCTCCTCCTGAAATACTGTCAGAGATTTTTCTACCATCTTTTACTAATACAAAAAAATCACAAATTATTGGTACAAATGCCCATCTCTTTACAGTACTACAGTTTTCCAAATAAGACCACACATGGCCATGATTCTGGTGACTTAGCTAGTAACTATCATCAGTTTTCAGCACGTTGAACATAAATGATCATAATGAGCAATAATCTGTGAGCATGAAAATTCTGTGGTCATCGTTTTTTTAATTGGCAGGTAATGCAGGGGTGAGGAGCCAAGGGGTCTACCCCTGCTTCTGAAGTCATAGTTCTGTACTTCTATGTCATAATTCCTTGTGTGGAGCAAGCAGATGGATTAATTGCAACTATGGGTCAATCATCTACGGACACGATTCACAAATTCTTCAGCCACTTCTGTTTTAAAAGTTTCTTTAGAAATCCCATTGTTCCCGGTGGTTCAGAAATTTTGGTCAGTTTTTAGTTGGAGTTAATTTAATGTTGGTTTACAATTAATTCAGTATTTTATTGATGCAGTGATTAGTACACTTCAAATTAAACCATTCTCTGCAATCTAGTTGACGCATTTTGCTCATCTGACATTGTGGAATTTCCTTACACTTTCTGGTTTAAATTATTCAAGGCTGATGCTCAGCAAATATTTTTCACCTAACCTACTTAAAACAATTTATTTATTGTTGATATATATAGCGCAGAATTGGGCCTTTGAACCACACCACCCAGTAAGTCCCTCAATTTAATCCTAGCTTAATCATGGGACAATTTACAACCTACCAACTGGGACATCTTTGGACTGTGGGTGGAAACTGGAGCCCAGAGGAAATCCACGTGGTCATGGGGAGAACATACAAGCTCCCTACAGGCAGTGCCGGGAATTTATCCTGGGTCACCTGTACTGTAAAGTGTCCTGCTAACCACAATACTACTGTGCCTGGATAAGTTCTTAATATTTCATTTTAATTAAATCATTTTGTGTCTTTATTTCCTTCTGAAGTTTCATCACTTTTATATTGATTAAAAATTGAGCTAAAAAAAAAATATTTGTTTTGTGTTTCTCAGATCCGATTTCCAACTTTTTGAAGTGATCTGCCCGGTAAACATTTTGATGGTGCAATTCCAACTCTTAACACTAGGTGGGGATGGACATGAACTCTGCAGAGAGCTCTCTGTATTGCCTCATCTACAGCGACATCTAGTGGCTAGAAGTAACAACTGCAGTGGGAAGAACGCCTGGCATTGCAGTTGTGCAGTGTGCCTATTGATACCACTGTATGAGTTAATAAAATGGTGGCCGGGCAGAACTTGTAGTCAACTCATTTTAGAAACAGAAATTTACAGCCCATTACAGGCCCTTCGGTGCACAATGTTGTGCCGACCATGTAACCTACTCTAGAAGCTGCCTAGAATTTCCCTACCACATAGTTCTCTATTTTTCTAAGCTCCATGTACCTGTCTAAGGGTCTCTATAAAGACCCTATCATTTCAGCCCTGGGAAAAACCCTCTGGTTATCCACATGATCAATGCCTCTCATTATCTTGTACACCTCTATCAGGTCACCTCTCATCCTCCATTGCTCCAAGGAGAACGGGCCGAGTCAACACAACCTATCTCATAAGGCATGCTCCCCAATCCAGGCAATGTCCTTGTAAATCCCCTCTGCATCCTCTCTATAGTATCTACATCCATCCCATAATGAGGTTACCACAAATGAGCACAGCACTTCAAGTGGGGTATGACTAAGGTCCTATACAGCTGTAACATTACCTCACGGCTCTTGAACTGGTTGATGGAGGCCAACACACCGTACACCTTCTTAACAACACTGTCAATCTGTGTAGCTGCTTTGAGTGTCCAATGGACACAGACCCCAAGATCTCACTGATCTTCCACACTGCTAAGATTCTTACCATTAATATTATGTTCTGTTTTCAAATTTGACCTACCAAAATGAACCACTTCACACTTATCTGGGTTGTACTTCATCTGCCATTTCTCAGCCCAGTTTTGCATCTTATCAATGTCCCGCTGTAACCTTTGACAACCCTCCAGACTTTCCACAACAACCCCAACTTTTGTGTCAGCAAACTTACTAACCCACCCTTCTACTTCCTCATCCAGGTCATTTATAAAATCACAAAGAGGAGGGGTCCCAGAACAGATCCCTGAGGCACACCACTGGTCACTGACCTCCATGCAGAATAAGACCTTCTACAACCACCCTTTGCCTTCTGTGGTCAAGGCAATTCTGGATCCACAAAGCCAAGTCTCTTTGGATCCCATGCCTCCTTACTTTCTGAATGAGCCTTGCCTGGGGAACCTTATCAAATGCCTTGCTGAAATCCATATTCACTGCTACCTTCATCAATGTGTTTTGTTACATCCTCAAAGAATTCAGTCAGGCTCGTAAGGCACGACCAGCTCTTGACAAAGCCATATTGACTATCCCTAATCAGACTATGTCTCTCCAAATGCCCATAAATCCTGCATTTCAGGATTTTCTCCAACAACTTGCCCACCACTGAAGTAAGATTCACTGGTCTATAGTTTTCAAGGTTATCTCTGCTCCCTTTCTTGAACAAGGGAACAATGCTTAGAACCCTCCAATCCTCTGGTACTTCTCCCATCCCTACTGATGATGCAAGGATCATCACCAGAGACTCAGCAATCTCCTTCCTCGCTTCCCACAGCAGCTTGTGGTATATCTCTTTTGGTCCCGGTGATTTAACTAACTTCAAAAGCACCAGCACATCCTCTTTCTTAGTCTATACAGTCAAGTGTTTCAGTCTGCTGTAAGTCATCCCCATAATTGCCAAGGTCCTTTTCACTGGTGAATATTGAAGCAAAGTATTCATTAAGTACCTCCGCTACCTCCTCAGGCTCCATGCGTGTGTTTCCCCTCTCACATCTGATTGGTCCTATTCTCACACGGCTCATCGTTTTGCTCTTCACACACTTGTAGAATGTCTTGGGGTTTTCCTATATCCTGCTCACCAAGGCCTTCTCATGGCCCCTTCTGACTCTCCTAACTTCATTCTTGAGCTCTTTCCCGGCACCCTTGTAATTTTCTAGAGCTCTAAACTAGTTTCTAGTTTCTTGAAACTTTTGTTTTCTTTTTGACTAGCTTTTCTACATGCTTTGTACACCATGGTTCCTGTACCCTACCATCCTTTCCCTGCCTCAACGGAACATACCTATGCAGAATTCCATGCATATGTTTCCTGAACATTTCCCACATTTCTGCCGTGCAGTTCCCTGAGAACATCTGCTCCCAAGTTCCTGCCTAATAACGTCATATTTCCAGTCTCATGTGCTGTACCAGTGTAATAATTTAACAACAGTATCCAAAGAAGCATTAAATTCTCCAGCAAATACTCGGACTACAGGTTAGTGATTCTGTAATTCATATTTTTAAAATAAGTCCAGCTGTTGTTTCTAGGTGTGATTGTTGGAGAGTTAACTAATCACCTTCATTCTGGCTAGGAATATAGATGCCACTGTTTTCGGATGCGGTTGAAACCTCTGATATAGACGCTATTCCAGAAACAACTCTCCACCAACAACACACACAGCTTATGGCAAGGTCTGCATACCGTCACAGACTTCAAAGCTAAACGCAGTGGAGTTTCCAACATCGCTACCTCTCTCCCAGATAAGCTGAACCTTTTTTACGCTCGGATTGATGTCACCAACACTGAGGAGAGACATCGAAGTGACCTGCACCTTGGTCATCTCTGAGGCTGAAGTCCACAGTTGTTTACAACAAGTGGACAGTCGCAAGGCTGCGGGACCAGACGGCATCCTAGGGCGGGTGCTCAGGATGTGCGCGGCACAACCGGCAGGTGTGTTCACTGACATTTTTAATCTCTCCCTCTCCCAGTGTAGAGTGCCCTCCTGCTTCAAAACAACCACCTTTGTCCCTTTACCTAAAAAGACCAAGGTAACATGTCTGAACGAGTGGCGTCCTGACGCACTCACCTCAATAACAAGCAAATGCTTTGAGGGGCTGGTCAAGGATTACATCTGCAGCTTGCTACCACCCACGCTGGACCCCCTACAATTTGCCTACCGACAGAACTGATCAATAGATGATGCAATATCTATCACTCTACACACCGTTCTTACACATCTGGAGAAGAAGGATGCTGTTCCTGGACTACAGTTCAGCATTCAACACCATAATTCCCTCCAGGCTCAACAAGAAGCTCAGAGACCTCGGCCTTCACCCTGCCTTGTGCAGCTGGATCCTGGACTTCCTGTCAGATCACCGGCAGGTGGTAAGAGTGGGCTCCCTCACCTCTGCCCCTCTGACCCTAAACACAGGAGGCCCTCAGGGCTGTGTCCTAAGCCCCCTCCTTTACTCTCTGTATACCCATGACTGTGTTGCCACCCACAGCTCCAATCTGCTAATTAAATTTGCTGATGACACAACACTGATTGGCCTAGTCTCAAATAATAATGAGGCAGCCTACAGAGAAGAATCCATCACCCTGACACATTGGTGTCAGGAAAACAACCTCTCCCTCAATGTCGCAGAAACAAAGGAGCTGGTTGTGGATTACAGGAGGAATGGAGACAGGCTAACTCCTGTTGACATCAATGGATCTGGGGTTGAGAGGGTGAACAGCTTTAAGTTCCTCAGCATAAACATCACCGAGGATCTCACGTGGCTGTGTGGTGATAAAGGCACAACAACGCCTCTTTCACCTCAGTTGGTCGAAGAAGTTTGGAGTGGGCCCCCAAATCCTAAGAACTTTCTACAGGGGCACAATTGAGAGCATCCTGACTGGCTGCATCACTGCCTGATATGCGAACTGTACTACCCTCAATCACAGGACTCTGCAGAGAGTGGTGCGGACAGCCCAGCACATCTGTAGATGTGAACTTCCCACTATTCAGGACATTTACAGAGACGGGTGTGTAAAAAGGGCCCGAAGGATCATTGGGGACCTGATTCACCCCAACCACAACCTGTTCCAGCTGCTACCATCTGGGAAACAGTATCGCAGCATAAAAGCCAGGACCAACAGGGTCTGGGACAGCTTCTTCCACCAGGCCATCAGACTGAGTAATTCACACTGATATAATTGTATTTCTATGTTATATTGACTGTCCTGTTGTATATACTATTTATTACAAATTACTTTAAATTTCACATTTAGACAGAGATGTAACATAAAGATTTTTACTCCTCATATATGTGAACAATTTGTAATAAAGTCAATTCAATTCAAATTAAATTCTGCACGTAGTAAAATACTCTTGATTAAAGCAGTTTGTGAGGCATTAACAATAGAAAATCACTTTACACCAGCTTTATAAAACACTTTAAATGCTTGTCTTTATCTAACAATTTGTAGCTACAAAGCAGCTTCAAAATGCACACCTGGCAGATTCTATAAACTTGCCGATGAAAGTGCTGTTGGCAGAATCTCCGATGGTAATGAGTTAGTGCAGAGGGGTGAGACAGATCGGCTGGGAGAGCAATGCCACAGCAAAATATTTGTACTCAATGTCAACAAGACCAAGGAATTGATTGTAGAGCAAATACGAGGAAATCTGCAGATGTTGGAAATTCAAGCAACACATTCAAAATGCTGCCTGGTCTATTGATTGTAGACTTCAGAAAGGGGAAGACAGAAGAACATTCACTAGTCCTCAGTGAGGGGGTCAGTGCTGGAAAGGGTGAGCAGTTTCAAATTTCTGGGCATCAGCATCTCAGAGGACATACTGATGCAATCACAAAGAGTGAATGCCAGCGACTACTTATTACATTAACACACACAAAATGCTGGAGGAACTCAGCAGGCCAGGCAGCATCTTTGAAAAAGATTACTGCCAATGTTTCAGGCAGAAACACCTTGTGTGTGTTGCTTGGATTTCCAGCATCTGCTGATTTCCTTTTGTTTGTGATATATTTCATTAGGAGCTTTCAGAAGAGATTTGGTATATCATCAAAGACTCCAGCAAATTTTTACGGATCTCCCATGGGGAGTATTCTGACTGGTTACATCACAATAGACGGTAGGTGCAGGAGTAGGCCATTCGGCCCTTCTAGCCAGCACCGCCATTCACTGTGATCATGGCTGATCATACACAATCAGTATCACCACCTGGTATGAAGTCTCCGATGCACAGGAGTGACAGGTTGAAGACTCAGGCAACTCCAACACAAGCCTCCCCAGTATTGCTGGACATCTTCAAAAGAGCAACCTCTATCATTGAGGACTCTCACCATCCAGGATGCTCTCTTCTCATTGCCACTATCAAGGAGGTACAGTAGCCTGAAGTCACACACTCTGTGTTTCAGCAAGAGCTTCTTCCCCTCTGCCATCAGGTTGCTGAATGAACACTACCTTGCCACTCCTCTTTCAGGTTGTTTGTTTGTTTATTTATTTTTTTTAGAACATCTTACACCATACTGCTGCCACAAAACAAGTAATTTCACGTCAGTGATAATGAACCTGATTCTGACTGCTTTGAAGAATACATGTTGAACAAATTCTTACTCTTCAACGTGTACGGAATTGTTCCTATAATGGAATTTCCATACAACTCTTCTGAGAAATGTGTGCTTTTGGAACTAGTTAAAAAAGACAATGCTGGAGGTTATTTAGAGGAGAAACCATAGAAAGGGCACAGAGGAGATTTACAAAGATGTTGTCTGGATTGAGAAGCATGCCTTATGAGAGTAGGTGAGTGAACTCGTCCTTTTCTCCTTGGAGCGACGGAGGATGAGAGGTGACCTGATAGAGGTGTATAAGATGATGAGAGGCATTGATCGTGTGGATAGTCGGAGGCTTTTCCCCAGGGCTGAAATGGCTAGCACGAAAGGGCATAGTTTTAAGGTGCTGGGGAGTAGGTACAGAGGAGATGTCAGGGGTAAGTATTTTACGCAGAGAGTGGTGAGTGCGTGGAATGGACTGCCGGTGGCAGTGGTGGAGGTGGAAATGATAGGGTCTTTTAAGAGACTCCTGGATGGCTACATGAAGCTTAGAAAAATAGAGGGCTATGGGTAAAGCCTAGGTAGTTCTAAGGTAGGGACCTGTTTGGCCCAGCTTTGTGGGCTGAAGGGCCTGTATTGCACTGTATGTTTTCTACGTTTCCATGTTAACTGCTTTCCCAATATTTTTAATTTAATTTCATATGCACAAATACAGAATTTGTAAGGATACTTATTATAAATCAAAATAAGATAGCACAAAATGCACTATATATAAATCACACTGATAGAATCACGGTATCCATATTCATAATCAATCAAATAAAATAAATTGAATTATTAAATACAATAATATGGTTAATTATATTATAAAAAAATCTACACCCATTACCAAGATAAAGCTGGTTAGTAACAAAAAGAGGAAAAAAAGAGTACTTTACCATATAGTGTTTTATAATAATAGCCCAGATCTATATTTTAATAACAATAACAATTCAAATGTTTAAAAAATAGTTCAGAAAGGATCCAAACTGCTTTTCAATTCAATAATAACACTCACTTTTTTTTTGGGTTGGTGTTATATCATCACCTACCACTAGATGGCGCAGCGTTAGCATGGATTGTATGCTTTGTAGCTCCCCATTGGCCGGCATCTTCAAACCAAACTATTTAATCTTCTTTACAATACATCTGGGGTAATTAGTTGATGTTAGTCAAACAACTGCAAGGTTTGACTTAGCCTTTGTCATTCCTGTTTTAGCTAAGGCATTAGTTCTAACATTTTTAGAGTTCTTACTCTGCAATGAGGCAGGTGCAGTCTGCCGCTCCATTTCCCAGTGTTTGCTAATCCTTTGGGGTTCCCCACTCGCTTAAATTCCTTTGGCACGGTTCAAATAATGGATTTGAAGTACAGTTGCTATTCAGGTTACGTAATTATTGACTTGCTCAAATTTAATTTTAAAATTAAAAGAACGATTTGCATACTTTTTTGAAGTTGTTTTAATTTTTTGTATTCATTTTAGAGAATCTTGATATCATGATCAATCTTAATATGAACAGGCAATAGTTTTAATATCGCTTGCAATGGGTTCCACCGTGAATGCCTGAGTAAAGGACAAATAATTGATTAAGTGAAACCCCACAGAGCTTGTAGGCAGTGTTTGTGGAAGTGGGGAAATTACTTGATAGTTGGAACAGTAATATAGAAGGAACTTAGGTGAGAGTCATATTGCCAGAATCCAGTCTCAAGAGACAAAAAAGAAGGCTTTAATGCTGTTGGAGATTCCCAAGGTTGTTGAGGAGACCAAAGTGGATGATTGACTCACAAGAAGGGCTCACTGCAATTTTCTTTCCCGAAAGCTTTCATGTACTTTGATGTAAGGCTGTAGTTTCTCAAGGCGATGGACTCCAACACCACCGAGTTCACAGACCTTTGCGGGATCATTGAAAATGGTCAGGCTTGCTCTGAGGCCACCTACAATGAAACAATGAATCTGCACCACAGTGCAGTCTTCCCCCGGACAGTTCATACTAATGATTGAACAGCCACCTGCACCTTTAACCTATCACACAACTTTCCTGATTAATCGATCGGTATCTAATTTATGCTGAATTCACTGTATACAAGAGACACACTGATAAAAAGTGAACGTATGTATTTAGCTTTATTCAAATCCTGAATGGCAAAGACAACGGACAAAAAGTGAACGTATGTATTTAGCTTTATTCAAATCCTGAATGGCAAAGACAACGGACAAAAAGTGAACGTATGTATTTAGCTTTATTCAAATCCTGAATGGCAAAGACAACGGACAAGTGCTCACGCATAATGCAGTACAACTCCCTGTCAAGATGTGTGGCTCTTCACAAATTTACCTTGTGCCTTGACACGTGACTGGATTATCGCCATGAAGGCTAAAAGACTGGCACTTGGTGCATGGGCGTTGGTGTGTGAAGGCAGTAGAGGGAACTGAAAATCAGTTTCAAATTTAAAACTTTGTTATGATGTTGGTGAATGGACGTTAGGATATCACTCATCCTCTTCTTCAAGAAGTGTCAAAGGAAGATCGGGTTTTCTTCTGTTATCCTGGGAGGATAAGCGGGAAAAACACACAGAGTGATGGAGGAACTCAGACAGCCAACCAGCATCTATGGAAAAGAGTAAACACATTGTCGTTTTGGGCTGAGACCCTTCACCAGGATAAGCAGGATATTGGTTTAACATTTCATTTATATGTAAGAAAAATGTTATTCATTATTTTTAAAGAATGGGAAGAATTCTGCAACTCAATTTCAGCTATTACAATACTGCATTTAAAAAGAAATGATTAGCTCCCAGGTCACAAGGTCCCATCTGGGTAATTGCATCGAGAGCCCTTGGATTATGCTGGTAAATAAGTTAATGGCAAACTGCTTGCCACAGCTCAAAGGTCTGAAAGGGCCTATTCTGTGCTGTATCTTTAAATAATAATAATAAATAATTATCAATGTGTGCATACATCACCATATACTACTCTGAAATTCATTTCTTGCAGGCATTCACAGTAGAACCATAGACTTTAAAAACAATGTTTTACATTTTCCATGGCGCCCACAGTCTTGTTGGTGGTAACGTTATCCATGACCTGCTATGTGGCGCTCTGTAGTAAGGGCACTGCTTCAAGCACCTGGAGTGTTAAATTGGTGGTTTGAATGATGTAGTTGGAAAGCACTGCTGGCATTTGTCCTGCTTGTTTCTGGTAGCTGGTAGTACTGGAATTCTTCCTTGCCATTTATAGTTAAGTTTGATTTTATTTTTATTTAAACAAAATATTCTTTATTCAAAATAAAATTATTTACAATAAACCGTTCACTGACTCGCAATCCTTTACAGACGTTTCCACACTTTCCGCCACTCACATGACTCTCTGTTGGTTCATCTTTACCCACCATTGTTGCGGGTAAACTCCCCGCCCCCTACCCCTCCCACTCCCACGGGAGAAGAACCCTAAACCATGGTCCTTTCCCACTGGGCTCTTGCAGTGGCTGCACCAAGTTTGAGTGCGTCCCTCAGCCGAGAATGTGCCAGTCGGCAGCATTCCCCACGGACATCTCCGTGTGCTGGTGGACCATCAAGTTTCGGGCCGACCAAAGAGCATCTTTCACCGAGTTGATGATCTGCCAGCAGCACCAGATGTTGGTCTCAGTGTGTGTCCCCGGGAACAGCCCGAAGATCAGAGAGTCCTCTGTTACGCAGCTGCTGGGGATGAACCTCGACACTGTCCCTTCCATCCTCCTCCACACCTTCTCCACGAACCCACAGTGTGCAAAGAGGTGGGTCACCGACTCCTCCTCTCTGCAGTCCTCTCGTGGGCAGAGGGGTGTGGAGACGACATTCCGGGCGTACAGGAGGGATCGGACTGGGAGGGCCCCTCTCACCACCAGCCAGGCAAGGTCTTAGTGCCTGTTGGTGAGGTCTGGCGATGAGGCATTCTGCCAGATGAACTGGACAGTCTGCTCAGGGAACCACCCCACTGTGTCCATCACGTCCTTCTCCTGCAGTGCCTGCAGGACCTTACGTGCTGACCACTGCCTGATGGCCCTGTGGTCAAAGGCGTTGACCTGAAAGAACTTCTCTACGAAGGACAGGTATGGTGCCAATGACCAGCTGACAGGGGTGTTACATGGGAAATGGGCCAGACCCATCCTTCGTAGCCAGGGCGACAGGTAGAACCTGGGCACGTAGTGGTACTTGGTGCCCACGTATCTGGGATCCACACACAACCTGATGCAGCCACACACGAAGCTGGCCATCAGGGCGAGGGCGACATTGGGGACGTTTTTGTCCCCGTTGTCCAGGGACTTGTGCATGGTGGTCCGTCTGACCCGCTCCATCTTGGATCCCCAGAGGAATCTGAAGACGGCTCGGGTGATTTCCAAGCTGAAGGAGCGGGGGACTGGCCACACCTGCGCCAAGTACAGCAGCCCCGAGAGCACCTCACACCTGACGACCAGGTTCCTGCCCGCTATCGATAGGGAGTGCCCTCCCCACAGCCCCGGTTTCTGTTTCACCTTGGCAGTCCGCTCCCGCCAGTTCTTGTTGCACGCCTCGGCCCCTCTGAACCAGCTCCCCAACACCTTCATGTGATCAGCCCTGATGGTGAAGGGGACGCTGGATCGGTCAGGCCAGTTGTCGGAGCATGGCTTCACTCTTCGTGCGGTTGACCCTGGCCCCCGATGCCTGCTCGAACTGTTCACAGATGCTGATCAGCCTGTGAACCGACCTCGGATCAGAGCAGAAGACGGTGACGTCGTCCATGTACAGGGAGGTTTTGACTTGGCTCCCTCCACTGCCTGGCAGCGTCACCCCTCCTATGCCCTCATCCCTCCTGATGGCTTCGGCAAAGGGTTCTTTTTTTTTATAAACTTTTTTTATTGATTTTTCAAATAATTACAGAAATAAAAGAAAATATATGATAAAAAGTATCTATACCCTTCCCCCCTCCCCCTTAACCCCTCCCCCCTAACATCCCTATATAAAAAAAAGAAAGAAAGGGAAAAAAAAGAAAGAAAGGATGCCTGGATATCGGAAGATCCCCACATGCTCCACGGAGTTCATAATAACTTGTATATATATTTATTTATTTCCCCAAATAACCAATTATTTCATCTTCAGAGCACCTATATATTTAATCCTGTCTTTTGTAAATAAGGGTGCCAAATTTTCAAAAATGTTTCATATTTATCTCTTAAATTGTAAGCAATTTTTTCAAGTGGAATAGAGCCATAAATTTCCTTCTTCCAACGATCTATACTTAAGTATGTATCCGTTTTCCAAGTAACTGCAATAGCCCTTTTGGCTACTGCCAAATCAATTTTTATAAATTCTTTCTGATATTTATTCAATTTGGATATCGGTTTTATCCCTTCAATATCGCCTAGTAAAAATAATATTGGATTATGTGGAAGTTGTGTTCCAATAATACTCTTAAATTTGTCCAAAAAGGTTGAATTTTAGAACAAGACCAAGTAAAATGTAAAAAATTACCGATTTCTTGGTTACATTGGAAACACTGATTGGATAAATTTGGTTTTAATTTATTTATTTTTTGTGGTGTAATATATAATTGATGTAAAAAATTATACTGCACTAATCTTAACCGGACATTTATTGTATTTGTCATACTATCAAGACATAGTCTTGACCAATTTGTTTCTTCAATTTTAATATTCAAATCCCTTTCCCATTTTTGTCTTGACTTATGGACTCCTTGTTTAATTGCCTGTTTTTGAATCAAGTTATACAAACAAGAGATAAATTTTTTAATCTTTCCTTTTTGAATTAAAGTTTCTATTTCATTAGATTTCGGCAATAACATTGTTTGACCTAATTTTTCTCTTAAATAAGCTCTTAGTTGGAAGTAACAAAAAAGAGTATTGTTTGATACTTTATATTTATTCTTTAATTGATCAAATGACATTAATATACTTCCTTCAAAACAATCTCCTATATATCTAATCTCTTTTTGAAACCAATTATATAAAAGTTGATTATCCATTGTAAAAGGAATAAGTCTATTTTGAATTAAAGATCTCTTTGCTAATAAAAATTTCTTTGTCTCATCATCAATACTTACCTTATTCCATTAGTCAATCGAATGTTTTAATATAGGAGATTCTTTTTTTTCCTGTATCCATTTAGATTCCCATTTATATATAAAATCTTCTGGTGTATTTTCTCCTATTTTATCTAGTTCTATTCTAATCCATGCCGGTTTTTCTTTATCAGAAAAAGATGCAATAAATCTAAGTTGATTGCTTTATAATAATTCTTAAAATTTGGAAGTTGTAACCCTCCAAGATCAAATTTCCATGTCAATTTTTCCAACGATATTCTTGACAGCTTCCTTTCCAAAGAAACTTCCTCACATATTTATTTAACTCTTGAAAAAACTTCTGAGGTAGTTGTATTGGTAGTGATTGAAATAAGTATTGTAGTCTAGGAAATATATTCATTTTTATGGTATTTACTCTACCTACTAATGTTATTGGTAATACCATCCATTTATCAAGATCTTCTTGAATTTTTTTCAGTAATGGTAAGTAATTTAATTTATGTAAGTTCTTTATATCATTATCAACTCTTATACCTAAATATTTTATACCATTTGTCGGCCATCTAAATTGAGTTATTAATCGACATTGACTATAATCTCCTTTAGTAAGAGATAAAATTTCACTTTTGGCAAAAGGTTCTATGCAGCCCATGAACAAGACAGGGGAGAGAGGGCAGCCCTGCCTGACTCCAGACCTGATGGGGAAGCTGTCTGTTTCCCACCCGTTGACCTGGACTGCACTACAGATGTCTGTGTAGAGCAGTTTGAACCAATTCTGGATTCCCTCCCCAAATCCCATTTTGAAGAGTACATCCGCCATGTACGTGTGCGATATCCTGTTGAAGGCTTTCTCCTGGCCCAAGCTGACCAGGCAGGCGTCCATCCCCCATCCTGCATGTAGGCGATGGTGTCCCTCAGCAGTGTGAGGCTGTCCGAGATCTTCCTGCCCAGTACAGCACAGGTTTGGTCCGGGTGGATCACCTGCTCCAGTGCAGACTTGACCCTGTTGGCGACAGCCTTGGACAGGATCTTGTAGTCCACATTCAGGAGTGAGATGGACCTCCAATTTCTAATATCCTCCCTCTCCCCCTTCTGCTTGTAGATGAGGGTGATGATGCCCTTCCTCATGGATTCTGACATGCTGCCTGCCAGGAGCGTAGCGTTGTACACTTCCAGCAGGTCGGGGCCCACCCGATTCCACAGAGCCGAATACAACTCAACCGGTAAGCCGTCACTTCCGGGAGTCTTACCGACTCAAAGGAACAGATGGAGCCAGTCAGCTCGTCCAGGGTCAGTGGCTGCACCAGACTCTCCCGCTTGCCGTCGTCTGAGACCTGCGTGATAGACGACAGGAAGCTGCAGGAGGCTGTGGAGTCTGTGGCCTTTTCTCCGTACAGACCGGCATAGAAGGACCTGCAGATCCTCAGTATGTCTGTCTGTGAGGACGCGACTGAGCCATCTTCTTCCCTAAGGTTGTGGATCACAGAGCACCCCCGTGCACCTTTTGAAAGAAGAATCGTGAACACGTCTCGTCCTGCTCCACGGTTTGGACCCTCGATCAGAAGATGATCTTGGAGGACTCGGTGGCAAAGTGCTGGGCCTGCCGGCCCTTCATCTCCCGCAGTTCCTCCCTGACGTCCACCCCCCTCGACTGCAGAAGGAGGAGTTGCTGCAACTCAGTCTGGAGTTTGTGCAGTTCCCTCTGCTCCTGCCTTGCTCTCTGGGTACCCTTGTGGATGAAGAACCTCTTGACGTTCTCCTTGGTGGCTTCCCACCAGAGAACCGGGGAATCAAAGAAGGTTTTCAAGGTTCTCCAAGCTGTGTACTCCTTCTCTAGTTCCTTAATGTTCTCTGGGGTCAGCAGCTTAACGTTCAGCTTCCACATTCCCCTGGCAGCTTTCTGGTCCTTCCATAGGAGGCTTGCAGAAGGTCGTGGTCAGAGACGTACACTAGCGTGACGTTGGTCGATCTGACCGTGAGGGACCTGGATAGGAAGAGGAAGTTGACCCAGGAGCGGGCTGAGCTGTCCGATCGTGTCCAGGCGGCTTGCGGCTGTGCTCCACTTGATGGGGTGCCGAAGGTGTCACGCAGCTACGTAAAATGTAGAATATTTTACACGCTATGTAAATTTCTCGAGAAACCAGTGTAGAGCACTTTTGCCATTACTGCTATGAGAATGGACCCTCAGCTCAGAAGGGAAGGAGGGAAAAGAGGAGAGCAGTGGTGATAGGGGATTCGATAGTTAGGGGGACAGAGAGGAGGTTCTGTGGAAGAGATTGAGAATCCCGGATGGTCTGTTGCCTCCCTAGTGCCAGGGTTTGCGATATTTCAGATCGAGTTCCCAGTATTCTCGGGGGGGGGGGGGGTGAGCAGCCAGATGTCGTGGTCCATGTAGGGACCGATGACATGAGTAGGAAGAGTGAGGAGGTCCTAAAAGGTGAGTTTAGGGAGTTAGGCAACAAGTTAAAGGACAGGACCTCCAGGATAGCAATCTCAGGATTGCTACCAGTGCCACGTGCAGGTGGGTTTAGAAATAGTAAGATAGTGCAGATCAACACGTGGCTGAAGACATGGTGCAGGAGGGAGGGCTTCCGATTTATAGATAATTGGGCAGTTTTCCAGGGAAGGTGGAACCTTTTCCGGCGGGACGGGTTACATCTGAACTGGAAGGGGACAAATATTCATGCAGGTAGGTTTGCTAGAGAGGCTCCAGTGGATTTAAACTAGATACAAGGGGGGGGGGGGGAGAGGAACCAGAGTGTAGGAACAGATGTATGGGAGAAGGAAGAAAAAGAAGACAGTAAAGTTGTTTGCACCGTTAATGATAAACAGAAAGGAAGAGGTGGAGAATTTCTTAAATGCATTTATTTTAATGCTAGGAGCATTGTAAGAAAGGTGGATGTGCTTAGAGCAATGATTGATACCTGGAAATATGATGTTGTAGCTATCAGTGAAACATGGTTGCAGGAGGGGTATGATTGGCAACTAAATATTGCTGGATTTCGTTGCTTCAGGTGAGATAGAATCGGAGGGACAAGAGGGGGAGGTGTTGCATTGCTTGTCAGGGAAAATATTACAGCGGTGCTTTGGCAGGATAGATTAGAGTGCTCGTCTAGGGAGGCTATTTGGGTGGAATTGAGGAATGGGAAAGGTGTAGTAACATTTATAGGGGTGTATTATAGACCACCTAATGGGGAGCAAGAATTGGAGGAGCAAATTTGCAAGGAGATAGCAGATATTTGTAGTAAGCACAAGGTTGTGGTTGTGGGAGATGTTATTTTTCCACACATAGACTGGGAAGCCCATACTGTAAAAGGGATGGATGGTTTTGAGTTTGTAAAATGTGTGCAGGATAGTTTTTTGCAGCAATACATAGAAGTACCAACTAGAGAAGGGGCAGTGTTGGATCTTCTGTTAGGGAATGAAATAGGTCAGATGACGGAGGTATGTGTTGGGGAGCACTTCGGGTCCAGTGATCACAATGCTATTAGTTTCAATATAATTATGGAGAAGGACAGGACTGGACCTAGGGTTGAGATTTTTGGTTGGAGAAAGGCTAACTTTGAGGAGATGAGAAAGGATTTAGAAGTTAAAATTGTACAAGGCATTGGTAAGGCCAAATTTGGAGTATTGTGTACAGCTCTGGTCACCAAATTATAGGAAAGATGTCAACAAAATAGAGAGAGTACAAAGAAGATTTATTAGAATGTTATCTGGGTTTCAGCACTTCAGTTACAGAGAAAGGTTGAACAAGTTAGGTCTTTATTCTTTGGAGCATAGAAGGTTGAGGGGGGACTTGATAGAGGCATTTAAAATTATGAGGGGGATTGATAGAGTTGACATGGATAGGCTTTTTCCATTGAGAGTAGGGGAGATTCAAGCAAGAGGACATGAGTTGAGAGATGGGGGCAAAAGTTTAGGGGTAACACGAGGGGGAATTTCTTTACTCAGAGAGTGGTAGCTGTGTGGAATGAGCTTCCAGTAGAAGTGGTAGAGACAGGTTCAGCATTGTCATTTAAAGTAAAATTGGAGAGGTATATGGACAGGAAAGGAATGGAGGGTTATGGGCTGAGTGCGGGTCAGTGGGACTAGGTAAGCGTCAGTAAACGTTCGGCACAGACTAGAAGGGCTGAGATGCCCTGTTTCTGTGCTGTAATTGTTATATAGTTATATGGTTATTTACCCTTTAAATTTGTGATTGTCCATAATCAGCTGGGATAATATATCGATGGAGTACAATTCACTGCGAGGTTATGGAATGATTAGACATTTGTCTCAAACAGGAGGATATTTCCTGGAATCAGGCGTAATTTTCATTTTAAAATAATTAGTCTGGACAACCTCAACCTTAGTGGGTGATCAGAAGGCTAGGGTAAAATGAATCAGGTGACTGAACCGGGCTGGGGTTAGTGTCCTGGCGAATCATATAACTAGGGCTGCAGAGAGGTCTTTAAACTAACTAGTGGGGGGGAGGATTCTAGAGAGCAAATAATTAAAAAGACAATGGAGAAGGTAATGGATGTAGGTAAAAGTGGAGGAATAAAAAGACAGAGTGTGTCAGGAGGGGAAAGAATGTATGGAGATAAGTGTAACGTTGTACAAAAGGAAAAGGTAGGAAATAAGTGTCAAACATATTTGAAAGTCCTTTATTTGAATGCACGTAGTATTAGGAATAAAATTGATGAGTTGACGGTACAAATAATTACGTATGGTTATGATATTGTGGCAATTACGGAAACGTGGCTGCAGGGTGACCAGGACTGGGAATTAAACATACAAGGGTATTCGACAATTAGGAGAGACAGGCAAGAAGGAAAAGGAGGTGGGGTGGCTATGTTAATAAAGCAAGAAATCACTGCAATAAAGCGAAATGATATTGGCTCAAAGGATCAGGATAATGAAACAATTTGGGTAGAAATAAGAAATAGTAAAGGGAAAAAAGCAGTGGTGGGAGTAGTCTATAGGCCTCCAAACAACTGTAACTCAGTTGGTCGGAGCATAAATCAGGAAATAGTTGGGGCTTGTAATAAGGGAACAGCTATAATTATGGGAGATTTTAACTTTCATATTGACTGGACTAATCAAGTCGGACACAGCAGCCTTGAAGAAGAGTTTATTGAGAGTATTCGGGATGGGTTCCTTGAACAATACATTACTGAGCTGACAAGGGGGCAAGCAATCTTAGATCTGGTCCTGTGTAATGAGACAGGACTAATAAAAAATGTCCTAGTAAAGGATCCCCTTGGAATGAGTGACCATAACATGGTCGAATTCCATATTCAATTAGAGGATGAGAGGGTTGGATCTCAAACAAGCGTACTGAGCTTAAATAAAGGAGACTATGATGGTATGAGAGCGGAATTGCTTAAGATGGATTGGGAAAATAGATTAAAGGGTAGATCGGTACTTGATCAGTGGTGTATATTTAAGGAGTTATTTTACAACTATCAAGAAAAATATATTCCACTGAAGAAAAAAGGGTGTAAAAGAAAAAATAGTTATCCGTGGCTAAGTAAAGAAATAAAGCAAAGTATACGAATAAAAAGAAAGTTATATAAGGTAGCTAAATCTAGTGGGAAGATTGAAGATCGAGAAGCTTTTAAAGATCAGCCGCAAATAACAAAAAGATTGATTAAGAATGGGAAGATAGATTATGAAAGTAAATTGGCAAAAAACATAAAAGCAGATAGTAAGAGTTTTTATAGTTACATAAAAAGAAAAAGGGTGGCTAAAGTAAATGTTGGTCCCCTAGAAGTTGAGACTGGGAAATTAATGGTAGGGGACATGGAGATGGCGGAAATGCTGAACAAATATTTTGTATCAGTTTTTACAGTAGAGGACACTCAAAATATCCCAACACTGGATAAGCAGGGGGCTCTAGGGGGAGAGAAGCTAACTACGATTCAAATCACCAAGGAAATGGTACTTGATAAATTAATGGGACTGAAGGTGGATAAATCCCCTGGACCGGATGGCTTGCATCCTAGGGTCTTAAGGGAAGTGGCGGTCGGGATTGTGGATGCATTAGTGATAATTTTTCAAAACTCGCTGGACTCGGCAATGGTCCCGGCAGATTGGAAAAATGCTAATGTAACTCCTTTATTTAAAAAGGGCAATAGACAGAAGGCTGGGAATTATAAGCCAGTTAGCCTAACATCTGTGGTTGGCAAAATGTTGGAATCGATAATTAAGGAAACAGTAACAGGGCATTTGGATAAACATAGCTTAATAGGACAAAGTCAGCATGGCTTTACAAAAGGGAAATCATGTTTGACAAATTTGTTGGAGTTCTTTGAGGACATAACATATAGGGTAGATAAAGGGGAACCAGTGGATGTGGTGTATTTGGACTTCCAAAAGGCATTTGACAAGGTGCCACACCAAAGATTATTACTTAAAGTAAAAAATCATGGGATTGGGGATAATATTCTGGCATGGGTGGAGGATTGGCTTTCTAACAGAAAACAGAGAGTTGGAATAAATGGTTTATTCTCAGACTGGCAGTTGGTGACTAGTGGTGTTCCGCAGGGGTCGGTGTTGGGACCCCAACTCTTTACAACCTATATTAATGATTTGGAGAAAGGGACTAAGTGCAACGTATCGAAGTTTGCTGTTGACACAAAGATGGGAGTGTAATGAGTGCGGAGGACATTGAAACCCTGCAGGGGGACATAGATAGGCTGAGTGATTGGGCAGACATTTGGCAGATGAAATATAATACTGAAAAGTGTGAGGTCTTGCACTTTGGCAGGAAAAATAATAGAGCAAGTTATTATCTAAATGGAGAGAAACTGGAAAGTGCTTCTGTGCAAAGGGATCTGGGGGTCCTGGTGCAGGAAACACAAAAAGTTAGTATGCAAGTGCAGCAGGTAGTCAAGAAGGCCAATGGAATGCTGGCTTTTATTGCTAGGGGGATGGAGTATAAGAACAGGGAGGTCTTACTGCAGTTGTACCGGGTATTGGTGAGACCACACCTGAAGTACTGCGTGCAGTTCTGGTGTCCATATTTAAGAAAGGACATACTGGCTCTCGAGGCAGTGCAGAGAAGGTTCACTAGGTTAATTCCAGGGATGGGTGGGTTGATGTATGATGAGAGGTTGAGTAGATTGGGACTCTACTCATTGGAGTTCCGAAGAATAAAAGGCGATCTTATTGAAACATATAAGATTGTGAAGGGGCTTGATCGGGTGGATGCGGGGAGAATGTTCCCAATGATGGGTGAAACTAGGACTAGGGGGCATAGTCTTAAAATAGGGGATGCCGTTCCAGGACTGAGATGAGGAGAAATTTCTTCACTCAGAGGGTAGTGGGGCAGTGGAATTTATTGCCCCAGAGAGCTGTGGAAGCTACTACACTCAATAAATTCAAAACGGAATAGACATTTTCCTGGATAAAAATGGCATTAGGGGATACGGTGAGCGAGCAGGTAAGTGGACATGAGGCTAGATTTAGATCAGCCATGTGATCTCCTGGACCAGTTTTTGATAGCCTGGATGGGTTGGAGAGGAATTTTCCAGATTTTTTCTCCTCAATTGGCAAATTGTTTTTTTTTTCCCTGGGTGATCACATGGGTTTGGGTGGGATGAATAATAAAATAAAATGGGCGGCATGGTGCCCTGTTGGTTGGCACTGTTGCCTTGTGGGATTCGGTGAAAACTAGAGTTAAGATTGGATCAGCCATGATCTTGTTGAATAGCGGAGCAGGCTTGAGGGGCCGATTGGCCTACTCCTGCTCCTATCTCTTATGTTCTTATGACTCAATGAAAATGGCAAAGACGCTTTTAAGGATGGAAAATTGAGTCTCACAAGATCTCACTTAATACTTCGAGGTGGGTTGGAATGATCGCTGTGTATAATTCATAACGAACCAACATTTCCTAACTGGGACTGACAGGCTTGAGTGAAAGGAGAGGTTCGGCAGGCTGGGACTATCTTCTCCGGAGTGCGGCAGGCTGACAGGTGACATTGTAATGGTTTATAAAATCACAAGGGGTATAATTAAGGTTACAGTAATTTTCCTGGTGTAGGGGAGACTAAAACAATGCCCTGTGTTTAAGACATTAGAGGAAGATTTAAAGGGGCATGTTTAAAGGTACTTTTAAACAGAGGGTGATGCGTATAGAATGAGCTGCCAGAGGAATTGGTAGAGGCGGGGACATTTAAGAGACATTTGGGCGCATTCGTGGATAGGAAAGAGTTAGAGGCATATAGTCCAGACTCAGGTAAATAGACCAGCTCAGCTTGGCACTGGGGCTTGCATGGACAAGTTGGCAAAAGACTGGCTTCTGTGCCATGTTAGTTTGTGGCTCTATAATTATTACTTGTTGTTTCCAAACAATTTGTTATCACCAGTGGTGAATACCTTTAGATAATAAAATAAATGAACTTTGTTGCTTCTCTTTGTGCTCAGCCCACTGCTGATGCATGACTGCACGACCAGATCCAAAACCAAGTCATCAAGTTTGCTGATGACACAACAGTGGTTGGCCTCACAGACAACAACAAGGTGGCGGACAGCGAAGAGGTACAGCAGCTGGTAGAATTGGTGCGAGCAGAACAACTCGAGTCTCAACATGGACAAGACTAAAGAGAAGATTGTGGACTTCAGGAAGGTGCAGACTGACCACTCCTCTATGCACGCAACGAGAGTTAGGAGCGCCAAGTTTCTGGTAGTGCATGTAACTCCTGGTCCCTCAACAACACCTCTTCAGTCCAGCAGCACACAGCAGCATCTCCACTTCCTGAGGTGAGTGAGGCTCCCCCCACCCCTCTATTCTAACCACTGAGAGTTTCCTGACCAGCCGCATCATCGTCTGGTATGGGAATTGCAAGGCACCTGACTGCGAGACCCTACGAAGGATTGTGATGGCTCCTGAGATGATCAGCAGGGTCTCTCCTCCATCCAGTAGAGATACCTATCTGGAGCACTGCGTACACTTTGTCAATGATCCTTCCCATCCATCCAACACTCTCTTTCATCCCCCCACCACCATCAGGCAGGAGGGCACTGCAGCATTAGGACAAGGGCCGTTAATATGGGAATCAGGCCATGAGACAACTGGACTCCTGCCACCACCCAGATCTCATCATGCATGAGGTGTCAGTAGCGTTATACTGTTTACTTTTTAACTTGTGTTGCAAATGCACCTTATTTATTAATTTATTTGTGGTAATATTACTTTATGTGTTGTGTATGAGCTATATGTACTCTGTTGTGCTCATTGGTCTGGAAGAATGTTGTTACTCTGTTTGGTGGTGTACGTGTATATGGTATGAATGACAATGAACTTGAAATTGACTCTTGACTTGAACCCATGAACACCACCTCACTATTTTTTCACTGTGTATTTTATATTTATATATATATATATACACACACACGCACACACACACATATAATGTGCATATGTGTATTTGTTATTGTAATTTGTAGCACATTTTATTTATTACAGTGTACTGATACTCCCATTATATAAAATCAGTCAAAATACACTTGGTGGCCACGTTATTATGTACACCCGTACACCTGCTTGTTAGTGCAAATATCTAATCGGACAATCATGTGGCAGCAACACAATGTATAAAATCATGCAGGCATGGTCAAGAGGTTCAATTGTTCATTTTGGAGAAGAAACGTTGTCTAAGTGACTTTGACTCTGGAATGGTTGTTGGTGTCAGACAGGGCGGATTGAGTTTCCCAGAAACTGCTGATCTCCTGGGATTTTCACACACAACCGTCGCTAGAGTTTACAGAAAATGGTGTTAAAAACAAAGAAACATTCAGTAAACGGCAGTTCTGTGGGTGACAATGCTTTGTTAACGAGAGAGGTCAGAGGAGAATGGCCAGACGAGTCCAGCTGACAGGAAGATGACAGAAACTCAATTCCCCATGTGTTACAGCCGTGGTTACAGAGAAGCATCTCTGAATGCACAACATGTCGAATTTTGAAGTGGATGGGCCAAAGAAACAGAAGACCATACTGGGTTCTGCTCTTGTGCCAAATAATGTGGTCACCAGGTGGATGTCAGTGATAATATTCTTGATTCTGATTCTGTGTATGGAAAACTCCCTAATATTTGTCCTAAAATTCTGGTACAAATTTGAATCTTGTATCCTTTGCTTAATACAGTATAACAGTTGAACTGAAGTAAATATCTTGGGTAAACCTTTTCAATACAAATTGCAGCCCTGTCATAATTTACACTGTGTTTGGCTAAGACTTGGGTGTTTCATTTTCATCTCTGGTGGGAAAGCTGGGCCGTTCTGTGCTTTCTGTAGCTGTTCTTAACTCAATTACAGTACTACACATTAACCACTTTACTCCTGTCAAGCAATTCTGTTGTTTTACACAAGTGAAATGAGCCTAATAAATCATTAGCTGCCCAAGCCTGCTTTGCTACTGAGGGACAATCTGGGCATCATTTTAGCTCTTCAAAGTCTGCTGCTGCTGCTGAAAATGCAATCTGGATACTTCTAGAGTTTTGAGAGGAGATCATACTGCTTGCTGCAAAATCCATCATTCTGTCTTTAAAGTACTGTACTTTAAATGAGGACAAAACTATTTTCAAACAACCGCAAACTTACAAAGGTAGATCTAGGTTATTAATTTGCATTATTATTGTGTAAAATCTACAAACAGATCAGCTCTGAGGGGGAAAAAAACTATTCTTAGATTCAAATTCATATTTAGAGTATGGTGGAAGAAATAGCAATCAGAGCTGATATAATTAACTTCTCGCCATTGGAAAATATATTTGCCCAAGAGTGTTTGGAGTTATTTAATAGTTAATGATTGGTCAGTTAAGGGTTTCAAGAATTGATAAGCAGATGTGTAATAAATGTAAAGCAAGATCCTACAGATGCTGGAAATATGAAATAAAAATGTGAAAATGCTGGGAAAAGTAGTAGCATCTTGGCAGGAGATATAAATTTAAAGGCTTCGGGTAAATTAATCTGCATTCTGACCATTCTTGAAAGGTAATTGATAAGAAATCTTAGTACCGTTTCTCTCTCCACAGATGCTGACTTACCTGCTATGTACTTTTAGGTTTATTCTTCTGTTTTTATTTCATATTTCCATTAACTTGGGCAAAGGGACTTCTTGGAGTAAATAGGGAACATTTCACCAATGTTAAATTAAAACACTAAACATCAGACTGTGTGTGTGTGGGTCGTTTTGGGGGGGGGGGGTTCCATGTTCTAGTTGTGTTTTGTGTGTGGGAGGGGGTTGGTGGTTCATGATCAGGATTCTGTTCTTTTTTGTATGGGGGGTGGGTTTGGTGTTTCTTTCTGAACAACTTTCATGTTTTGTGGTTATCTGGAGAAGATGAATCTCAGAGTTGTATATGGATACATACTCTGACAATAAGTGAACCTTTGAATCTTTTTACTTTACTGAGGTATGCCTTCTTTTAAATCTTTGTCTTTACCAATTAATAAGAGATCAGTTTTTACAAATTTATATTGTATCATTTTAATGAACAGAAAATAGGAATTAATTTCAATGGATGGAAAGTTCTGTAGCACCTACTGAACTTCAGAATCAGGTTTAATATCACTGGCATATGTCGTGAAAAATGTTTTGCGTCAGCTGAGTATTGCAATACACAATAATAAAACTGTAAATTACTTTAAGAAGCATATGGAACGTTAAATAAGTTGTACAAAAAAATGGTGAGGTAGTGTTCCTGGGTTCAACATCCAATCAGAAATCAGATGGCAGAGGGGAAGAGGCTGTTCCTGAATCGCTGAGTGTTTGCCTTCAGGCTCCTGTACCTCCTCCCTGAGTGTAGCAATGACAAGAGGGAATCATTTTGTGCCCATAGTTGATGAATCTAATTTCAAAGGGCAAAGTTTGTACATTAGGACTCCATATTAAAAAAAATCTATATTTTTGTCATTTGTTTATTAATATTGTATTTAAATTGGACAGCTGGATGAGGTGTCTAAGTAAACAGAATGAAGCGAATGAACTTGAAACTCAGGTGAATTCACTTTTGGTGTCTTACACGTGTCTGACATTATGGTTGGTAAAGTGGTACAGCATTATAGACAAGCCTAAATGCTGTTCAGGGATGCTGCCCTTAATTTGGCTCTTAAAGTATCTTTTCAGGAGTATATGCTAATAAATTCTCTCTCAATATGAATGCAGCATTGAAACAAAATTAGATGAACAATATGGAATTCAGTAAGCTGTGACTGATCCTTGCATCGGTTTAGTTTAACATGTTGACACCTCCACCAACACCCTGTTCCTGATGCTTATTTCCAAAACTGAAATCAGCCCACCAGATAGTTGTTAATGCAGGAGAATCTGTAGAGCTGACACATCATCTCCTCAACTTTAAGTTCCTATGCTTTTAAGATACAGATGAGCACACTGGAGGAACTCAGCAGGTCAGGCAGTATCTATGGAAAGGAATAAACAGTTGGCGTTTTGAGCCGAGACCTTTAATCAGGACTGGAAAGGAAGGGGTAAGTAAGTGGGGAGGGGAGGGAGCATAAGCTGGAAAGTGATGGATGAGGTTGGGTGAGGGGGAAGCTAGGTGGGTGGGGGAGGGGGATAAAGTGAGAAGCTGGGGGGGTGATTGGTGGAAAAGGTGTACCATGTCATGTGTATGTTACTCAAAATGGTTTTTTTTGGTTTGTTAAGAGTAGGAATGCTTCTTTGTCTGATAAGTGTTTCTCTCGCAGTTGTTTTGCTTTATATTTGTTGATATGGTAATTGTATTCATTTGTTAACCAATGGGGAATGTTATTTTGTCTTGCGAGGCTGGGAACTTGGGGGAGGGGTTTTTCACGGGCTTTTGGTAGAGAGCCGGGAGGACGACGCCGAGGAAGGTGGACATGCACTGCACTGCTCGGAAGACCACCGGGCGTGGTCCTAGGTGCGAAGACGTGGAGGTCGGAGGCAAGCGATGAGGGGTCGGATGGTTGATGGTTGAGCTCCAACGATGTGCACTAAACTGACTGAACTTTGATAAGTTGGCGCCTTTTTGTTTTTTTCCCTTGTATATATATATATATATTGTATTGCCTAATACTCTGTTAATTTTAGTAAACTTTTTAAAGTGTATTTCATAACGGTATATGTTGTGGGTTTGATACTGTGGGCAGGGGCGAGGCATAAACTGGACTCTCACAGCACCTGCGTGTATGGGAGGTGGGATTGGTGTGTGGCTGGATCTCCTTTTCCTCTAGACCAGGGGTCAGCAACGTTTACCACTGAAAGAGACACTTGGACCCGTTTCCCACAGAAAAGAAAACACTGGGAGCCGCAAAACCCATTTGACATTTAAAATGAAATAACACTGCATACAACGTTTTGTTTTGCCTTTATGCTATGTATAAACAAACTATAATGTGTTGCATTTATGAAATTGATGAACTCCTGCAGAGAAAACGAAATTACATTTCTGCATGCAACAAAAACATTTTGAACTCCGAAAAAAAGACGTTGGGTTGAAGGTTACTTTTAAGTAAAATACTCAACGTCTATTTGAGTCCTTCTTGTATTTATGAAAAACGCCAAACTTAAATTTGCCGTCAGCAGCAAACCAAAAATAACGTCAGCCAGCTGTCAACCTGAAAAATAAAAGGACTATTTCACTGAACAATGAAAACATATGAATATACGTAAAATAATAGGCAATTAAAATATTTATCATACTTGTTCAGGTTGACTCACACCTGACAATGCAGTCGTATTCAGTAGGGATGGATCGATGCTTAGGGGAGTGACCGGGAAGGATAATGTGTTTTTTTCCTCTCTGAACTCACAGAAGCGTTTCCCAAACGATGTTTGCATTGCGATGATTGCAGAATGTAAATACTCCGAATTTATCATGTCGTGACCTTGTTTGAACTCTCTCAAATTGGGGAAGTGAGACAATGGGCCTTTCTGTAAATCTCTGGCAAGCACTGTCAGCTTGCGCTCGAATGCCAAAACATCCTCAAACATGTGCAGGGCTGTGCGTCCTTTCCCCGAAGAGCTGTGTTCGGCGTGTTCAGGTGCGCTGTCATGTCTACCATGAAGTGTAGCTTTTCCAGCCACTCTGGCTGTTCCAGCTCAGGAAAGGTGAGCCCTTTGCTGCCCAGGAAAGTTTTCACTTCTTCCAGACAAGCGACAAAGCGTTTCAGCATCTCCCCTCTGGACAGCCAGCGATAAAAACACGTTGTAGCGGTGTGCTACACGCAGTCAGTAAACTGCAGTCAAAGATAGCTTTATTCGAACTAAACAGCCTTGCTTTTAAGCCTCCCTCAACCCGCCCCCCATGGGCGCGGATGCTGCAAAAGACACGTACTCACAAACCCCCGTAGGCTATCTCCCTTAGCCTGAACGCTGGCTAATTGTGAGCCGGTTCGGATGTGTCAGGAAATGGGTCGCCACAACGTCTTATTTAGATTGTACAAGATCACCATAATCTTCAAATTTAGATTTACATTTCAAAAACTAACAAACTAACATAAAATACATTTTAATTAAATACTGACCATGTAGCGGTGTGCTACACGCAGCGCTAAAATTATGACACGGAGTCGGTAACTGCAGTCGAAGGAAAAAACTTTATTCGAAATCTTCAGCCTCACTTTTAAGCCTCCCTCAACCTGCCCCCCCATGGCGCAGAGGCTCCAAAGCTCTGTGCTCGCAAACCCCCGTAGGCTATCTAATTGTGAGTCAGTTCGGATGTGCCAGGAAAAGGGTCGCCACAACCAATTATTTCCCAAAGCAACAGGGAGCCGCAGCACAGACGTAAAAGAGCCACATGTGGCTCCGGAGCCGCGGGTTGCCGACCCCCGCTCTAGACATACACCAGCCTGTTGGGCAAGTGTTACATAGGTATTGGCTGAAAAAGAAGGAATCTGATTGGAGAGTGCCATGGGAGGAAGGGAAGGAGGAGGGGCAGCAGGAGGAGGTGATAGGCAGGTGAAGAGAAGAGACCAGGTAAGAGGAGGGGCAGAGTGCAGAATGGAAGAAGGGAGAATGGGGAGGGAAAGAATTACCAGAAGTTAGAGAAATCGATGCTAATGCCAACTGCTCAGACGGTATGAGGTGTTGCTTCTCCAACCTGAGAGTGGAGGACTGACATGTTGGAATAGGAATAGGGATTGGAATTATTATAGTTGGCCACCAGGAAATCCTTTGGTTGTGGATGGATTGAAAGTGCTCAACAAAGTGACTAACCTTTATGATTATTTTTGATCCTGTGTACTAAACCAGATTTTATTGTCCGCCTGTAATTGCTGATGATCTGATTCATATTCCAGTTAAGAGCTGGCCAAATTGTTAATGTTCTGGAGTCACATTTAGACCAGTGGGGTGCCTTCTTTCACATCCCACCTGGAAGCCCTAAAACAATATGCTCACAGGCTGAGTTTTCCCCCCAAGGTTCTTATCACAGAAATATGTGACCTGTTGCAACAAAGGCTTTGGCCGTATTAGTCACACAGAGTTCACTCTCTCTGTGCAGGTCAAGATCACCATAACTCTCAAAGTCTTCACCAAATGATCTCTCCATGTGGCTCCAGCGGAACCCTGTCACATCTCCCAATCTGTTTGTGGTGAACTATATATACCTGTCTGGACACACCTCCTGCTGACTGCTCCTGTGGCTTCTCCCACAGACCCCTGTATAAAGGCGATCAAGGCCTGAGCTCGGCCTCTCAGTCTCCAGGATGTAGTATGGTGGTCACTCACTGCTTGTTCCTTCTCCCAGTCAATAAAAGCCGATATCTCGCCTTCCGTCTCAGAGAGAGTTATTGATGGTGCATCACTGTTGATCAATGCTGTGTCAGCAGAGACACTGATACAACAGAGGGCTGATTCCATCAGTTCTGATTTTGCATAGGGAGCATCTGAAGGATCAGCAGTAGGCCCAAAGAGCAGATGACCATTGAGTGCCCAAAAGGACTTCTCTTCACTTCAGACCTTTAACCCCACAGACAGGGTTTCAACTCCTTAGGTGCTCAGATGGCTATGGATGATAAAGGATTTACCTGATGGCCATTGCCCTGTTTCTGGGAAGAATGCATAGCATTTACATCCTCAGGGAGACCAAACTGCCAACATTACCCAGTAGGAATGACTCCTAAGGCAACAGTTACCCTCTACCCCCGTGGCTCCTGATAACCATTTCACAGTCCAAGCACAACAGCAGAGTGCCATAACATCGTGACCTTTGTAAGATTGTCCCGTTTGGTGGTGCAACAATATCAGTGCCGGACTCCGGAGCAAAGGTTCCCGAGTTCGAATCCAAGTCGGGTTGAGCGTTGAGCTAGCAACTCGGCCTCGTAAAAACAAGAATAGTTTGCTATGGAAACACCGCCATGACGGTGCCCCGATAACTCCACTGCCGAGTTAAGGGCTATTTTTCTTCTCTTCTTTGTAAGAATGAAAATCTTGGTAGAAAACTCTGTATTCTGAAAATAACATTCTTGTGACCAGATCAACTTAGATTAGATTAGCTTTATTTGTCACGTGAATATTGAAACATAGAAATATACAATAAAATGTATCATTTGCATCAAGTCAAATCCGCGAGGGCAGCCTGTAAGTGATGCTACGCTACCACGCCAGCATAGCATGCCCACAACCCACTAACCCTAACCGTATACCTTTGGGATGTGGGAGGAAACCAGAGCACCCGGAGGAAACCCACACGTTCACAGAAAGAATGTATAGATTTTCTGTTCTGCGGCAGGAATTGAACCCCGATTGGTGATCGTTAACACTGTAAAGCGATGCGCCGGCGTGCCGTCAGTCAGGGTTGCCCTGCAGAATGTGTGCAGCAGGTGTGGCAACTTCCTCGTACTGATCTGTGTGGTGCTCCACGTAATGACACAAAAGCCAGACCCAGACTGAAAGCAGTTTGAACAAGGACACAGCCAAACAGTGGGAGAAATTAGCAGAAAAAAATCCCAGAAACCTATCAGCCTCGTCTCCCAGTTGAGTGGAAGAAATGACCATTGACTGCTCAGGGTATGAGGAACTCCATAAAAATAAAAACGCTGATCTTCTCTGCTACCTATTCCTTAATACTAACTAAGAATAATATGCAAAATCAGGATGTGTGTAGTTCTTAAAAGAACCTCATAATTTTGTGTCACATCCGACACTTTGACGTACACCTATCTGCGATGAACATCTGCGTCAAAGAGGTATTGTCCATGGATCAGGGACTCATTCATCAATAATCTACATCATAATCCCTACATCCGCCTCTGCAGAACCACATAACCGATTATAACATATGAGTGACTCACTGATCCATTGACAATATGCCTTTAAGGGTGACATTCTTCTCAGATAAATCCTCACACACACATTAGGTACTGGACTGTCACAACCACGTACACTGCCGGAGGGTCTGGGCACTCTCGTAGCTGGGCAGCCGAAAGAAGGCAGCAATCACAAACATGAGAATGCACATTCCAGCCAGTCAGGGTTTCTTTGCAATTGTATTTAACTTCATTGCTTTTGTTTTAGTCTTGGCCGAAGCACAGCGATGGGAACGTTCCTGCTTAACTTAGTCTATGTTCTGGGCAAAAAGATTAGTGATTTATATAGATACTGTTCAAGGAGAGGTATTACTGCTTTTGAGCTGCAGTGACAGTGTTAGTCTTTAGTTTGAGAGTTTTTAGTAAGTGGCCCTATTATTTTTCTCTGTTTTATTCAGTTTTTATTAAAACTCAGTGAATTTTTCATCCTGTTTCTGCATCTCTCCCTCTGCACTTGGGCCATCACTGAACTCTTGTCAGCAAGACTTGACCATAAAGACGGACCCAGAAGAGAGAGAACAGCTGAATTCGGCCCTGAATTTTGTTGGTCTGGTGGGAGAGAAGTTAAAGTCAGTGGAGGCTGGGTTGGCAGAAGTGGCTCATGCAGTACGACAGCTACTCTCAGAGTGGCAAGCCCAGTCCAAGCTGAATTTCATTGACCAGCTGGAGGAGAAGCTAAAGACAGTGGAAGATGGGTTGGCAGAAATTGCTCTCAGAGTGGCAAGCCCAGTCCAAACTGGAAGAATGGGTTTCATACTGGCAACAGTGGTTCAGCAGAATCAGTTGGAAGCCATTACAGCTCTCACATCAGAAAGCCAGAATGCCCTGGCAGCCATTACTGCTGTCACTATTGCTCTTCAGCAGCTGACTGTCAGTACTGACACCTATCCCATCCTCAGCAGCTTCAGCCATTGGTATCCCGATTCCCCTGGCTACCTCCCGACCTGAACTGAGCACTCCTCCACCAGGCAGATACCTCAGTGACCACAACAGCTGCAGGTACCTTATTACCCAGTGTGAGCTCACTTACATGGTTGGCAATCTGGCTTGCATGGTGAAGCTCTCTGACATGGCTCCTGAGGCGCCAGAACCCGTGCCACCTGAAATCCCGATAAGGGACTTGTCCTAGGTGTGGCGAGCTGATCCCGGGAACGTTCCTCTGGGCCGTTCCCCTCCCAATCCACTGGACTCTGCCCCACACCTGGCAAGATGCCAGGAGGCTGCCCACCGACTCCTGGACCCGCAGTAAGGGAAAGGGTCAATAGGAGGGTACACAAGTTCTGCACTCTTCCGGTTGAGACAGGGCGGAACGAGAGATTTCTCATCACTGCTTTCCAGTGCGGGCTAAGCACAGAGGTCGTAGTGCATGATAACCAGGACCGCCTGCATGATCTGATAAATCTGGCAATTTGAATAGATCACCAGGCAGCTGAATGGTGCAGAGAGAGAATGCCCACAGCAGATCACTGCCTATCTCCACCCCCTCTCTCATCACAGTCCACAGGGGAGCCCATGCACCTGCCTCAGGAGAAACGTGATTGCCACAGAAGATCAGCTTGCTGCCTCTTCTGTTGCTCTCCAAGACGCTGCTGGGCATCATGTCCCAAGAACCCAGTCAAAGAGGAGACTTGTCAGCAAGAAACAGGAATCCTGAAAGTTCGATTCTCCCTGGAAGTCTCTTCCCCAAATCAAGTAATGCTCCCAGTTTCCCTGTTGTGGGGGTTCTGGCATTTATTGACTCTGGGGCAGCTGGGAACTTCATAGATATCTCTCGGGCTCAAATACGGGGAGTTCTCACTCAATGACTGAGCGAGAATATTGATATCAAGGCCAAAGATGGTCGGCTTTTGGGTGCTGGCAAGATCCACCTTACCCCTCCACCTTGTGTTAGGAAAGGCTCTCCTTCTATCCTGCTGGTTCACCTGAACTGCCCATGGTGCTTGGCCTCCCCTGACCCTCTCAACACAGCCCATAGATCGATTGGTCTCTAAAGACGCTCCAAGAGTGGGGACCAGCGTGCTGTCTACCTGTCTGGGTCCAGCTTAAGCCCTTGTCAGTGTATCCTCTTCTGAGCCAGCTGCCAGTGTGGGCCTGTCTGGTGTTCCAGCTGACTATACTGACCTTCTTGAGGTCTTCAGTAAAAAGAGGCCGCCTCCCTGCCTCCGCTCTGGTCACATGACTGCACCATTGCTCTCTTACAAGGTTCTTGGGCTCAGCTCTTTTCCCTCTGGTCCTGGAAATGGTAGCCATGTCAGAATATTTGTTGGCTGTAGGATTTATCCATGTGTCAGCCTTGCCAGCAGGGATGGGCTGCTTTCCTGTGAGCAAGAAGGTTCCGTCCCTGCATTGATCATCGGCCCCTCAATAACATCACGGTGAAAAACTGCTACCCTCTACCCCTGCTTGCCTCTCCATTTGAACATCTCCAGGGAGCAACCGCACTCTCTAAGACAGGTCTGTGCAATGCTTACAACCTGGTTCGTAACCGAGAAGGGGACAAGTGGAAGACAACATTCAACACCTCCGCTGGCCACTATGATGACCTCACTTTGCTATTTGGTCTGGCCAACAGCTCTGCCCTGGCCAACGATTTGCTCTGGGACATGTTGATTCAGTTTTTTTTTGATTATTTGGATGACATTCTTATCTATTCTTGCTTTCACCAGGAGGTCCAGCAGTTCCTCAGATAGTTTCTCAAGAACAACCTCTATGCTAAGCCAGAGGAGTGTGAGTTCCACAAAGAGCAGGTGTCATTCTTGGGCTATCTCCTCATCTCTTCCAGTGTTCAAATGGACCATGTAAAGTTCAGGCAGTCACAGAGTGACCCAAACCCTCAATGGTCAAGCAGGTGAGTCTCTTTATGGAGTTTGCAAACTTCTATCAACAATAGAAAAAAGACAGTAGGTGCAGGAGTAGGCCATTCGGCCCTTCTAGCCAGCTCCGCCATTCTCTGTGATCATGGCTGATCATACACAATCAGTACCCCATTCCTGCCCTCTCCCCATATCCCTTGACCCCACTATCTATAAGAGCTCTATCTAACTCTCTCTTGAATGCATCCAGAGACGTGGCCTCCACTGCCTTCTGGGGCAGAGCATTCCACATATCCACCACTCTCTGGGTGAAAAAGTTTTTCTGTATCTCTGTTCTAAATGGCCTACCCCTTATTCTTAAACTGTGGCCTCTAGTTCTGGACTCACCCATCAGCGGGAACATGCTTCCTGCCTCCAGCGTGTTCAATCCCTTAATAATCTTATATGTTTCAATCAGATCCCCTCTCATCCTTCTAAATTCCAGTGTATACAAGCCCAGTCGCTCCAATCTTTCAAAATATGACAGTCCTGCCATTCCGGGAATTAACCTTGTGAACCTACGCTGCACTCCCTCAATAGCAAGAATGTCCTTCCTCAAATTTGGAGACCAAAACACTTAATCAGAAATTTCATTTCCATCGTGGGCCCCATAAATGCACCTCTACAGGTTTCCAATGGACACGTGAAGCAGACAAAGCTAAAGCAACACTTCACCGCTGCTCCAGTGCTGTGACGTCCAGACCCATCCATGCATTCATTGTCAATGCACCTGAGCTCAGCATTGGAGCCGTACTCTCCCAGTGTAGATAATCGGCTGCACCTCTGCTGACTTTCTTTCCCGTCACTTGACTCTTGCCGAGTGTAACTATGATGTCGGGAATTGGGATGTCTAGCTGCTGAGGTCCTGGAGGAATGATGCCTCTGTCCCTTTTCTGGTAGGGACAGATCACGGAAACCTGTCCTACATTTGTGTCGCCAGGAGACTCAACTCCCATCAGGCCTGCTGGGCTCTCTTCACCTGGTTCAATTTCACCCTCACCTACTGTCCAGCCAACAAGAATACTAAGGCCGAAGCTCTCCTGCCAATCTGACATCTCTGAGGACAATACTAATCCAGAGCTCAACTTTCCTTGATGATGCATTTCTGTTCTGCTGATTTAGGGAATAAAAACGGAGTCAAAGGCTGCCCAAAGTTGGATCCAGGGAACCACCCAATCAACTGTTTGTCCGTGGCACTCTGCACTCCAGAGTATCGAAGTGGGGTCACTCTTCCCGTCTGGTTGGACATCTGGGGATTCAATGGATTCTGGAATTCATAAAGAGATAATTTTGATGGCCATCTATGTTTCAGGATGTCCACGACTTTGTCTCTGCCTGTCTCACTTGTGTCCAGAACAGGACGTTGTGTTATTGCCCTACTGGTTGGCTCTGCCCATTCCCTGTGCCTCACCACCCCGTCCCAGCTCTCAGTGATGGATTTCATCACTGGTTTGTCTCTGTCAGATGGGAACACTACTGCTCTGGTAGTTGTGGGCTAGTTCTCCAAAGCTACGCACTTCATTGCTCTCCCCAAGCTCCCACTGACTCGTGAAACTGCCACCTTTATGGTTCAGCTTGTGTTCAGACTGCACGGCTTCCCTCAAGACATCGTGTTTGATTGAGGACCACAGTTCACGTCCCATATTAGGAACCACAGCCAGCCTCTTCTCAGGTTTCCACCTAATGGCCAGACTGAGAGAATGAATCAGAAGTTGGAGACAACCCTGCACTGCCTTGTCTCTTCCAATCTCACGACCTGGAGCTCCCAACTACTTTGGGCAAAGATTGCCCACCATAATCCTCCATTGGCACATTCCCCTCTGAATGCCAAAAGGTATTTTAGCCACCGCTCTTCCCTGACCAAGAGATTGCCGTGGGAGTTCCTGTTGCTGAACAGTTGATCCAACTCTACAAGCATATGTGGAGATGGGCCAGGGCTTCTCTGCTGCAGACCCAGAAACAACATGCCAGGCAGGCCGACTGACCCTGCTGACCGAGACAGGTGAGGCCTCTCAAGCGAGGGAAATAAGTCTGGTTGACATCTAGAGATCTTCTATGGAGATTAGAGAGCCACAAGTTGGCCCATGCTACGTAGGACCATTGGAGGTAGAGAAGACTATAAACAGAGTCGCTTATAGGCTGCGCCTACCATCATCCTTGAAGATTCACGCAGTGTTCCACATTTCCCAGCTCAAGGGGTGACTTCCCTCTCCCTCCTGCTCCAGTTACCCCACTCCATCCCTGCTTGGTGCATGAGTCCCTCATCCATCCTGTGTGGCGCCTCCTGGCATTTTGCCAGGTGTGGGGCAGGATCTAGTACTTCATGGATTGGTAGGGGTATGGTCCAGAAAAATGTTCTTGTGCTCCGGCTCAACGGCACCCAGACAAGTCTTTCATCTAGGACTTCCAGTGGGCACTGGCGCCTTGAGAGCTGTCCCTTGGGAGTGGGAGCCCCATCACAGCCATGGACACTGCTGTGGAGCCTGGGTGCTCACGCAGGTGGGCAGCTGAAAGAAGACGCCAATCATGCACGCGAGAATAGACGTTCCAGTCAGTCAGGGTTTTTTCATCATGGTATTAAACTCCCTTCCTTTTGGTTCAGACCTGTGCTGGCCTGAGCAAAGCACCATGTTAGGAATGGTCCCTGCTTACCTCAGTCGACACTCCAGGAAAGAAATGGTGACTTAGATCGAGCAGTGTTAATTTAGTACTAGGCTTTTGATTTTGGACCATAGAGACGGCGTTAGTTTTCAGTTAGTGGCCCTGTTGGCCTAGCTTTTATTATTTTACCCTGTTTTGTACAGTTCTTGTTAAAACTCAGTGAACAGTTCATTCTGTTTCTGTGCCAGCCCCTCTGCACTTGGACCGTGACAGTACTCCTGCCACTGGTTGCACACCTGTGAGGTCCTGTTTTGGCGTATGATTCTGAGAGCAAACCAAAGCACCGATTTTAATGTAATTTTGGTTAATTACACATCTTTTTTAGATGGGTGGGGGGAGGGTGGATTTGATTGCTAGTCAACAATACGCAACAATATTGCTTCAAAAACAGTGAATTTCAGATTCTGGGCATCTATTTCATCACCCATAGTGAAGCACAGGCTCCTGTATACGTCATAGTCTGTGAATCAGAGGGAATGACTCCCTCCCCCATCAGTCCGCTCTGCTAACTACTTCTCAGCCCATTACTAACTCAGATCACAAGCTCACCTCTATTCTATTTGCTCTCATTTTTCTTTATCTCAAGGGATAAATCCTCTGGAAGTCCCCTTGACAAACTCCTGCCAACCACACTAATGATTTTCTCACAAGAAACCAATTAAAGTAGTCTTACAGTAAATTCCTGTAAATTGAGGTTAAAATGCCAGAGCTATAGTTAGTTGGTTTCTCCCGGCTTCTCAAAGAGTGAAGTAACATTTCTATCTTTTCAATCCAAAGCTATAATTCATGAATGTGGAAGTTTGTAAAATCAAGATTCAAGGCTTTGCAATTTAATTAAAATTCTTGTATAATCCTGGACCAAAAAGCACTTGGTCTTGGAGATTCCCAGGTCCTAGGTTGCATTACTTTTACTTTTAATAATTTCAAATGTATTAGCTATTTTCAGGTTTTTTTAAAAACACTGATGGAATATTGTCCCCTTCCAATGATGGGAGTAGATTTCCAAACGGAAGGGGAGAGTTTCCACGGCAACAATTCCGTGAAGGTCAGTGCCACCAAAAGTGATCAGTACACATGGCACGACCCAAGATGCTGGGGGGACTCAGCCCATCGTGCACAATCTATGGGGGGGGGGGGGAATGAACAGTTGATGGTTCAGACTAGAAAGAAAGGGGGAGGTACCTGTATAACAAGGTGAGGGGGCTGAGTGGTAGAGGAGGGAAGTGCTGATTTCAAAAGCGAGGGGTGAGGCGTGGTCCTCAAAGGGCTGAGCATGAAGGCATTGGATTGGGGAGGGTGATGGACACCTGTTCAACACTGACTGCATACCAACCTTTGGCTCTAAGAAGCAGACCTAAGAAATAAGTCCATGAGATTTTTAAAACTTGTTTTATGCATCTTTCTGCTGTCAGATGAGTATGTGGCAAACAAAAACGTGGCAAAGGGATGAGGTTGGTAATGAATATATGGGTTTGAATTCTGTGCAATGATTTTGTGACTATCACATATCGTCACTCAATATTAAATCTGCAGAGAGATTTTTGTAACGTTCAGGTTTCCATTAATGAATGCTGATTAGTGGCAATGATACATATTCGTTTGGTGTAATTGATTTTGTATCCTAAGTGGAGCAATGTGGTCAGCTGTAATGGCATCAGTGAAGCTATGTTTCTTCTGTATTGAAATAAATGAAAAATTCAGCTAATGAGATAAATCTAGAGAAGCTTTCAAGATTAGCAAGCAGCAGTAAATGGGTGGCATAGTTAACTTTTTAAACTTTTCTTTCAAGGCTGGTTATCAGCCCAGTAGGATAATTGATGAGGGGTCATGTTGGGCATCTTCTCATGTACGTAGACTGCTCAGATGACACATGAATATTACAGAACTCGATGAATTATAGCCTCTTCACGAATAAGGAGAACTCAGGGTTAGTCTTTTGGGTAATACAAAATGCTGAGATGATTCCTGGGTCTAAATATTTAAATATTCTTGAAAAATAACTGCAGTTTTCTTTTATTTCTATTCAACAAGAGAAATTAATTGCATGTTAGTGACACACTTCCTTTCTTATAAATTACAGTTAATGCTTTGCCATGAGTTGTACAGAAAACCTCCTTCAAAAGAAAGAGCATTGCTGCTAATATCCAATGCAGAAACTTTTGCAGGTCTCTTCACTCACTGGAAAGTTGGAATGTACACATGATCAAATATGTGGAGCAGAACAGAAACAAATCTTTTGAGAGCTGTACAGAAGAAAGTAAATCTTCTCTTGTTGAGAATTACCTGAAGAACTAATGATGTGGAAATAATAAAGAATTATATTTTGAATTGAAAGTCATATTTCCCAGCTGAATTTGAGGCAGGAAGGAGAACTTTGAAGATAAGTGCTACTGAGCAACCTTATAAATAAAGTCAGCACATGGACTCTCAATGGACTGTCATATAAAGACATGGCGTTATGCATCCATTATGCTTTGGATGCACTTTTATGAAATAGGACTGAGGACAGAAAGAGCACATAGAAACTGTTCTCACAAGTCAGTCTGAAAATTACAAATAGTTGACCACTACATGGAGACTACATCTTGTAATAGTCAGATGCTGAGGACCCCGTGAATCATAAGGAAGGATGTAAAATGTGATCTGTATTTGTGATATTGAATTTGAATGACATTACATGTTTGTGCTGTTGCTCAGGTAATGATGGTGTAAAGAAATATTGAAGGAATGAGAAGTTATTCCCAGAAGAGTATCTTAGTTAATCAATTCTTCTGGAGCACGATCCGTTCCAAGACAAGTTGGAAAAATTCCATTCACATCAGTAAGATGCTCCAGGGATTTCAGTCAACTCTTGTAAATTGACTTTTAGAAATATAACGGAAAGGAAACAATGAAATCTCCAGCATATTCAGGTATTCAGTTTTCATTCAATAATCTTGCTAATGAAAACCAGTGAGGTTTACAGATTTCCCTGGAGAATGGCTAACCTTGTAGCAACCAGAAACAAAACTAAAACAGATACATCATTAGCTTAACAGTTCTTGTTATGTGTCTGTCTCAGAGTAAATACTGTTGTATCTGATGTTCAGGCCAAATATGATCATAGAATGAGAAATAGCATCCAGTGACCAGAATTGGAAGTATTTGACCTCCAGGTTCCTTACTGATTTTTAATGGCAAATGTTGCAAGAAATAGGCCAAGGGTAATGAAAATTTGACAACTTTTCTCCACCTTATTCTTGTTCTTCACATTGATTGATTTTGTAGATCGAATACTTAATGAGACTATGCGGAGACACAAGATCCAAATAATGAATCTATCCTGGCTTACTAGATGTAAAGTAAAAGGTTAAATTATGTGATTAAGCTGTAGCATAACTCCTGATTTACAAGGGGAAAATGACCTGGCTATTTTATCTTATGCACCATCGCATCAGCAGTGCCACATTATTGAAAGTGGAGGCTGAGCTGTCATAAACAAGTGGAGAATCCACAATAAACTGTGACTGCGGTTGTAAGGGTTGTTCTGTGTGCAAGAAGGAGCTTGGGAAAGGGGTGAGTTCCCAGTAGTGAAGCTTGAACTAGAAGGAGATGAATGTCAGTCCTGGAACTGGAGAGCAGAGAGGGCAGTTATAATCAATGATTCATATAGCTAGCCATAAAACAATATATGAAGACGGGCATTTTAGACTACAAGCACGCAGTCGAGAAGAACTGCGAAAGATTATTCACAAACTGAAGAATTCTCACAAGTCCAATGATGACTCAACCTTCTACCCAAAGATGAAAAACCATGGTATTGTTAATTATTATCTGATGCTGATTTTGTAAGAAATGCGATATCAACTTTAAATGAATGAAGACCACTCGACAAGTAGAAACTTCAAACTTGCTTTTCCTCACAAAGAGAAGAACCTTTCATGTTAATTGAGTGTGAATTTTCCCTTAAATTTAATATTTATTTTTCAGCTTTTATAGTTGAACTTCAAACAAATTTGGTCATACATTGATCTACGGTATGCCACACCTTTAATGTGGCGAAGATTTTAAAGTCCATTCAAAGCAATATTCATAAGAAGGTATTATAGCAGATGACCAAAATTTTTCACAAACAGGTAAAAGTTAAGGAGCGTCTTAAAGGAGAAAAGATGATGCACGGAGAGGCATCCATATCTGGGACCTTTGCTAAAAATATGATCTTCATCAGTAAAGGGATTAAAACTGAGATGCTCAAGAGATCAGAATTGGAAGAATGTACATTTGGTGCCTGTATAAAGTATTCACTCCCTACCCCCCTTGGAAGTTTTCATGTTTTATTGTTTTACAATATTGAATCCCAGTGGATTTTTCTTGGCCTTTTTTTTTTGACACTGATCAACAGAAAAAGACTCTTTTTGTGTCAAAGTGAAAACAGATCTCTACAAAGTGATCTAAATTACTTACAAATCTAAAACACAAAATAATAAATTGCATAAGTATTCACTCCTTTTAATATGACACACTAAATCGTCACTGATACAGCTATAATTAGTTAAATGGAGATCACCTGTGTGCAGTTGAGGTGATTCAATTGATTGCAGTAAAAGCACACCTGTGTCTAGAAGGTCTGTCTGCTGCTGAGTCAGCAACCCAGTAAAAACTACACCACAAAGACAAAAGAACACTCCAAGCAACTTCAAAAAGGTTATTGAAAAGAACAAGTCCAGAGATGGACACAAGAAAATTTCCAAGTCTCTGAATATCCCTTGGAGTACAGTTAAGTCAATAATCAAGAAATGGAGAGAATGTGGCAGCCTGTAACTCTGCCTCGAGCAGGCTGTCCTCAAAAACTGAGTGACAATGCAAGAAGGGGACTAGTGAGGGAGGCCACCAAGAGACCTATGACAACTCTGGAGGAGTTACAAGCTTCAGTGGCTGAGATGGGAGAGACTGTGCATACAACAACTGTTACCCGGGTGCTTCACCAGTCGCAGCTTCATGGGAGAGTGGCAAAGAGAAAGCCACTGCTTGGGGGAAAAAAATTCACATGAAATATCAGCTACAGTTTGTTAGAAGGCACGTGGGAGACTCTGAAGTCGGCTGGAAGAAGGTATTATGATCTGATGAAGCCAAAATTGAGCTTTTTGGCCATCAGATTAAATGCTATGGTGTAAGACAAACACCACGTCATCAAAAACCCATCATCCCTACCGTGAAGCATGGGGGTGGCTGCATCATGTTGTGGGGATGCTTCACTGCATCAGGCCATGGAAGGCTTGTGAAGGTAGAGGGTAAAATGAATGAAGCAAAATACAGGGAATTCTGGAGGAAAACAGGATGCATTCTTCAAGAGAACTGCCACCTGGGAGAAGATTTGTTTTCCAGCAAGACAATGACCCCAAGTATAAAGCCAAAGCTGCACAGGAATGGTTTAAAAACAACGAAGTTAATGTCCTGGAGTGGCCAAATGAGAATTTGTGGCTGGACTTGAAAAGGGATGTTCCTTCACAATCCCCATGCAATCTGACAGAGCTTGAGCAGTTTTGTAAAGAAGAATGGGGAAAAATTACAGTGTCAAGACTTGCAAAGATAGAGACCAATCCACACAGACTCAAGATTGTGTATTTGCTGTCAAAGGTGCATCTACTAAACACCAACTTGAAGGGGGTGGGTAATTATGCAATGAATTATTGTGTTTAATAACTGTAATAAATCTAGACCAATCTGTAGAAATTTGTTTAAACTTTGACAAGAAAGAGTTTTTTCTGTTGATCAGTGTCAAAAAAAGCCAAATTACTGTGATTGAATATTGTAAAACAATAAAACATGACAACATTCAAGGTGGGGGTGGGGGGTGAATACTTTTTATAGGTACTGTATGAGGGTTAAAGGAATCGAGCAGGTTAGGGTGGAGAGCACCTGAAGCCATGGAGAAATTTGAAAATGAGATTTCAATTTAAAAAAAAGCTATTGTTTATTATGGGCATAGGTTAGCAAGTTTGGATCTTTATATGAGCTAGGATGTGAGCAGTAGACCAGGACGTGGTGGGTAGAATGAGGAACACATTGAATTGTCAGGACTCAATATTGTGAAAAATTGAACAATGAATACATTTAATCATAGTTTTGGTATTCTTACTTGTACATTAATTTGGATTATCCAGATACCAGTCTCAAATATTTTAAGCAATTTCTTTGGTAATGGGCTGAGTGGTATGTTTATAAAAAACTGTCGCGTCTTTAAGAGTGTTAGTCATTGGAACAATAGATTACTGCAAAATCCCCTCTTGGATCTTAACCACATTAAAAGATATCTGAACTACCATAACGATGACAGACTGTGTAAACTTAAAGGTGAATTCATGGAAGGCACTTCCAATAAAAAAAATACAATTAAGAAGGAGTAAATCATGTTGAACCGTCTGAATGATTGTCCGTTTCAATTTTCTCCTACTCATCAATTATACTTTACAGAATACAATTGGAAAGAAATGATACTGATCAAATCATAAATCATGGTGAATCAAGTTTTTTTTATTAGGACTTCTGTCTCACAGAATACGGCAGGGATGGTCTACGGTCCAACATGATGTCCTCATTTCACTCCATTTTTAAGTTTTTCGATTATTATCTATTACTTTTCCAGTGAAAATTTAAGCATATTCTTCTGAAGCTCAACCTTGGTTGAGATTTACCTCTTGTAAACACATATTATTAGTAAGTTTGGTAAGACAAAATAAAGAAAGCTGTTTTAATAAATGAGGATAAAGGAAATGAATGTTTTATTAACTAAAAATTTAGATATCAAAAGATGTTATGAATCCAGTTCTTTGATGTTCTAAATTTCAATGAATATAAATTTTTCCAATGTTAAGTCAGATTAAAAAAGATCAGTAGTAAATCCATTTTAAGTTGAGGTTAATAAGTGGAAGTCTTAAAACTACTTTCAGATTCTGTATTTGAACTTGGAACACAAGAACATAAAGACGCAGGACGTCAAGAGCAGAAGTGTGCCACCAGGCTTTGCTATATGATCAGAGCAGAGTTATGAGGGCCCAACTTCTAAATCTGAGTCATTTCTCTGGGCCAGGGAATTCCAGAGATTTATTACCCAACAAGAGAAGAACTTTCTAATTTTCCTCTTGTTCTTTCTCTGATGAGTTCTTGGTTTCAGAATTAAAGTCACAGAGTCATAGAACACTACAGCACAGAAACAGGACCTTCAATCCATCCGCTAGTCTGTGCCAGACTATTATTTTGCCTGGTCTCATTGACATGTCCCCGGACCATTGCTCTCCATACCTCTTGCAAAACCCACCTGTTCAATTTGTCTGAAATGTTGAAATTGACCTAGCATCTGACATGTACTTGCTCTTACAGAAACGTGGCTCCAGCACAACTTCCCATGCATCATCAATCCTCGGGCCATGCCACTCGTTCCAACGTTATTGCCGTTACTGTTTGTGCGATCGTTGCTGTGTGTTCTGCATGTGACTATATGTATTGTGTTTTGCACACTGACTCTGGATGAATGATGTTTCGTTTTGCTGTATACATGTGTATGGCTTGAATGAGAATTAAACTTGATCTTGAACGGTTCTGCTGGCAGCTCATTCCACACCCTTTGAATGTAGAAGTTCCCTTTTTATCTTTCACTCTTGACCTCTACTTCTAGTCTCATCGAACCTCAGAGGGAAAAGCTTATTTGCATTTGATGTTCTCTTTCCATTTCATGATGAAGGTCATATCTGTTGTTCCTACATGAACAATTTGGGGAAGTTGTTCATCAGGGTGAGGGCGACATTGGGGACGTTTTTGTCCCCGTTGTCCAGGGACTTGTGCATGGTGGTCCGTCTGACCCGCTCCATCTTGGATCCCCAGACGAATCTGAAGACGGCTCGGGTGATTTCCGAGCTGAAGGAGTGGGGGACTGGCCACACCTGCACCAAGTACAGCTGCCCTGAGAGCACCTCACACCTGATGACCAGGTCCTTGCCCGCTATTAATAGGGAGTGCCCTCCCCACAGCCCCAGTTTCTGTTTGACCTTGGCAGTCTGTTGTTCCTACATGAACAATTTGGGGAAGTTTTTTTTAGCCACAGGTGGTTGTGGAAGATCCTGGTGTTGAATACCTTGAGACCCCTTTAAAGTTATCACAATCCATTTTACCTGCTTCCTTGCAATTCTTTAGGTTGTCTACAGTAAAACCCATCTGAAATCTGGAGATGAAAGCCAGCACCAAGCTGCTCTGATCCCTGCCCTCAGTTGTGCTTTGAGATGCAGCAGGAACCTCAAAGCATTGGAGAGGTACCACCACAGGCAGTATAATGAAACCAGAATTAGCCCCCTCTCTCAGACCTAAGCATTGTGAATCTGAAAAACAAGTATGGCATCACACACAGGATGCTGGAGGAACTCAGCAATTCAGGTAGGATCTATGGAGAGGAATAAACAGCCTATGTTTTGGGCTGATGGCCTTCGTCAGGAGTATGCGCAGAGCCAGATAGTAAGTGGAGAAGTACAAGCTTGCATTCCCCTCCATAGATGCTGCCTGACTTGTCGAGTTCCTCCGTCAATTTGTGTGCGTTACTTAAGATTTCTAGCATCTGCAGAATCTCCTGTGTTTAGAAAAAAAAATCTACAGATGAAATATAAACGAAGTGCTTTAAAAAAAGTAAGACCTGGCAATATCTCTGGAAAGAAAAATAGAGTTAATGGTTCAGATTCCTTCGCTAGAATTGAGAAAGAGAAAACATGTTGCAGAGAAAGGATGGATAAAGAAAAGGGAGTGCCTCTGACAGACTAATTGAGCTAATGTGGTGATAAGAATGAGATTGTTTTTTTTGTATTAATGTTACGTAAATAGCAGTGATGTGTGATATCTAGCAGGCCAGACTGAGCAAAAATCACAGATGGGTGACAGAGATGATCAGGTCTGTTACAGCCAGAAAGAAAGTCCGTTTGCCTGGATATGGAAGCTCAAGATCTCTCCTACAGACCAAGCACAGGTGCTTCTCAAAGTGATCACCCAATCTGTGTTTGAATCTCCCCACTGTAGAGGTACTTTTTGAACACTGAATGCAGAATGCAATATATCACAGCGTTGCTGTTGGTAACACTGCAATTACACTACAACACCACACACAAGATGCTGGTAGAACACAGCAGGCCAGGCAGCATCTATAGGGAGAAACACTGTCGACGTTTCGGGCCGAGACCCTTCGTCAGGACTAACTGAAAGGAAAGATAGTAAGAGGTTTGAAAGTAGTGGAGGGAGGGGGAAATGCGAAATGATAGGAGAAGACCAGAGGGGGTGGGATGAAGCTGAGCTGGAAAGGTGATTGGCGAAAGTGATACAGAGCTGGAGGAGGGAAAGGATCATGGGACGGGAGGCCTCGGGAGAAAGAAAGTTGGGGGGGGGAGCACCAGAGGGAAATGGAGAACAGGCAAACAACTAAATATGTCAGGGATGGGGTAAGAAGGGGAGGAAGGGCATTAACGGAAGTTAGATAAGTCAATGTTCATGCCATCAGGTTGGAGGCTACCCAGCCGGTATATAAGGTGTTGTTCCTCCAACCTGAGTTTGGATTCATTTTGACAATAGAGGAGGCCATTAATGCCCCTCCTCCCATTCTTGCCCCATCCCTGACATATTTAGTTGTTTGCCTGTTCTCCATCTCCCTCTGGTGCTTCCCCCACCCCCTTTCTTTCTCCTGAGGCCTCCCGTCCCATGATCCTTTCCCTGCTCCGGCTCTATATCACTTTCGCCAATCACCTTTCCAGCTCTTAGCTTCATCCCACCCCCTCCGGTCTTCTCCTATCATTTCGCATTTCCCCCTCCCCCCTCTACTTTCAAATCTCTTGCTATCTTTCCTTTCGGTTAGTCCTGACGAAGGGTCTTGGCCCAAAACGTCGACAGTGCTTCTTCCTATAGATGCTGCCTGACCTGCTGTGTTCCACCAGCATTTTCTGTGCGTTGTTTGAATTTCCAGCATCTGCAGATTTCCTTGTGTTTACACTACAACACCAGTAGGTGGATACGTAGGTCAGATGCATGACAACAGATGCCAAAAAAATGGACACTATTACGAGCTTCAGCACAGCAGAAGATTAACAGGTGACCAGAGGCATGATTTCAAGAGCTTCTTGGCAAAAAATGTAATATCCCTGCTGACTTGTGTGAATCCTGACTGTGAGGATGAAAAGTGGAGGACAGTTTGAGAGTGTCAATCCCGTTTATCAGGAGTACACTGAAGCCACATGTGAATGGTAGGAGGGCTGCTCCACTTCTCAAGCAATTCACCTGTCTGTCCCACCAAGCACTTCCAGCCCTAACTGTATCAGTGACCACGGAACCTCATCATCAATCATCTCAGAACCCATAGAAGTCATCTTTGATCAGCAAGGAACCCCTCAAGAAAAAGACAAAATAAAATAACTAATATTTTATCGTTAAGCTTTCAAGAATCTTTTTCTTTATTGTTTCTTTAACATGCAATTGATTTATTATTTACGCACAGTTATTCAATACGAGATTCTGTTTGAAAATCGTTATTTTGTGCAGTTTTCCCATAATTGGAATGCCTGAAGAAAATGCTACATGAGGTGTATTGACAAGGAATCTTGGTGCTTCATTACTATGTTTTGCAATGAAAAATGAATGAGCTTCACTCCAAGTGAGGTAAGGCTGGGTAAGTTCCTTTCAAAGGAGAAAGTTTCAAAAGTTGAGGCAAGTATTGGGTAGGTCATGGCAGCTGAGATCAGCCCCGTGGTTTGTTCATCCTGCAGCATGTGGGGAATCAGGGATACTTCCAGTGTCCCTGACGACTATGTGTGCAGGAAGTGTGTCCAACTGCAGCTTCTGGCAGACCGCATTGAGCGTCTGGAGCTGCGATTGGATTCATACTGGAGCATTCGCAATGCTGAGAAAGTTGTGAATAGCACGATCAGTGAGTTGGCCACACCGCAGGTAAAGGCTACACAGGCAGAAAGGGAAGGGGTGGCCACTAGACAGCGTAGCAGTAGGCAGGTAGTGCAGGAGTCCCCTGAGGTCATCTCCCTCCTAAACAGATATACTGTTTTGGATCCTTTTGGGGGAGATGTCTCATCAGGGGAAGGCAGCAGCAGCCGAGTTCATTGCACCATGGGTGGCTCAGCGGCACAGGAGGGAAGGCAAAGGAGTGGGAGAGCTATAGTGATAGGGGATTCGATTGTAAGGGGAATAGATAGGCGTTTCTGGAATGAGATTCCAGGATGGTATGTTGCCTCCCTGGTGCAAGGGTCAAGGATGTCTCTGAGTGGCTGCAGGACATTCTGGAATGGGAGGGTGAACAGCCAGTGGTCGTGGTCCACATAGGTACCAACAGTATAGGTAAAAAACGGGATGAGGTTCTACAAGATGAATTTAGGGAGTTAGGAGATAAACTAAAAAGTAGGACCACAAAGGTAATAATCTCTGGATTACTACCAGTGCCATGTGCTAGTCAGAGTAGAAATAGGAGGATATTTCAGATGAATATGTGGCTTGAAAAATGGTGCAAGGGGGAGGGATTCAAATTTCTGGGGCATTGGAACCAGTTCTGGGGGAGGTGGGACCGGTATAAACAGGACGGTCTGCACCTGGGCTGGACTGGAACCAATGTCCTAGGGGGAGCATTTGCTGCTGCTGTTCAGGAGGCTTTAAACTAATGTGACAGGGGGATGGGAACAAGTGCAGAGAGACAGGGGTGTAAAATGAGGGTAGAAACAAAAAGTAGTAAGGTGAAAAGTAAAAGTGGCAGATAGGCAAATCTAGGGCAAAAAGCAAAAAGGGCCACCTTTCAACATAATTGTATAAGGGCTAAGTGTGTTGTAAAAACAAGCCTGAAGACTTTGTGTGTCAATGCGAGGAGCATTCGTAACAAGGTGGATGAATTGAATGTGCAGATAGTTGTTAATGAATATGATATAGTTGGGATCACAGAGACATGGATCCAGGGTGACCAAGGATGGGAGCTCAACATCCAGGGATATTCAATATTCAGGAGGGATAGACAGGAAAGAAAAGGAGGTGGGGTAGCATTGCTGGTTAGAGAGGAGATTAACGCAATAGAAAGGAAGGACATTAGCCTGGAGGATGTGGAATTGATATGGGTAGTGCTGCATAACACTAAGGGGTAGAAAACACTGGTGGGAGTTGTGTACAGGCCACCTAACAGTAGTAGTGAGGTTGGGGATGGCATTAAACAGGAAATTAGAAATTCGTGCAATAAAGGAACAGTAGTTATAATGGGTGACTTCAAATTACATATAGATTGGGTGAACCAAATTGATAAGGGTGCTGAGGAAGAACATTCTTGGAATGAATGTATGTGGGATGGTTTTCTGAACCAACATGTCGTGGAACCAACTAGAGAGCAGGCCATTCTAGATTGGGTATTGAGCAATGAGGAAGGGTTAGTTAGCAATCTTGTCATGCGAGGCCCCTTGGGTAAGAGTGACCATAATATGGTGGAATTTTTCATTAAGATGGAGAGTGACATAGTTAATTCAGAAACAAAGAAACTTAAAGAAGGGTAACTTTGAAGGTATGAGACGTGAATTAGCTAATATAGACTGGCAAATGATACTTAAAGAGTTGACGGTGGATATGCAAAGGCAAGCATTTAAAGATCACATGCATGAACTACAACAATTGTTCATCCCAGTTTGGCAAAAGAATAAACCAGGGAAGGTAGTGCACCCGTGGCTGACAAGGGAAATTAGGGATAGTATCAAGTCCAAAGAAGAAACATATAAATTAGCAAAAAAAAAAGCAACACACTTGAGGACTGGGAGAAATTCAGAGACCAGCAGAGGAGGACAAAGGGCTTAATTAGGAAAGTGAAAAAAGATTATGAGAGAAAGCTGGCACATAAAAACTGACTGTAAAAGCTTTTATAGATATGTGAAAAGAAAAAGATTGGTCAAGACAAATGTAGATTCTTTACAGTCAGAAACAGGTGAATTGATCTCAGGGAACAAAGACATGGCAGACCAATTGAATAACTACTTTGGTTCTGTCTTCACTAAGGAGGACATAAATAATCTTCTGGAAATAGTAAGGGACCGAGGGTCTAGTGAGATGGAGGAACTGAGGGAAATACATGTTAGTAGGGAAGTGGTGTTAGGTAAATTGAAGGGATTAAAGGCAGATAAATCCCCAGGGCCAGATGGTCTGCATCCCAGAGTGCTTAAGGAAGTAGCCCAAGAAATAGTGGATGCATTAGTGATAATTTTTCAAAACTCCTTAGATTCTGGATTAGTTCCTGAGGATTGGAGGGTGGCTAATGTAACCCCACTTTTTGAAAAAGGAGGGAGAGAGAAACTGGGTCTGACATCGGTGGTGGGGAAAATGCTAGAGTCGGTTATCAAAGATGTGATAACAGCACATTTGGAAAGAGGTGAAATCATCAGACAAAGTCAGCATGGATTTGTGAAAAGAAAATCATGTCTGAGGAATCTTACAGAATTTTTTGAAGATGTAACTAGTAGAGTGCATAGGGGAGAGCCAGAGGATGTGGTATATTTAGATTTTCAAAAGGCTTTTGACAAGGTCCCACACAGGAGATTAGTGTGCAAACTTAAAGCACATGGTATTGGGGGTATGGTATTGATGTGGATAGAGAATTGGTTGGCAGACAGGAAGCAAAGAGTGGGAGTAAACAGGACCTTTTCAGAATGGCAGGCAGTGACTAGTGGGGTACCGCAAGGCTCAGTGCTGGGACCCCAGTTGTTTACAATATATATTAATGATTTAGACGAGGGAATTAAATGCAGCATCTTCAAGTTTGCAGATGACACAAAGCTGGGTGGCGGTGTTAGCTGTGAGGAGAATGCTAAGAGGATGCAGGGTGACTTGGATAGGTTAGGTGAGTGGGCAAATTCATGGCAGATGCAATTTAATGTGGATAAATGTGAGGTTATCCACTTTGGTTGCAAGAACAGGAAAACAGATTATTATCTGAATAGTGGCCGATTAGGAAAAGGGGAGGTGCAACGAGACCTGGGTGTTATTGTACACCAGTCATTGAAGGTGGGCATGCAGGTACAGCAGGAGGTGAAAAAGGCAAATGGTATGTTGGCATTCATAGCAAGAGGATTTGAGTACAGGAGCAGGGAGGTTCTACTGCAGTTGTACAAGGCCTTGGTGAGACCGTACTTTGAATACTGTGTGCAGTTTTGGTCCCCTAATCTGAGGAAAGACATTCTTACCATAGAGGGAGTACAGAGAAGGTTCACCAGATTGATTCCTGGAATGGCAGGACTTTCATATGAAGAAAGACTGAATCGACTTGGCTTATACTCACTGGAATTTAGAAGATTGAGGGGGGATCTTACTGAAACGTATAAAATTCTAAAGGGATTGGACAGGCTGGATGCAGGAAAATTGTTTCTGATGTTGGGGAAGTCCAGAACGAGGGGTCACAGTTAAAGGATAAAGGGGGGAAGCCTTTTAGGACTGATGTGGAAAAACTTCTTCACACAGAGAGTGGTGAATCTGTGGAATTCTCTGCCATAGGGAACAGTTAAGGCTGGTTCATTGGCTCTATTGAAGAGGAAGTTAGATCTGGCCCTTGTGGCTAAAGGGACCGGGGGTATGGAGAGAAAGCAAGTACAGGGTTCTGAGTTGGATGATCAGCCATGATCATACTGAATGGCGGTGCAGGCTCGAAGGGCCGAATGGCCTACTCCTGCACCTATTTTCTATGTTTCTAATGGCAGAGCTCAGCTTCACCTTTCCACTTTACTGTACATTGATTCCTTGATCAGAGAGAGATTTTTCTGAAGTTGAGAATGGAGGTAAATGTCAAAGCTGTTCATACAAGAATTGGTGGCAATAGCTAGAATGAAGATTGACAGTAGAATGAGATTTCACAACAGGGAACCTAATGAAGGGGAAATGCCCTCTATGCAGTAAAGTTGTGTTTACACAGTTGACTGTAAAATGAATAAGTACACATGTGAATCTTTTTAGCATGACTAAACTGATGTTGTTACAATGAATATATGACCAGTGATGGGCCCAAAAATGCAAATTATTTCAATTATTTAGGTGGAGTTGGAATAATAATTTTTGTTGTCTATGGCACATTACTTGGTGTAAAATAAAATATATGCAGGGCAGAAATATTGCATGGGAAAAATAAATGATCTACATGAAAATAATCTTCATTAAAGTGCATTACCCATTTTGAGCAACAGTTTGTAATTAATATGTCAGTCTTGAGAATTTGCGAGGAGGTATTCTGATCAGCTGTGAACTCGGGGTTTAATCAATATCAAGCTGAGTGTAACACAGCTTGCTGGAAGACGATGGCTCTGAAAGAGGTGAAAGTGCTGCGTCTCAGTAGGAGCCTTCTATAAATATTGAAGATAGTAACAAAATAAGACTCGGGGAAAAGCTTGGCTGTTATGGAGTCAAGGTTTACTGAATCTGAAGAGCAGAAATGTAAAACCCACAGTAGTAGATTTATCTGTTTATTTTCATACTTTTGTTTTAATAAATAATTGTTTTACAACCACAATTTAAGAGTATTGCAAGTCATAGGAATGTAGAATATTGTGATGCAGAGTGGCCACCTGGCCTCTCAGACTTGCTGTACATGAGTAAACTTACTTATTCACTCCTATGTGTCACATCTCTCATACATTTCATGCCCATGTGTAGACAACTTCACCTCTGAATCTATTGGGGTCTTCTATTGTTTCTGGCGCTCCCAGTGTGGCCTCCTCTACTTTAGTGAGACCCAACATAAATTGGGTGACCGCTTCATTGAGCACCTCTGCTACATCCACCAAAAGTGGAATTTCCTGGTCACCCAGCATTCCCATTCCTGCTCCAACATGTCGTTTCATGGTCTCCTCTTTTGCCATGAAGAGGCTGCTCTCAGAGTGGCAAGCAACACATAGATAGCCTTCAACCCAATGGCATAGCCATTGATTTCTCCTCCTTCCCGCCCCTCCCCTCTGCTATTGCTCACTCAGGTCTCTTCTCCTCACCTTCCTGTCACCTCCCACTGGTGTTGCTCCACCCCCTTTCCTTTCTCCTCTGGTCCACTCCCCTCTCCTATCAGATTCTTTCCTCTTCAGCCCTTTAACAACATCAGCCCACCTACCTGGCTTCACCTATCATCTTCTGGAGAATCCTCTTTCCTCTCCTCCTACCTTTTTTTCATCCTGGCATCTTCCCCCTTTCTTTTCATCCCGAAGAAGGGTCTCGGCCCAAATTTATTTCCATAGATGTTTCCTGACCTGCTGAATTCCTCCAGCATTTTGTGTGTGTTGCAACAGCAGAGTTCGCATTTTTATGGCCTTATATACATAATCTATACCATTAATGATTCAAATATCTCAATATTAAAGCCCCAACATTACATTTCATTTGATATCTTATCAATTAAAGTGTACTGCTTCCCTCTTCTTAAAGAATTTGTAACATTGCTGTTCTTTTACTTTGATCTTTACTTACCCACACAACTGGCCTATCTATATTCCATTGATGTCTTTACAGTCCTTGCCACAGACATCTACAATTCTTTCCTGATACCAATTACTGTACGCTCATTTCCTAGGGCTGTGTTCTTGTGTACATAATAAAAGAGAACAGCTAAGCTCACTGCACTCATTAATTCTTTCTTGTGTAAGAAACATCTCTCTTAGATCATACAGGGCACTACTGTTGCTTGATGATTCCATAGATTTTTCTTTGCCATTTAGAAGCAGACACTTCTGATCTCTCCAAATTTTACGAATTAGATTTTTGGTTTTAGGTTTATTGTTTCATGAATAGAAGATTAGATGACAATGTTTTGTTTGAGAAAAATGGTCTTATAGATGAGTAGTCCCAATTTTAGGCTAATGAATGGCAGCAACTGGGTATATTCAAATTGGATTTTTATTAAGTTACGGACAGATGCTTCACTATTTGTACCCAGATCCGCCTGGCTTTGTAGTCCATGGCCATCCCATTGAAAAGCCTGCTTTGTGTAAACGATCACCAAGTGCATCCAATATGCTCTCAACTAGATACGATTTCTGTTGGGTATTGCAAATTGTTAAATCCATAATCATAAAATACATCAGTAAAGGAGTCATTCAATTCTAAACTGCTTGTGCTGTTCGGTTCAGATATCCTGTTAATCCCTCTACTTCCATAACAATGTAATTCTCCACAACCACCTACAAATACAAGCCTTTTCAGTGAGGTGCTTTGTTACTCTGCTGTGGCATTGTCATGATGAAGGGGAATATTTCACACTGATTGTAAACCACCCCCATTCTTGTCTGTATGCTAGATTAATATTGCTTCATGGTCAAAACATCATGGGTAGTTCACAAACGTTATATGTTGCAATACTGTTTCCATGTTGTACGAGTCTATGACTCTATGTAATTCCAAGCAAACTTGCCTCCAAATTCCTAGACCTTGGACTCAACACCATACTTTCCAACTGGATTCTTGACTTCCCGACAATCAGAAAGGATAGGCAGCAACAATTCCACTACAAGTACCTTCAGTGCTGGTGCCCCACAAACCTGTACCCTCGGACCCCTGTTCTACTTGGATGGTATGACCAAATAGTGCTCTAATTCCATCTATGTCACTGTAGTGGGCTGTAGTTCAAGTAACAATGTGTCACAGCGCAGGAAGGAGATGGAGAGTTTAGTAACATGGTGTCATGACAACAGCCTCTTCAACAGAAGAATTTGTTACTGACTTCAGGAAAGGAGAGGGGCTATGCACAACTCTTCCTTACATCAGCACTGCTGGGGTTGAGGGTTTCAAGTTCCTAGGAGTGAACATCACAAATACCCTGTCATGATCATGAAAATTCTCCAGCACCCCTACTTCCCGAAGAGGGTAAAGAAATTTGGCATGTTCCTTTCCACTCACGCCAATTTTTACTGATGCACCATGAAAAGCATTCCACCGGGATGGATCACAACTTCGTGAGGCATCGGCTCTGCCCATGACGGCAAGAAACTGCGGAGAGTAGTGGACAAGGCTCAGCATGTCATGGAAACCAACCTCCTCTCCGTGGACACGGACAACACTTTTTGCTGCCTCAGTAAAACAGCCAGCCTAATCAAAGACCGAACCCACCCCAGAAACTTCCTCCCTCCTCCTGTCCAGCAGAAGATGTGAAAGCACATACCACCAGATCAAGATGTTGTAAGACCATCCCACTGTTGTAAAACTACCAAACTATTCCCTGGTATGATAAGATGGACTCCTGATCTGGCAATCTGTCTTACGACCTTGCCACTTAATGTCTACCTGCACCGCATTTCAAAGTGCATTTATTATCAAAGCACTGTATGTACTGTACACTGTATTCAAGAGTTGTCTTCTTGCAGACAGCCACAAAGCGAAATATCATAGGACCTATTTAAAGAAAAACCCTGCATAACAAGGCCATCAAATGTGTGGGGGAAAAAAAGAACAAATTGCGTGAATAACAAAAAGCGAGCAAGTAACAGAGAGAATGTCAAACATCGAAGTCCCCAGCCGTGAGTCCACAGCCACAAGTCTCAGAGGTGAGTGAAGCTGGTCCAGGAGCCGATGGTCAGTTCAGTGCTGCATCTGTCGGAGCCTGGAGATCTAGTTTCATGCCAAAGTGCCTCAATCAAATTGTACAAATTGTGTTCAGTGCTGTGTATTGATCTGTATTAACGGAATGCAAGACAATTATCTCAGAACATGTGACAATAATAAACCAATTTAACAATTCCTGTTTTGATATTGGTCATTAATGTTGTCTGCAAACATCTCAAACTTGTCCCTAAGCTTATTCAAATCACGTGAACGTACCTCACAGCCACATTTTCCCACAGGATGAGGTGAGAGAATGAAATGGAGTTAACATTGGATTGCTGTCAAATGAGTGCCTGATGATTGGCATGGATATAGAGGGCCTACTAAGGGCCACAAAGACAAGAAAATCTGCGGATGCTGTAAATCCAAAAAACATACACAAAATGCTGGAGGAACTCAGCAGGCCAGGCCGCATCTACGGAAAAGAGTACAGTCGATGTTTCAGGTCGAGACCCAAGGGGTCCTGCTGAGTTCCTCCAGCATTTTATGTGTGGTGCTACCAAGGGCTTATTTTTGTACTATTCAACACTGTGAAATTTCTATACTTGTTTCCTGATCTGATATTCTCTGTCTTCTTGTGGGCTTAGTATTGTGTGGGCAAGGTATTGTATGCCATTAATAACTATCCCATAATAGACAGCAGGGTGATTTTGAGCATTTCCAGCAGTTTAACGTCAAAGTGAAACAACATATTTATCTGTGTTTCTTGATAGTTTATCTATTGCCAGGCCTTCTGATTTTAGTATTGCAACTAAAAATCAAATTGGATATTGTTATTTATAAAATTTGGGGAAGGGATGCCTAATTCCACAGTTTTCATGTTCTTGGAAAGATTGAGAGCTTTTGTGTCTTGATTTCAACACAAAGTGAAAGTGGTAAGAATGGAAATTGTAGTTAAACACTGATGTACGTTGCGACAGGAAATCTCACATGGTGGAAAACACGAAATAACTTGATCTCTCTGCAGACTCTTTCGATTGACAGTCAACTAGTGCACACTAAGACAAGGTGAAAAGAATAAGAGAAGGGAGAATAGGACAATAAAGGACTAAAAGATTTTCAGGTTAGTATCAAGGGAAATGAAAACTCGTGTTACTATTTTACCTGGGCTTAACATTTATTTAACTAAATTCTCACGGGAAACACTTTAACCTGTAATAAGATACCTCTCCAGAAATGATAGATGAAGCTATAAAAGAATAAGGACGCACTGGTTAAGCACTGAGGAAAAGACAACCTTTACTGCCTCACTGTATCACATTGCCCTTTCCAATGCTTGACATCTGTGTTAAATAAAGCCCCATTTTTTATTAACTATTCATTGTCAAGATAATATAACCAAATTACAATGAGAACTGGGTTTAAATCACGGTTTGCAATAATACTAACGTGCTTTAATCAGTTCTGAGAAGACACATTCTAATCAGTCAAGAAATTAACCGTTCTTGTGTAAGATGTTAATTGCTGACATAATTTACTAAATTCTCCCTTTCACTTTCCATCAGCTTATTCTCTTTCTGAGAATATAATTTAATTGATTCCTTTGTACATCAGTGTCAGAGAGAAAAATGCTATACTTCTGTTTGAACTAAAGGCATGCTTAAATAATGAGGATGAAATAAACTTTAAATATTTTCATTATTCATAGACATTTAGACCTATTAAAGTTGGTTCAAGTAAATGAAAAAGGTCTCTTTTGCGATTAAAAATAGATAGTTAAAGATATTAACAAAAGATGTTTAAGTAACAAAATCAACTGAACTTACCATTTCTCAGAGGTAGGAATTCCTACTTAAATAGCTGGGGAATCCTAGAACATTCCCTTCTGGGACTCAATTTAGAGTCTAGTCAAGAGCAGAGTACTTAATTCGCTCAGCTTACTGTGGGTTATGTCTCTCTTGAATACACTTTCCTGAAAACGGTAGACTCCCTTTGAAACTATCTTGAAACTCTGAGTATGATTTGGCCAGAACTTTGTTTTCCATCTAGAATATTTTTAATATTTTGAGATTGTGGGTGGTAATGCTAGCTTTATTAGAATATTAGGAAGAGGGATTGTGCTCTGTGGGCGCACTAGGTCTTAAAGATCCCAAAAATGATTTCTATTGTGAAAGTTCTCATCTTCCAAAGAGAATGGTATTGGATCTGTGTTTGTAAGATATTTCTGTGCATGGATAGAATGACTTGCAACAGCAGGTAAATCATGATGTCAGTCACCGTATAATTTTAATTTGACAGTGATGTCTTTTTCCAGCAACCTGCTGTAATTGGACCCCTGACCAAACCTCATGTAGCAAAACATCCTTTTGATCATAAATTATTTACCTTTTGGCTTGTGGATTCTTCCTTTTGGATGCTGCTACAATTCAACAGATTTTGTCAGTCTTTGCAAACTTGTCCCAAGTTTCACTAGTAAATAACGAAGCATGTTAACCTACAGGCTTGGACTGAAGCAATTGTATGCAGCCATACATAATTTAGTTGGCATTCCTCTTTGAATTGGTAATAAAGTGAGATGATGGGGAGAGGCCCAGAAAGGCTTTTCAAATATCTAGTGTTTTTTTTAGGAAACTCTTCTTTTCTCCCCCCCTAAATTTCTGTGACCATCAGTGGTTGAAATTTCTTTGTCTTACTGATGCACCATCAATAACTCTCTGAGACGTGAGGCAAGATATCGGCTTTTATTGGCTGGAAGAAAGAACAAGCAGCAATTGACCACCACACTGGATCCTGGAGACTGAGTCCAGGGCGGTGTCCCCAATCGCCTTTATACCGGGATCTGTGGGAGGAGCCACAGGAGCAGTCAGCAGTGGGGGCATGTCCAGACAGGTATACGTAGTTCACCACACTTACTAAAGAGGATGTGCTTGAGGCCTATCAAAAGGTGCAGTACAATTCCAACCCTAGAGCAGAGTAGACAGAAAGCTTTTTATTTTCTGGGGGAATCCACAATAATGGGGCATCCTTGGGTAAAGTAAGGAAATTCTTAGAGAAGCTTTAAATGTCAGCACCACGTCATGGGCTGAAGGAGCAACACTGTGCTGTAATGTTCTATGTGCTAAGTTGTTTCTTGTATAAAGAACTTTGGCACCAATTGCCCTTTCCTGCAAGAGCCGTTGGAGATAAATCCAATGAAAATGTCAAAACGGACTAAAACTGATAACATGTTGTTAGGTAATTCAAAATACAAATCGGGGAAGGTAAATAGAGTTATGAATGAGTGAGCAGGGATGGCAGAATACACTGAAAGGCCTGTGAATATTGCTTATGGTTACTAATATGAGATGTATTAGTAACAAAAGCCTTTACTTGAGAATAAAGTAAGTTGTTTTAGAACCAAAAACATTTTAAATGATATTTTTAGAGAGATACTGTGGTGAACTACATATACCTGTCTGGACACGCCCCCTGCTGACTGCTCCTGTGGCTCCTCCCACAGACCCCGGTATAAAGGCGATCGAGGCCAGAGCCCGGCCTCTCAGTCTCCAGGATGTAGTGTGGTGGTCACTCACTGCTTGTTCCTTCTTCCAGTCAATAAAAGCCGATATCTCGCCTTCCATCTCAGAGTGAGTTATTGATGGTGCATCAGATACAGTATAGGCTCTTCCAGCTCAGTGATCCTGTGTGGCCTAATTACACCCATGTGACACTTATCCTACTGTCCCATACACTTTTTGGGTGTGGGAGGCAAGCAGAACAGCTGGAGGAAACTCGCGTATCACAGGGAGAGCATACCAACTCCTACTGACAATGGCAGCAACCGAACCTGCGTCATGGTGCTGTAATACTGATACGCTGACTGCTACACTCCCCCTGCTGCTACTGTTGGTTCTTCCATAGTGTTTTTAAAAAAAACATGATGTTATTTCTAATTTCTACATGTTTACTTTTGTGTAAAATAGCAATGCTAACTTGCCATGTGATTATTCAATCACATCCTACTCAAGCTTGACAGTTGGTAATGTGTTAATTGATGATGAACTAGTTTTGGATTCCATTTCGTATTCTGCATTCATTTTTCATTTTAATTATCAAAAAGACCCTGCAGTGCTGCAGTCAATCCACTTACCCCAGAAGAAGTTGACATGCATCATTGCTCCTTGCTATACTTGGAGAGAAAATGAAGTATGACTTCTCTCATCCTTTCTCAAACAACATAAAATGATATAACCAACTAATAAGGAAAGGAAGGTTTAATTTTCTTATCATTTGGAATTTCCTGAGAGGGCCAGAACTCTCTCTTTGACAACCATGGCTGGCTGTGAAACAAATCATTCTAATTAAGTGTAAAATATCAGAAGGCTTGATGGCAGATCCAGTATTTCTGCTATTGCTTTTGGAATACAGAGTGGATTTTATAGTGTAAAGGAATGTCAAGCAGTGTAGAATTTTTTGGGTATTTAGAAAATTTTGGTGGTACTAACCATGTCAACATGGTTGAGAATGTAGTAAAATAACACTTCACAAACTGGTTAGCTTATATTGGAACTAATTCCAAGTCTGCCATGACTATAGTTCTTGAGCTCTTTTGTGCTTTCTTGATATACAGTCCAGGAACATTAATTAAACTTGGTTACAATGACTGGTGTCATTTCACTGTAGGTATTTTTTGACCATATTAAGGTCGTTGACCTTCTGGGTGTTGCATTCCCAGACTTCGGATGGGCATCTATAGCCAGACCTGAAAGGAGCAATCTAATCATCTTTGCCAGCTATTGCTTCAGCACAATTCAGCTCAGAGGAGACTGAAAGCAAAATGCATCCCACTCCAAGATCTTTACTAACTTATTCAATGCAATAATAATGGCAAAGCATGTTTAGTTTTCTAAAAGGGAAAAATGCAAAATATGACTCAAAGAACAATTAGATGTTTTTCTTACTGAGAAGATCAGATTTTGAAGAGGTTACGGTTAATAGCTTCTTCATTAATTATCCCCCATCCATGGAAAGCTATAAATAATATGCCATCACTTATGGTTCTCTGGATTTTGAGGAAAATGGCTTGTGCTGATAATAACAAATGAATGTTTTAAAAAAAAATATAGGTAAAGGACAAAGTTCAAAGTAAACTTTGTTATCAGAGTATACATAGTTACCATATACAACCCTGAGATTCATTTTCTTGTGGGCATACACAATAAATCTATAGAATGATAACCATCACAGAATCAATGAAAGAATGCCCAACTAGGGCGCTCAGCCAGAGTGCAGAAGACGACAAATTCTCCAAGTCCAAAAAGAATAAATCATGATAAATAAGTAAGTTTATTGGTTGTGGGAACATTTCAATGACAGGCAAGTTATCCCCTTTGGTTCAAGAGCCTGATGTTTGACAATTAATAACTGTTCCTGAACCTGGTGGTGTGAGTCCTGGGACTCTTATACCTTTCCAATAGCAGCAGCGATAAGAGGGCATGGCCTGGGTGGTGGGGGTCCTTGATGACAGTATTTTGTGTAGATAGTAGAGAGGTCTTTACCTGTGATGGACTGTGCTGTATCCACTATTTTGGATGATTTCCTGTTCAAGGCATTTACCTTTCCATACCAGATAGTGATGCAGCCAGTCAATACACTCTCCTCTACATATCCATAGAAGTTTATGAGAAAGGACAATCAAGACTCCTGTGTCATTCAATAAGTTCATGATTTAACGCATCTTGGCTTCAACCCTACTTTCTTTTCTTGACTCCTCGAGGATGCAAAGATCAGCTATCATAAACTTGGTTATGTCTCAATATCTCTCTCATGGAGAATTCCAAAAACTCATAACACTGTGAAGCAAAAGTTGTTTCTCATCCCATATTAAATGGATGATTTCCTCATTCAGAAACGATGCTCCTTGAATCTATGGGAAGAAACGTCCTCTCATCATCCACTCTGCCAGCCTCCCTCTGAATCCTATGTGTTTCAATAAGTTACCTGTCATACTCTAAACTGCACTGGGGATAGGCTCAACCTTTCCTAATAAGAAAACCCTCTTGGCCTAAGGATCATTACAATGAACCTTCCCTGAATTGCCTCCAGTGCAATTATATTGCTTGTCGGAGAGAAGAGGACTGTTCATGATTCTCCATAGGTATTCTCACCAAAAGATGTAACAAGATTTCCTTCCTTCTATAACTCCACGCCCCTTGAAGATTTAAAGCATGTTATGAGTGAAGCCCTTCTATTTTCCCCCAAATCTGATTCATGTGGTGGAAATGTTTGTACAAGCTTCACACTAGACTTTTAAATTTTGTGTCAAGAGGGTGGCAGTGGACTGTCGGTCCCCCGCCCCTCATAGATCATAACTAATAGCACCAAAACAAAGCAGGGCTGTGATAAAATGGATATTCTGCATGGGTGCAGCAGAGGGTGCTCTTCCCCCTCGGAGGTGTGATGCATAGCAGTCAAGAGAGCTGATTTGCATTTCAGCTGATCCAGAGGCTGGTGAGCTCCAGCTGCTTAATATCACAGTTCTCTAGAGAGGAGAACAAATGTTCCTCTCCACAGCACTGCAGCCAGTTCTAAGGGAACATTTCCAGCAGAAAAATCTAAAAAAATATAAGGAATTGAAGTAGCAGTGGGATGTCCATCTTAAGATTTTTTTTCCTCTCTCTCTTCAAATGAATCATCCATAACCTTCAAATACTGAGCTGAGAGGACAGACAAGAATGCGATCGTGTTCATAGATTCCATTGCCAGGCTAGACTGGTGTTTGATGTGCTGGCTGTGGGATGATTTCTGTCGATGTGAGTGATTAGTGGGAAATGAATGCTGTCATCTGAGTAGGCGGGTGTCCTTTAACATACACAGTGAGCACGGCTTACACTGATGGCAACAGAAGATGTCATCCAGCTATAGATTATTAATTGGAGATCATGGCAATTCTGTCAAATATGTCAAGCCCATAGTTACTGAGCTGGTTCCAGGAATGTACAAATCCCAGGACTCTGCAAATCATGTGTCTACTAACCTGAATGAGCAATTTGGACGGAATCGGTGAGAAATTCACGTATATAACACTGAGTTTTTTTGTATATTATCTGCAAACACTTTATCCAAGGAATCAATCTGGCTGCACTGCCTGCTGATGTGATGTCTATGTATAAATTATGTTGAGCTTGCACAGTGTGATTGAACAATATGTACTTCAATCTTTGATGTCACATGCACCAAAGTCCTGTGCTATATGAAGCCCAAGAGCGTCATAGGTCATGCTAGACTAAATTAGAGTCAAACAATAGTGTGGAGTTATTTAAATGATAGCCAATCTTACTGCAATTCATCACCAGGGAATCCTGGATTAAATGCTCCATTTTAGTTCTCTGTATAAGCAGTTACTTAGTGTTGTTACATAGCACTATATGGTTGATATAGTGTCAACTATATCTGTCCTGCAACAATGTCTACAGCACCACAGTCACATGATTGATCAACTTCATGTGTCCAGCTTCCAACCACACACTTCTTGTCACGTGTGTGACTAGAACGCCCTTGTCAGCTGATCACACATTCAAGGCCTCCTAATCCCAATTATATCTGGAACCAACTTCCAGTCTTTCAATCTGACCACGTGCTCTATTCTCGATCCTACCAATCGCATAGAATTCAGACTCGGTCTGCCCCCCACCCCTGCACCCATTCCCACCTCATTCTACCCACTGCCCTCTGTTCAGCCGCAGTAACGGGCTCCCTGCAAACAAAACATGCAATTTTGTTGCTGCAGTGATCGCGATACGGTCATCCAGTCAGACAGCACCACAGCTTAGAATCAAACCTTTGTCTCATCTAGCCCATCCTGAATTCTGCCTTGTCCCATTGACCTGCCTCAGACCACCGTCTTCTATACCTTTTCTATCCGTGTACTGATCGAACTTCTCTTAAATGCTGCAATTGAACCTGCATCCACCGTTTCTGTCAGCAGCTCATTCCACACTCGCATCACGCTCTGAAGAAGCTCCCCCTCAGGTTTCCTCTAACCATTTCATATTTCACCCTTAACCCATGACCTCTAGTTGTAATCTCACCCAGCCTCAGTAGAAAAAGCCCGCCTGCCCTATCTATACCCCTCATAATCTGTATACCTCTGTCAAATCTTCCCTCGTTCTCCTGCGCCCAAGTCCGAGCCCATTCAACCTTTCCCTATAATTCAGGTCCTCAGGACCAGCCAATATCCTTGTAAATTTTCTATGCACTGTTTTAAGCTTTGTACTAGCATACAGCTTGGGCAAGGCACCTGTGCAGAATGACTTAAATTTACCTTTTCAGGCCCTGTAGATTGTGCAGCTCCAGGGATTTCCTACGCAGCACCTTTACAGTGGAAAATCTGGGCCAGAGTTGTCAGTTTTGAGTCATTTGGTATGTCAGTAAGGAGTAAAGAATCGGAGGTGAATCGTTGATGAGATTGTCACTGCACATGAGAATACCGATACAGAAAGGAAGCACTTAACACTGTAATGTTGATTGTGGTCCTCATTGTTCTCATAACTTGGTGCCGGTTTAGTTTCAGTATAATGTGCAGAGTGGACAGGCATACGTAGAGTGAGTCATGCTAGTGGCCTTGCAATGAAGACCATTGATGCATATGATGCTGGCACCTGGCCAAGCATACAGCGCAGGAAGACCATACTGCCAGACACTGTGCTCTAATGATCTGACGACAAAGCTGCCAAAATCAGCCTCAATGATGCAGCAAATAGCTTATGTTCAACTCATGCAGATGACCATATGTCAAGCCATTAGTAAGGCCATCTTTTTCATCCAATTCCATGGTGTACCCCACCTAACTTTAGGGAAGTTTTTGATAGCAGTTTTTAATACTACGAGCCATTTACTTTTGGGCACCTCCAGAAATTGACTGGGAGCATTGTACCAGGAACTGAAGTGTTTGTCTGAGCTTCAAAGTTTTAGCAATTACTCTCAGATGAGGCTACGTTAATAACCATTTCTTTAGGAGCACAGGACCCTATAGGTGCAGCCTGAGAGGAGACAGAGGATGAGATCAGGGCAAATGGCTTAAAAAGGGAGGGTAGGGAGTGGAGTAATCCATATCCACCAAGAGCCTACAATGGGGCACAATTCTTCAGCATCTACTTTGTGACATCTATTTGTCTAAACAACCAAGACACACAAAATGCTGGGCTTACGAAGGGTCTTGGTCCAGAACATCGACTGTTTGTTTATTTATGTAGATACTGGCTGACTTGCTGAGTTCCTCCGGCAGTTTGTGTGTGTTGTTTGGATTTCCAGCATCTGCAGATTTTGTTTCGTTTGTGATTCCATTTGTCTATACTTGTGAGGTCCATTCTATCCACCACTCCACAACAGATCCGCATGTGATCCGTCTTAGCAGTGACTGTTGAGGTAATGAATGCTGAGGTCCTTCCAGGCCACCAGTTCTCCAACCACCATTGCAAAAGCCAGTCACAGATGCTTCATCTTCTAGGAGACCAAAACACATCCCATTGTCCCTTCCAGGAGAACATCAGAATTTGGGCTTCCCTTTACTGTAGAGAAATGTGTAGTGGAGGCATCACATGTCAACTAATGAGTGGGTGCTGATTCCATTCCCTCTTTGTACAGCTGGTGCACGTCATGCAGCATAATACCTGACTAGTACTGGTGTGCAGTGCCATCAATACGTGAGCCTCCACACCAATCGAGTGATGAACTGGTGACCGGTAATTGCTCTTGCTACACGGTCATTGAGAACCCCTTTGGTGGTCTTGTCCACTGACTGGAATTCCTATTGGTTTGCTGTATGCTGCAAAGCCTCCTGTACCCGGAGGGGTCATTCCCCAGCTCCCAGCAGTTAAGCAGTAACATTGAGGGAGGAGGTGGAAATTAGGACACATAGTAAACTTATTACTGGGTGAGCTGACTACCTAACTGCAATTGCAATGAACATGACTGTAAATTCTCATTTAAAATGTTCAGAATGATTTAAATGAAGCTGAAGTTTAGCTGGCATTTAGAAGCCTAGGAACTCAGATCCTCAAGCCTGCTGCAGCGTTCAATCAGATTAGGGATGATCTTTACCTCAACCTTAACTCTGACGAACAAAAAATTTTTCAAGTTCGGCCTTGAAAGCTGCATTTATCACAACACACAGAGCTTCGCATGCGAGACGCTGCCAGATCCATTATCTTTTATATGGTGAAAACTTACAAGCATAATATTTTGAGGTCTTTGCACAAGCATAATTATTCTGAAACCCAGCAATTACAGAAAACAAAATAAATGATATAATGTTGTGGAATTATGTAGCAGCAGTCTATTAGTCTAGTTCACCATACAAATGCCAGTGGACCTAAAAGCTTAGCAGTATTAAAGGGTATGTTATCCAACAAATATTTAACATAATCCTACGAAGTTCTCATTCTCCAATGGCAATTCTAGTGATAGCTTGTTTATTTTTCCAATGAATTTGTTTCTGTTAAAGAAGCAGAGGGAGCAGTTTTTTATTACTGCAATAATTGCTTGCAAAATGAAATTGCTGACAGTAATTTATGTCCTCTGTGCTTATTATATTATTATACAAAAAACTTGCCTTAAAAATAAGAAAGAATAATTGCATTGTTGATAGCAAAGGGAGAACAATCTGTTGTAATGCTAGGCAACAGAGTGGAATGGGAGACAACTGACCCAGACTGAATTAAAATTTTTAACAGCAAGAACAATAATGTAATAATTGGCAACTACTTCTGGTCACCAGATAAATCTGATCAAGAATTGCTGGGGCAAGCAAAAGAAGTTGCAGAATAATGTGATCTAATAATTCAGGGCAATAACAAAATCCCCTGAAATACTCAGAACTGGAGTAGAGAGTATGTCTTTGGTCTTCCTGTCTCGGGAAGGACATTTTTACCTTGGAGGTTCTCAAGTGAAAGATACCAAAGTGAATTCTGAGAAGAAAGGGTTGAGCTGTGAGGAAAATTGGACTAGAATGAGTCATTTTCTGGAATTTAGAGAAGAAAACTTAATGGAATAATATTAGGATTCTGACTAGCTCTTTCCTTTGGCTTGAACTAGCTACATAATCACAGTGTGAGGGATTATTAATTAGGACTGAGATCAGAAATAACTTCTTCACTAGATGTAAACACAAAGTGCACTGCAGATGCTGTGGTCAAAGCAACACTTACAACACGTCCTGACAAAGGGTCTCGGCCCGAAACATTGACTGCTCGTTTCCACGGATGCTGTCTGACCTACGGAGTACTTCTTCACTAGAAGGTTGTGAATATTGTAAATCTCTTCCCCTGGTGATGTGGACAAGATGTTCTGTAGATGCTGGAGATCTTGACCTACTTGTACAAAATACTTGGGAGTTCCTGATTGAAGGGTTTCAGCCTGAAAAGTTGACTGTTCGTTGCTCTCCATAGATGCTGCCTGACCTGCTAATTTGATAGGCTGAGTGGTGATCAACTTGTAATGGGAGGCAACAGGAAGAATAGCTTTGAAAATAGTTCAATCATTAATTTTTAAAATGCCCTTGAGCATAATACATGAAGCAGGGAATCAGACAGGGCAGATCGTTCTGAACAGTGGGGCAATTTTGTGCCCCACTGTAGCTTCCCCAGTTGTACCAGTTGTTCTGACTGTGAAGCTGAAAGACACTGAAATCTCTGCTATTGAGTGTGGCAGCTGTGAGGTGTCATGCATCACAAACTACTCATGGACCAACCTGAAGACCTGACAGTTCTCACTGCTTCTCAAAATCTCTAATTATCAGGCATAGAAGAAAAATCGAAAATAATGTTCAAATAATTAAAAAGGTTAAAATTAATTAAGTAATTTAAATAATTCACTGATGTAAATTCATTAAGATGTGAATATTTATTAAAATAAATTATTTTATTAAGAAAATTAATAAAACCCATTTGCCTTAATTTACCTTTTTAATGAAGGTTAGCAGTCTCATTCAAGTTGATGTGGCTATGTTTAATGTTCCAGTTCTGGTGGAATAAAGCTGAGGGGCAGATAAAGAGTAATACTGTAGGTGTTCGCAAATAAAATGAAGTGAGGCATTTTATGTCTAGTGAATCACATTATATATCGAACTCCAAACCTACATGCCAAAGTGCGCTAAACTCTTTATGTAATAACGTCATCACGTCATCAGCCTCTTAAAGTGAACTACGCACCCCCCTCCCCACCAGAATTCATTAAAATCTGCATTGTGAGCCTGTCCGGAGCTCGGACGAGCTTAGGTCCCGTGCTCCATGGGTGGAGGAACAGCAGGTACCACTGGCTCGTCCAGAGGTGCGTTGATGTGCTCATGGACATATTGTGACACCAGGGGTACAGCAGCAGAAAACTCCAAACCTTGGCGGGCTGGTTTAAGGTGATCTACCAAAATACATTCAGGTTTAGCCCTCTTATCCCCTGATAACTCTGTTCTCCCCATTTCAAAATGCGGAATGGGCCATCATCGGGGGCTTAGGGGGAGGTCGATGTTCATTGTGGCAGACGAAAACAAATGAGGCAGAATGTAGTTCAACAGGAACTCAAGAGTGCTGTATGCCATAATGGGAGGTAGGAACAGGAGGACAGGAATTGAGTTAACTGAGGGGGGTGGTAGGCAGTCGAGAGGCCGACCAGGCAGTCGTGGCATCAGGAATGAAATCACCCGGCACTCATGATGGTTGCCTGTATATCAACTCTGCCACCGATGAGTGCAGGTCCTCTTTTGGAGCAGCTCAGAGCCCCAGCAGGACCCACAGGTGCCAGTGCTGGTCTGTCAGGGAAGCCCTCAGAGCCCCAGCAGGACCCACAGGTGCCAGTGCTGGTCTGTCAGGGAAGCCCTCAGAGCCCCAGCAGGACCCACAGGTGCCAGTGCTGGTCTGTCAGGGAAGCCCTCAGAGCCCCAGCAGGACCCACAGGTGCCAGTGCTGGTCTGTCAGGGAAGCCCTCAGAGCCCCAGCAGGACCCACAGGTGCCAGTGCTGGTCTGTCAGGGAAGCCCTCAGAGCCCCAGCAGGACCCACAGGTGCCAGTGCTGGTCTGTCAGGGAAGCCCTCAGAGCCCCAGCAGGACCCACAGGTGCCAGTGCTGGTCTGTCAGGGAAGCCCTCAGAGCCCCAGCAGGACCCACAGGTGCCAGTGCTGGTCTGTCAGGGAAGCCCTCAGAGCCCCAGCAGGACCCACAGGTGCCAGCGCTGGTCTGTCAGGGAAGCCCTCAGAGGCCCAGCAGGACCCACAGGTGCCAGCGCTGGTCTGTCAGGGAAGCCCTCAGAGCCCCAGCAGGACCCACAGGTGCCAGCGCTGGTCTGTCAGGGAAGCCCTCAGAGGCCCAGCAGGACCCACAGGTGCCAGTGCTGGTCTGTCAGGGAAGCCCTCAGAGCCCCAGCAGGACCCACAGGTGCCAGCGCTGGTCTGTCAGGGAAGCCCTCAGAGCCCCAGCAGGACCCACAGGTGCCAGCGCTGGTCTGTCAGGGAAGCCCTCAGAGCCCCAGCAGGACCCACAGGTGCCAGTGCTGGTCTGTCAGGGAAGCCCTCAGAGCCCCAGCAGGACCCACAGGTGCCAGCGCTGGTCTGTCAGGGAAGCCCTCAGAGCCCCAGCAGGACCTACAGGTGCCAGCGCTGGTCTGTCAGGGAAGCCCTCAGAGCCCCAGCAGGACCCACAGGTGCCAGTGCTGGTCTGTCAGGGAAGCCCTCAGAGCCCCAGCAGGACCCACAGGTGCCAGTGCTGGTCTGTCAGGGAAGCCCTCAGAGCCCCAGCAGGACCCACAGGTGCCAGCGCTGGTCTGTCAGGGAAGCCCTCAGAGCCCCAGCAGGACCCACAGGTGCCAGCGCTGGTCTGTCAGGGAAGCCCTCAGAGCCCCAGCAGGACCCACAGGTGCCAGCGCTGGTCTGTCAGGGAAGCCCTCAGAGCCCCAGCAGGACCTACAGGTGCCAGCGCTGGTCTGTCAGGGAAGCCCTCAGAGCCCCAGCAGGACCTACAGGTGCCAGCGCTGGTCTGTCAGGGAAGCCCTCAGAGCCCCAGCAGGACCCACAGGTGCCAGTGCTGGTCTGTCAGGGAAGCCCTCAGAGCCCCAGCAGGACCTACAGGTGCCAGCGCTGGTCTGTCAGGGAAGCCCTCAGAGGCCCAGCAGGACCCACAGGTGCCAGCGCTGGTCTGTCAGGGAAGCCCTCAGAGCCCCAGCAGGACCCACAGGTGCCAGCGCTGGTCTGTCAGGGAAGCCCTCAGAGCCCCAGCAGGACCCACAGGTGCCAGTGCTGGTCTGTCAGGGAGGCCGTCAGAGCCCCAGCAGGACCTACAGGTGCCAGCGCTGGTCTGTCAGGGAGGCCGTCAGAGCCCCAGCAGGACCCACAGGTGCCAGCGCTGGTCTGTCAGGGAAGCCCTCAGAGCCCCAGCAGGACCTACAGGTGCCAGCGCTGGTCTGTCAGGGAGGCCGTCAGAGGCCCAGCAGGACCCACAGGTGCCAGCGCTGGTCTGTCAGGGAGGCCGTCAGAGCCCCAGCAGGACCCACAGGTGCCAGCGCTGGTCTGTCAGGGAAGCCCTCAGAGCCCCAGCAGGACCCACAGGTGCCAGTGCTGGTCTGTCAGGGAGGCCGTCAGAGCCCCAGCAGGACCCACAGGTGCCAGCGCTGGTCTGTCAGGGAAGCCCTCAGAGCCCCAGCAGGACCCACAGGTGCCAGCGCTGGTCTGTCAGGGAAGCCCTCAGAGCCCCAGCAGGACCCACAGGTGCCAGCGCTGGTCTGTCAGGGAAGCCCTCAGAGCCCCAGCAGGACCCACAGGTGCCAGTGCTGGTCTGTCAGGGAAGCCCTCAGAGCCCCAGCAGGACCCACAGGTGCCAGCGCTGGTCTGTCAGGGAAGCCCTCAGAGGCCCAGCAGGACCCACAGGTGCCAGCGCTGGTCTGTCAGGGAGGCCGTCAGAGACCCAGCAGGACCCACAGGTGCCAGTGCTGGTCTGTCAGGGAAGCCCTCAGAGCCCCAGCAGGACCTACAGGTGCCAGCGCTGGTCTGTCAGGGAAGCCCTCAGAGGCCCAGCAGGACCCACAGGTGCCAGCGCTGGTCTGTCAGGGAAGCCCTCAGAGGCCCAGCAGGACCCACAGGTGCCAGCGCTGGTCTGTCAGGGAGGCCGTCAGAGCCCCAGCAGGACCCACAGGTGCCAGTGCTGGTCTGTCAGGGAAGCCCTCAGAGGCCCAGCAGGACCCACAGGTGCCAGCGCTGGTCTGTCAGGGAGGCCGTCAGAGACCCAGCAGGACCCACAGGTGCCAGCGCTGGTCTGTCAGGGAGGCCGTCAGAGGCCCAGCAGGACCCACAGGTGCCAGCGCTGGTCTGTCAGGGAGGCCGTCAGAGACCCAGCAGGACCCACAGGTGCCAGCGCTGGTCTGTCAGGGAAGCCGTCAGAGGCCCAGCAGGACCCACAGGTGCCAGCGCTGGTCTGTCAGGGAGGCCGTCAGAGGCCCAGCAGGACCCACAGGTGCCAGCGCTGGTCTGTCAGGGAGGCCGTCAGAGCCCCAGCAGGACCCACAGGTGCCAGCGCTGGTCTGTCAGGGAAGCCCTCAGAGCCCCAGCAGGACCCACAGGTGCCAGCGCTGGTCTGTCAGGGAGGCCGTCAGAGCCCCAGCAGGACCCACAGGTGCCAGCGCTGGTCTGTCAGGGAGGCCGTCAGAGGCCTGTTTAAGGACCCACAGGTGCCAGCGCTGGTCTGTCAGGGAGGCCGTCAGAGGCCTGTTTAAGGATCTGTGAAACCACTCGCATTGGACTGCGGGTGATACGCTGGGGTGTGATGCAGCCTAATGCTGAGGTTCTGGGCCATCGCACCCCAGAAGTCTGAAATGAATTGGGGACCGTGGTCAGAGGAGATATCAGATGGGGTACCAAACAGAGCAAACCAGGGGCTGCTGGATGACTGAGCACGTCTGCAGCCATCGATGCTAGAGGAACAGCATCTGACCACCATGGTAAGAAAGTGTGTGAAATGATGGGAGGGAGAAGAGGACCAACAAGGTCCATGTTGACATGGTCAAACCGTCGCTCAGAGAGCTCAAAAGGTGCCAACAGTGCCTGAACATGATGGTTAATTTTTGCCCACTGGCACTACCCAAAGGCTGCAGTCCAATGACACACATCCTTTCTGTATGTCATCCAGGTAAACAAAAAGAAAATCTAAGTCTTTTAATATGGAGTCCGTCAGCCGTTGGAAATTCTGTACTACACTTCTCAGCCCAAACAGCATGCGCAGAAACTCGGAGGCCAAACGGGGGTTATCACAGCTATTTTGTGAATGTTCTCTGAGCATACAGGCACCTGGTGGTAGTCCCTAACTCGACCGACTTTGGGGGGAAAAATAAACTTTCCTGCTAAATGTGACAAAAAATCTTGAATGTGTGAGACCGGGTAATGGTCGAGGGTGGTGGCCTCGTTAAGGTGTCAGTAATCACCACATGGGTGGCAACCACCATCAGACCTAGGGACCATCTGGAGGGGCAAAGCCCAGAGATATACTACCAGCATACAATTCAGAGTCCTTCCATGTTGGCAAATGCAGCCTTTGCACTTGCCAGCTTTTCTGGGTCCAGTCTAAGTGTGCAGGCATGGACTGGTGGGCCAGTAGTGGAAGTATAATGTTTGAGTCCTTGGTTTGTGACAGAAGTGGGCTTGGTGAGGTCTGGGAATTCACCCAGCAGTTGATTAAATTTACTGTGCAAGTGCGTGCACTTGACAGAATCGTTGTGGGGAACTTACAGGGGGAGCCGGGTAATGACACAAAACCCTTGACATCCACAAGCCGGCAGTTCTTAAGATCGACTAACGGTCCTTGGGCACACAGGAAAGTAGAGAATGCCACCTGGCCACTTCAGCTAGGGTGAAGTCCCATGTGTAATGTCACCCACTGAAGTACAGGGTCACCCATCATGTCCTGTAAGTCTGGATCCTGCTGCCCTTGGTGGCGTCCAGTGACGTTTTGTTGCTCTTTGCCTTCCCATCAATAGGCGATGTTGGCAGCACACTCACTTGAGTACCCACATCACACAGGAAACATTGCCCTGAAAGGGTGCCCATAACGAACAGTAGACAACCCTGGCAACTGGAATCCACGGTGTTCACAGACTTCTGATGTCCCAAAGAGCTGGCACTGTTGAAGCTGCAAGTGAGTGTGGTTAAAATCATGGGCCTGGCATAATCCGTTTCTCAGGCATGGCATCCTGATGTTTGGGGCTTTGCTGACTGGACTTACTGAGGTACAGAAAGGAGAAGGTGTGATGACCTGCTGCCTAGCTGAGTGTAGACTATCAGCCATTTTAGCAAGCTCACTACAGTCCTCCACACATGCAATAGCGAGGGCTATGTGAACTTGATCAGGAATTTGCTGCATGAAGAGTTCTTTAAAAATAAAACAAGGATGGTGATTTCCCAGGAGAGACAGCATGTGGTCCATTAGCTCCAAGGGCTTAGCATTACCAGGTCCGGGTAAGGAGAGCAACTGTTTGGTGTGTTCAGACTCTAACAGTCCAAAAGTCTGTAAAAGGTGGGTTTTCAGCAATTGATATTTTTTGTGTTCAGGCAGGTGTTCAAACACACGCCACCCCTGCAGCTGTGGAGTTGCTGAGTGGTGCTACCACATAGTAGAATTTGGTGTCATTGGCGGAAATTTCTCGCAGAGCAAACTGGGCCTCAGCTTGTACAAACCAAACTATGGCATTTTGCTCCCAAAACTCCAGCAGTTTCAAAGTGACTGTGTTGGCTGACATGTTCAATAACTCTGGAATCATCCCAGAGCATCGGGGTCACCAATGTAGGTTTTTGTGAATAAAACCAAGTGTGGAGTCTTATGTTTAGTGAAAGCCACAACACATGTTATTGAACTCCAAAGCCTACACACGCTAACCTCTTTACATAATGAGCTCATCACGTCAGACCAGCTTAAAGTGAACCCCCCAACACAATATCGGTGGTTTGAATTATGTACATTTCTCCCAATTATGATACCCTACAATACAAAGTGAATCTGACCCTCAGCTCAGGGCATTGTTGAATTCCCCTGGACACAACTGTGAGTCCAAGCACCTGATTTCCCATGTGCTCTTTCCTTCTGTATTGCAGAGCAAAGTCATGGAAGACCAGAATGTACCTACAAATATATTCATGCTTCCCTTAGACCCGTCAGCCAGCTGCTAATGTAGTCCAGGTGTGCAGCCACTAGTTAAAATTGATTGATAATCTGTAGATAAATCAGTACTAATAATAAACGTGCAGTTCTGAACTAGGTTGACATCTTACCTAGAGCGAATCCTTGTATAAATGCAACTCCATTCAATTTTAGTGTTGATCCTGTAAGTTCTTCATTTGGCTTTCCTCCTGATGCTGTGGTCTTGTCCTGTTTCCCAAAGGTTTGAGGGTTGGTAAGGTAACTGGGCACTGGAAGTTGTTTGCTGTATCCAGATGAGTGTCAGTGGGAAGTTAATAGGAATATGTGCATTTGGTAGTCCGCAGTCTCAGGGTTGTAGACTGCATACATACTTTGATAATAAATGTACTTTGAATATTTGACTCAGTGTTCCAAAGGTCCTATTTTATACTGACTCCTTGACTCTGTGGTTTTAAAAAGTATGAGACAGAAGAATAGGGAAAAATAGTCCCCCAAGCCCACAGTTATTTACTTAGGAATATTTTGGAATGAGCTAAAGTCCACATTGGCTAAGGCCCTCTCTGCCATTGAGCACATCTACATGAAGCACTGTTGCAGGAAAGCAGCCTCCATTATCAGGGACCAACACCACCATTGTTTCTTCTCACTGCTGCCATCAGGAAGAAGATATGGGAGCCTCAGGACTCTCACCACCAGGTTCAGGAACAGTTACTACCCCTACATAATCAGGCTTTAGGACCAATGGAATAACTTCACTCAGCATCACTTGCCCCATCACTGAACTGTTCCCACAACACTTTCAAGATCCATTCATCTCATGGTCACAATATTTATTGCTTATTTATTTATTATTATTATTATTTCTTTTTTTAATTTTGTATTTGCAGTTTGTTGACTTTTGCACGTTGGTTGTTTGCCTGTTCTGTAGGGTGTGGTCTTTAATTGATTCCACTATATTTCTTGGATTTTGTGTACATACACAAGAAAACAAATCTCCAATGTTAGCAGTGGTGAGACAGCCTACAGAGGAGAGGTTGATACCCTGACACAGTGGTGCTAAGGTAACAGCCTCTCCCTCTGATGCACCATCAATAACTCACTCTGAGACATAAGGTGAGATATCGGCTTTTATTGACTGGGAGAAGGAACAAGCAGTGAGAGACCACCATACTACATCCTGGAGACTGAGAGGCTGGGCTCAGGCCTCGATCGCCTTTATACAGGGGTCTGTGGGAGGAGCCACAGGAGCAGTCAGCAGGAGGTGTGTCCAGACAGTATATGTAGTTCACCACACCCTCAATGTCTGAAAAAACAACAGAGCTGATGGTGGATAACAAGAGGAACGGAGACAGGTTCAGCCCGATCAGCATCAATGGGACTGCAGTTGAGAGGGTGAGTAGATTAAAGTTCCTTGGTATACACATCACCGAAGATCTCACCTGGATTAACACACAGGCTGTGTGGCAGAAAAAGCACAACAGTGTCTCTCCCATCTCAGACGACTGAAGAAGGTCGGCGTTAGCCCCCAAATCCTCACAACCTTCTATAGGGGCACCACTGAGAGCATCCTGACTGGCTGTATCACCGCCTGGTATGGGTACTGCACCAACTTTGATCGCTGGGCACTGCAGAGAGTGGTATCAGCGCATCTGTGGATGTGAACTTCCCTCCATTAAGGACAACTACAGCAGGAGCTGCATAAAGAAGGTCTGGAAGATCATCGGGGACACCAGTCATCCCAACCATAAACTGCTTCAGCTGCTTCTGTCTGGCAAACGATAGCCCAGCATTAAAGTCAGGACCAACAGGCAACGGGACAGCTTCTCTCATTAGACTTATAAATTCATGTCTGTACAATGCGACAGAGTCATAACGCAAAGATAACGCAAAGGTAAATATTAAAAGTAGCTTTGTTGGTTAGCTAAACAATTAAGTGGGTTTTAATTCTATTGTGTAGGATTTTTAAAAGGTGCAAAGTTGTAGATTTCTAGTCAGGCGTCCTTTTGACTGCTGTGCATATTTCTGTTGTTTTATATATAGTATAAAAGGACATGGGTGCATGGTATTGCTGAAATAATTCACAAGGATTTCCCTGGTTAGAGAGGTTACAGCTGCTGTGAACCATCAAAGAAAGTTAGTGCCTTTCTGTTTAGAAAGGAAAGGTCTGAGATGAGTCCTGATCTGGTAGTACCATTGGGGAAAATAATGAGAGCTTTCCTCATTTAGGTTACAGTATGGAACTTGCAGCATGGGAAACAATTGACAGATGTTTTCAAAGCCTTTTTTTCTATGTGTGATAACACAAAATAAAATAAAACGGGTGCAGATAGGAGAACAAAGGCTGAACTGGTGCAGACTGAAGTGTGGAATGGAGATAAGGACAGAATGGATGGGCTGGGCACAGAATGGCAGAGGATTAGTAAAGAGCAATCAGAATCAGAATTATAATCAAGTTTATTGTCAGCCCTGTATGACATGAAATTTAATATTTTGTGGCAGTACAGTCCAACAAAGTTACTATAAATTACAAAAAGTAGGTAGTGCAAGCAAAAAAGATCAATGAGGTGGTGTTTCATGGGTTCATGGACTGCTTAGAATTCTAACGGCAGGAGAAAAGAAGCTTTTCCTGTATCACTGAATGTGGGTCTTCAGGCTCTGACAATAGTGATGAGATGTGCAAAATCAGGATCAGACAGTTCTAGGCTGAAGGAGTAAGGCACAGGATGCAGACCCCAGCTCGGTATTTTAAACGTGATAAGGTGGGAGAAAAGAATATCATGGCGGTGCTCCTTCAGAATAGATTGGACAACTCAACTAGTGAGGTGTTATGGGTGGAACTGAGGATTAAGCTAATGGGGCTGTATTACAGACTACCCAATAGTCCTCAGGATATCGAGAACAGATTTCTAAAGAGATCACAACTTTTGCAAGAAACATAAGGTTGTTATAGTTGGTGACTTTTAACTTTCCACATATTTACTAGGAATCTCATAGTGTAAAAGGACTAGATGGAATAGTTTATCAAATGTGCTCAGGAAGGTTTCCTTCATCAGTACGTAGAAACCCCAACAAGAGACCATGCAATACTGGATCTGCTATTAGGGAATGAGACAGGGCAGGTGAAAGAAGTTTGAGTAGGGGAACACTTTGCATCCAGTCACCACAATACTATTAGTTTCAAAGTAAATATGCAAGGGGATAGGTCTGGTCTGCAGGTTGAGATTCTAAATTGGAGAAAGGCCAATTTCAATGATATCAGAAATGATCTGGCAAGTGTGCATTGGGACGGGCTGTTTTCTGGCAAAGGCATACTAGGAAAGTGGGAGGCCTTTGAAAATGAAATTTTGAGATTACAAAGCTTGTATGTGCCTTCAGATTAAAAGGTAAGACAACAAATATAAGGAACCTTGGTTTTCGAGAGATACTGAGGCCCTGGTTAAGAGAAAAAAGGAGATGCGTAGCAGGTATAGGCAAATGGGAATAAATGAGGTGCTTGTGGAGACAAATCAGGGAGGATAAATCCCCAGAGCCTGACAAGTTGTTCCCTTGGGCCCTATGGGAGGCAAGCGCAGAAATTGCTGGGACCCTGGCAGAGATATTTAAAGCACCCTTAGCAATAGGAGAGTTACCAGACGACTGGAGGATAGGCAAGGCAGTCGTGCTATTTAAAAAGGCTCTAAACATAATCCAGGAAATTATGGGCTGGTGAGTCTGACATCAGTTGTGGGAATGTTATTGGAAGGTAGTCTAAGGAACCAGATATGTATAAGTATTTCGATAGACATGGACTGGTTAATGATAGTCAGCATGACTTTGTGTATGGTAGGTCATGTCTAACTAATTTTATAGTGTTTTTTTTGAGGAAGTTACCAGGAAAGTGGATGAAGGCAAGACAGTGGATGTTGTCTACATTGACTTTAGCAAGGCATTTGACAAGGTCCTGCTCGGTAGGTTGGTAAAGGAGGTTCAGGATGAAGTGGTAAATTGGATTAGAAACTGGCTTTGTGGGAGAAGCCAGAGAGTGGTAGTGACCTGTGACTAGTGGAGTGCCGTAGGGATCGGTGTTGGTTCCTTTGTTATTTGTCATCTATATCAATGATCAGGATGATAATGTGGTTAACTGGATCAGAAAGTTCGCAGATGACACCAAGATTGGGGGTGTAGTTGATGTTGAGGATGGCTATCATGGCTTGCAGTGGGATCAGGGTCAGCTGAAAAATGGCAGATGGAATTTAATGTAGACAAGTGTGAGGTTTTGCACTTTGGTCGGACCAATCAGGGTAGGTCTTAGACAGTGAAAGGTAGGGCACTGAGGAGTGTATTAGAACAAAGGGATCTGGGAATACAGGTCCACAATTCATTGAAAGTGGTGTTGCAGGTAGACAGGGACAATGACCTTCATAAATCAGTGTATTGAGTACAGAAGATGGGATGTCATGTTGAAGTTGTACAAGACATTAGTGAGGCCTAATTTGGAGTATTTTGTGCAGTTTTGGTCACCCACCTACAGGAAAAATGTAAATAAGATTGAAAGAGTTCAGATAAAGTTTACAAGGATGTTGCTGGGTCTGGAGGACCTGAGTTATAAGGAAAGATTGAATAGGTTAGGGCTTTCATTCCTCAGAACGTAGAAGACTGTGGGGAGATTTGATAAAGGGATACAAAATTATGAGGGGTATAAATAGGGTAATGCAAGCAGACTTTTTCCACTGAGGTTGGGTGGGACTAGAACCAGAGGTCATCGCTTAAGGGTGAAAGGTAAAAAGTTTAAGGGGACCATGAGGGGAAACTTCTTCACTTGAAGGGTTGTGAGAGTGTGGAATGAGCTCCCAGCACAAGTGGTGCATGTGAGCTCAATTTCAACATTTAAGAGAAGTTTTCTTAGTACATGAGTGGTAGGGATATGGAGGGCTCTGGTTCTGGTGCAGGTTGTTGGGAGTAGGCACTTTAAATGGTTTTCAGCATGGACTAGATGGGACAAAGGGCCTTTTCTGTGCTCTACTCTATGTAGATAACAGGTAGATGTAAACAAGATGCATAGATAGAAACAGATGGGCACAGGTGCCAGGAACAGGGAGATGTATGATGGTACAGATGGGAACAATCAGGAACAGACTTTAGCCTATCAGATTCAAGAAGCACAGAGACTTACTTCAGAATCAAGGCTTTCCAGACAGGGACAGATAGTGGGAACAGACACCACCAGATATGTGCAAAATCAGCAGAAAGGGCTAACTGTGGTATATTGGCACAGAAAGAGCAGGACTAATTGATGCACCATCAATAACTCTCGGAGACGTGAGTCACGGTAGGCTTTTATTAGTTGGAAGAAAGCACCGTCAGCAGCAAGAGACCACCACACAACATCCTGGAGACTGAGGGAGGAGCAGTGCCTTCAATCGCCTTTATACAGGGGTCTGTGGGAGGAGCCACAGGAGCAGTCAGCAGAGGGGCGTATCTAGACAGGTATATGTAGTTCACCACACTAACCAAACAGGAAGTGATAGAATAGTCTGGAAACAGTGATGCAAAAAAGGAGTAGATGGCCATTGTCAGGGCCATTTGGGAGGAAACGGGAACTGACTGGACAAAACCAGTCATCCAGAAGCTCAGGTAGAAACTAATAGAAAGGGAGGTGGTCAACAGTGATGGGTCTTACCAGAAATGACTGTCACAAGATAAGGCGGGCACAGATGTTAACAGTAATAGAAAGGAGCCAAGAAGAAATGTCAATCAGAATCAGGTTTATTATCACTGGCATGTGTCGTGAAATTTGTTAAATCAGCAGTAGCAGTTCAATGCAATACATAATATAGACAAAGAAAAAGTAATAAAATTATAATATAACTAAGTAAATCAATCAATCAGTATGTGTATTGAATAGATTAAAAATCATGCAAAAAACAGTAACAATATATATTAAAAAGATGAAGTAGTGTTCAGTGGTTCAATGTCCATTTGGGAATTGGATGGCAGAGGGGAAGAAGCTGTTCCTGAGTCACTGAGTGGGTGCCTTCAGTCTTCTGTATCTCCTACCTGATGGTAACAGTGAGAAAAGGGCATGTCCTGGGTGCTGGAGGTCCTTAATAATGGACGCTGCCTTTCTGAGACAACGCTCCCTGAAGACATCCTGGGTACTTTGTACGCTAGTACCCAAGATGGAGCCGAATAAATTTATATCCCTCTGCAGCTTCTTTCAGTCCTGTACAGTTGTGCCCCCCACACCAGACAGTGATGCAGCCTGTCAGAATGCTCTCCATAGTACAACTATAGAAGCTTTTGAGTGTATTTATTGACATGCCAAATCTCTTCAAATTCCCAATGAAGTATAGTCGCTGTCTTGCCGCCTTTATAACTGCATCAATATGTTGGGACCAGGTTAGATCCTCGGAGATCTTGACACCCAGGAACATGAAACTGGTCACTCTCTGCACTTCTGATCCCTCTATGAGGATTGGTATGTGTTCCTTCATCTTACCCTTCCTGAAGTCCACAATCAGCTCTTTCGTCTTACTGATGTTGAGTGCCAGGTTGTTGCTGTGACATCATTCCACTAGGTGGCATATCTCACTCCTGTACGCCCTCTCGTCACAACCTGAGATTCTACCAACAATGGTTGTATCATCAGCAAATTTATAGACAGTATTTGAGCATCTGCCATTGACCTATTGTGGTGATAGGCAAATTGCAATGGGTCCAGGTCCTTGCTGAGGCAGGATTTCAGTCTAGTCATGACCAATCTCTCACTGTCGATGCAGGCAGAAACCTGTGGACTGTAACAGGGTCCATGCAGATGTTAACGGGGGTTTGAACAAAGTGGAACAGTAAAATGCGGACAGGAAAAATATGTTGTAAGACCCAGGAGCCAACAGGTGCAGTCTGGCTGTTGCTGGTGATGGGAAAAGGCAGGTAGACTTAAATCCTCACAGGTGTAAACAATAGCAGATAGGCAGAGTAGGAACAGGCAGGTCAGGGTTGGCAGCTGGAGAAAGCAAATGGAAAAGTCGAGGGAGAGAAGGCCAAAACAGGAAGGTTTGGATGCAATCAGGAGTAGAAAGCCTCCCAAAAGCACAAACAGTGGATTCAGGACTAAGTAGAGGATAACTGGAAGATCAAGCAGAAACAGGCAGAGACTGGATAAAGCAGGAACACACCGGTGCCCACAGAAGAAGACAGGCAATGACAGAGACCAAAAAGGCCATCGTCATGTGCAGACCAGCACGGAGAGAAGCATGGGTAGCAGACTGATATAAACAAGAATCTATGCTTTACAAACAGGCACTAACAGCAACAGGCAGAAGTGGGAAAGCCCAGATAACAGGAGAAAGCAAATACAAGACGCGGGAGAGGAAATTAGAGGCCCTTGCAGAGATGTGTATTTGCTTCATTGTTAACCTCTGGTGAAGTTCCCGGAGACTGTAAAGTGGCTAATATTGTTCTGTAGCGGTGTGCTACACGCAGCGCTAAAATTACGACACGGAGTCGGTAACTGCAGTCGAAGGAAAAAACTTTATTTGAAAACTTCAGCCTCACTTTTAAGCCTTTGTCAACCGGCTATCCATGGCGCAGAGGCTCCAAAGCTCTGTGCTCGCAAACCCCCGTAGGCTATCTAATTGTGAGTCGGTTCGGATACGCCAGGAAATGGGTCGCCACAGTTCCATTATTTAAGATAGGCAGCAAGACCAGGCCAGGGAACTGCAGACATCAGTGACGGGGGCATTACTGGAGTCAATTCTGAGGGATAAGATCTACCAGCATTTGAATAGACAGTCTGTTTAGGAGAAGTTTAGTGTGGCTTTGTTCATGTTTGATGACTCTTTTTAGAGACTTTTGAAGAAGTAACCAAAAACGTAGATGAGGGTAGGGCAGTGGATCTTGTCTACTTGGACTTTAGCGAGGTCTTCAACAAGGTACTGCATGATAGGCTGGGTCTGGAATGTTAGAGTCCATGGAATCCAGGGAGAGATATTTAATGGATTTAAAATTGGCTCGTGGGTAGGAGGCAGAGGGTGCTGGTTGAAACTTGTTTCTGGGAATGGAGACCAATGACTAGTGGTGAGCCACATTGGTCAGTGTTGTAACCATTGTTATTTGCATAAATGATTTTGATATGAATACTCAAGACTTGGCCAGTAAGTTTGCAGATGTCACAAGATTAAAGGGGAGGGGGTTGATGGTGAAGGAGGTTATCATAGATTACTGGGGGATCTTGATCAGTTGCAGAAGTGGACGAAGGGCATCAAATGGATTCCAATGCAACGTGAAGTGTTGCAGAAAATCAAACCAGCCGTGTCTTGTACTGTGAATGGTAGGAAACGAGGGAGTGTAATGGAACAGTGGGACTGAGGAGTACAGTGCATTGTTCATTAAAAGCAGTGTTGCAGGTAGACAGGGTTGTGAAAAAGGCATTTAGCATGGAGGCCTTATCAGTAAGGGGACTGAGTTTAGAAGCTGGGAAATTATATGACATTAAGTTGTTGGTGAGACCACTCTTGGAGTACTATGTACAGTTTTGGTCACCATGTTGTTGGAAAGATGTGGTTAAAATGGAAAGAGTGCAAAGAAGATTTGAGGATGTTACTAGGAGTAGAAGGCCTGAGTTATAAGGAGAGATTGGCCAGGCTCTGTCTTTATTCTTGATGCACCATCAATAACTCACTCTGAGACGTGAAGGTGAGATATCAGCTTTTATTGACTGGAAGAAAGAACAAGCAGTGGTCGACCACCATACTACATCCTGGAGACTGAGAGGCCGGGCTCAGACCTCAATCGCCTTTATACTGGGGCCTGTGGGAGGAGCAACAGGAGCAGTCAGCAGGGGGCGTGTCCAGACAGGTATATGTAGTTCACCACAATTCTTTAGAATGCAGAATATAGGATAACCCTGTAGAAATGTTGAAGTTATGAGAGGCATAGACTAAGTTGATGTTAACAGTCTTTTCCTCAGGGTAGGAAAGCATAAAACCAAGGGGCAAAGATGAGAGGGAAATGATTTTAAAGGGACCTGTACCTGCTGGATCCCGAGTCATACAGTTTCTTTTCCTGTCAGCATTACACTCTTCCCCTTTGCTCAGGTATTGATGTTAACATCTGTAATCTCCATCTTTGACAGTCCACTGCTCTCTGCCTGGGTCTCCTTGTCTGCTTTCTGTTGCTGTTGATTACACAGAGGGTGGTCTGTCCTGTACTGCTCTGTGAGTGAGCTCATAAGCTGAAGCTGGCACCAACTGTGTACCGCACGTGGGTTATGACTGAAGAAAAGATGGCTGGAGTGGCTTAGCACTTTTGTGCAAGGGCATTTATTAGGTGCATGAAAAACATGAAAATAATGAAAAGAGAACTGCCAATATTTACAAAAACATCTCCCTCCTTCCCATTTTTTAGGCACCTGGACATACCATTTTTAATTACCTGCAAATTTAACTCAGAATATGATGCACACCACATCATTACAATCGTATTACAAAATAAACAAACATCTACCTTAAATACACTATACAAACTGTATATACATTTACACATCCCCATTACTGAAGAAATGCAATATTCCAACATGTAAGGTGGGAAAGGCACCATAAAGTCAAACCCTTCAGGGCCCATTATTAGAATATACCTGGCGAAGGACATTGAAGTGTGCACACTCAGCTCGATGACAGCAGAACGACAAGGCAATGTGTGTGTGTGTGTGTGTGTGTGTACGGAATGTATTACTGAGAGCTTTGCATCACCATCTGTCTGAGGCAAGAAGCACAAATGAGAGCAAACAGGCAAAGGCAGGAACAAAGAGAACGAGGGTAGGAGAAAGTGTAAAATGGATTTAGATAGGCATTGATGGATGTAGATAGGAGAAGGAGACCTTAAAACAATAAGAATAATCATTAGCAAAACGATTCAGATAAGCACAGAGAGGAGGAGGTGAGACTGGTGCTACCCAGAGCAGACTGGCACAGACTGATGGGTGGAAATCAAAAGGCCCAGGCCGACAGGGGGAGCAGTCTGGTGCAAGCATGTAGAAAATTGCAGGTACACGCAGCCTGGTGCTGAATGAGGGAGGGTTGTTGGAAGAGATGAGTACACACAGAAACAGAGCATACAGAAGCTAACAGGAGAATGGAACGGTAGACTGGAGCAGACAGCCGCACTCCGGAGCTGACTGACGCTGCTGGGAAAAGGAAAGTGAACACAGTTACAGATAGGAGCTGACAAGAAGATGGATGCAAACATGATTTATGTTTTATCAAAAAAGGGACATTTATCCCATGTGGGCAATAACATCAGGTCACTGATTCAGTGTGACAAAATGAAATTTCAATTTATAGAGATAAAAGTACTTCTACCACAAGGACCATAATTTAACAAGGTTTCTTCTCAAGGACAATGAGTGATGGGTTCTAAATGTTAGCTTTGCATTTATATTCAATAAATTTGTTCATTCCTGCCTTGGAAATATAATTGTACAAGAATGCTCATCATTCTGTGAAAGGATTGAGTGGTCTTGATATTTAAGTTTAATTTTAGTAACTCCTGAAGCTGGGAACATACATTGTGAAAGATGCACCATTTGTCACAGAAGTACAGCATTTGTCAGTATTGAGAAGCACAATGGAGTCCACTTTGGTAACAGTGAGAGCTGTGTGGATCATTGGCAGCAATGGTCCTGGACATTAGCAGCACCGAAAGCGACATTTGGAAATGGGCCTGGGAGTTATAATCATCGTCTTTATGTGCCCTGTTGTATGATGTGGATGATCATAGTCTTTCATCTGCCTTTAATCTGAGAACTTCTAGCAAGCACCTGAAAACTTCTGCCTATCCGTCCCTTGATGTAACTCATGAATGTCATGCGTTGTTAACGGCATCTATTTCTTCCATCAATTCTTCCTGTCACTGCAAGATGTTCGAGCTTCTCTTTTCTCAGTACGTGTCCCAGAAATTCCAGCTGCAGTTTCCCAATTGATGATATCAACTCTTTTCTTATTCTGGCTCTTTGTAACACCTTCTCATTTGTTACTCTGTCCTTCCATGATATTTTCATTATTCTCAAAAATCACATTTCTGCAGCTTCGAGCCTTTCCTCATTTTGTTTTGATATTGTCCAACATTCACTTCCATATGTTAGTATGGGATGAACACAGCACCACAATACTGAGTTTTGTACCCGTAGGTATTTTGTTGTGCTTTATTATCTTGCTCAAGTGTTCGAACGTGCATTTAACAACCCCAATCCTCCTCCTAGTTTCAACATCAGCACTACCATCAGATGCTATTGTGCTCCCTAAGTAACTGAATTTCCATGTTGGTTTAATTGTTTTAAAATTGTTGTTGCAATTCTGGGGATTAATTTTTAGTTGTAGCATCATTGTGGAATGATCCTGGGAAATGGAATTACTGGAAACACTCGGATACCAGCTGAAACTGCGAGGAAGGCATCTTCATGTTTGTTTTTCTCTCTAATAAGTCATTCATGAACCTAATTTAGTCTGTTCCTGTCTGTCCCTTCCTTTGTTCATCTGCTTCTGTTTGTGCTTCTAGCCCTGTCATTCCCAAAATGGGTGATATCACTCTGCTGTGGGTAGTAAGAGTTTCTAAAGGAGTGATGGGGAAGGGTTCTTGGTAGCAAGGGGGCAGCTGAGGGATTTAAGAAATGAATAACATTAAAAGCATTTGATCTTCAGTGCCTCATAATTCAATGATCACATAATCACCTCATCTCTTGCTAACTCACCATTCTCTTCGACTCTGCACAAAGCAAATTATAGTTGTTGAAAAGCAATGTGACTCTCCTGTATTTGGCTTAGCATGAGAAATTTGGGCTGAAGAAATTGTGATACTTTTGGGCCTGGTCACGCATTATCGCTGTTTACTACTGTGGTGTTAGCTAGTATGATTCCCATATTCTAATTATGCAGTGAAGTAACTTCTGTGACACAATTCCTCTATTTTTAAATGAGGCAATGAAACCATCCAGGCTCCTTGAACATTTGGAGAGAATACTCTCTGATAAAGCAGACAAGAACTTGGGCTGATTTTCAGTCACTTTGTGAAAACTTTCAGAAATGGAAAACACTTCAAAACATGTTTGCCAGCACTTCACAACAAAACAGCAATGGTTAGCATACTTCTTATAACATTTCATTGCTCATGGCTCAGTCTAGAAAACCCCATACAATTGGAGAATTGATTCTGCCAGCAGTGAGGAAGGTTCTGAGTACAGTTTTTATGTTAGTCACTAGACTAAATAATTGAAGTAATTCTGCTCAGTGACAGCTCTGTTTAAAAACGAATAGATGAAGTATCTGAGAATGTGGAAGATACATTGTGCAACGTACTTAGGACAACAGAATTTGCTCTGCAGTTGGATGAGATCTATACGTGTATGGCCTATGGAAGTCTATTTTAAGGGTGGAAAAATCCACTCCACTTGAGGTTGTTTGAAATAGAAGTGAATGCACATCAGCTCTGGCAGGGTTTGTAGGCCATTACTTCCTACAAAGCAAAACCCAACTTCATAAATGGCGTGATGTTTTACTTCCAGATGAGCTTTGAGCCTTTTAAGCATGCTTTAAAAGGGAGAATAAAATTGCACCTGTGCAAATCCCTGCAGCATTTGGGGACCCTATGATCTCTGTCTTGGAGGCTGGCATCTGAACAGCATCTTTCACGTGGGCAAACCCTCGCAAGGCGTCTGCCCTGATGGCGTACCTGGTATGGCTCTGAAAACCTGTGCCTACCAACTGGTGGAAGTATTCAAGGACATCCTCACTTTCTCTCTGCTACAGTCAGAAATCCCCACCTGCTTCAAAAGGATGACAATTATTAGTGTGCAAGAAGAGCAGGTGAGCTGCTTCAATGACTGTCGCCCAGTGGCACTCACTCCTGTTGTACTGTGATGAAATGCTTTGAGAGGTTGATCATGGCTAGAATCAAATCCTGCCTAAGCAAGGACCTGGACCCATTGGACTTCGCCTTTCATCACAATAGGTTTACAGCAGATGCAATCTTACTGTTCCTTCACTTAGCCTTGGATCATCTGGACAATAGTAATGCCTATGTCAGGCTGCTGTTTATTATATACAGATCAGTGTTCAACAAAATCATGCCCTGGGTTCTAATCTACAAACTCCAAATCCTGGGACTCTGTACCTCCCTCTGCAATTGGATCATTGATTTCCTCACTGAAAGACCACAGTCTGTACGGATCAATAATAACATCATCTCTTTGCTGACAATCAATACTGGTGCATCTCAAAGGTGTGTGCTTAGCCCACTGCTCTACTCTCCCTTTGTGGTGAACTATGTGCCTGTCGGGACACGCCCCTGCTGACTGCTCCTGTGGCTCCTCCCACAGGCCCCTGTATAAAGGAGATCTGCGGCCTGACGCTCGGCCTCAGTCTCCAAGACATTGTATGATAGACACTCACTCCTGGTTCCTTCTTCCAGTCAATAAAAGCCGATATCTCGCCTTACGTCTCAGTGTGAGTTATTGATGGTGCATCACCCTTTATCCGTGATTCTGTCGCTAGGCACAGCTCAAAAACCATCTATAAGTTTGCTGATGACACAACTATTGCTGGCAGAATCTCAGATGGTGATGAGGAAGGGTATAGGAATGAGACAGGTCAACTGGTAGAGTGGTATTGCTGCAACAACCTTGCACTCAAAGTCAATGAGACCAGGGAATTGATAGTGGACTTAAGGAAGGCAAACTTGAGGGAACACACATCAGCCCTTATTGAGGGATCAGAAATGGAAAGGATGAGCAGTTTCAAGTTCTTGGGTGTCAATATCTCTGAAGGTTTATACTGGGCCTGATATTTTGATGCAATTGTGACTATGACAATGGCTATATTTCATTAGGAATTTAAGGAGAATTAGTATGTCAGCAAATGCTTTTACAAATTTCTGCACATGCACTGTGGAGAGCATTTTAACTGGTTGCATCACCATCAGGTATGGAGGGACCACTGCACAGGATCAGAAAAGGCTGCAGAAAGTGATAATCTCAGCCAGCTCCATCACGGCCACTAGCCTCCTCAGCATCGAGGACACTTTCGAAAGCTGATACCTCAAAAAGGCAGCATCCATCATTAAGGACCCCCATTGCCCAGGACATGCCCTCTTCTCATTGCTACCATCAAGGAGGAGGTTTAAGAGCCTGAAGACATACACTCAATGTTTCAGGAACAGTTTCTTCCCTCCCCACCCTACCATCAAATTTTTGAATGAATAATGAACACTACTCAGTACTTTTTTCTCGCTTTTTGCACTAAATTTAATTTTTTTAGTGTATATGTACTGTGTACTTATTGTAATTTATAGTTTTATTATGTATTGCAATGCATTGCTACCACAAAATAACAAATTGCATGAGATATGCCAGTGATATTAAGCCTGATTCTGATTGAGTCAACTTTACCAGACAACGAACCTTTGCTTATGTTCGCTTTATAGAAGATGAAAGCGTGGTTGAAAAGTTGTTATTTGCAAGGGAACTAGAAAGAGATACTGTGGTGAACTACATATACCTGTCTGGACACGCCCCCCCCCCCCCCCCACTGACTGCTCCTGTGGCTCCTCCCACTGACCCCGGTATAAAGGCGATTGGGGCCTGAGCCCTGCCTCTCAGTCTCCAGGATGCAGTGTGGTGGTCAATTGCTGTTTGTTATTTCTTCCAGTCAATAAAAGCCGATATCTCGCCTCACGTCTCAGAGAGTTATTGATGGTGCATCAGATACAAAAGAGGAGTCAATATTTCAGGTTGTTGAGCAATTTTTCTGAGAGGGACATTCTTGCTTAAGCAACAGATGGGCCACCGTCAATGACAGGATGCTACTGTGGGGTTGTTACTTTCTTGAAAAATGCTGTGCCAAACATGTTTACTATTCACTGCGTAATTCAGACAACATCTTGTTGCAAAAATCCCAAGAGATTGGCTGCACAAATCATTAAATCAGGCTCTCATAGTGGTAAATAAAATCAAGTCCCATGCTCTCAATTCTCGACTATTTTGAGAGTTTTGTATTGAGAATGGTGAACAGTTTGACTGCTTGCTGTTGCACGTAGAAGTCAGATGGCTCTCGAAAGGAAACTTTTATGTGCTTTTTGAAACTGTGATAAAATCTTTCAAGACTTGAATGCTTCATTCAGTAATCAAGTCAAGAATATTGGGCATGACATTGCTTATTTGTCAAAATTATTCACAAAGCTTCATGAACACAATCTTCAATTGCAAGGAAATGATGTGAATCTTATCAAAGTCAAATCAGTCGTCTCCACATTTCTGTCCAAGTGATCCCTATTTAAGTGCAGCAAAGGCAGTTGTGACCTTTACAAATTTCTGAGCTTCTCTGAGTTGGAAGAGAAAGAAAGAATACCAGATGATCTTCAAATATGCTGTGCCCACCTGGGTGAGCTGCATAAAGACATGTCAGAGAGATTACGGGATCTTCTCTCTATCCAAATTCCAGATCGGGTAATAAATCCATTCCTGAACACTTGTAACGAGGAATTAACAGGAAGGATGGGGGAAGAACTGATCTCACTGCAAAATGACTTGGTGCTGAAGCCGAGATTCGAAAAATCATATCAAAATATTTGGTTGAGAAAGAAATCTCTGAATGCTACCTTGCCCTGTGGAAAAAGGTCAAAATATTGCCTTTCCAATATCATATTTAGTGGAGAGCGAAAGCAAGAAACAAACTGGAAATGACTGAATGTAGCATTCTGAGTGACACTCAGCTTGATGCTGAGAAGCTGATATCACTGCACCAAGCCCGTCCATCTTATTGAAAGGTGAAAAAGCAATGAAGTAGTGAATAGTTGGACTACTAATTAACACTTTAAAATTGTTTTTACTGTATTTAAGCAAAGAACTTATTTGTAGCTACAAATAGATTTGTATAATGTTTTGCAATTATTTGTCACTGCTTTGAATTTGCAGTTCCTATTTTCTTTCACTGTGCATCTTAAATCAAAATTCTTGAGAATTTTTATGTAGCGGCCAAAGGGAAGGGGGAGGAACTTGGGATGGGGTCTGGGAGCTGAGGGGGTGCTAGCTCAGGAAAGCTTTGGAAGCAGTGCTCTAGCCTGAGGCAGATGATGTCAATGAGATTTGAATTAGGGAATCCCAATACTGTAGCTAGAAGACAATATACAAGTGGACATCACTTAGAACCATAGAACACTACAGCACAGTACAGGCCCTTCAGCCATGTTGTGCCGACCCATATAATCCTTAAAAAAAGTACTAAACCCACACTACCCCCATGACCCTCCATTTTTCTTTCATCCATGTGCCTGTCCAAGAGGTTCTTAAATACCCCTAATGTTTTAGCCTCCACCACCATCCCTTGCAAGTCATTCCAGGCACTCACAACCCTTTGTGTTATAAAAAAAAAACTTACCCCTGATGTCTCCCCTAAATTTCCTTCCCTTAATTTTGTACATATGCCCTCTGGTGTTGGCTATTGGTGCCCTGGGAAACAGGTACTGACCATCCACCCTATCTATGCCTCTCATAATCTTGTAGACCTCTATCAAGTCCCCTCTCATTCTTCTATGCTCCAAAGAGAAAAGTCCCAGCTCTGCTAACCTTGCTTCATATGACTTGTTCTCCAATCCAGGCAACATCCTGGTAAATCTCCTCTGCACCCTCTCCATAGCTTCCGCATCCTTCCTATAATGAGGTGACCAGAATTGAACACAATACTCTAAGTGCGGTCTCACCAGAGATTTGTAGAGTTGCAGAGATTTGTAGACTTGTTGATCATCTTCAGAAAACAAAAATCAATTCTTCAAAAACTCAGGTATATCAGGCATGACCTCTCCTTTAAGAATCAATGCAGGTTCTCTCTAATCAGATTCAAATCTTTAGAGTGTTCAGACGCTCCATTATTAATTATAGATATTCCTATACTCATTCACTATCCTTAAATAGTGGAGTAAAATGGACATGGTATTTGTCAGTCTAGAGACTCAAGTGAATATCTCAAGTTTTCCCAAAAGAATTTCTTCAAAGATTCCCTTTTTAGAGGACTTACATTTTTCTTTCATCTTTTTTGTATCATTCCTTTATTTTTTCATTGAAGGTTTTTTAGTTTGTAAGTTGAGTTCAATTTCAAAGTTCAAAGTACATTTATTATCAAAGCATGTATACAGCCTTGAGCTTCATCTCCTAACAGGTGGCCACAAGACAAAGGAACCCCAAAGAACCCATGAAAAACACTGTTGAACACCCAAGGTGCAGAGAAAACAAACAAATCATGCAAACAATAAACGCAACTGAATAGCGTTCTGGATGGAAGTCCAGGGTCCATCCACAGTTCCTTAGTTCAGTGCAGAGCCAAGTGAACCTCCTGGAGCAGGGAGCTGAACCGGACCTTCCCTCGGCTTGGGCCTTGACACCCTGATCTTTTCAATGTGGCCTGACGCATCCGAACCTTCATCCGAACGTCACGTTCAGTCGCTTTGATTCACTCTGGGGCCTGGACCCAGCTGCCTCAATTCAGCCTGTTCCCAATCATTCTGAAATCGATTGAACCTAGGGTCTACCTTGCTCTTGGGAAAAGACCCTCTGCCTTACCTTGCCTTGGTTCTGCCACATCGAATTGCCTTTGGTTCCAAAGGAAAGGCGCTTCCCTTTGGACTTGAAGGCAACTTGATGTAGCAGTACTGATGTGAGGCAATGATAGTTTACCAGAAGGAGTGATGCACAAAGTAATTAGTTGTTTTCTTTGTTTATTGGCCACCAGCCAGAAGTTGCTGAGATTCACCAGCACCATCTTAAACTGAGAGATTCACCTACATTCCTGTCCTTTATGGGTGTAAACTGTTTCATGTAAGCCTAGAATTTCAGGATGCAGAGATATGAGAGTGCATAGGCTGGAATTTGGAGTGAAATAAACAAGATGAACATCAGGCAGCACCTGTGGAGAGAAATGGACAATTGATGTTCCAGGTTGACAATATTCATTGGTTCCCCTCCCCCACTGTCTCCATTTGGCCTCACCATCTCCCCTTCTTGATTCCATGCTCCTTTTACTATCTCCTGTCAGATTCCATCATTGTTAGCCTTTGGTGCCTCCACCTATCACCTTACAGCTTTGGCCCACCTCCAAATATCTATCCCTCTCCTCAGCAGGATCCGCTTATCACTTGCTAGCTCTTGCTCTACCCCTCCCCTTCACTTTTTATACTGGCTATCTCTCATCTCTCTTTTCAGTCCTCATGAGGGGCATTGTCTCAAAGCTTTGACCATCCATTTCCCTCCATAGATGCTGCCTGACTTGCTGAGTTACTCCAACTACATTTTTAGAATTTGTGGATAATCATTATATACCCCATGTGTGCCAATAATCTATACATCTAATGAATATTTCTCAGGGTAAATTATTTATCAAAGATGGCTTCAGTTCTAGGACATTCCAACCCACAATGCTTTTTTAAGGGGGTGGGTGTTGGGGGAGGAACTGCCTCTCAAATTTATAGATTTTTTTTGATTCAGAATCAAGTTTACTCTCAATGACATAATGTCATGAAATTCATTGTTTAGCAGCAGTGTTACAGTGCAATACATGTTTATAATTTACAATAAGAAATATCTTCTGTATATAAAATGGTAGTGCAAAACTGAGGTGGTGTCTATGGACCGTTCAGAAATCTATTTGTGCAGGGGAAGAAGCTGTTCCTAAATGACGAGTGTGTGTCTTCAGGCTCCTGCACCTCCTCCATGATGGTAGCCGTGAGAAGAAGGAGTGATAAAGGATATTGATGAGCAAAGGGCTGTGGATATTGCCTATATGGACATTAGTAGAGCATTTGACAAGGACTCTCATGATAGGTGGGTCCAAAGTTTGCTTGGTCCTAGGACACAGAGGGTAGTGGTAAAGAGACATTTTTCTGACTAGAGGTCTGTGACCAGTGGTGTTCTGCGAGGATAAGTGCCGGGCCTGAGTTCGTAAAACTGATTTGGAGGAAAGTGTACAGTATGTGGTCTGATTGGTTCGTTTCCAAATAACATGAAAATTGGTGGGCATGTGAATAGTGAGGAGGTTTATTGAAGGTTTTGGCAGGTTATTGATAAGTTGGGAATTTGGGCTGAGGAAAGGTAGATGAGTTTAATTCAGACAATGTGAGGTGTTACAATTTGTGAGGTCAAGTACAAAAGGAAAGTATCAGAGAATGTCTGGACTTTTAGGATCATATGAAGTATGGACAATCTTGGGGTGCAGATCCTGAGCTCTCTAAAAGCTGCAGGTAAATGGGTAGGCATTGAAGGAGGCACATGGCATACTTGTCTTGATCAGTAGGGCCATTAAAAATAGAAGCTGGGATGTTATGTTGTAGCTGTATAAAATTTCGGTGAAGCCACATAAGACATAGGAACAGAATGAGGCCATTCAGTCCATTGAGTCTGATCCATTATTCAATCATGGCTGATGTATTAATCTCTCTAGCCCATTCTCCTGTCTTCTCTGTGTAACCTTTGATTCCTTGACCATTCAGGAACCTATTGACCTCTACTTTAAATATATCCAATGACTTTGCCTCCACCGCCGTCTGTGGCAATGGATTCCTCAGCTTTCCCACCACATTTGGAGTGTTGTGTTGCAATCTGGTCACTACAAGAGAAAGCACGTAGAGGCTCTGAGAGAACGCCAAAGAGATTCATCAGAACGTTGCCTGGATTGGAGTGCATGAGTTGTAAGGAGAAGTGGGACAAATTGGAGTACTGGGGACTGAGTGGAAACCTGTTAGAAGGATATTAAATTATGAGATGCACAGATAAGGTGAATTATCAGCGTTGTTTTCTGGGGGTAAAATTGTCAAATACTAGAGAGCATAGGTTTTAGCTGAGTGAGTTTATTGGACATGTGCCAGGCAAGTTATTAATAAAATTCAATAGCAATGTTTAAGAGGCACAGGCAGACACATAAACAATAAGGAAAAAAGGGATACAGACTTCCTTCAAGCAGATATGATCAGTTTAATTTCGCTGAAGATCCTGTTTCTATGGTATATTTTTCTATGTTCTATAACTGTGAACCTTATTTTTTGGTATCTTCAATGTTCCCCCTGTCCTTGGTCAGTCTTGAGGAGCCCTCCAGTCCCATGGCTGATTCACACAGACCTTTTTTTTTTAAAAGAATAGTTTTTCTTGTCCTTCTTCATAGGGCACATCTTGTCACTCGTCAGTAGGATTGGTTCCAATAATCCATTTGCTCCCTCAAAACTAATCAATAAACTCCAAGACCTGGGCCTCACTACCCCCTTGTGCAATTGGATCCTGGATTTCCCCACTTGTAGATGCCAGTCAGTTCAGGCAAAAACATCTCCTGCACCACCTCCATCAGCACAGAAGCACTGCAGGGATGTGTGCGTAGCCCCCTCTTCTACTCGCTTTACACCCGCTGCTGTGCGGCTAAGTCCAGCTCCAACACCATGTACAAGTTTGCTGATGACACCACTGTCTTGGGCCGTATCAAAGGTGGTGATGAATCTGCATACAGGAGGGAGATTGAAAACTTGGCTGAGTAGTGTAATAACAACAGCCTCTCACTCAATGTCAGCAAGACCAAGGAACTGATTACAGACATTAGGAGAGGGAAACCAGAGGTCCATGAGTCAGTAATCATCAGAGGATTAGAGGTCAGTAACTTTAAATTCCAGGGTGTCACCTTCTCAGAAGACCTGTCCTGGACACATGATATAAATATTATTGTGAAGAAAGCATGGCAGTGCTCTACTTGGTCAATAATCTGTGGAGGTTCAGCATGTCATTGAAAACCTTGGCAAACTTCTATAGATATGTGGTGGAAAGTGTGCTGACTGGCTGCATTACGGCCTGGTATGGGAACACCAATGCCTTTGAGTGGAAAATCCTACTAAACATAATGGATTTGGCTCAGTATATCACGGGTAAAACCTTCCCAACCATTCAACACATCTATATGAAACATTGCCCTAGAAAAGCAGCATCGATCATCAAAGGTCCTCAACACCAGGCCATGCTCTTTTCTCCCTGCTGCCATCAGGTAAAAGGTACACGTGCCTCAGGACTCACATTACCAGATTCAAGAACAGTTACTACCCCTCAACCATCAGCCTCTTGAACAAAAGGGGTCAGCTACACTCATTTAAGGACTCTATGTTGTTATTTCATGCTTATTAGTTATTGCTGTTTATATCTGTATTTTCACAGTTTGATTACAGCTAACAGTTCCTGATGTTTACTGCTTATAGTTGCTGTTCTACAGATTTGCTAAGTTTGGCCTGCAGGAAAAGAATCTCAGGGTTGTTTGTGGTGACATGTTTATACTCAGAAAATAAATATAATTTTGAACTTTGATCTCATTCTGTCCTTGTTTCTCTCAACAAGTGTAATCGAGGTACAAATGGTCTTTTCTCTTTTATGTCAGACGTCTCCAGCTCAAAAGTATTGAAGACATTCAATGCAGGTGTAATTATTTAGGACATCCTGATTGCCCATCAATTTGCTTATTGTGTGGTCAATTCATAAAGCCGGCTTTTGGTCTTATTTGCAACACACACAAATGCTGGAAGAGCTCTGTAAGTCAGGAGGGAAATAAACGGTCCATGTTTTGGGTTGAGACCATACCTCAGGATTGGAAAGGAAGGGAGCAGCAGCTAGAACAAGGTGGAGCGAGAGGGACGAGAACAAGGTGAGGGGTACACTGGGTGGGGGGCATAATTGTCTTATTTATGTTTTAAATTTAAGAATTTAAAAATTCTAACTTGCGTATCCCAAAGACGCTGGATAGAATGTAGAATAGTGCCTCACGTTTATATGGAATACTACAATTTGAAATTTGTACCAAATTCCTGAGAAAAATCTCAATTTGATATTCTGTTTATGCTCTGCTTTTCCCTATTAAAATAATGCGATGAGTCTGAATTTCAGTGGGATTAGCAGTGTTATATGTCTAAACATTTGCACATGACCTAATTAAAAGGCATGGATTGCTACGTAAAAATGAGTGCATCGGTATGGTATTCGGAGAACTGCACACCAGCACAATGTGCAATCTCAAAGCAAGTTCATTTCTCTATCATTGCCACTCTCTGAGATGACCAATCAATGAGGAGTGAAGATCTTAGCAGGAATAGCACTAAGGATGAGGTATCAATATGCTGAATGGTAATTGGTCAGCAACATAAGTCTATACACATGCTGAAGAGCACGAACATCAAACTACTAAAGGAAGCAAATAATCAGTAAATAGGATGAATTAGCCTCACCAAGTTCAGGAGCCTAGCTGACAATATAAATATTGTTAGGGTGATGATCTGCAGCAACTTGTACAAAGGTGAGGACAAACGTGAGTATAAACAAAGAGCAGCAGAGTAAAGTGGATGTCTCTCTTCAGCTGATTTCCATCACAGCAGATGCCTATCTTCAATGATTCAGTTTAATCCAATTACCAACAGGAAATGGCTGGGTGTACTTGTTATCACAAAGGAAACTGACTGCAAATCCCATGAATTATGCTCCAGAGCCAGCCATGCTTCTCTAATAGAACAACAATGCTACAAACATAAGCTGGCTAATTACCACATAATTAACCTACACTCAATCATCATCAATGTGATAGAAGATATCAATGATATGGCAAATTACATGAATTGTACATCAGTGTTGTATTTTGGGTTCCATCAGGGGAACTCAGCTTCATTACGAGCTTGGCCCATACATGGATAAATGACCCGAATTTCAGAAGAGAGTTGAATAGATTCTGCCAATATTATGGCAGAATTTGCATAACGAAAGAATAAAGGGATCCCAGAAAAGCTGAAAGAAACAGGAACTAAGAAAGCACTGCACTACGGAGAGCCATGTCCAGGAAAAACTAAGATTCTTGTACCAATGTACACTAATTGTATATTACCGAAGTAACTCCCAAAGGACAACTAGTTTGGCATAACCACCTTTAGCTGCCTTAGTCATGATACTGATGATTACACAGTTTAATGTTATTATAATTTCTTATTTAATGAAACAATCCAAGTCTATACACTGAAAAGATGAGAAATATGGCTTTGTCCAACAAGAGAACTGCCATATATGTCTCAAAGCATCTGACAATTACTTCCTCCAAGAATGGACAGCTTTACCAATGTAAGGTAATGTAATTGGGAGAAATGTACATAATTCACAACCATAGGCATTGAGTAGGGGTTTCACTTTAAGGGGCTGGTCTGACGTGATGACATTTTACATAAAGGTTTTCAGTGTGCTTTTTTTGTTGAGGTTTAGAAGTTCAATAAAATGTGTTATGGGTTTCATTAAACACAAAGCACCTCATTTTGTTTTATTTGGTGATCTTGATGCTCCAGGACGATTCCAGAGCTATTGAACACGTCGGCTAATGCAGTGACTTTGAAGCTGCTGGCATTTTACTCCTAAAACTCCATTGCTTGGTTTGTATAAGCTGAAACCCAATTTGCTCTACAAGAAACCTTTGCCAATGACACCAAATTCTACTATGTGGTAGCGTTGCTCGGAAACTCCACGGCTGCGAGTGTGGTGAGTCTACTCGAACACCCGCCTGAACACGATAAATGCCGATCACTGAAAACACACCTTTTGCGGACTTTTGGACCATTGGAATTTGATTGCACCAAACAGTTGCTCTACTTGCCCGGTGTTGGCCATGGTAAACCTTCAAAGCTAATAGACCACATGTTATCTCTCCTGGGAAATCACCATCCTTCTTTTACTTTTAAGGAAATCTTCATGCAGCAAATGTCTGTTCAAGTTCACATAGCCCTTGCTAATGCACCCGTGAAGGACTACAGGGAGTTTGCCAAAATAGCTGATAGTCGACACTCAGCTAGACAGTGATGCATCATTCCTCTTCCTTTCTCTACCTCAATAAGCCCAGTCAGCAGGGCCCCAGACACAGACAAACAGACGACTCTGGGTCTGTGCTCTTACCATCCTTGCTTTGGTACAAATGCTAAGAAGTGCTGACTGCCTTGCAGCTTTGACTACCAGCCCATTGGGACATCAGAGGCCCGTAAACTTTGTGAGTTAGAGCTGCCAGGATCATCTGCTGTTCATTGCAGACACTCTTTCAGGGCAATGGCAGTGCGACAGGCGTGCTCGAGTGAGTGTGCTGCCAGCATATCCTATTCATAAGAAGGCAAGGAGTGACAAAAGCTCTCTGGAGGCCACCAATGGCAGCAGGATCCAGACGCAACAGATGACACTCTGCTTCAAAGTCTGACGTTACACATGGGACTTTGTCCTGGCTAAAGCAGCTAGACCTCTGCTTGATTACCTGTGTGCCCAAGGACTGTTAGTTAACCTTAAGAACTGCCGGCTTGTGGATGTCAAGGACTTTGGGTCATTACCGTGTTCCCCCAGTAAGTTCCCCATAACGGCTCTGTTATGTGCACGCACCCACTACATGTGAGTTTACTCAACTTCTGGGTGAGTTCTCAGACCTCACCGAGCTCACATTCTCCACTACAGGCACAAGACATGGGATCGAGAATCACATTCCCAAACTGACCCGCCATCCATGCCTGCACATGTAGACTGGACCCAGAAAACGTGGCAACTGTGGCTGAGTTTGCCCACCTGGAAAGACCAGGCATTGTACTCCTGTCAAATAGCCCCTGGGCTTTGACCCTCCATACAGAAGTTTGGTTGATCACTGAGCATGGCAAAATATTTGCAGATTTTTCTTATCAAAAGGACTACCACTGGTCAATTACAGATGTCAGTCTACAGAAAAGCAATACACACCGATCAAATTCTGGACTCTAATAGCAATCACACTAAGTGGCACAGATAAATCTGCATGAAGACCTTATTCAAGAGGATTGAGTCCCATTGCAGCACTACAGGCACAAAACTGGAAGAAGAAAAGCACCTCTTCAAGACCTTTCAACAGAACTGATATCCAAGAAGCTTTATCTGAAGGTGCCTCAAGGTCAGAAACCCGAACATACCAACTACACAAATAACAAATAAACGAATTGTATTGTCGTACATAAAGAATGTCTCGGAAATGACAGCAAGACTGTTTCAGCAACATAACATCGCAGTTGCTTACAAGGCGACTGCAGTTTTGAGGAGGAACCTATGAAAACTCAAAGGGCAACAAAATAACTGATAGGACAAATCTTATCTACAAAATCCAGTGTAGTGACTGCAACAAATACTATGTTGGTCAAACAAGAGGAAAACTATCAACTAGGCTACATGAGCATCAGCTAATGAGCAGAAGGCTCGATCCACTCTCACTAGTATCAGCTCATGAAGATGAAGAAGGATACCATTTCAGCTGGACGACAGCCAGAGTCTTGACTCCAGCAAGATCAAGAAAAGAACAAGAATTTCTCCAAGCGTAGTTCTCTACACAAGGATCCATTGACAAACACATTAACATAGATCTGGTATATGAACCCTTAAGGAGAAAAGAGAAACAACAATGTCAACAATTAACAGTAATCTCGGGATTTGGACAGCGAAGCAAATACTTCCAATGAACCTCCCTCAAAGCTAAGCTAATCAGAATCTTCTACTGCTAAACTGTTCACATGGTTTTGTACCAGCCAACCAGATCACGACATCTAATCAATATCCACTCAGACCCTGGAGGAGTATATAAGCTGGCATTCCGAGGAGACAACACCCTCAACTGCGTACTGATGATGATGACTTGATCTGAGCCAAAATGTCTGCAAACATTTTGCCAAGCTTGGCGATAAACCAATCTTCCAAATAGCCACACTAAGCTATCAATATCGCCTTAAACCGACCCAACAAGATTTGGAGTATTCTGCTGCCATGAACCTGGTGTCACAACATGACCAAGAGCATTTCAATGCACCTCTGGATGAGCCAGAGGCATCTGCTGTCCCTCCATCCCGGAACACAAGACCCAAGCTGGGCTCTAGACAGGCTCACAATGTCAGATTTAGTGAATTCTGAGGCTGTGCAGGGTAACATAATTGAGAGAAACGTATATAATTCTCAACCACCAACATTGAGTTTGGGTTTCACTTTAAGAGGCTGGTCTGACATTATGATGTTATTATTTAAAGGTTTAAGCACACTTTTGTGTTGGGGTATAGGAGTTCAATAAAATGTGTCACTTGTTTCATTAAGCATAAAATGCCTCACTTCATTTTATTTGCATAAACCTACTCCACCTCCAGTAGAAATAAAGGAACTGGAGCAACTGATTGGCCCCTTAAAGATGTAATGTTGAGATCTGTGGTCTAACTCTTTCACTTGCTTTAGTCCATTTCTCTCAATAACTACTGTCAATAATAAACAAAACACACACAAAGGGAAAAAAAACAGAAGGATACTGGGATGTACCTGGAGATTTACTGTTTTACTGGTCCAAAGCTTGTGAATAGGTGAGATATATATTTCAAACAATATTGGATTTTATATGGTCTAAATCAGCAACAGATGGAAACAGATTAAATTGCCCTCTCATGGTCCCATCAACAATCACCTCAGCAAGTATGGTGTAGATTACAAGTATAGAGTAGAGACTCTCTTATATTGTCACTAAACATTGCCAGTGCAGGTGTAGTAAAGGTCAAATACAGAAATTAGCTACTTCTACACAATTTCATATCTGGAATATCATTGATTGATAACAGAGAAAGTGGTTAGCACAACACTATCACTGCTTGAGGTGCCAGAATTTTGAGTTCAATTCTGGCATCCTCTGTAAGCAAATTTGTATGTTCCTTCTCATGTGCCTGTGGGTTTCCTCCCGGTGCTCTGGTTTCCTCGCAGTCTGAAGGCGTACTGGTTAGTAGGTTAATTAGTCATTGAAAATTGTCCTGTGGTTAGGCTAGGGTTAAACGGGTGGGTTGGCATGGTTCAAAGGGCCAGAAGGGCCAGTTCTGTGCTGTGTTTCCAAATAAATAAATAAATAAATAATTTCAATTCAGTTAGGAGAGGGAATGTAAACATTTCTCTGCCTGGGAGTGTCAAACAGTCTCAGCTGAAATATGTGTTAAATTAGTGATATCAAGATCTGAGCCTTGTGGCATCTGCTAAAAAAAAACCTCTCAACTGTTGGACGCACTGTCACAAGGGCTGACATGGATATCAGTAAAACTCTTCACTTTTGCAATTATTGCCGAAGGTTTTGTTTTATTCTGGGTTTGAAATCGGAGGTTGTGTACTTGTTCTCTACAGGTCAGCTCTGTGAACGCAATAAACTCTCCCAGTTCAACTTAATGTAATGATAATCCGGGATCTCTCTACTTACCCTTCTGGGAAGCTGCTCACTTCATCTTAATATAAAATCAAAATTAATTCCAGAATTGTAATGGCTGTTGTTAGATCTAATGTTGATGCATTTGAAATTAACGATTGTTGGTCAAATTACATATCTTACCATTATATTAGTCTTCATTACGCATGACATATACTTGTTCTCCACTCCTCCCACACGATAATTCCACCAACCTTGGTCAGCATTTGATAACGGGTCATTGTTTACCCCTCAACACAGTTGAAGACTCTCCTACTCATGATACATGACATGCCATGAATGTTGTTTCACTGGGAATTATACTAGACTACAGAATCAGACCAGCCCCCATCATTTCCCTTATCACCAAACCTGGCTGCTCACGTCTATGAAAACTTCAGCAAGGGAGACATCCATTACCATGTTCCTAAGGATATTAGTCAGCTGACAACACCAAGAAGAAGCAGCCTTTTGTTTTTGACTTCACTAAAACATTATTGTCAACTGAGTGGATTCTGGAAAATTCTTCACAAATATGGCTGTACTCAGAAATTCATTAACACTTGATTTACGCTACACAGCGCCATAAGAGCAAAAGACACAGAAGCAGAGTAAGGCTATTCAGCCCATTGCTCTGCTCCACCATTTGATCATGGCTGATTATTATTTCCCCTCCAAAGCACATTTTCCTGTCTTCTCACCGTAACTTTTGAGTCCTCACTAATCAGGAACCTATGAACTTTAAATATACCCAGAGCGTTTGAGAGGGATTGAGAAACGGATAATGATAGGAGCTAAGGATTACCTGATGTTGGAAAATTCAATGGGTTGTAGACAATCCAGGCAGAATATGAGGAGCAATGCAGATGGGTCCAAGTGATGCTCCCTCATCATTGACTTTTTTATTAAAGTGTATATTCTTTCCACTAAATATCCAGACAACCCTACAAATCTGACTCTGCTGCACAACTCCTAACCCAATAATAATTGAGATTCAAGGAAAGACCTAGAAAATGTCATTCTTTTTCAATATGCCTGGAATGATCTCACATTGAAAGAGGGAGCAATACTGAGATCCTCCACCACTGTGAATCAGCACAGTAATGTTGGCAAATTGGGAAGAAACGTGTTAATGTGCCCAGGGCTCATAACTAACAGCAGGTTCATGGTAGTCATGATGCTTGTCTTCCTGATATAGAGTTATAGAGTCCTAGAGAAATACACTGTGGATACAGGCCCTTTGGCCCATCTGGACCATGGTGCCCACCCAGTAGTCCCAGGTTCCTGCATTCGGTCCATATCCCTCTGAGCCCTGCCCCTCCATATACCAATTCAAATCATTTATAAATGATATTATAGTACCTATAATGAGTTGGAGCTTGCAAAATGGTTGGATTTATAATATGATTTGGAGAATTGCATAACTTACTGTAGGTACCTTGAAGCTCTGAAAAGATTCTGTCAGTAAAATCCTCCAAAATGAGGGGGTGCAGGGATGGCTCAACTGGAAAAGGGAGAGAGAACTTGGGAGGGCTGGTGGGAGTAGGAAATGAGCACAGCCACTGTGGGTCCCTCCTGCCACCACACTTTAACTTCCCCACCTGCTTCCATCTGCTCTTCTCCCATATGCCCATGTACCTGGATTTCCTCTCCTTTGGTTCACATGTCCTATCCACCTCCCCACCCACTACTAAACCTGGTTCCACCAGCCCGTTGTCCTTCCTTATCCACCTATCAACTCATTAGTTGGCTTTTAGTGACAGTAATTACATATTATTTAAATATATAATTAAAGAATTTTGGTCAAATTATATCCTTTAAATATTAAGTCCTCTTCTTTTTACCCGTCTGCATGAATACACTCACCCCAGCTACAAAGCCCAGCCCCACCAGTTAGTAACCCCAGTGCATATGTGTAACAACTAACTTTAGCTTATCTTCGGACGACGCCCTAAAGGAGCCAAGTGTGTGATCTAAAACCATCTCTCCAACCTCTCAGTCCCTTGCACTAATTGTGTGTACCCAGGGGACAGAGGCTGACATGCATCACAAAAGTCAGTCACATAGCAGCTAGAATAAGGATCACAATGTGAATCAAGTAACTTTCTGCTGGCACATGAGGTCCCACTTTTTTATTGACTCCATGCTGATTTCTATCATACACGAGGGAATTCCCTCTCTTTACACCAGGTTGTGTCATTGGTGCTCTGGCAGTATGGGGCAGTTTTAGGAAAGATTGCCTGGGATGAGTCAGTGGGTTTATGATCTTCATTGTGTTGTAAAACCAATGTATTCCCTGTCACACGAAGGGATGTGAGGTGCAATAGGTGGTGGAATCAAATGGAATAACATCCTTGCATTAAATAGAATGGGATAATGCACCTTGGTACTGCTATTAATATGACCAAGCCAGACACAGCAATGTTTAGAAACTGAATAATGCTCCTCCTCCGCTATTCCATTAATTGTATCCGGGGCAGGTACTGAGTTATCTTCAGGTTCATAATTTTAAATCAAGCTTGGTATCAAACAAGGACTTCAGCATGGCATTTGAGTTTTCTGTATGGACTTTAGAAAGGCATGTGATAAGTTCCCGTTTGGGAGTCTGGTCAAGAAGATCCAGTCGCTCAGCATTCAAGATGAGGTAATAAATTGCCTTAAGCATTGGCTTCTTGGGAGAAGCCTAAGAGTGGTAGTGGATGGTTGCCTCTCTGACTGGAGGCCTGTGACCAGTGGTGTGCTACAAGGATTTGTGCTGGGTTCATTGTTGTTTGCCATCTACATCAATGATCTGGATGATAATGTTGTTAACTGGATAAGCAAATTTGTGAATATACCAGGATTGGGAGATGTAGTTGACAGTGAGGAAGGCTTTCATGGCTTGCAGAGGGATCTGCTTCAGCTGGAAAAATGGGCTGAAAAATGGCAGATGGAATTTAATGCAGACAAATGTGAGGTGTCGCACTGCAGTAGGACTGACCAGGGTAGGCCATACACAGTGAACGGTAGGGCACTGAAGAATGTGGTAGAACAAAGGGATTTTGGAATACAGGTCCATAAGTTATTGAAAGTGGTGTCACAGGTAGACAGGGTTGTAAAGAAAGATTTTGGTACATTGACCTTCATAAATCAATGTATTGAATACAGAAGATGGGATGTTATGTTGAAGTTGTATAAGATACATAAAGCTTAGAAAAATAGAGGGCTATGGGTAAGCCTAGTAATTTCTAAGGTAGGGACATGTTCAGCACAACTTTGTGGGCTGAAGGGCCTGTATTGTGCTGTAGGTTTTCTATGTTTCTAAGATGTTGATGGGGACTAATTTGGAGTATTGTGTGCTGTTTTGGTCACCTACCTACAGGAAAGATGTAAATATGGTTGAAAGAGTACAGAGAAAATTTACAAGGATGTTGCCGAGTCTGGAGGACCTGAGTTATAAGGAAAGATTGAATAGGTTAGGGTTTTATTCCTTAGAATGCAGAAGATTGCAAGGAGATTTGCTAGAGGGATACAAAATTATGAGGGGTATAGATAGGGTAACTGCAAGCAGGCTTTTTCCACTGAGGTTGGGTGGGACTACAACCAGACGTCATAGCTTATGGATGAAAGGTGAAAAGTTTAATGGGAATATGAAGGGAAACATCTTCACTCATGAGAGCATGGAATGAGCTGCCAGCATAAGTGGTGCATACAAACTCAATTTCAACGTTTAAGCAAAGTTTGGATAGCTACATGGATAGTAGGGGTATGGAGGACTATGGTCCTGGTTCAGGTCAATGGGAGTAGGCAGTTTAAATACTTTCACTGTAAACTGGTGGGCTGAGGGGCCTGCTTCTGTGCTGTACTTCTCTCTGACTCTGTAACTGCAGGTGAGGTACAGCATTGGTTAGAGAGTGTATAAAACTATTTGTTCTCCATACACAATGAAAAAAAGATATAACATGTATTAAATGCAGTGTTCAAATTCCAACCTAATGTAAGTCTCTGGCTCAATCAAAACGTGGTAATTGTACAGAATCTTGAACCATACCTAAATAAGTTAAGACCTGACTCTACACACAGACTAGCATCAATATCGGATCAAAGGCTGAACCTTATAGCAGCTGATCTGCAGCTTTCAATCACTGCTTAGTGCCTCATATCAGCAGGACCGTGGATCGAAGGGTATCTCAGAGAAGTTTCTCGCATTTCAAATCATCGAAGCGTGTGTAACTGTTTGATCCTTCCCTCATAAGTGAGGACTTAGTCCCAGTGAGATTCGCTCAGTGAATCTATTGACCTTTCTGCAGTCTGAGTTAGCGTGGTAGCATTTCAAGTTCTCTCTCACTACCTTCCTGAAATACTGCTGTTTTCAAAAGTCTTCTGACATAAAAGAGATTAGTATTAATTCTAGGATATAAATCTGAATGAAAGTGGACAGGACGGTGTCAGTGATTACTGTTACTAAAGGTGTCCGTTATTACCGTTTCCTGTGTACACTGGAAACCAGTCCCTTTCCCTGCAAAAGGCACAGTGGTGTCAGGAACAATGATCTATTAAATCAATAATCGAAACAAAAATTAATTAAACAGTAATAGAGGAACTATCAGGAGTATCAAGTAGTAAAACAATAAAACTTTGATTGGATAGGTTTCCATTGGCAACCTTGTTTTTATTCCATTAAACTCTTAAGGCCCAGGGATCATGTGATAAGTTATGCAGCCCACCATGTTTTGCTAGAGTTTAATTCAGTATTTGGAATTTTGTACTGTCAGCTTGCAGGGAAAAGATCAATTTGGCAAGAACATCTTGTAAGATTTACAAGCTTAGTGTCATAATTGATCTGATGACTATAGATCTTCACTGTCACTAAGATTTCTTGCTTGCTGTGTTGTGCAGCACATGTTAGATGCTTCGTATTAAATTTAGTACAACGTGGTGTCTATTGTGTTCTGGCCCATACTGTACATGCCCTGGTGTGGAGTATGTGCTTTGGTATTTTCTGTACGGCACACAGGGCTCTCAGGGACCTGTGTCAATATGCAGTATTGTGTGTGTGTGTGTGTACGCGCTCTGTAACTCTGGTAAAGAGTATACTGCTGTACAGTGTACATTGTGTGTTATGGTTCCTCCTATGTGTCAAAGGCATGGGAGTGGGTAGGTTAATTGGCTACTGTAACCTAGTGTAGGCGGGAGGTGGACTCAGGGGGAAGGGAACAGAAAGTTTTTGGGAATATGGTGAAATTATTGGGCAATGCAGTTCATGAGATTTTGCAGATGCTGGAAATCTGGATTAGCACACATAAAATGCTGAAGGAGCACAGCAGGTCAGACGTCTAAGGAGGAAGGTGAACAGTTGACATTTTGGGCCAAGACCATTCAGCAAGATGGGAAAGGAAGGGGGAAGAAGCCAGGGTGAGGAGCAGAAGCTGGCAGGTGATAGATGAATCCAGGTGAGAGAGGGAAGGCAGGAAGGTGGGGGTGGAGAAAAAGGAATGTTTTGAAATGCTGGGAGATAATAGATGGGAAGGCAAAGGGCTGAAGAAGAAGGAATTCAATAGGAGAGGACATGAGACAGTGGCATAAAGGGAAGGAGGTAAAAGACTAGAGGATGGAAGGTAAAAGTGATGAGCAGGTTGGGTGGATGAGGGAGGGATGTGGAAACAGGGATAAGGGAAAACAGGAGGGAATAGCCATCAGAAGCTAGACAAATCAATGTAGATGCTGTCAGTTTGGAGATTACCAAGAAGGAATATGGGACTTAGAAATAAGTTTGGACAGTATTACCAAAGATTCAGAAAATGGACTGCAGATGAAGTGACTGGGAAGCACAGTCTCTGCTTTGGGTCTGGGTCCCAGTTTCATATCTCACTTATCTTCAAATGCATGTAAATTAGAGTATCACCCTTTCAGTGGGTGGCAGTAATTCATTCCTGCCCTCACAGCCTTGGAGCATGTTTGAGGACATACAGACTTAATATAGTGCTTTTCTCCTCACTGCAACTCTAATCCAGTGGCAGGTAGATATCAGTCTAGCTTCAATGCTGTCTGTCAGAATTGCGAAGAGTTGGGAAGTGTGCTTTAAGATTGATATCATCACTGCATGCACAAGGACTGGCCAGTGGTCTATATTATACCTTGATGAGATCTACATAGTGTTGTAATGATGACTCAGATGTACTGTCAAATTCCATCAGGACTTCGGTGCAGTGGCAAGAAGTGGTGTGTGTTGACACTGTAAGAAATAGCCGACATCTTCAATGGAGCAACGCAAGTCGATCTACCACAGAAGGGCTATATCAAACGTGGTTTGACTCCGAGTCACAATATTGCAGTTACAGGGTGTGTTCCAAAGGACGTAAGAAGGGTAGGAATGCATGGAGTTTTGCAAGATAGTACGTCAGCATCGCCGTCGGCAGTGAGATAATTTTAATCAGAGATGTGCAAGAGGCCAGAATAGGTTGATTATGGACATCTGAAATGAAGATCTGAACAGGAGGAAGCTACAGAGGTTTGAAAGGGAGAAGCTACAAATAAAATTGAAAGCAAAATACCAAGTGTTGCCTCACTGAGTGCTGAAGAAAACAAATAAGTTTGAGAGGCAGACAAATGGAAATGCCTCCCTGACTCCTGGTAATTGAATCCCCTATTACTACTGCTTATCTGCTCTTTGACCTTCCCAGGGGCACAGCAGGGCCCGTAACCATGGCGACAGCTAACCTACGGCTCATTTGCTCTTTAACCTTCCCGAGCGCGCAGCAGGGCCCGTTGCCATGGCACTGATCGGGCTTCTGCTGCTTTCCTCAGAGAGGTCATCCCGCCCTGCCAACCCTAATACTATCCAAAATGGTGTACTCGTCAGAGAGGGCGGTAGACTCCTGCACAGCCGGCATTCTCCCCGTTCTGGCAGTCACACGTCGACGTGGCTGAACCTGCAGTGCGAGTACTCCATGGTTCTCTCTGTACCCTGTTTGATTCTGGCTGCTGTTCCAACCAATCCATCTGGTCCAAAAGGAGCTGGACAGATTTTCAGCAAATGTAAATACTTTTAACCCCTCCCTGATGCACCACAATTCACAGAAGGAGCACACCACTCCTCTAGCTGCCATTTTTACTTTTGAACTAAATACTGAGCTAAATAAAATAAAAGGAAGACCCTAGCTTGACGAAACCTGCCCTGTTCCTGCTCAGCCTCTCTGTCAAAACCCCTGCTGGTGATCCTTCAGCCCAGCACCTTGACCTTGAAGCACAACCTTCCTTGAAATGGCTTCCTCACTACAGCGCAAGCCCCTTTTAAAATTGCTCCTTTCTCCACTCACAACTGCTGCCAATCTGAACTTCAGATGGCTCATACAACCCTTGAAAAACCACTCCCTTCCCTCCTTGCCACGGAGCAGAGCGTGAATACATTAGGAAATATCATACCGTCTTGCCACTGGATCAACCATTGGATGGCTACTGTCCTATTGATCATAATGTCACAATGGACCCTAAAATAATCACTTATAAACAAAAGAATGTTTGTTTCTAAAAATTCAAGGAAGTTGGGTCCACTGAAACTAAAGTCAATGTGACCCACATGCTTCATTCAAACATACTCTCTTCTCATTACTACCAGCAGGGAGGAGGTACAGGGTCTGAAGACATACACTCAATGTTTTAGGAACAGCTTCTTCCCCTCAGCCATCAAATTTCTGAACAGACAATGAACCATCCCATCAACACCACCTCAGTTTTTTTACACTACATTCTTAATTTTTAATCCACTTCTTATTTTAATTTATAGTAATTTTTATGTACTGCACTGTATTGCTGCCACAAAGTAACAACTTTTCACAACTTACGTCAGTGGTATTAAACCTGATTCTGATTCTGGTTGTGAAATAGTTGCCTTCTGGTTTTATAGTGACATTGTAGTTTATTCAGGAAATATATCCTGTAATGCAATTATTTATAATGAGCAGATCAAGGAATGTGATTTTTTTTTCAAATCCATGCACCAACACTTCTAGTTTATGACTCCAGTGCAGAAGGTGATTGGATGAGTATTTAACAGAGCGAGTACCAAAAGGATTGGGGAAAGTGAAAGGGTGCTGGATGGAGTGGATGAATTTGCTACACAGACACCACGGTCTGCCTGGCCTCCTCCTGAGCTGTATGGTATTATGTAATGTCCTGATTCTATTTCTAATAAAGTAAACAATATGATTTCGTTGCTGTTGAATATTCCCAGGTTTTTTTGTATATTAATGTGTAATTACTGATGACAGAAGAAAACCTGTATGAACCACTCTGACTTCCTCGGCTGCGTGAGTCCAGGGAAGACGATCTCTGGCCCCGCCAAACGGTGAGATAGAGGTGCGAGCCCACCCCAAACCTTCTGTTTGTGTGGATGCTGAGTAACTTGTTACCGTATTACAAATGACCACCATGATATAACAGACAGTACACTGCATACGATGAAGAGGTTGATCTTTATAATTCTTAATTTGACTAAAGGGTTAGTGAAGAAAAGAACAAAAAAAGAAAAGGGCCCAGTTTAATGAAACAGTCTAATGTGCACAAGTTGGAGTTCACGGTTTCCCCAAGTAACCGATCTCACCTTGGGCTTCGTCAAACTATGGTCCTGCTCCGGGTCGAATGCTACGACCTCTTCTCTCTCCATCCCCCCCAAACCACACAAATAAAAACTCCAAGCCCAGCCTCACCACAGAAACCTCCCCTTCAATTCGACCATCCTAACTGGATGGCTGGCATGAAACCTCATCTCTTGTCTTCAACAATAACCCAAACATGCAGCCCACACAGATAGCACAAAATGAAATACATACAGCATAACAATAAAAAAAGTGAACCAGGGCAGTACATACATAAGGGAAATCAAAGTTAATGCAGTGGTAATGTTTGTTATAGTTCCAAACCAAATGAAGAGAAAAGGTGTAAGACTCACCAACTCGAAGGGCCAGGAGGTTAAAAACGGGCTGATCAGTTTAATTACTTTCAGGAGAGCTATGTCTATTATTACAGTCGCTGCATAGAATTTTTCCAGCATTTTTTTTGGTGTTCATATGTTCAGAGAATTATCATGATACTGTTTATGTGAGAACATGAAATGTTCCAGTCTATGTTCTAATGTTTATAACTATTCTCAGGCTTGTTTCGTTCCTGATGTCCATCAAAGTCAAGGGCCCTTTTACCAATGCTATTGATTTCCTCAATGTTTTAAGATAGCAGGATTAGCAATCAGATATGCTGACAATAGTATCAAGCTTTCCACAGGGATTGCTCCCTCTGCAGTTCCCTTGTCCATTTATCCCTCTTGATTAATCTTCCTCCCGGCACTTAAACCTGCAAGTGCTCTGAGTGCCACACCTGCCCATACTCCTTGTGGTAACTTCTAATTTACAAAAAGACCACTCAACAACTTGATGGCCAAAAGAGCATCTTTATCTGGGACGGCAAATGATATTTACAATACAGAGGCTTCCTGGTACCTCGTGCGGCCTGGGTGGAGGAACTATACACAATGCATACTGGGAGTAAAACCCCCACCAACCCCGGAACCAGCCTTTTGTTACCAATAGCTTCCTGATTGGTATTAACTTACTTTAAAAAATACTCACATTACAACACTTCTCACCCTTTAAAATCCAACATTCCCCAAATATAAAAAACATTTTATGGGAAATAAAAAACAGTGGTATCATTAGCAACAGGTTACCAATACAAAACACCTAAAAAAAAAAGGCAAATTCAACATTCAATCTAACAACAAAAATCTATTTAATCAAAGATTCAGTCTGTCAGGAGGTTTGTGAGGCCGCTGTGATCTACGCACTACCCCCGGTGACCCAGCAGGCACCGCTGGTGAGGATGTTTTGGGTGGATCTGGTGTTGGGGACATGAGAGGGGTCTGTGTATCCGCGTGAGAATGCCCATCCTCTTCAGGGGACTCTGCCCCCTCTGCCAGCGTCTCTCCCTCTGGCAAAGTCACTGGAGGACATGCTTTCCCAGTAGTCCATCTCACCCTTGGAAACTCCATGGAACTGTCTACCTCTGAGCCGGAATCCTGACGCAGGCGCACATGGTCCTGACGTCTGCGGAAAACGTGCCCATCAGTCAGCTTAACAACATAAGAGACTGGGCCATTCTGCTTAAGAATAACCCCAGGTAGCCATTGCTGATTATTGCTACTGCTGAATTTTCTCACATAGACATTGTCATCCAGTTCTAACCATCTCTCTCACGCATGTTGATCATGCCCCTCCTGCTTTTTCTGCTTTCTCTCCACTTTTGCCTTCATGTCCGGGCACAGCAGGTCCAATCTTGACTTGGGCCTACGCCCCATCAGCATCTCTGCTGGAGTGCGTGCAGTTGTAGTCTGTGGAGTGAGGCAGTATTTAAACAGGAAACGTGAAAGCCGGGTACTAAGACAGTCCCCTGTCATCCACTTCAGGCCTTCCTTCACTGTCTGAACAGCCCGCTCAGCCAAACCATTTGAGGCTGGGTGGAAAGGGGCCGTCCGAATGTGACGAACGCCATTCTGCCGCATGAACTCACTGAACAGCTCACTGGTGAACGTCCGACCATTGTCAGTGACCAGAGTGTCAGGCAACCCGTGGACTGCAAACACTAGCCTGAGTTTGTCTGTGGTTGAGGGGGCTGTGATGTTGCTCATGATGTGAGCTTTGATCCATTTGGAATGCGTATCTACCATTGCAAGAAACATCTGCCCCATAAAGGGGCCAGTAAAGTCCAAATGTAGCCTAGACCAGAGATGGTCTGGCCACTCCCATGGGTGCAAAGGAGCTGGTGGTGGCATCTTCTGATTGGTTGATATTGTGTGCATGATTTTACCTTGTTCTCCGGATCCTGATCCATTCTTGGCCACCAGATGTAGGATCTTGAAAGGCTTTTCATTCGAGACACCCCTGGATGAGTCTCATGGATCTCCCCCACAATCTGTGAATGGCCTGGGGGAGGCACGATGACCCTCGCCCCCCAGGAAATGCATCCATCCTGCAGACTCAGTTCAGTCTTGCGTTTGACATAAGGCCTCAGTTCCTCTCCTTCCACGACTGGGCCAACATTGTAAAAGGAAAGTCTTGACTTGAGACAGGACTGGGTCCCTCTCTGTCCATTGCTTGATCTGGGTCACCTTTACAGGTGTCTCTGACAGCCACTCCAATGAAAACACAGTCTCTGGAGGCACCCATGTAGTAACAGGCGTCTCAGGTAAAGGGAGTCGACTCAGCGCATCGGCGTTTGCATTATCCCCACCCGCTCCGTACACGACAGTATACTGGTAGGCTGACAATGTGAGAGCCCAACGCTGCATCCTGGCTGAGGCTAGCGGTGGGATGCATCTGGTCTCACTAAAAAGGCTCAACCGGAGTTTATGGTCTGTATAAATTTGAATACACGTCCATGGAGGTACTGATGAAAGTATTTCACCACAAAAACAATGTCCAGACATTCTTTGTCTAGCTGTGAATATCCCTTCTCAGCAGCTGTCAGGGTACGTGAAGCAAAACCAATTGGCTTCTTTGAACGGTCCTCCATTACGTGTGAGAGAACTGCCCCGACTCCACAGGGCGAAGTGTCACATGAGAGGGCGATCTCCTTGTCTGGGTCCTAGTGAACGAGCAGCTTCGCTGAGTGCAGGAGTTCTTTCACTTCCTTGAAAGCTTCCTCCTGCTCTTCACCCCACCGCCACTTAGTGTCATTGTGAAGCAGTTTATACAGTGGGGCCAAAACCTTTGCGAGGTCCGGAAGAAACTTGGCATAATAATTCACCATGCCCAAAAATGATCTGAGTTCAGTGACGTTCCTGGGGCTTGGGGCCTCCTTGATAGCTCTCACTTTGTCCTCCACTGGGCAAAGCCCCTCAGCTGTAATCTTTTGTCCCAGGTAGGTCACACTTGGAGCCAGGAACACACATCTGTGGCGTTTTAATCGCAGCCCTGCATCTGAGAGTCTCTTCAGCACCTGTTCTAAATTAGCCAGATGATCCCCCTCCATGGCTCCCATGATCAAAGTATCATCAAGGTACATTGCTACATGGGGAATCCCCTGCAGCAAAGAGTCCATTGTCCTTTGGAAAGTGGCGGGGCAAGACACCATTCCAAATGCCAGGCAATTGTATTTGAATAATCCCTTGTGCGTATCGATGGTGACGTACTCCTTTGAATCCTCGTCGAGCAGCAGCTGTTGGTAGGCGTGGCTCATGTTCAGCTTTGTGATCAGCTTACCCCCTGACAGGGTCGCAAACAGGTCATCCACCCATGGCAATGGGTACTCCTCCAGGTTAGAGACCCGACTCACTGTAAGACCGTAGTCCCTACGTATCCTCACTGTTCTATTTGCCTTCAAAACTGGAACAATAGGAGCTGCCCACCTTGAAAACTGGACGGGCTCAATGATGCCCAGCCCCTGTAAACGTACCAGCTCTGCCTCGACTTTGCCTTTCATGGCAAAGGGCACCGACCTGGGCTTAAAATAATGTGGTGTGGCCTCAGGGTCGACATAGAGTTTCACGGTCACGCTCTGCAGTGTGCCCAGCTCGTCCCTGAAAATGCCACTATACCGCTACAGAATGTCCTCCGTTGTGCGTGCATAGTTAATTTCATGCCAGTTGAGCCGGATTTAGCAAGGCCAATTGTGGCCCAAAAGACTGGGTCCACGGCCCTTTGCTATCACCAACCTGGCTTCAGCCTTCTGGCCCCTGGCTGAAATATCCACATATAACACCCCTAAATGAGGTATGGGCTGCCCCGTATAGGTCCTGAGTTGGAGCTTAGATGGTCTGATGGGAGGCAGGTTGGACCCCCATGTACTCCTGTAGGCCTCTTAACTAATGACTGACGCAGTAGCCCCTGAATCAATCTCGAACTTAGTGTCCTTTTCCCTGACAGTGACTGTGGCATAACATGGTTCAGGTGATTCCTCATCCGTTTCCACCCCAAAAGTGTTGTAGGCACATGCTGCCTCTTCGTCTGCTTCTCCTCGGTGGTGTGTGGCTGGCTGAGCCTGTTGAGCTTTCCCCTGCCCAGGCTTAACCTCACCCTTTCTGCTCCTGCACTTTTTAGCTGAATGTCCCTTCTTGCCACAAGCATGGCAGACAGTATCTTTGAATTTGCAAACATTTGCATAGTGCATCCCTCCACACTGAAAACATTCCATCCGCTTTGCCTGTTTACCAGTCTCCCTCCTGTCTTGGAGCACTGTCACTGACTGCGACCCCCCCATGTCCTTTCTGGATATCCTTAGCATTATTAGCAGCCATCTCCATGCCTTGGACAACCTTTAAGGTTTTTTTTTTCTTGAAAGTCAACAGTGGGGTTTCCCCCAATAAGTGGCATTGTATGGCGTCATTATTAATTCTGCATACTAACCTATCACAGAGCATGCCATCCAACATGGCTCCGAAATCGCAATGCTCCAACAGCTGCCAAAGCTCGGCCACAAAATCACCCACAGACTGACCTGGCTTCCGGACATGGCTGTGAAACTTGAACAGTTTACCTCGTCGCCAAAAAGATGTGGTAACTTCTACTTTACAAAAGGACCACTCGACAATTTTATGGCCAAAAGAGCATCTTTATCAGGGATGGCAAATGATATTTACAGTTCAGAGGCTTCCAGGTACCTCGTGCGGCCTGGGTGGAGGAACTATATACAATGCATACTGGGAGTAAAACCCCGCCAACCCTGGAACCAGCTTTTTGTTACCAACAGCCTCCTGATTGGTATTAACTTACTTTTAATAACACTCACATTACAATACTCCTCCTCCTCACCTCCATTCAGGGCCCCGGGCAGTCCTTAAAGGTGAGGCATCACTTCACCTGCAAATCTTCTGGCATTGTCTTTTGTGTCTGGTCATCCTGATATGGCCTCCTCTACTTCGGTGAGACCTGTTGTAAATTGGGGGACTACTTCTTTGAACACTGGCCCATCCGCCAAAAGAGGAACTTCCCTGTGGCCAAGAAGTTAAATTCCAGCCCCCTTTCCAACATGTTGGTCCACTGCTTCTTCTTGTGCCAAGACATGCCCACTCTCAGGGTGGAGGAACAACACTTTATATTCTGTCTGGGTAGCCTTCAACCTGATGGCATAAATATCGACTTCTGGTCCCAGTAAACAAATTTCCCCCACCCCTCTACCATTTCACATGCTGACCTTTTAGCTCTTCTCACCTGCCTGATACTTCCCCCTGGATCCACCCCCCCACACTTCCCTTTCTCCTATGGTCCACTCTCCTCTCCTATCAGATTCCTTCTTCTCCAGCTGATAAACTTCCCACCCACCTGGTTTTACCTATGACCTTCCAGCTAGTCTCCTTCCCCCCCCCCACCTTTTAATTCTGGCATTTTCCCCCCTTCCTTCTCAGTCCTGAAACAGGGTGTCGGCTCGAAACGTCGACTGCCTATATGTTTCCATAGATTCTGCCTGATCTGCTGAGCTCCTCCTGTACTTCGTGCGTGTGTTGCTTTAGATTTCCGGCATCTGCAGATTTATTCGTGTTTCTCAAATGCACGTTCCTGTTGTGGCCCCTCAGGAGGCATGAGCACGAGGCAAGAAAATCTTGTTAAGCACAATACACCCACTAAATCTCATCAAGCCCAGTTTGATTCTATTTTAATCAACGCTGATGGACTGCTTACTGAATAGCCAGACCATTGGCATACCACCATGGATTCAAACACTGTCTTAAATCTTGAGCAACTGTATGAACCTAACCAAAAACAGCCAAGAAGAACCTAATTTGTAGCTCTGCTCAGAGCAGCCCAATGTCAATCATTTCCATCTCCATGTTGGCAAAAGCTCTCTCTCACAATGATTACCTTTCTGAAGGCATTGCAGAAGCAGCAGGAATAGCAACCAGGAAAGCAATCTGTTTGATGCACAGGTAAAATGCTTCTACATATTCCTTTGACACCGCATTCAATCCTTGCCCAGGATGAGTGCCAGTTTCGTAGTTCCGCTGCATTCATTCTGCAAACATCTGAGAATGACATGTACAATTTATTTCAAATATCAAGCCAGCTCTTATCTGTGTAGCACACTATACACAGAGAAATAGCTTAAAACTAATAGCATCATTTTACATTGCACGAATGGAACTCCATCAATTGCATTAAAATATAGCTGTAACTTGTTTCACGTTACTTTTAGAAGCTGACGAATATGTGCAATATACTGGTTTTAGAAAAATAACACCAGCAAAATATTCTTATCTCTGTTGAATGTGAATAAAACTTTGCATGTCCTAAATGACTACAGAAAGATGGATACTGCAATGAAGATCTTTGTGTGAGTAGCGTGGGAGAAATCTTATTATTAGAGGATCTTTTTCCAAATTGTGTCGGGGATTCGCCTTGCTAATTACTTTAAAGTCCAATATTGTTGTTGCATAGGCAAAACTATCTGAAATACAATAAAACAATCAATCACAATTATTCACATGCAACCTTCAGTATTTCAGAATGATTACATGTGTGTTAATTTTCAATTATGTAAATTAACATGCAAATCACCAAAAGTAAAGCTAAAGGTTTTCATACCACTAAAGGTGGCATCCGTCGGTCTCGAGAGACCATGGATCAGTGCCTGGAGTTTCCAGGACGCAGGCCTGGGCAGGGTTGTATGGGAGACTGGCAGTTGCCCAAGCTGCAGGCCTTCCCCTCTCCACGCCACCGATGTTGTCCAAGGGAAGGGCACTAGGACCCATGCAGCTTGGCGCCAGTGACGTCGCAGAGCAATGTGTTGTTAAGTGCCTTGCTCAAGGACACAAACACGCTGCCTCAGCTGAGGCTCGAACCAGTGACCTTCAGGTTACTAGTCTGATGCTTTGCCCACTAGGGCATGCGCCAACATTTTCATACCAATAAATAAATAAACTGGTGTTTCTTGGTTGTGTTAAGAGGATATGATGATTGGAGATGGCTAATAGTTTTTCTTAGTAGAAATGGTAAATCCATAGAGTTGTGCAGCACAGAAACAAGCCCACTGCATCCACACAAACCTTTCTGCACATCTACACTAATCCCATTGAGTACATAGCGATGGCATCAGATTCCACCACCTCCTCCGTTCCTGGAAAACTCTCACTCTTAAATTCCCTTTTAAAACTCCTTTCTGCTTGCTTTAAACATATACCCTGCTTTTTTTCACAAGAAAAAAGACTTTCACCACCAATCCAATCTGTGTCTCTCATGATCCTGTATTCTTCTATCAGGTCCCTCTTCGGGCTCCTTCCCCCCAGCTTATCCAATGTCTCTCTATAACTAAGGCCCTGCAAGGCAGCCCACATCCTAGTGAATCTTCTCTGCACTTGCCCCAGCGTACTCATATACTCCCCATTGTGTGGCAACTGGAACTGCACACCATACTGCAATATGACCTAAACAGAGTTTTGAAAAGTTGCATCATAACATCCCAGCTGTTAATCTTGATCCCTTGACTATGAAAGCAAGCATGCAATGGCCCCTTTTCACTACTCTATCCACTGTGTTGCCTCTTTCAAGCACTATAGATTTGAACCTCAAGTTCTTTAATATTTCTAGGCACTCTTACTCCGTTTGACTATTAAAAAAAATTGCATCACCTTGCAATCGTCAAGATTAAATTTCCCTTGCAAACATCTTGCTTTAGACTTAGACAACTTACCTTGCAGTTCCACCAATTTTCACGTCGTCTGTAAATTTACTAATCATACCTCCTACTTTAAGAAAAGGCACTGTAGAAGAATTGTAACTTGATTCATTTATAATACAAGTGGTTTATGTGTGAAAGAAATGTCAGAAATATCAGTAATGAAATAAAAACACAGAACATTTTTTATTCTGTGCAATGTTCGGTTGCCATGTGAGGAATAGTAAATCAGGCAATGAAAAATTGCAGAGTTGTGAAAGTAACCATTTGTAAAGCAACAAAAAAGAAATAAAAGAACTGTGAGGAAAGACATCATTATGGACTCAAAATGGGAAATAGTATGATTGCAAAAGAAGATTTTTAGAAGGGCAAGGTAAATATTTGCAAAGAAAGGATTGTAGATGACGCTGGAACTTTAATTCAAACCTTTCAATGGAAGGGTATTAATAAATGACTGTAGGGGAAGAATTCATTACTAAATCCACAGAGGGAGGTGTATAGTGGGTATAGGTTTTATAGTTAACAAACTTCAAAGTGAATGATTCATAGGAAAAGGAGACACAGATTTAAAGGAACTATAAGAACCTCTGAAATAAATGATAGAAACAAGAGAAACACATGTTCCAAAAAATCAAATATGAGATGAAGAGAAGGGGTGCACAGAGAAATCAGTACAAATAAATATCCTTTTAATAAGTTAGATTTTCATCACATTTAAGATATTTTCTGCATTGCCTGAAGGAGGACAATAAATATTCACACAGTAGCAACTTTATTAGGTACATCTGTACACCAGCTCATTAATGCATATATCTAATTAGCCAATCATGTGGCAGCAACTCAATGCATGAAAGCATGCAGACACGATCAAGAGGTTCAGTTGTTGTTCAGATAAGTCATCAGAATGGGGAAGAAATGTGATCTGAGTCACTGACAATGGAATGATTGTTGATGCTAGATGGGGTGGTTTGAGTATCTGAGAAATCTCCAATCTCCTGGGATTTTTATGCATGCCTCTAGATTTTACAGAGAATGGTGCAATAAACAACAAAAAAATCTAGCAAGTGGCAGTTCTGTGGGCAAAAATACCTTGTTAATAATGCGAAACGTCAGAAGAGAATGGCCAGACGAGTTCAAGCTGACAGGAAGGCAACAACGACAAAAATAACCATGTGTTACAACAGTGGTGCGCAGAAGAGCATTTCTGAATACACAGCACATCGAACCTTGAAGTGGATAGGCTGCAGATGTAGAGAACCATGAACATACACTCAACAGCCATTTTATTAGGTACATCTTATTTTAAGATGGGTAAAGTATAAGTTTAAAATAGTAAAACTTTAAGTTTTTTAAAATTAATGGTGAATATAAGTAAGGATAAATTAAAGAAGCAATTAAAAGGATTAATTTAATATGACATTATCAGTTTAGGTGAAAAATAAAAATTTTTGGTAATTGATAGAATGACATTATTTGGATGATTAAAATTTAAATTGTAGCTCTGCAAGGTAGAATTAATCATTTGAGAAAAACACAAAGGGGAATTTTTAAAGGATAATTATATACCATTGACGTCTGAATCAGTAATATGATAGAAATTCAAAGGGAGGACTTTTTAAAGAAAAATGATCATGTAATCAAATTGAGTTTCTTAATATCTGGCAAAAAAAATTCAAAAGGGAAAACGTGACAGATGTTTGTTCCAGTGAGGAACTTGGGACCAGAGGACAACAGTGATGAAATGTCACAGCTGGACCTTTGCAAGGTGCTTAAACCCTGATACTACCTTGATTCACTTGGCACAGACGGAGAGAATGGAATTTTTTTCTGAAAGTCTTGTCACTCAGGGCCAAGAATCTCATGCAATTACCTTTGCTTCGGGCTAATAAGTATTCATTCTATTGTTTTATTTCATCATTTACTAAATATTTCTAGAAACTGGATATTATGAAGTACAAATCAGTCAGAGGATTGGTGCTGCCTTAGGCAAGTGAGTGAAATAAGAGTTATGCCCGAGGTTGTGTGATCAGGTTACAGATTCTTAAGATATCCAGAGACCTTGCTTCTTCAAGGCTGGTGATAAGATGGTATTATGATCATAACACCTAAATTGCAGGAGTACCTTTATAGGACTAGAATAAGATGTGTCTGATTGAATCACATAATTGACATGATGTATATCCAGTTATTATCTAACATTGTTTCTAAGCAACCATCTTGTTTCCTTATTTATGAGGCTATGTAATTAAAAAAACATACTAATGACAAATGATGTAATTTTTACTATAATGTTTAAATCAATCTGATTGCAAAAATAGCAGTCAGCTTTAAAGGAGGTGGGAATAAAAGTCATATTGATGCAATATAGGATAATTCATTGAAAGTTAAGGTAGTGGCACATTGCTGCGATAAAGCTGCAGGAGCTCTACCCTACATCTATGTGTCAAACACCTTATCTAGATGGATATTCAGACTGAGTATCTGTGATATCAATTAAACCACTCCAGCACCAGGACTCCTTACTCTGAGGGAGAGTAAAAAAGATTTTGTCAACTTTAGAAGACACACCTGTCGAAGGCCTCCATATAAAATGATCTTTCTCTTTTGGGATGAAGAGAGATCTGCTAATTAATCAACTAATTCATTTGTTAAAGTACGATGAGGAATAGGCATTTCCAGCCCTTTGAGTCACATCACCCAGCAATCCCCCAATTTAATTCTAGCCTATTCACTACAATCACTACAATTTACGATGACCAACTAACGTAACAAGCGGTACATCTTTGGATGTAAGGAAGCTGGAGCGCCTGGAGGAAACCCGCAAGGTCACGGGGAGAATGTACAAACTCCTTACGCCTGTCTTGGTCTAACATACTTGAACCTTTCTTTTCACTTTACAAGTCTGTCATATTTTTGCAGCGTTTATTGGTCATTGGTAGCCTTTTCACATTCAGAAATGTTTTTACTAAACTACCTCGATTCTACCCTAACATTAGTCCGCTCTATGATAAATGCAAGAGGGGCGAGGCCTCTCTCATTCATATGTACTGGTTCTGTCCTAGCTTGGAGAAATTTTGGAAAGATGTCTTCACTACGTTATCGTATATTCTGAATCAGCACCTAGAACCAAACCCCTTAGTTGTTTTGTTTGGTTTCTGGGACGAGACAGATTTACGTCTGAGTCCGACCAAATGCCGAATATTGTCCTTTGCCTCTCTCCTGGCTAGAAGATTGATCCTCCTTAGATGGAGAGATGTTGCCCCGCCCACTCATGCTCAATGGCTTAATGACATTATGGCCTGCTTGGACCTTGAAAAAATTCATTATTCAGTTCTTAATTCAGATCTAAAGTTCTGTAAGGTCTGGGGACCTTTTATTGAGTACTTTTATAACCTTCCTCTTGACTAGGGTTTTTTTCTTTTCGGTCCCTTGCTTTCAGCTCCCTTTTTTTTCTGGTAGTAGGCATTATTATCCTCTGTTGCTAAGTGTATTCATAGTCTGGGAGTTTGATTGTCCTGATTTATATTCTCTATATTGTGTTGTGGTTGGTCTGGAGTTTTTTTTTGTGTTGTGGGGCTGGGGGAGGATACTAAGTTTACTTGTCTTCAATTTAGGTGCTTTTTTAAAAAATTCTCTTTCTTTGTATCATATTGTCATTGTATGCTTAATTTTGCACTGTATTAATTTTGATTTGGGGTTTTTTAATTTGTAAAATGTATAAAAAAACTAATTAAAAAAAAAGAAATGTTTTTACAACATTTTTTGCCTCTGTTACTAAGCTTCACTTTGTTTTAGAATTGTTTGGTAATTGGTGTTTATTATTATCATGTTTATTATTAGGTGGCAGGGCCACAACGAGGTAGCTTGTGAGGACAAGTCTCTACATACAAGAGGACCATTTAAGAGTTTTATACATTGGAATAAGAGTCCTTGAGCTTCGTGGTGTGTGATTTCAATCTTTAATATTCTCTACCTGATAGAAGGGGAGAGAAGTAAGAATGTCCAGGGTAGAGGGAGTGGTAGAGTTTGAAAGCTTGTTGCTTAGAAATTAGAGATTTCCTCTTTGAAGTGTTCAGCATAGGGCCAATACCACTTTGATGTCTTCAAAAAGACTGCAGAATTGGACAAAAATATGTTGTGTGGTGCATTTAACACATTCATTCATATGGTGAAATAATTCATGTAGGGCTCTAGTTGATGTCTCAGTGTAGAGCTTGTGCTGACTGCTGGGAAGTGAGACAGGACTTAAAGATCTCTCCTCATAACAACTGCATTATTGTGGCAGGGATGACCCTATGGAGATGAGGGGAATTTTGACATAATCCTCTCCAGCACGTCTGGACAATTCCTGGTTTGTGCACTGACCCAATGGATTCCTACATTCTGAATAGGTCGAAGCTTGCACAAGCTGAGTGCCACTGGGCACCCATGCAGTTCATAAAAGCATAAGCCACAGGAACAGAATTAGGCCATTTAGCCCACTGAGTCTGTTCCACTATTCAATCATGGCTGATTTATTTTCCCTCTCAGCCCCATTCTCCTTCCTCTGACACTCTAACCAATCAAGAACCTATGAACTTTCATTTTAAACATACCCAGTGACTTGGACTCCATTGCTGTCAGTGGCAATGAATTCCACAGATTTACCACCCTCTGGCTAAAGAAATTCCTCCTCATCTTCATTCTAAAGGGACGTCCTTGTATTCTGAGACTGTGCCCTCTGGTCCTAGATTCTCCCAATATTGGAAATATCCTCTCAATGTACTCTGTGTCTAGGCTTATCATTTAAGAGACAAGACTGCTAACAGAGACATTGTAAACTGTGAAAGCAAATTCTGCACGACGTACTACTTTATGTGAGGGAACAGAGGTGGTTGTACTTTGCCCCAAATCACCAATTCCTACTGTGAGTTTGCTGCACTCACTACAGGGCCATTAGTGCTGTGATGAATGAAGGGTAAGGTTAGCTGAGCTAAGGATGAATTGATCCTTAAAGTCCCAGTTTCGTAATGGTCACTATTAGGCTCATAATGGATCTCTAGTGCAGTGCAATGAGCTCCAAACAGTTATTTTTGCATGATTTTCACATAAAACTCATACAGTTCCAGTTTCTATGTCTTTCTTCCCCATTAAGGTGAGTTAGAAAATAATTATAAACAAAATATAAAATTAAGTAAGCAGAAGTGTATATTGTTGCAGGGCATAGAGTGCTTATGTTTCTCAAATAGTAATGTTTCTCCAGTATGTATGACCATTTGCCTGTATTGACTTAGTTTTGTCAGTCACCACCAGAGGGAAACATAATGCAAGTGACAAAATATTTCAATATAGGTCTTTGCACATGGAGTATTAATGGAAATTTCTTTGAATTAAGGCAGTAAACATTTTTCTTCTAAACTTGCAGTCTCTTTTCCAAAATGAAATCTTGACTTACAATCTGAAAAGCAGAAAACTATAGATGCAGCACATCTAAAATAAAAGAAAACTGATAGAAATACCCAACAGGTCAGGCAGCATCTATGGAAGGAGGAAAACAATTAACATTTGATTGGTTGGTGACTTTTCATCAGAACTGTAGTCTTAGACTGTTCCAAAAAATAAGTTCAAATTTAGCTTGAGACACAGTATCTCATCTTCTGATTTCACATTCCAAGCCTCAAGACTCAGTGGTGATTAGTATACTTCAGATAACCAGCCTTTCCAGTCTGTGTCAGAATTAGCCATTTCTAGTGAGAGTTTGCAGCCCATATAGTTAACTTGGATTTTTGTTTTTTCTCAGTACAGATGCTACATGATCTCTTGGCCATTTTCAGCGATATTCTTGAATTCAGATTTCCTGCAACTGTTGTGGCTGGATCTCACTGTTCTAGTGTGCTTTTGTTTTCTCTCCGCTCTCTTTCTGTCTTCACCTTCCCCAGACAAACCTTCATCACCACCTCTCAGCCAACATCACTAATGTTACCTCTTTCATTCTCACTTGGTCTTCACTCTATCCGCTTTGTTCTTTTCACCTCTTCCCTTCTCTGCAATATGAAATGTGTCGAACTTCTAACTTTTCTTATTTCTGATGATGGATCATTGATTTGGAACACTACCCATGTTTCTCTCACACAGATGCTGCCTGACCTGCTGTGTATTTCTAGCACTTCCACTTTTTATTTAAGGCCTCCAGACTCAGCTAAATGTAAAGACAAAAGATTCTGCAGATGCTGGAAATCCAGAGCCATGCACACAAAATGGTGGCGGAAGTCTGTAGGTCAGGCATCATCTAAGGAAGTGAATAAACAGTCTCCGTTTCAGCCAAGACCCTTCATCAGATAAGTCTGTTTGGACTGCTGAAGCATTGTGCTCCCGTTTCTAGCTGTGGACAAATGTACAGATGGTAATCCAAGTCAGGACTCTAGTGGTTGTTGTGGTATCTATAATAAAATGTCACTGACTTTTCAGACCCACATTTCCAACTGTATGTAGAGAGAAATGGACATTTTGTCACGTCACTGAACCTGAAATATACGGTGCGGCTATTATAACAAATCTAATTTCTGCTTCATGACAGTATATAATGAATGAATTTCAGACGCTGGAGCATAAGAGAAAATATCCATCGATATTTGTAATGAGGGAAAGCAACCTGACTGAATAGGCTTTACAGTGGAGTAGAGACAGGAGCTTGATTAAACATAGAGTTCAGAACCAGTGTGTTAATCAAATGAACTCTATTTCATAGGGGAGCCTACCAAGTAATATGCTGTCAAAAATATTACATTGCAATTATCATTGGACTTATTGAATCCACTGCAGTGACTTTGGCCAATTGTTCTTGTTTCTTGTATTTTCATTGGAGAGCGTTCTTATGAGAATACACACTCCATCAGCTTTGTTACCGTTTAGTTCTCTTTACTGACAGTAATTTTAACGTATGCACTACTACTTTCATTTTCTCATGTTGGTGTTGATTAAAGACTTTATCTTTATCAACTTTATTGTGGTTTATTGTGATTGCTGACCTAGTGAATAGGGCTTTGTCTGTTCATTGGAAATAGTTGCTATGGCAGTTACTTCAGAAAAATTGTTTCCCAGCCCCCACCTCAAAACACACTTGTCTACTTAGACAAGCAAAATCCAAAAATAGCAAGCTATCCCAATGGTGAGAGATTGCAGAGATCTGAGTTATAGAGGGGCCTTGGAGTCCTCATGCATAATTTATAAGATATGGATACAGCATATAATTAGGAAGGAATATTATTGTTTATATTGGGGGGAATTGATTATAAAACTATGGAGATTTTACTTCGGTTATATAAACATAAGTGCAATCTTTCTTTCTTTTTCAATCTTTTTATTGAATTTCATATATAAAAAAACATAGCATAATAATGAATAGGTTATAAGTTATAATACTTGAAATTAAATTAATAATAAGATAACAATATCCTATTAAAATATCAACAAAAAATAGTACATTAATCAACCAAGTCTATGATAATTATACATGAAAAAAAAGTAAGAATAATCATCACAAGAAAATTTTTTTTTAAAAAAATACAAGAAAAAAAATATATATGAAAAAAAAACTAAACTAAACTAACATGGGCAATAATAACAGTTTATATGTATATGATAGTGTCAAAAACTCCAGAACTCCATACCAGAACAAGAATAAGCAGAGAGAAGGTCTGGAAGAGGCCAAATTAATTCATATGAAAGTGTTGAATGAACGGTCCCCAAGTTTCTTCAAATTTAATTGATGAGTCAAAAATAGTGCTTCTAATTTTTTCTAAGCTCAGATAAGAAATAGTTTGAGAGAACCACTGAGACGTGGTAAGAGGGTTTACTTCTTTCCATTTTTGTAATATAGACCTTCTGGCCATTAATGTTACAAAGGCGATCATTCGTCTAATTGAAGGGGAAAGTCGACTACCATCCTCATTTGGTATACCAAAAATTGCAGTAATAAAATGAGGTTGTAAATCGATATTCCAAATTGAGGAAATGGTAGCAAATATGTCCTTCCAATAGTTATGTAAAGTGGGACATGACCAAAACATGTGGGTCAATGAAGCCACATCTGAATGACATCTGTCACATTGAGGGTTAATATGAGAATAGAATCGAGCAAGCTTATCTTTAGACATATAAGCTCTATGTACAATTTTAAATTGTATTAAAGCATGTTTAGCACATATAGAAGAAGAATTAACCATTTGTAAAATTTTTTCCCATTTTTCTGTTGATATATTATATTGAAGTTCTTTTTCCCATTCTTGTTTAATTCTACTTGATATTTCTGGTTGTATCTTCATAATCATATTATAAATAAAAGCCACTAATCCCTTCTGACAAGGATTTAAGGTAAAAATCAAATCTGGAAAGTCTATTAAAGTTGAATTGGGGAAGGATGGTAGAACTTTATGTAAAAAATTTCTGATTTGTAGATAACTAAAAAAATTAGATTTAGGTAACTTAAATTTGTTGGAAAGTTGGTCAAAAGACATCAAACTACCTTCAAAAAAAAGATCGTGAAAACATTTTATACCTTTCCTTTTCCATATGCTAAAAGCTTGATCTGTCAAAGAAGGTTTGAAAAAGAAGTTAAGTAAGATAGGGCTATCAAGAACAAAGTTTTTCAGAGTAAAAAACTTACGAAATTGAAACCAAATTCGTAATGTATGTTTGACAATAGGGTTGGATATCTGTTTATTGAATTTAACTAAATCAGCAGGAAGAGAAGAACCAAGAACAGAGAATAGAGAATATCCCTGTGCATCATTGCATTCTAAATTTACCCACTGTGGGCACAATGGTGAATCCAAATCTAATTTCCAATATATTAAGTTACGAATATTATTCGCCCAATAGTAAAATCTAAAGTTAGGTAAAGCTAAACCACCATCTTTTTTAGATTTTTGTAATTGCCTTTTACTTAACCTGGGGTTTTTCTTTTGCCACACAAATGAGGAAATTTTTGAATCAATGTTATCAAAAAAAAAGATTTAGGAATAAAAATTGGTAAGGCTTGAAATAAATATAAAAATTTCAGTAAAATCATCATTTTAATAGCATTAATCCGACCAACTAATGATAAGGATAAGGGAGACCATCTTGTAGTAAGTTGTTGAATTTGATGAAGCATAGGTAAAAAATTCAGTCTAAATAAATCTTTATATTTCTTGGTAATTTTTATACCTAAATAGATAAAGTTATCAGTAACAACTTTAAATGGTATCCTGTCATTCAATAAAGTTTGCGTGTTTAAAGGGAATAATTCACTCTTATCCAAGTTTAGTTTATAACCAGAAAAACTACCAAATTGAGCCAACAAGGATAAAATAGCAGGAATAGACCTGTCAGGATCAGAAATATATAACAACAAGTCATCAGCATAAAGTGATAACTTGTATAACTTCTCATTACGGGTAATACCAAAAATATTAGGAGATTCACGAATAGCAATGGCTAAAGGTTCTAATGCGATATTAAATAATAAAGGACTTAAGGGACAACCTTGTCTCGTACCACGAGATAATTGAAAAAAAGAGGATCTGTAATTATTTGTAAGAACAGAAGCAACAGGTTTATAATATATTAATTTAATCCATGATATAAAATTAGGATTAAAATTTCTCAAAGCATTAAATAAGTATGTCCATTCAACTCTATCAAAAGCTTTTTCAGCAGAACATAAGTGCAATCTAATCTGGGGTATTGCATTGAGCATTGTTCTGCTCATTTCAAACAATATGCTATACATTGGAAGCTTTCAGAGAAGCCTTTCTAGACTAACACCTGGAATGGATGGGTTGTCTGATGATTAAAAGTTGGACAGACTAGATTTGTATCTGCTGAAGTTTAGAGTGGAAGAGGGGTGTTGACTGAAATTCTGATGGGTTGTGATGGTTTTGTAGTGGAGAGGATGCTACCCCCTGTGAGAGAACTAAAGGGTTGTCCATTTAAGACAGGAATGAGGTGCAATTTTCTTCTTTTAGAAGCTGATGAGCCTTTAGAATCCTCTTCAGCAAAGGGAATTACAAGCTATCTTAGAATATTTTAAAATCAGAGATAGATAAATTCTCAGTAAGTAAAAGGATGAAATGTTACAGTGGGAAGATTGGAATGTGGAGTTAGATTCAGATCATATTAAATAGGTGAAGCAAATTTGACAGGCCAAGTTGCCCAAATTTTGCTCCTAATTCATACGTTCACACATTTGTATGTTTGTATTCAAGTTGGAAGGCAAATAAGATATCCAATATACATACACTTTTGATTAAGTCGGTGGTATGAAAATAACAGTGAATCTTCGAACAAGATCTGTGTGTGTGTGCGTGTTGCTCTGGATTCCCAGCATCTGCAGATTTACTCATCATTGATTTGCTTGATGGTGCCACAGGGTACAGCAATTTATGTCAATACATATATCAATTTGTATCCTCAATTAGGTACTGATTTTATTCTTTGCAGATTACCTATTTACCTAAGGCTTATCACACAAAATGCTATAAAATAAAACTGAGATGAAAGACCAGTCGTGGTCTTGATATAAGTGGAACAGGCTTAAAGAGCCGAATGGCCTACTTCTGATCCTATTTCTTACACATTGGACAAACTGGCTACTAATATAACTAGAAGTTATTGTAATAGATATTATCCTTTTTTATATTCTTCCAAAGGTTAATTGTCAAAGCTATAAAATATTTTTGGTGCACCTACTGTACTTCAGGGCCTTCATCAAATATTCACAGATAAATGAATTTGGCATTTCTGCCACATTAACCTGATTTGTACCAGTGGGCCTTCTTACTGACCTTATTCTCATCTTACAGATTCTCCAGCTGTGCATTGAACTCGTAGGCCCTGAACTGCAAATTAGGGCTTCAGGTCCTGACGAGAACTTGCGGTAACATTTCCCTAAACCTAGGCCCTTCTCAACCCATCAATCACAATGACTAAGAATCTGGAAGTTCAAAAATTATCCTATAGCGGACAAGACAAGCAAAAAGGGATTTTTAGGAATAGTGCACGGAAAAAGAGGAGACCGGACTGTTCATGTTACCCATTATACACTCGGGGACTTCAATACAAATATGTAAGTAATAAACTTGAGGGTTCTGCTTGAAAGAAAATATGTGTAAGAGTTGCTTATCACTGCTTTTCTCAAGAAAACCAAATCATTGCAAGGTATGTGTTCCATTTCAGATGGTTATCAAGAACATACCCACAGCTGCGTTAAAAATAAAAGTGAAATACTCTGCTTCTGTCACTTTTTTGAGGACAAAAGTTCTGACAATTCATTTGGGAGTTTTGACAAGTGATTTGTTATCTGCCCCACTGTCAGTCAACAGTAGGGTAAAGTGATTTGTGCTCTTGGCTTCCTAGTGAGTTTCCTCCTCACCTCTCCGGCCTCTTCCTGAGCAAGCACAGGCAAACGGTGATGGCATAACTGTTCATCATTCAGTGATTCCCTCTAATTCTACATTACTCGTGAGGAGCAGTGTGACTGCAGGGACTATTACTGAATTATGTCCTTCATTTTGTCTAATCTTTGCCTTGTGCTGGTGAGTGAAATTATGGCACAGGATGCAGGCCACTGATATGGTTTGCATAAATATATAGTGCTTAATGAGCTATATGACTGGCATTCAAATGTTGTTAATTACTCTGCTATATGTGCCACCTATAAATCTGCCTAATTATCTGTGGGTCGTTACACAATCTGTTTCCATAGTTCAGTAATGCTGTGAGCTGCCTCAGTAGATGGACAGGCTCAGGCCCCCTTTTATCAGCTCATTATCCCCTAAAATTCTGATCAGGCAATGCATAAAGCATCTGATTGTTTATTTCCCCCCAGTTAGCAGCCTGCCCGATTCAGCAAATCTTCCTGGCAAACTTTATATATTATACAGGGCCTAACTATGTAGTTGTGAATATCAAAAGCAAATTTAAAAATCGTTCACAATACCCTTGTCCGTAAATAGCGAATTCTATAGATTATACCAATATTAAACAGTGCGTACTTATGGTTACCTATATATACACCACACAGCATAGTAGTGCGGAGGCTAGTGTCATTCTTTACAGTGACTGCAGTCGGAAGGTGTGGTTCAATTCATGCCGCTGACGGTAAGGAGTTTTTTTACGTTCTCCCTGTGACGTGTGGGTTTAATCTGAACGCGCCAGTTTCCTCCTGCATTCCAAAAGGTGTACAGGCAAGGATTGGTAAATTGTATGCATGCATGGAAGCACCTGTGGGCTGCTCCCAGCTCACCCTCAGATTACGCTGGTTGTTGACAACAAATGACTCATTCCACTGTATGCTTTGATGTATGCGTGACAAATAAAGCAAGATTTTTAATCCTCTACTGTGTCTCTATATTACCAACTCAGAGCAGAATTCCATATTGCTTAACGTTTCGTGCTAAGTCCGTGGAAGTGTGTTGAGCCTTGATACAAATTCTCAAGAAATGCTGACAAGCCTCTGAACTGAGTAACATTGTCAACAGTGAGTGTTTTGACTGTTATCCCAGAGTCAAATGATCTTGCTGGGTAAAGTCACCCCTCTGAACACTGAAGTAAAGTTGTTGCTCAAGACCTAGCTTCTACATGTGCAACACTTAACTTTCTAAGGAATTCACATTGCTGAGTCCTGAGTCCATTGACATTGCCTGCACATAATTCAGTCAGTAAAAGTTTGAATTGTGTTGTGGCTTTCCTTTTAAAGATAACAGCTGGATTGGACAGGTGTTCATCATTTTCTCCCACCCTTTACTTATACACTGATATCTAATTTAGCCAGTTACTGAGAAACCTTAGACCAATACTTTAATCATATTGGACTTCATTCATATATAGAAACATAGAAAACCTACAGTACAATACAGGCTCTTCGGCCCACAAAGCTGTGCCAAACATATCCTTACCTTAGAAATTATCTAGGGTTACCCATAGCCCTCAATTTTTCTGAGCTCTATCTACCTGTCCAGGAGTCTCTTGAAAGACCCTATCATATCTGCCTCCACCACTGTTACCGGCAGCTCATTCCACACACTCACCACTCTCCGCATAAAAAACTTACCCCTGACATCTCCTCTGTACCTACTCCCCAGCACCTTAAACCTGTGTCCTCTCGTGCTAGCCATTTCAGCCCTGGGAAAAAGCCTCTGACTATCCACACGATCAATGCCTCTCATCCTCAAATCTTGTAGCCAAGGGCTTTAATAATAGAGTGATAATTTAGTAATATAATTTAGTAATAGAATGACTCTATTCATGAATAGAGTGCCAAATGGCTTCTCACTGGATCTCATTAGAAAAACAAGCGGTCATTGGACAAATTATCTTTCAATGATCAGTTTACATGCTTTTACGGTTTACTTGTTTTTAAAACCCCTTATAGTCTGGAACCAGAGTATACCACAGAAGTGCTTTCATTCTATAATCGTGCTCGAGCTCTCAGGTCTTCTTCTGCCTCCTCTTAAATTTAAACAACCTCCTTCAAAAGATAACTGGCAAGTTAGCTTTTTTTGAACTATGCTCCTAAAGCGTGGAACTCAATACCAAAACGACAAAGGATGCAGACTCAGTTGACACTTTTAACTGCCAGCTCAAAACCTATTTATTTAACCTTGTTTTTAACTAACATCTTTTTGTCTTTTATTTTCATGTTTGCACATTACTACACTTTGTAAAGCACTTTGAACTACATAGTCTGTATGAAAAATGCTCTGTAAGTAAGTTCTACTGCTTCTTATTATAAGATGTAGTGATTTAAAATGGCTTTGAGGCTCAGGACTCCCTGAGAAACTGCATCATTTAAAATTGTCCCTACAGGTATATTTTCTTATCCACTACTTCTCAAGGTAACTGTCATGTCAGCTATCTCTTCCTAGAGTCAAGTTTTAGCTGAAATATAAATTATATATATATATATATTTTGTATCAGTGTGCAATTGCTGAACTGAAATCTCTGTGGATGGCATTAGATACTGACAAATTTACATTTTTGATTTTTCTTAACACCTGGCATTTCAGAATCAGAATCAGGTTTATTATCACCGGCATGTGTCGTGAAATTTGTTAACGTAGCAACAGCAGTTCAATGTAATAGAAAGGAAAAATAAATAAGTGGATCAATTTCAGTAAGTATATGTATATATATATAGAATAGATTGAAAATAGTGCAAAAGCAGAAATAATATCCATTAAAAAAATTAGATAGTGTTCTCGGCAGAAGCTATTCCTGAATCGCTCAGTGTGCCTTCAGGCTTCTGTACCTCCTTCTTGACAGTAGCAATGAGAAAAGGGCATGGCCTGAGTGATGGGGATCCTTAATAATGGATGTTGCCTTCCTGAGGCGCTGCTTCTTGAAGGTGTCTTGGGTACTATGAAGGCTAATACCCAAGATGGAGCTGACTAATTTTACAATTTCCGGTAGTTTCTTTTGGTGCTGTGCATTAACCATCCACAATCCCAGTTCCTGACAGTGATGTAGCCTGTCAGAATGCTTTCCATGGTGCATCTATAGAAATTCTGGAATGTTTTAGTTGACAAACAAATTCTCTTCAAACTCCTAATGAAATATAGCTGCTGTCTTGCCTTCTTTATAGCTGCATTAATATGTTGGGACCGGATTAGATCCTCGGAGATCTTGACACCCAGGAACCTGAAACTGCTCACTCTCTCCACTTCTGATCTCTCTATGAGGATTGGTTCATCTTTCCTCATCTTACCCTTTCTGAAGTCCACAATCAACTCTTTTGTTTTACTGACACTGAGTGCAAGGTGGTTGCTGTGACACCACTCAACTAATTGGTATATCTCGTTCCTGTATGCCCTCTCATTTCCACCTGACATTCTACCAACAATGGTTGTGTCATCAGCAAGTTTATAGATGGCATTTGAGCTATGCCTAGCCACACAGTCATGAGTATAGAGAGAGTAGAGCAGCGGGATAAGCACACACACCTGAGGTGCGCCAGTGTTGATTGTCAACGAGGAGGAGATATTATCACCAATCCACACAGATTGTGGTCTTTCAGTTAGGAAGTTAAGGATCCTATTGTAGAGGGAGGTAGAGAGGTCCAGGTTCTCTAACTTGTCAACTGGGTTTGTGGGAATGATTGTGTTAAAAACTGAGCTATAGTCAATGAACAGTATCCTGACACAGGTGATCTAAGGCCATGTGAAGACCCACTGAGATTGTACCTGTCATGGACCTATTGTGGTGATAGGCAAATTGTAGTGGGTCCAGGTCCTTGCTGAGGAAGGAGTTCATTCTAGCCATGACCAACCCCTCCAAACATTTTATCACCATAGATGTGAGTGCTACAGTCATTAAGGCAGCACATATTTCTCTTCTTGGGCACTGGTATAACTGTTACCGTTTTGAATCAGGTGAGAACTTCAGACTGTATCAGTGAGAGGTTGAAATTGTCTTTGAATACTCTCGCCAGTTGGTTGGCACATGTTTTCAGAGCCTGACCAGGTACTCTACCAGGGCCTGCCACCTTGCAAGGGTTCACTCTCCTTAAAGACAACCTAACATCAGCCTTCAAGACAGGGTCACCAGTGCAGCAGGGATTTTCACAGCTGTAATTATATTCTCCCTTTCAAAGTGTGCATAGTGAAACATCACTGCCATTCATGCTATTGGGTTTTCACTTTATAAACCCTGCCAGAGTTGTTGCCCTCAACCTCACTTGGAATTGTCTCTTCACTCTTGAAATAGCCCTTTGCAAGTCATACCTGGTTTTCTCGTACAGACCTGGGTCACCCAACTTAAGTGCCACAGATCTAGCCTTAGCAAATAATGTACCTTTTGGTTCATCCATGGCTTTTGGTTTGGGGGTGTACATCAATTTTTTGTAGGCACACACTTGTCCACATGTTTTAATAAAGTCGGTAACAACTGCAGCATACTCATCCAGATTGGAAGATGAAACCCTAAATACAGTCCAGTCCATCGATTCAAAGCAGTCCTGTAGGAGCTCCTGTGCTTCCCTTGTCCAAACCTTCTTGGTCCTCACTGCTGGTGCTTCAGTCTTCAGTCTCTGCGTATACTCAGGGAGTAGAAGTACAGCTAGGTGATCAGACTTTCTGAAGTGAGGGTTTGGAGTAGTATGGTGGGCATTCTTGATGGTGGTGTTGTGGTGAACTACATACACCTGTCTGGACACGCCTCCCACTGACTGCTCCTGTGGCTCCTCCCACAGACCCCGGTATAAAGGCGATCGAGGCCAGAGCCCGGCCTCTCAGTCTCCAGGATGTAGTATGGTGGTCACTCACTGCTTGTTCTTTCTTCCAGTTAATAAAAGCCGATATCTGGCCTTCACGTCTCAGAGAGAGTTACTGATGGTGCATCAATTTTATTAACTGGAAGTTTTAAAACATGGAAAGCGTTTTCTGTCCAGAAAGATTGGATTTGGACCCCCAAGACCCTGAAGCAGCTCTTACCTTTGAACTCTGGCTTGCATGCTTCCAATCATACTTGGAGGAGGTTCGTGCAACTGAACCTGCTGTTATGCACAGAATTCTCCTCTCAAGGGTCACCCCAAAAGTTTACTCACTTATCAGAGTCCTGCCGACCTACAAAGGGGCACTGGACACCCTCAAAAGACAGTACCTGTGGCCGGTGAACACCGTCTATGCAAGACATCGTTTAGCTACGCGACGACAGCGGCCTGGCGAATCGTGCACTGAGTTTCTCCGAGGCCTACAGACACTCGTGCGGACTTGCGATTGCAAAACACTCACGGCGGAACAGCATGCGGAGCTCTTGGTACGAGATGCCTTTGTTACAGGAATCAGGTCAGTGTACGTGCGCCAGCGGCTGCTGGAAAATGCCGATCTTACCTTACACTCAGCGATCGAGATGGCTGACACGCTGGAGGCTGCGCTGCACAACGCTGACGCTGTCCAGCTGCGTGATTCCCCGCCGGTTCCGTGGACACCTCAGACCCCGCCACCACTGGTTCCTGCGAGCGAATTCACCAATGCTGCTGCCAGTCGTGATTCCATGAACTCCTCGAACCCGACCACAGCTGCTGTCAGTCGCAAGCCCGTGCAGTGTTACTTCTGTAGATTCGAAAAGCACCCCCGAAAATGCTGCCCGGCCCGAGAAGCGACCTGCTCCAGCTGCGGGAAGAAAGGCCATTTCACCAAGGTCTGTAAGTCTAAACCACGAGTGGGGTCGGGCAGCGCTGCATGTGAGGCATGGGGGCTGCCATTTTGCCTGCCTGCCTCGTGCGAGGCTTAGGGGCTGCCATCTTGCATGCCCGGATGGGGGCGGCCATCTTTGTTGGCGCCAACATGCCCCGCCCCCTACCCACTGGTGCTTACCGGGCACTAAGACGGCAGTTCAACTCTGGCCTCTGTAACCCTCAACCAAAGCGCCCCACACCAGCTTGCAAGGTCAATGATGGACATCCTGGTGGGGGGGCACAGGACAAGCTGCCTGTTTGACACGGGCAGCACTGAGAGTTTTATTGACCCGGACACAGTGCAACGCTGCGGACTCGTGACACGGCCGGTAAGCCACAGGGTCACCTTGGCTTCTGGGTCGTATTCCACAGACATCCGGGTGGGTTGTGTAGCGACATTGGTGGTGCAGGGCACAGAATATCGGAACTTTGCACTACTGGTCATGCCTCAACTGTGCACACCTGTGCTATTAGGGCTGGACTTCCAGAGCCGCCTCGAAAGTGTGACTATGGCATATGACGGGCCCCTCCCACCACTCACTGTCAGGAATCCTCAGTTTTGTAGGACCTCGCCATATACCCCGCTACTGACCACACACACACACCGAACCACACATCCCACCCAGCACCATGCCGACCGCTGCGCTACTGACACCACTTGCAGCCTCTCCACCCTCAAGATCCCTCCCCCACCGCTGTTTGCCAATCTGACCCCTGACTGTAAACCGGTGGCAACTAAAAGCAGGAGGTACAGCGCAGGGGACAGGGCCTTCATTCAGTCGGAGGTGCAGCGGCTGCTCAGGGAGGAGATCATTGAGCCAAGCACAAGTCCTTGGAGGGCCCAGGTGGTTGTTGTTCAGACTGGGCAGAAAAATAGGAAGGTCATAGACTATAGTCAAACCATCAATAGGTTCACGCAGCTTGACGCATACCCCCTACCCCGCATCACGGATATGGTAAACCAGAGAGCTCTGTACAAGGTATACTCGACAATAGATCTGAAATCCGCTTATCACCAGCTCTCCATCCACCCAGAGGACCGCCCCTACACCGCCTTCAAGGTGGGCTGCAGGCTCTATCACTTCCTGCGCGTCCCATTTGGTGTCTCGGTCTTCCAGAGGAACCGGATGGTGGACCAGTGCCAACTGAAGGCCACATTTCCCTATCTGGATAACATCACCATCTGTGGTCACGACTGGCCGGATCACAATGCCAACCTCCAATGATTTTTCCAAGTGGCCAAAGCCCTGAACCTTACTTATAATAGGGACAAGTGTGTGTTTGGAACCACCCGACTCGCTATCCTTGGGTATGTCGTGGAAAACGGGGTCATTGGCCTTAATCCCGACCGTATGCACCCCCTGTTAGAACTCCCTCTTTCCACCACACTCAAAGCCCTCAGACGGTGCCTAGGCTTCTTTTCCTATTACGCCTAATGGGTCCCCCATTACGCAGACAAGGCCCGCCCCCTGGTCAAGTCTACCACATTTCCCCTCTCTACCGAGGCCTGCGCGGCCTTCAGCTGCATTAAAGGGGACATTGCCAAAGCAACGATGCATGCGGTGGATGAGACCATTCCCTTCCAAGTAGAGAGTGACACCTCCGATTTCACGCTTGCTGCTACCCTCAATCAGGCAGGCAGGCCAGTAGCATTCTTTTCTCGTACCCTTCAAGGCCCTGAAATTCGGCACTCCGCGGTGGAGAAAGAAGCCCAGGCCATAGTGGAAGCTATTAGGCACTGGAGGCACTATCTCACCGGCAAAAGGTTCACCTTACTGACCAACCAGCGCTCGGTTGCATTCATGTTCAGCAACCAATAGCAGGGCAAAATCAAAAATGATAAAATTTTGCAGTGGAGAATAGAACTCTCCACCTACAACTATGATATCCTGTACTGGCCTGGAAGGCTCAATGAGCCCCCTGATGCCCTGTCCCGGGGAGCGTGTGCCAGTGCACAGCTAGACCAGCTATACACCCTCCATGCAGATCTTTGCCACCTGGGAGTCACCCGATTTTACCATTTCGTGAAAGCCCGGAACCTGCCGTACTCCCTTGAGGACATCAGAACGATGATCAGGGACTGCCAAGTCTGCGCTGAGTGCAAACCGCACTTCTACCGTCCTGAAAAGGTGCAACTTATCAAGGCCACCCGCCCCTTTGAGCAACTGGGTGTTGACTTTAAGGGCCCCCTTCCCTCCACTGACCGCAATGTCTATTTTCTCAACATTATCGAGGAGTACTCACGGTTCCCCTTTGCCATCCCCTGCCCCGACACCACTGCCACGTCCGTCATAAAAGCCCTGCACCAGCTCTTCACTCTGTTTGGATATCCCTGCTATATCTACAGTGATAGAGTGAATGAGTGACGAGCTGCACCAGTACCTGCTAGCTAGGGGCATTGCTACTAGTAGGACCACAAGTTATAATCCCCGGAGGAATGGACAGGTGGAGAGGGAGAATGCCACTGTGTGGAAGGCCACACTTTTAGCCCTTAAGTCAAAAGGGTTGCCGGTCTCTCGATGGCAGGAGGTCCTCCCCGAGGCACTCCACTCTCTCCGCTCCCTGTTATGTACGTCCACCAATGCCAGCCCTCACGAGTGCCTATTCTCTTTTCCCAGGAAGTCTGCCACTGGGACCACCCTACCGGCTTGGCTGACATCCCCAGGGCCAGTGCTGCTCCAGAAACATGTGATGAGCAATAAATACTCCCGCTGGTCGAGCGGGTTCACCTTCTACGTGTGAACCCCCCGTATGCCTATGTGGTCTTACCTGATGGGAGGGAGGACACGGTCTCCATCCGTGACCTGGCGCCCGCAGGAGCAGCAGATCACTACCCCGAACACTCCACGGTAACTATGAACCCTGTACCCGAGGTAACACCGTGCACACCAGGCCCTACATAGTCTCCTCATGACACTCCTATACCAGGCTTCTCGTACGCGTATATACCAGGCGCCTCGCACATGCATGAGGGATGACTGACGCCTAGTGGGCTGACACCTCCAGTTAGGCCGGAACCAGCACAACCACCGTCTCCGGTGCAATCACCACCAGCACCTGTGCAATCACAGCCGGTGCTATGTAGATCGCAAAGACAGATTCGACCACCTGATAGACTTAACCTGTAAATATACTTGTAAGAAACTTCGCCACATGGGGACTCTCTTTTACAAAGTGGGGTTGAATGTGGTGAACTACATATACCTGTCTGGACACGCCCCCGCTGACTGCTCCTGTGGCTCCTCCCACAGACCCCGGTATAAAGGCGATTGAGGCCTGAGCCCGGCCTCTCAGTCTCCAGGATGTAGAATGGTGGTCGACCACTGCTTGTTCTTTCTTCCAGTCAATAAAAGCCGATATCTTGCCTTCACGTCTCAGAGAGAGTTATTGATGGTGCATCAGGTGTAACAATGGTCCAGTGTGTTGTTTTTGAGAATCTGATGACAGAACAGTAGACATTTCTTAGCAGTGTCAAACTTTGACCGAAATGAAACCCTTTCCAAGCTACCTCATCACTGCTTCTTAGAGTTAATAAGAAAACCAAGTGCATATTAAATTGTGATCAGTTTAGTACTGTGTGTCCATGCCTCGAGAATGATAGACAGACGCGACTTCGAAGCATCAATATGCAGTCTAATCTAGACCCCAAGTGAAAAGAAGTGTGATTATCACTTTAGAATCATACAGTCATACTTCACTGTTCCACCCAACAACTCTGGAGCTGACCATCAACAACCTTTAAACACAAAATCTATATTAATCCCATTTTTGCAGTACTCAATTTATCTTCCTAACTACTTTCAATGGAATTATTCTTCAAACCTTTTACTATGGGAGTGTCTGACCACCAGACACATATGACCTCAAGCCTTGTTTGGCAGTTCAGAATGTCCATTTCTCACCTCTGTAACCTAGAACTACCAGCCAATATCAGCAACAAAAAAATTGCTAATGGCTTAGGTCAGGTGGAAGAATATCAATATTATTTGTGCTGCTTGTCCACAGACCTTCCTATAAAATAAAACAGTAATTTAGAGAGTCATTTTAGAAGATAAATAGATTATTCTTTTATGAGGCAATATCATGTTACTTAATATTGTGGTCTAAAGGCTATAATCAGCTCAGGAGATACTGTAAAGACACTTTGAAGGCTTGTTGTATGAGTACAAAACAAGCAGTCATAACAAAAGACTTTTATGCAAATCATTTCTCATTATTTTGTTCCATTTAATTCATTTTCAAGCTAACATTAATGAATCTAATACCTTTTTCATCAACTGGGAAAACCTTGGCAATTCTAGATTGTGAGTCAGATTAATAAAAAGCTCACCAGCAATTTTTTCCCATCTTTGCGAATACTTACATTTTGTTAAGCTTCATTGGAATAATACTTGCAGAGTGCTCGAGGGCAATGTTTTACTAGCAAGATCCCTCCAAATATTTGTTAAAATAGATTGTTGCTGGAATATGCCTTCCACAACATTCAATCTTAAAAGCACACAACAGAATTTGTCCCTATACAGGTGTTGACACAATGTAGCATACCTTAATTGAATTTATTTGTGAAAGTTTTCAATGAGTCGAGATATTCCTAATCAATTTTCCAAGTTGTATTACACCTTGATAGGAAAAATAAGTGCATGTTTTAAATAAATAAGTATACATGCAGGGTAAAATTTGATTTTCAACATATTTATTTAATTTCAGCATGAAAATAAGTGATACTGCTTCACTTTCAAATTTATAAATAGAATGTCACAAAATGGAAAATAAGAATGCCTCTTCTGATCCTAGAAGAAATGTAACTTAGGACCTTCAAATCCTCAGTTTTTATATATATTAGTGGAATTTGCAGCTTACCATTATACAAGCAATTTAATTTTAAATTACTTGCTGTGGAGCTGTTGTAGTAATGGAAAAACTATGAGCTTCATCCTAGTGTCAGCATTTCACATAGCAAAGGTCGTATATACAATTTTTACACCTAACCTCACTAGTCACAAAGAAAAAGGGTGTGTAACAGCTTTTTGATTCTATGAAAATGAACATCATGCCCAAAATGATGACAACGAAAAAAAAGAAAAGCTGTAATGAAACAAATTGCCAATATTTCATTGTAATAATAGCAATTTATTCACAAAAGCAGCAATGTGATATTGCACACGTACTGTCAGACTGGCACAAAATACTTGGTGGACGTACACCTAGCTCAAATGTTGTGCTGAGGTAATTACATTGACATCCCATGGTCACTCTTGGAACACTTTATAGTGATTGTTCAGTGAAGAATTGAGGAAACTGAACAATTGTTAAGGGGAAATAAATGGTTTGCAGGAATAAGTCACTTGGTTGAACAATGCATCATCAAGGGTAAACCCTTGTGTCAAGCAACCACGATAGAACCAACACCATTGTGAAGGCTTCACAGATCTACACTTCAGTGATGATCTCCTTGTAATTGTTTATTAGTAGACTTACTTGCTGCCTGTTACACACTTGCATTTGGGGCAGTAATGGAGGTCCTTCATCTCTGTCTATCCTTGGCCATCTTCTCTATTGTGCCCCCAGCTGTGGGCCAGGGTCCTCATTTCTGCCTCTGTGGTATATCGCCAAGTTACCTCTGGTCTCCCTTGTTTCCTCCGCCACTCAGAGGTGCAATGAAGTGCTGTTTTGAATGGTGGAGTTGGCCCCCCTTCTCATCACATGCCCAATTCATCTCCAAAAATTCCTCATGATGATTGTGGCCATGTTCTGTTGATGACACTGAAGGAGCAGGGCATGGTTGGAGATCTTTCTTAGCCAGAAAGTACAGATGATTTTCTTGAGGCTTGTGTTGTGGAACGATGACAGCTTGGCAGGGTCGCTCTCTATGATGCACCAGCATTCTGACCTGTGCAAGAGTGTGGACAGAGCACAGCTTCACCTGGGTGTGGATGTTGTCCTTGGTCGATCCCCATATCTTGCTCATTGATTTGAAGATATTTCTAACCTTGCTGAGTCTATAATGGATGTTGCCCTTAGCCCCACCATTCTACTGAATGATGCTGCCCAGGTAGGTGAGCCTGCCGGTGCTGGTAAATCAATGCCATATGCCTTGACAGGAGGAAGAGACTCCATGTTGAGGATCATGGTCTGACTCCGTTCACCAAAGGTACGCAGGCGCTGAGTTTTCTCTTGCGTGTGGTGATGCGGATGTGATAGTAACACAAGGCCATCCGCCAGTTCAAGATCTTCCAAAGTAGAGAACAGTCCACATATTGTCCCTCTGTTTCTGTTTATTAGTGTAGCAGAATCACATCATAGAAAATCGAAAATAGAAGGATGGCAATAAAGAAAGCTATCATTCCAAGACTTGATTGTATTTTTCTACCATCAAACAGTGAGAGCAGGGTGTAGAATGTAGTTCCATGGCAATATCTTCCGGAAATTTGCAACTCAGTTAGGCTTATAAAATCTAGATAGTGAGGCACTAATGGTAAGGTGTGAGGATTTAGGCTAACACTAAGGATAATCATCCACCCATCTCATGCTGAATCATGGAAGTACTTCCCAGAACTATACAGTAACACCACACTTGACAACAAGAGGTCCACCAGCTAAAATCATTTTTCACAACCAAGTGCATATTTTCCATAGGTAACCCATCTATAAAGCAAGACAAAACCAAGTGTAACACCTTGGTTAAGGTTTTCACTGCTGTGCTGTAGGTATTTCATCTTAGTAGTTCTGTAGGAGCAGTCTGTTCTGCTTTCATCTTGTTTGGGTTTGAGCTAAGATAAGAGACTTGTTATTTGACGTTCAAGATGAGCGCCAACTTCAGTACACATTTGACTGTTTAAGAATAGTGGCCCTTTTTGTTTTTTCTTTCTTTCATTTAATAACTGTTTAAATTAACATTCTTAAATATATTTCTTTATAAATTGTATGCAGTGTGCGATCTGCTGTTTCTTGCTGGGGGCAGTGAATCACACAGCATTCACACATCCCAACCTCACGGATTTGGCGGGACCAAAGTTGTATACATCCTAGACATATGAAGCTGAAGAAAGGTGGGTTTATCACCGTGGAATCCCGTGGCTGTTAGGGACTAACGAGCCGGGTTTCCTGGGATGTCTGAGAAGAAGGGGGGAGGTCCACAAGTTAAATACCATGAAGATACATATAATTAGATCAATGCTACGGTAACTTTTGTATAAAGAATGGTAAGCAGATTGAGTACTCCACATGTGATACAGACATTTGAAGTGACTGCCTTGAAGAATATATGATCATAGCCTCACATCCTCATGCAGCATCACATGAAATGTAAAGCACTGAAGAACAACATCACTTTTTACAAAATGACAAAACCATGCTCATTTACTGACACCATCACTGTGAGTACATTTGAAAAATGGATAAACCCAAAATCAGAGAAAAAGCTAAGGAACTGCAGTTAACGCAACAGTTTATACCCTAACATCTAGAAATTATTAGTTTAAAGCTCAAAGTTCAAAGTAAATTTCCTATCAAAGTAAATATATGTCATTATATACTTCCCTGAAATTCATTTTCTTGCAAGCATTCACTGAAAATAGAAAGAAGTACAATAGACTCAATGAAAAACTACATATGATAGAGGTGGTAAAACAACCTAAAGACAGCAAACTATGCAAATACAAAAAGAAAATAAAAATAATAATAAATATATAGGCAATTAATATCAACGACACAAGTGCAGAGTAAGTCCATAGGTTGTGGAATCAGATTCAGCATTGCATGAGTAAAGTTACCCCTAGTGGTTCAGGAGACTGATGGTTGAGGGGTAATAACTGTTCCTGAGCCTCGTGGTGTGAGACTTGAGGCTCCTGTACTTTCTTCCTGATCACAGCAGAAAGAAGAGAGCACGTCCTGGATGGTGAATGTCCTTAATGATGGATGCTGCTTTCCTGTAACTGCTGCTTGGAAATATACTCAATGGTGGGGAGGGCTTTACCTGGGCCGTATCCATTATTTTTTGTTGGTTTTTTCCCCATTCAAAGAGATTGGTGTTCCCATACCAAGCTGCGATGCAAATAGTCATTATGTTCTCCACTGTGCATTGACAGAAGTTTTAGATGACATGCCAAATCTGTGTAAACTTCAAAGAAAATAGAACTCTGCTGGGATTATACGCACAGCAGAGCATTGCATGCTGGACCCAGGATGATCCTCTGAAATGATAATGCCAAGGAATTTGAAGTTGCTGACCTCTTCCATCTCCAATCCCCTGATTCCTGGCTTATGGACTATCGGTTTCCTCCACCTGTAGTCAATAATCAGCTCATTGGTTTTGCTGACATTGAATGAGAGTTTGTTGTTGTAGCACCATTCAGCTAGATTCTCAATCACACTCCTTTATGCTGATTTATCACCACTTTTGATTTGGCCAACCACAAGGCTGTCATCAGCAAACTTAAATATGGCATTGGGGCTGTACTTAGCCTCACAGACATAAATATAAAGTGAGCAGAGCAGGAGGCTAAGTAGACAGTGTTGGTGCATTGTGGAGGAGATATTGCTGCCAATCCAAATTGACTGGTGTTGACAAATGGGGAAATTGGGAATCCAGCTGCACAAAGAAGCATTGAGGCCTAAATCTTGGAGCTTATTGATTAGTTTTGAGGGGTTAATATTTTGAATTCAGAACTGTAGTCAATGAAATGCATCTTCACAGGCATCTGACGTTTTCCTTTTGTGACAGTAGGCAAATTGGAGTGGATCCAAGTCACTCCTCAGGCAGGAGTTGATAAGCCTCTCAAAGCACTTCATCACAGTAGATGTAAGTGCTGCTGGACAAAAGTCATTGAGGTGGGCTACCACATTCTTCTTAGGCGCTGGTATAATTGAGGCCTGCTTGAATCCGCCAGGTACATCAGACAGCCAAAGCAAGAGGGTAAAAATATCAGTGAGTCCTCCAGCCAGCTGATCAGCACTCAGCCTGAGGTCCCATCTGGACCAGATGCTTTCCCTGGGTTCACCCCCCTGAAGGATGTTCTCAGAAACTGAAATCACAGGTGGGAATTCATGAAGGTGCCTCCTTATTCTGATGGTCAAAGCAAGCATAAAAGGCATTAAGCTCTACTAGGAGCAAAACCTTTTCCACCTATGTCACTTGGTTTCACTTTGCAGGAGGTGATAGTATTCAAGCCCTGCCACAGCTGTCCAGCACCCTTTGGTGATTCAAGTGAGACAGCTTTTCAGAGGTTGTACCTGGACCTCTTGTTTTTTTATGTGGTTGCCATACCTGAACACCACCGCAGGTTATGGATCTCATGGTCCATCCAGGGCTCCTAGTTGGGGAAGATTTTGTGCAGACACACTTGTCTACGACTGTCTTTATAAAGTCCATGTTTTAGTATTAGGTCTTACTCATGGCAAGAGAAGAACCTTCTCTCATATCCAAACAACTTTGCAACAGAGTGATAGAGAGAGGAGAAGAATCAAAATCAGGTTTATTATCATTGACATATGTCATGAAAGTTGTTTTGTGGTAGCAGTACAGAACAATACATAAAATACTATTATTTTTACAATTAGAAATATATAAAAATAAAAAAAAAGAGCAAAATAGTGAGTTCATGGACCATTCAGAAATAGGATGGTGGAGTGGAAGAGGCTATTTCTAAAATGTTCAGTGTGTGTCTTCAAGCTGCTGTACCTCCTCCCTGATGGTAGTAAGCCCTCAGCGGTGGGGAGATGATGAAGCTGGCTGAGCCTACAATACTCTGCCGCTTTTTTTTAAGGTCCTGTGCGTTGGAGACACCACACCAGGCGGTTATGCAACTAGAGCGTAGAAGGATGAGAGGGGACTTGATAGAGGTCTGCAAGATTATGAGAGGCATAGATAGGGTGGATCCCTATCTATGTACCTGTTTCCCAGGGCACGAATAGCAAACACCAGAGGGCACATGTACAAGTTTAAGGGAGGGAAGTTTAGAGGAGACATCAGGGGTAAGTTTTTTACACAGAGGGTTGTGGGTACCTGGAATGACTTGCCAGGGATGGTGGAGGCTAAAACATTAGGGGTATTTAAGAACCTCTTGGACAGGCACATGGATGAAAGAAAAATAGGGGGTTACGGGGTAGTGTAAGTTTAGTATTTTAAAGGAATATATGGGTCGGCGCAACATGGAAGGCTGAAGGGCCTGTACTGTGCTGTAGTATTCTAGTTCTAGTAACAGTGAGAATGCTGTTCACTGTACATCCATAGTTTTCAGTGACATACTAAATCTCCTTCTTCATTAACGCATCAGTATGTTAGGCCCTAGATAGATTCTCCAAGATGTTGACACCCATTGACTTAAAGCTACTCACCCTTTCTTCTGCTGACCCCTTAATGCATTCTCCTAAGTTCCCCTTCCTGAAGTTCATAATCAATTCCTTGGTCTTACTGACCCTGAGTACAAGGTAGTTGTTGCGACGCATCTCAACCAGCCATCTACTTCACTGTTGTTCACTTCCTCATCACCATCAGAGATTCTGCCAACAACAACTGTGTCATTGGCTGATGCACCATCAATAACTCACACTGAGACGTAAGGCGAGATATCGGCTTTTATTGACTGGAAGAAGGAACCAGGAGTGAGTGTCCATCATACTATGTCCTGGAGACTGAGGCCGAGCGTCGGGCCTCAGATTGCCTTTATACAGGGGCCTGTGGGAGGAGCCACAGGAGCAGTCAGCGGGGGCGTGTCCAGACAGGCACATAGTTCACCACATTGGCAAATTTATAGATGGTGCTTGAGCTGTGTATAGCCACACAGTCGTGAGTGTAGAGAGTAGAGCAGTGGGCTGAGCACACAACCTCAAGGTGTGCCTGTGTCTATTGTCAGTGAAGGTGTTCCTACTTAAAATGTGTATTGTTCTGAATATCCTTGACAACTTCAGTATGGCAATAAAGCAAGCAGTCATTTTTTACATTGTACTCAATGGTCTCTTAAGATCAAGGAGGACTTACTTCCAAACAATTTCCCTGTGTCCTGAGCTAACCAAGGAGGACCATTTGGAACTCCCCGATTCTACCACAAGTGGGTAGGTGGTGCTTAACAGAGTTACAGCTAGCGCACTCCTTCCACTGTTTGTGTTGTGTCTCAGTAATTAATCACAGAAGCAAGGCCTAAATACTCACAGTTTGCAGAACATATTGGATTTCTTTGGCACAGCAGGTAAAGAAAAGACAGCAGGAGTGTTAGTCCTATCCGTTAAGGGAATAAATCCGACTGTTTGATTTCGCTCTAAATGTTGTGGTCAGGCAGCTCAATTCAAGTGCAAAAATTGGGACATCTGTTCCATTTTCTCCTCAGTTCCAATCCTGTTTGCCACCCACCAGCTTTATACTGAGATTCCCAGTTTCTACTGTCGTGGCTTGAAATCATGAGTTTGCTCTTATCTCCATTATCTGTTCTTATCATTTCACAAGCCTGGATCCAGTCCTCCTCAACTTTCTTTCATTAGTGAGATAAATGCAACTTCTGTGTATATATATAAAAAAATCGTTTAAAAAGCCTCTGTCTCCAAGAAGTGTTTTGGTGATGTAAGTAGATGATCAAAGCACATTATTGAATTGCTTATGCTTTATGTCATGGATGACACATGAGTTTTATTCTTTTATGAATTTTCCTTTCCAGACAGAACATTTTTGCCTCTTTTAGTGGTCTGGTTTTCCCTTAGAGGTTTTCTGATGTCCAAATACTCTAATGAAAAATAGCAGAATGCATGAAACAGCAGACAATATTCTGAACCTGATTTATCAAGGATTAAAGCAAGCTGCTTATTTTAACATTTTGAAAAAGAAACATGCACAAGTAGATACTGAAGGCTCAGGCTGTTATAAATTGAATGCAATGGGGTGTAATTACATTGACCAAAATTTCTTAAGTTATTTAGAAATACGGTGTGGACCCCTTCTGCTGCAATGAGCCACACCACCCAGCAAACCACCTCCAGAACCTTAGCCTAGTCACAGAACAACTTTCAATGATCAACTAATGTACAGTTTTGGAATGTGGGAGGAAACCAGAGCACCCGAGGAACTCCATGCGCTTGTGGGAAGGATGTACAAACTTCTTACAGACGGCATCATGTTTGAACTCTGAACTTTGATGCCCTAAACTGTAATAGCTTTGCACTAACCTCTACGGTACCATGGCACCCCAACAGACGTACTGTTGTGGCACCACTGAACTTCACAATGTGCGGAAGTCCTCTGGAACCTTGCAAAATGCAGCTACTGGTTTTGGAGACTGTGTCCTCATGTGAACCCGTCCTCCATATTTGTTGAATGTGTTTGGAACATTGTTTCACGGTGAAGTGCACAAACTGAGATAGAGTGGGAAGCACAGTGGGATTTGGGATGGTGCCCTGTCAGAAATCCAAGTTAGAGCCTCTATGACAGGTGAGTACATTTGATGCACTCGAGGCATTTTCTCAGCACTGACTTTCACAGGCCAGAACTCAGTCTGGCAAGTCCCCACTCTCAGTCCTGCCGGGAATGTTCTGCAAGTGAAGTCCTGTCTCTGTATGAGAGCTTCTTGGAACTCATACACACTCGAATGAGCAACTGGAAAATGGCAATCAGAGTGACACTGCATGTCATTGAACGCTCTACTGTATCGCTGAGATCATCTGTCCGTAAATGTGCCAGGTACATCTCAGATCCGGAAAGGAAACATTAGAGTTCAAGTTTAAGTGTATTGTCGTGGGCATACGTACCAATGGTGTACAGTAAATGTAATTAGAATTAGCTTTGTGCAGCAGCACTATACATTACAAACACAACAAACATGACATTAACACAAAATTAAATTAAGATAAGTTATATATAATTTATATGATGAAGTAAACATAACAACATGAATGCAAGTTGGGAGAGAGAAAAGAAATAAAGTTCGAGGGAGCACTGGAGTTTTTCAGGTTGGTTCAAGACCCTGATGGCAGTGGGGAAAGATGTTGTACTTGATCTTTGACATGTGGGTCTTCAAACTCTTGTCCTTTCTGCCTAATGCCAGCAATGAGAAGCAGGCTTGGCCCAGAAAGTGAAGGTCCCTGATGATAAATATCACCTTCCTGACACCTAGCCCCTTATAGATGGTGGAAAGAGCTATGCCCATTATGGAACAGGCTCAGTCCACCATTCTCTCCAGCCTCTTCATCACTAATCTATATGCTTGGCCCAGGGCAGGTCCTCTGAGATGTTGACACCCAGGAACTTGAAGCTGTTTATCCTTACTTTCCTTTCTTAAAGTCCATAATCTGTTCCTTGGTTTTGCAGACATTGAGGCCAAGGTTGTTCTTACGGCACCACTCAACCAGCTGATCCATGTCACCTCCTTGTCACCATCTGGCACTCTGCCAACAACAGTGACATCATTGTCAAATTTATAGGTGGTGCTTAGACTTCACACATTTCACAGTTTTATTTTACAATTGAATGGTAAAGCATGCAAACAATGGCATCAAGTTCCCCAGTTTCAAGACATCATTGTTCTCGACGTTGAGGCAGTTGTTTGGCCTGGAAACTGATTATGGCCATTGGAAATGTTAATTGGAGAGGGGCAGTGGATCAATGAAACTACCACTGTAAAATTTAGTTCCAGGAAGTAGAAGGTGAGGGCTGCTTCAAGGTGAATCTTCTCTTTATCCCTTGAGGAGGGTTCTTGTTATAAGCCACTATTCTTAAGGCACTAGCAACCAAAATAACACTTGTTTACAGAAATTAGTAGACTCAGCCAGGCAAGGAAAGATTATCTCTTATTTTGTCTGCGACATCCACATGTGGTGGGGAATGATCTGTTACTGGCAAACGAAGAGGAAACAGGTGAGGAAACAGCTCAATAACTGTAGTAGAGTACCACATGAGGGGGTGGGGGAACATGAGGCACATGCGTGGCAACAGTCCTATTAGTTTTATGGAATGTGATAGAATGACTGAAAGCGTTGACTATGAATGTAAGAATGAAGACTTTGAGGTGCTTATTCCTGGAAATAATTTTTTTCTGAATAAAGTTTCTTTTTACAAATGTAACCCTCAGGTTTGGCCAGCATGCATTTGTCTAGGGCGGGGGTCGGCAACCCGCGGCTCCGGAGCCACATGTGGCTCTTTTACGTCTGTGCTGCGGCTCCCTGTTGCTTTGGGAAATAATTGGTTGTGGCGACCCTTTTCCTGGCACATCCGAACCGACTCACTATTAGATAGCCTACGGGGGTTTGCGAGCACAGAGCTTTGGAGCCTCTGCGCCATGGGGGGCAGGTTGAGGGAGGCTTAAAAGTGAGGCTGAAGATTTCGAATAAAGTTTTTTCCTTCGACTGCAGTTACCGACTCCGTGTCGTAATTTTAGCGCTGCGTGTAGCACACCGCTACATGGTCAGTATTTAATTAAAATGTATTTTATGTTAGTTTGTTAGTTTTTGAAATGTAATTCTAAATTTGAAGATTATGGTGATCTTGTACAATCTAAATAAGACGTTGTGGCGACCCATTTCCTGACACATCCGAACCGGCTCACAATTAGCCAGCGCTCAGGCTAAGGGAGATAGCCTACGGGGGTTTGTGAGTACGTGCCTTTTGCAGCATCCGCGCCCATGGGGGGCGGGTTGAGGGAGGCTTAAAAGCAAGGCTGTTTAGTTCGAATAAAGCTATCTTTGACTGCAGTTTACTGACTGCGTGTAGCAACCGCTACAACGTGTTTTTATCGCTGGCTGTCCAGAGGGGAGGTGCTGAAACGCTTTGTCGCGTGTCTGGAAGAAGAGAAAACTTTCCTGGGCAGCAAAGGGCTCACCTTTCCTGAGCTGGAACAACCAGAGTGGCTGGAAAAGCTACACTTCATGGTAGACATGACAGCACACCTGAACACGCTGAACACAGCTCTTCAACGGGGTAAGGACGTACAGCCCTGCACATGTTGGAGGATGTTTTGGCATTCGAGCGCAAGTTGACGTTGCTTGCCAGAGATTTACAGAAAGGCACATTGTCTCACTTCCCCAATTTGAGAGAGTTCAAACAAGGTCACGACATGATAAATTCGGAGTATTTACATTCTGCAATCATCGCAATGCAAACATCGTTTGGGAAACGCTTCTGTGAGTTCAGAGAGGAAAAAAACACATTATCCTTCCCGGTCACTCCCCTAAGCATCGATCCATCCCTACTGAATACGACTGCATTGTCAGGTGTGAGTCAACCTGAACAAGTATGATAAATATTTTAATTGCCTATTATTTTACGTATATTCATATGTTTTCATTGTTCAGTGAAATAGTCCTTTTATTTTTCAGGTTGACAGCTGGCTGACGTTATTTTTGGTTTGCTGCTGGCGGCAAATTCAAGTTTGGCGTTTTTCATAAATACAAGAAGGACTCAAATAGACGTTGAGTATTTTACTTAAAAGTAACCTTCAACCCAACGTCTTTTTTTTTTCGGAGTTCAAAATGTTTTTGTTGCATGCAGAAATGTAATTTCGTTTTCTCTGCACGAGTTCATCAATTTCATAAATGCAACACATTATAGTTTGTTTATACATAGCATAAAGGCAAAACAAAACGTTGTATGCAGTGTTATTTCATTTTAAATGTCAAACGGGTTTTGCGGCTCCCAGTGTTTTCTTTTCTGTGGGAAACGGGTCCAAGTGGCTCTTTCAGTGGTAAAGGTTGCTGACCCCTGGTCTAGGGGAAGACAGCCTCTGGCCCAGCCAAACTGAGAAATCTTGTTGGTGTGGATGCTGTGCGATGTGTTGCCCGGATACAAATCTGAACCCCAAAACATCAGACTGTACACCATACGCAATTAAATGATTGAACTTTATAAATCTTAATCTGGCTATAGGGTTAGTAAAGAAAATAAAAAAGAGAAGGGGCACATTTTTATGAAACAGACTAAAGCGAATGTTGGAGCTCATGGATCCATCCATTCGTTTCCCATCGACCTCCTCCTCGAGCATCACTGACTGTCGGACCCTCACTCCAAGTCCACTCCATCTGCTGGTCTACCAACTATTCCCATTTGTGTTTTCTTTCTTCATCTCTCGCTGACAAAAGACCATGAAATCCCTGCTCTTGGAGCCACAAGAAAGAACAACCATGGATTCGGCAGAGCAGTAGATATGACAGGTAAGGACATTCAAGCCAGGAGAGGAGGTCTGGTTGGCATCAAGGGTTCTTCCCCTGAAAGTCAGAAACCGGAAGGCACCGCTCTACGTGGGACTGTTTGTAGTGGAAAAGGCTGTAAACAAGGTGTCCTATAGATTGCATCTACCAGCATCATTGAAGATCCACCCAGTATTCCATGTTTCTCAGCTCAAGCCGGTTACTACCTCTAAATCTGATGCTGGTAGGCACAATCTATAGGACACCTTGTTTACAGCCCTCTGCACTACAAACAGTCCCATGTAGAGCGGTGCCAATTTCCAGTTTTCAACTTTCAGGGGAAGATCCCTTGATGCCAACCAGACCTCCTCTCCTGGTTTCAATAGCCTTACCTGTCATATCTACTGTGCTGCCGAAGCCGTGGGTGTGACAAATAACATGCCTCTCATTGGATAGTACATATCCAACACGCACGGAGTGACCACTCCCCGCTGAATATCGACGGCTCCTCGGTAGAGATCGCTAAGAGCACCAAGTTTCTTGGTGTTCACCTGGTGGAGAATCTCACCTGGTCCCTCAACACCAGCTCCATAGCAAAGAAAGCCCAGCAGCGTCTCTACTTTCTGTGAAGTCTGAGGGAAGTCCATTTCCCACCCCCCATCCTCATCACATTCTACAGGGGTTGTATTGAGAGCATCCTGAGCAGCTGCATCACTGCCTGGTTCAGAAATTGCACCATCTCGGATGACAAGACTCTGCAGCGGATAGTGAGGTCAGCTGAGAAGATCAACAGGGGCTCTCTTCCCGCCATCACAGACACTTATACTACATGCTTCATCCGCAGAACAAACAACATTATGAAGGACCCCATGCACCCCTCATACAAACACTTCTCCCTCCTGCCATCTGGGAAAAGGCTCTGAAGCATTCAGGCTCTCACGACCAGACTATATAACGTTTCTTCCTCCAAGCTATCAGACTCCTCAATATGTGGAGAAGGTTTGGGTGATCTTGAGAAGGTCATCAAAATTCAGGGTGCAATTAGCCCGATGGAAGTTCAAGGAGCTGGGTTAGGTACAGTAGACAGTGTTTTAAGCAAAGAGAGGAGGAATGGGCTAAGAATTCTATACTTGAATGCGCGTAGTGTCAGAAATAAGACAGATGAGCTTGAAGCTCAGATGAAAATGGGGAACTACGATATTGTTGGGATAACGGAGACATGGCTGCAAGGGGATCAGGCCTGGGAATTGAGTGTACCAGGGTATACGTGCTATCGTAGAGACAGAAATATGGGAAGAGGGGGTGGGGTGGCCCTGTTGGTGAGGAATGAGATTCAGTCCTTAGCAAGAGGTGACTTGGGAACAGGGGAAGTAGAGTCTGTGTGGATTGAGCTGAGGAACAGTAAGGGTAAAAAGACCCTAATGAGTGTTGTGTACAGGCCCCCAAACAGTAGCGTGGATATTGGGTACAAGTTGATTAGGGAGTTAACATTGGCATGTGCTAAAGGTAATGCAGTTGTTATGGGAGATTTCAACATGCAGGTGAACTGGGAGAATCGGGTAGGTGCTGGACCCCAGGATAGGGAGTTTGTGGAGTGTCTAAGGGATGTATTTTTGGAACAGCTTGTGCTTGAGCCAACCAGGAACGAGGCTATTTTGGACTTGGTGATGTGTAATGAACAGGAATTGATAAGTGATCTTGAAGTAAAGGAGCCATTAGGAAGTAGTGATCATAACATGATAAGTTTTTATCTACAATTTGAGAGGGATAAGGGCAGATCAGAGGTGTCAGTGTTGCAATTAAATAAAGGAGACTACGGAGCCATGAGGGAAGAGCTGGCCAAAGTTAAATGGGCGGATGCCCTGGCAGGAAAGACTGTGGATCAGCAGTGGCAGATATTCTTGGGCATAATACAAAAGATGCAAAAGCAGTTCATTCCAATGAGAAGGAAGGATTCAAAGAGGGGGAGGGGGCCACAGTGGTTGACAAAGGAAGTCAGAGATTGTATAGCATTAAAGAAAAAGAAGTATGACAGGGCTAAGATGAGTGGGAATACAGATGATTGGGAAAGTTTTAAGGAACAGCAGATCTTAACTAAAAAAGCAATACGGAGAGAAAAAATCAGGTATGAGCTCAGTCTAGCCAGGAATATAAAAGGGGATAGCAAAAGCTTTTTTAGCTATGTGAAGAGAAAGAAGATAGTTAAGAACAATGTTGGCCCCTTGAAGAATGAATTGGGAGAAATTGTTATGGGAAACAGGGAAATGGCAACAGAATTTAATGCGTACTTTAGATCTGTCTTCACCAGGGAGGACACAAGCAATCTCCCAGATGTATGTATGGGCCAGGGTCATAAGATATCAGAGGAATTGAGACAGATTGACATTAGGAAAGAAACTGTGATGAGTAGACTGGTAGGACTGAAGGATAATAAATCCCTGGGTCCAGATGGTCTGCATCCGAGGGTTCTAAAAGAGGTGGCTCAGGAAATTGCGGATGCATTGGTAATCATTTTCCAATGTTCCTTAGATTCAGGATCAGTTCCTGAAGATTGGAGAGTGGCTAATGTTATCCCACTCTTCAAGAAGGGAGGGAAGGAGAAAACGGAGAACTATCGCCCTGTTAGCCTAACGTCAGTCGTGGGGAAGATGCTTGAGTCCATTATTAAGGACGAAATAGTGGCACATCTTGATGGCAGAAATAGGATTAGGCCGAGCCAGCATGGATTTACCAAGGGCAAATCATGCTTGACTAATCTGTTGGAGTTTTTTGAGGGTGTAACAAGGATGTTAGACGAGGGTAAGCCAGTGGATGTTGTGTACCTAGATTTTCAGAAGGCATTCGATAAGGTGCCACATAGGAGATTGGTGAGTAAAATCAGAGATCATGGCATTGGGGGCAGGGTTTCAACATGGATAGATAACTGGTTGGCAGATAGAAAGCAAAGGGTAGCAGTGAATGGGTGTTTCTCAGACTGGCTGGAGGTGACTAGTGGGGTACCACAGGGCTCTGTATTGGGACCACAGCTCTTTACGATTTATGTCAATGATTTAGATGAGGGCATTGAAAACTATATCAGCAAGTTTGCTGACGATACTAAACTGGGTGGCAGTGTGACATGCGAAGAGGACATTAGGAGAATACAGGGAGACTTGGATAAGTGGGCAGATACTTGGCAGATGTCATTCAATGTGAATAAATGTGAAGTTATCCACTTTGGAAGCAGGAACAAGAGGGCAGAGTATTGTCTGAACGGTGTAGAGTTAGGTAAGGGAGAAATGCAAAGAGACCTAGGAGTCCTAGTTCACCAGTCAATGAAGGTGAATGAGCAAGTGCAACAGGCAGTGAAGAGGGCAAATGGAATGTTGGCCTTTGTTACAAGGGGAATTGAGTACAAGAGCAAGGATGTCCTTTTGCATTTGTACAGGGCCCTGGTGAGACCACACCTGGAATATTGTGTACAGTTTTGGTCTCCAGGTTTAAGGAAGGACATTCTGACAATTGAGGAAGTGCAGCGTAGATTCACTAGGTTGATTCCTGGGATGGCAGGGCTGTCTTACGCAGAGAGATTGGAGAGATTGGGCTTGTACACGCTGGAATTGAGGAGATTGAGAGGGGATCTGATTGAAACGTTTAAGATAATTAAAGGATTTTATAGGATTGAGGCAGGAAATATGTTCCAGATGTTGGGAGAGTCCAGTACCAGAGGGCATGGATTGAGAATAAGAGGTCAGTTATTTAAAACAGAGTTGAGGAAGAGCTCCTTCTCCCAGAGAGTTGTGGAGGTGTGGAATGCACTGCCTCGGAAGACGGTGGAGGCCAAGTCTCTGGATGCTTTCAAGAAGGAGCTGGATAGATATCTGATGGATAGGGGAATCAAGGGATATGGGGACAAGGCAGGGACTGGGTATTGATAGTGAATGATCAGCCATGAACTCAGAATGGCGGTGCAGACTCGAGGGGCCGAATGGTCTACTTCTGCACCTATTGTCTATTGCCTATACCCAGAGCCTGGACTGACACCTTACTGCCCTATTGTCTTGTTTATTATTTATTGTAATGCCTGCACTGTTTTGTGCATTTTATGCAGCCCTGGGTAGGTCTGTAGTCTAGTGTAATTTTTCTCTGTTGTTTTTTTTTACATTGTTCAGTCTAGTTTTTGTACTGTTTCATGTAACACCATGGTCCTGAAAAATGTTGTCTCATTTTTACTGCATACTATACCAGCAGTTATGGTCAAAGTGACAATAAAAAGTGACTTGTCTTGTCTTGTCTTGACTTAATTCCAAACCCTCATTATCTCTAGTCATAACCCAAACATTGCTGCTACAGAGAAACCATTACATTAGCAGTGAAACCTTATGGTGTGTTACACAAAAGATCTTCCTAATGTGGGAGTTTTTATTGGTGTTGCTGCTCAATATGAATTTTTATCTGCCTCTTTGGCCAGTTGTAAAGAGTGCAGCTCTCAATGAAATGTTTGGTAGACAGCACATTCGTACAGGGAGTGACCCAAACTGTTCTTTTTATCAATGAGTTGCTTGCAATGATCCCAAATACTAGTCAGGAACTGCTGGAAGTGCTCAGCAGATCAGGCAGTATGTATGGAGACAGAAACAAAGAAAACCTACCAGGGTTTTGATTTTTCTGAACCTTGCAGAATTTATTGATCTTTCAGAAGTATTTGCCTTTGTTTCCCTCTCCACAGCAGCTGCCTGATATTCTGATCATATGTCCATTTGTGGTTATAAATTAAATATAAAATATTTGTTTCAAACGCGCACCTTTGCCAGAGGCAAAAGATAGACACGTTGATGGTCACCCCTCCAGAACTATAAGGCCCCAGGTACCTTTTGCCTATCATGTGGCAAAGCCAGATGCTTGTCTTTTTACCACTAGGAGCATTTATTACATGTTCTTCTCATTTGCAATCCTGTCTACCACCCACCAGTTTTATGCTAAAGCTCCAAATATATGCCGTCACTGTTTGAAACTATAAATTTGCCCAAACCCCTAATATTTGTCTTTTATAATCTCATAGACCGAGATCTAATGCTTCCTTTTATTACTGAGGCAAATGCAACTTCTGGTGTGTAAAACAGTTTCCAAAGGCTCCATCTTCAAAAAGAAGTGTTTACTGATATAGAGGAATGAAATGTCAAAGCACCTTACTGAATTGCTTGTGCCTTATGTCATGGTTGACACACATTTTTTTTATAGATTTTCCTTTCCAGACAGAAAATCATTGCCTATAAGTGGTTTGGCTTTGTGTGGCTGTGATCTTAATGTTTTCTGGGGATTTGGAACACTCTAATGAATAATAGCAGGGAACATAAAACAGCATGTCATATTCTAAACCTGACTTACCATGTTATAAAGAGTTAAAGCAATCTACCTATCTTAAAATATAGAGGGAAAACAATGGGACAATCCTCCAGGTAACACAGAAGCTGCTGAAAACTCAGTCAGATGGTTGCAAATTGTATGGGAAGGGGAGTTACTATATTTATCAAAGTTTTTGTCAGGAATGTTGCAAAGAAGATCAAAAGGTTCTAGAGAACGTCCCCATCTGTGTATCTGCTTCAATTTATACTTGAAAGTGACATTTTTTTCATTTGTCTCTCATATTCTGTTGTGTTTGATCAAACAGAAGCAATATGGCTCCATATATTTTAACAATGCGTCCTTTTTTTTATCAAGCAGAAGAACACAGCAAATATTGCATTCAAAATACCATACAAAGGACAAAATATGATTAAATTCAGTTTAATCATGATGTTTGATGTAATGCCAGATCTACACTTTGTGGTTTTGGGTAATTGAACAGTCTTGAGTTAGCATGCTTGAGCAGCGTGCTTTTATTTAAGTTTTGTTTTTAATACGAAGAGCAGGAAATTACTTCAGATCTGGGAACCATGAAAGGTGAGTTAGCTTTCAAGGCCCTGTGATTATGTGATTTGGTGAGTTAAGGTCAATGTGTTTAGTGTGCTGATTAAATACATGGTGAATGATTGTGGGCATGAGATGGGAAGTTGTAAAACTGTTCCTTACAATGAATCTGCCAGCTTACCAGGTATTTTGTAATATACTTTGATCTTTGGTGACACCTTGCTCAGGTGATCTTTGAACATTGCTACCCAATCAAACAGAATACTAAGATGGACACACAGAATGCTGGGGGAATGCAGCAGGTCTCGGCCCAAAACATCAACTGTACTCTCTTCTATCGACGCTACCTGGCCTGCTGAGTTCCTCCAACATTTTGTGTGTGTTGCTTGGATTTCCAGCATCTGCAGATTTTCTCTTGTTTGTGATTAGAATACTAAGATAAACATGATATGTACTCTGCTTTAGTCTCAGTCCTTCCTTATATCTTATTTCTCCCTAGCATTGACTTGGTATAATGTATCAGCCAATACCTTCCTGTTGTTGGGTTGGTGCATAAAACCCAAATGAATTCTGTATAATGAATAGTTACTGTGGCTTAAGACAGTTCCAGTTAATTGGGCCATGGGTTAATTGGGGCTTTTTTGGGACAACCCTTAAGGAACAAAACTAATGGAGAAAATAGTCATGATTCCCTTAGTTTATTTGGGAATTACACTGCTTAATTGGGACAAGAGACAGTTGCTGAACAGTTTTTTAATTAGCATCAGTCGTGTGCACTTGCGTGGCCATTAGACTCTAAACCATGCTTAGAATGAACAGTTCATAAATAGCTTCAGTTACATGTGCTTGTGTTCAAACAGTGGTGATGATTGTCAATGATAGCTGGCGAGAAATAAGCTGTAAGACATTCAGAACTGCTTTGCTCACTGTGATTTCAAGCAATCAGGCTTGGAGATGCCAGAAACGGCTGGGAACGAAAATGAAACAATTTCTGTGACATTTACTCCACTCTCACTGAGGCTGAGGCCATGGGATGGATCTGCCTGCTCTCGGTTTGGTGTCTGCGGGCTTCGTGACGTTCACTCCGCTGTGTGCTGAATTAAGGCTGAGGCTGTGGCCTGCCCCAGAAGCTCCGGGCTTTGTGTCTGAGGACTCACTTTCATTCTAAATGCTATATGCTTACTTTCATTGCTTGCATGATTTGTTTTATTTTCTGTCTGCACATTGGGTATTGTTGGGTTTTTTTTATGGGTTCTTTTGAGTTTCTTGGTTTGTGGCTGCCTGTGAGGAGACAGATCACAAGTTGGATAATGTATACATCGATAATAAATGCACTTTGAGCTTTGAATTCCCATTCAAAGGGTTGTTAATTCCTAGAATAAGATAGAGAAGATATTCTCAACCAGCATGTTGGCATGTCCTTAGTGAAAGTAGTCCATTATTTAAAATGTACTTTAAATATAGTTTACACACTGATATCAATTGTTCCCCATATTCAGACAAAAGACCACGTTATCATAGGCTACCAGAAATCCATGCAATAGCATTTCAAAATACCATACACACACTCAATCAAACTTCTATGCAGCACCTCATCAAACAACACCATTAAAATCCACTCTAACCACCATCCAATGATTATGCCTTACACACCTAAGTAACACTGAACATTGAAAGATCACACTTCACACTGCCCAGATGTACATTTATTTGACATCAAAATGCCACACCATGCTTTACCATACGACCAAATACTATATTCACATGAAAAGACTACAATACACATAGTTAAAACACAATTTGGTTCAAACCATCAGAGCCATTGAAGACAGTTCTAGTTGCATATGAATGCTTAAATTTCACTTGTTGAAATCTGTGCATCATTTCTCAGCCACCCTATACTTAGAGAAATATTCTTTAAAAGCTTTCCACAGCAATTTCCATGCAACAAACTGAGATTATTTAAATGCCAATGTTTTAAAATCTGACCATGCCAAATCTGTATTGAAAGGTCATCAATAAGTCTAACTATATCAAGCAAAGGGAATAAATATGCATTATTATTATTCACTGACTGCTGAAGTGAAATAGGAATAATTGAAAAATGGCAACCTCAGTATGTTTTACAAAGTAAACTAAACCAAATTAAAATTAATGTAGTCTGCCTCACGCACTTATTTAAATTCCTGTCTCTTGATAAGTCCACTCAATGACCATTTCCCTCACAAATTTAAATATTCTTTGTCATTCATAAATCTGCGATAGATAAATTCCAATCTAATTTCAATATTTGCATGTCTTTTACATCATTTTTGAATTTTAATACATCTACTCATACTTTAGTGTTGATAAGACCTTGAAAGCAATTATGTACAAAAGGCTTCATTCAGTCTCTAGGAGAGTAAAATAATCAACATATAAAATTATCTCAGCCCTAGGATATCACTGCAGAAAGTCCCTTGTGCAATCTCTAAGCTCAGCCATATTCATCTGTTTCATCATTAACCTGTTCTCCATTATAAAGTAATACACCCTAAGACAGTACCATTAACATTTGGACTTTATTAACCTGAAATTTAACTGGACCATTCACATGGCTTGAAAAGGTCAGAGCTGCGATTCACCTGTTGGTTCCTCAAAGCAAAGTAGATTATATACGAAGTTTAAATGAAGAATCTGATGTGCCTTCAACTGCCAGAATTAAGTGCTGATCTCAAAGCACAGAAAGGGCTTACCACCATCCGGGACAAAGGAGGACAAAGCAACACTTGGTTAGTGCCAATCCCCAACTTTAAATGTTCAGTCAATCAATTGTTAAGATGCAAGGGTTGTCAGATATTCCATACTGACACACCATAACCTTTACAACAGTGCTTGCAAGTCCATGAATTCTGCTGCTTGAAAGGACAACGGCTGCAGACACATGCAAACACCAGCAGATGCAAGCTTCTCCTGCACCCCCAAGCCTCCCCCTCACCCTCACCCACTTCACACTGCCCTGAAGTGGCAATATGTAACTCAAAGTTCACTGATGCTGAGTCAGAACGTTGGAATTTCTTACTCACCAGCATCGTGCAGTTACTTTGCCCAAACAAACTGCAGAGCTTCAGGGCAGTAGTTCACCATTTCATGTTCTAGGGTAAATGAAGATGATATGTACTTGCTGACTTATTAGTGTTATGTTTTGAAATTTCAAAACATAAAACTAATTGAAAGAAAAACAATAAAAGACCAGGATAAAAGTGTACACAGTTAGTATATACTTTAGCGAGACCTGTACTTATGACGTGGTGACAAAATGATGTATGCCAATCACATACATTTACATATAGACTGTAATTATGTAAACAAAGAATGCTTAATCAAACAATATATTTACAATTCTACTCAAATATTACTGAAATATTAATATGCAACACTCCTCCATGTTTAGTTATGAACTCCAACTCAGATGTTCAGGTATTTTCTTTTCTAAAGGTAAATGGGACAATCCATCAGCAATTGCATGATCAATCGTCCTCTTGAATTCGATCCTGTAACTGTGCCCTGTAAGAAACAGAGCCCACTCTGCATCTACGCTGCTGCCATTAGTGTAATACCCTTCTGTGGACTGAGGATGGATACCAGTGGTTGATGATCAGTGATGAGGGTGAACTATCTCTCATAGAACTACTGGTTGAAACATTTTACACTACAAAGCAGTGTAAGACCTCTCTTGGTGCAATTTTTTCCCTGCAGTGGTAAGGGAATGTGATGCAAAGGGTGTTCACTTCCACCACTCATAACTTGTGACATAACTGCAACTATACCATAGGGCAAGGTGTCACAGATGAGCTTCACTGGACAGTGTGCATTATATTGTGTAAGTATAGTGTCTATCATCACCATTTCCTTTGTCTTTTGGAAAGCCACCTCATACTGCTTTGTCCATTGCCATTTCTTCCCAATCTGTAGTAATGTGTTCCAGGGGTGGAGCACAGTAGCCAGGTTTGACAGGAAACTGTTACAGTAATTGCCAAATCCTTAAAAGGACTGCAACTGTGACAAGTCCTTTGGCCTTGGGGCATCCACCACTATTTGAATTTTGTATTAATCTTGTGTGCCAATGGTGTGGCCACAGTACATGATGCTTGGTTTAAAGAATTCACACTTATTGTGTCATGCTCTGAGCCCATAATCTTCTAATCTTTTTAACACAATCCTGATATTTTGAAGGTGTCCCTTGTCAGGTAACAATGATGTCATCCACTGAGAGCCTGGGCTGCCTTGTAGTACCTGGTCCAGAGCTTTTTGCCAGAGTGCGGGTGCAGATGCTACTCTAAAAATAAGACTATTATAGCTATAAGTCCCTTTGTGAGTGTTTAAAAAAACATAGAAACATAGAAAACCTACAACACAATACAGGCCCTTTGGCCCACAAATCTGTGCCGAGCATGTCCTTACCATAGAACTACCTAGGCTTACCCATTGCCCTCTATTTTTCTGAGCTTCATGTACCTATCCAAAAGTCTCTTAAAAGACACTATCGTTTCCACCTCCACCACCACCACCGGCAGCCTATTCTGTATACTCACCATTTTCTGTGTAAAAAGCTTACCCCTGACATCTCCTCTGTACCTACCTCCAAGCACCTTAAAACTATGCCCTTTCATGCTAGCCATTTCAGCCCTGGGTAAAAGCCTCTGACTATCCACACAATCAATGCCTCTCATTATCTTGTACACCTCTATCAGGTCACCTCTCATCCTCCTTCACTCCAAGGAAAAAAGGCCAAGTTCACTCAGCCTATTCTCATAAGGCATGCTCCCTAATCTAGACAACATCCTTGTAAATCTCCTCTGTACCATTTCTGTGGTTTTCACATCCTTCCTGTAGTGAGGTGACCAGAAATGTGCACAATACTCCAAGTGGGGTCTGACCAAGGTCCTATATATCTGCCACATTACCTCTGGGCTCTCAAACTTAATCCCACGGTTGATGAAGGCCAATGCACCTTATGCCTTCTTAACCACAGAGTCATCCTGTGTAGCAGCTTTGAGCGTCCTATGGACTCGGACCCCAAGATCCCTCTGATCCTCCACACTGCCAAGAATCTTACCATTAATACTATATTCTGCCATCATATTTGACCTACCAAAATGAGTCACCTCATACTTATAACCATATAACAATTACAGCACGGAAACAGGCCAAAACTTACTCTCACCTAGTCCCACCGACCTGCACTCAGCCCATAACCCTCCATTCCTTTCCTGTCCATATACCTATCCAAATTTTTTATTAAATGACGATATCAAAACTGTCTCTACCACTTCTAATGGAAACTCGTTCCACACAGCTACCACTCTCTGAGTAAAGAAGTTCCCCCTCGTGTTACCCCTAAACTTCTGCCCCTTAACTCTCAACTCATGTCCTCTTATTTGAATCTCCCCTACTCTGAATGGAAAAAGCCTATCCACGTCAACTCTATCTATCCCCCTCATAATTTTAAGTACCTCTATCAAGTCCCCCTTCAACCTTCTATGCTCCAAAGAATAAAGACCTAACTTGTTCAACCTTTCTCTGTAACTTAGGTGCTGAAACCCAGGTAACATTCTGGTAAATCTCCTCTGTCTATTTTGTTGACATCTTTCCTTTAACTTGATGACCAGAACTGTACACAATACTCTAAATTGGGCCTCACCAATGCCTTGTACAATTTTAACATTACATCCCAACTCCTATACTCAATGTTCTGATTTATAAAGGCCAGCGTACCAAAAGCTTTCTTCATCACTCTATCCACATGAGATTCCACCTTCAGGGAACTATGCACCATTATTCCTAGATCACTCTGTTCTACTGCATTCTTCAATGCCCTACCATTTACCATGTATGTCCTATTTGGATTATTCCTACCAAAATGTAGCACCTCACACTTATCAGCATTAAACTCCATCTGCCATCGTTCAGCCCACTCTTCTAACTGGCCTAAATCTCTCTGCAATCTTTGAAAACCTACTTCATTATCCACAATGCCACCTACCTTAGTACCATCTGCATACTTACTAATCCAATTTACCACCCTATCATCCACCGAGGCACACCACTAGTCACCAGCCTCCAACCTGACAAACAGTTATCCACCACTACTCTCTGGCATCTCCCATCCAGCCACTGTTGAATCCATTTTACTACTGCAATATTAATACCTAACAATTTTGCCTTCCTAACTAACCTTCTGTGTGGAACCTTGTCAAAGGCCTTACTGAAGTTCATATAGACAACATCCACTGCATTACCCCTCGTCAACTTTCCTAGTAACCTCTTCAAAAAATTCAGTAAGATTTGTCAAACATGACCTTCCACACACAAATCCATGTTGACTGTCCCTAATCAGACCCTGTTCATCCAGATAATTATATATACCAACTCTAAAAATACTTTCCATTAATTTACCCAGCACTGACGTCAAACTGACAGGCCGATAATTGCTAGGTTTACTCTTAGAACCCTTTTTAAACAATGGAACCACATGAGCAATACACCAATCCTCTGGCACCATCCCCGTTTCTAAAAACATTTGAAATATTTTGGACAGAGCCCCTGCTATTTCTACACTAATTTCTGTCAAGGAATATCCTGTCAGGATCCGGAGACTTATCCACTTCTATATACTTTAAAAGCATCAGTACTTCCTCTTATTTAATCATCATAGTTTCCATAACTACCTGACTTGTTTCCCTTACCTTACACAATTCAATATCCTTCTCCTTAGTGAATACCAAAGAAAAGAAATTGTTCAAAATCTCCCCCATCTCTTTCGGCTCCACACATAGCTGTCCACTCTGATTCTCTAAGTGGCCAATTTTATCCCTCGCTATCCTTTTGCTATTAATATAACTGTAGAAACCCTTTGGATTTATTATCACCTTACTCGCCAAAGCAACCTCATATCTTCTTTTAGCCTTTCTAATTTCTTTCTTAAGATTCTTTTTACATTCTTCATATTCCTTGAGCACCTCATTTATGCCATGCTGCCTATATTTATTGTAGATATATCTCTTTTCCTGAACCAAGTTTCCAATATCACTTGAAAACCATGGCTGTCAAACTTTTAACCTTTCCTTTCAACCTAACTGGAACATAAAGATTCTGTACCCTCAAAATTTCCCCTTTAAATGACCTCCATTTCTCTATTACATCCTTCATTTGCTCCTCCAATTCTCTCTCCCCATTAGGTGGTTTATAATACACCCCTATAAGTGTTACTACACCTTTCCCATTCCTCAATTCCACCCAAATAGTCTCCCTAGATGAGCCCTCTAATCTATCCTGTCAAAACAATGCTGTAATATTTTCTCTGACAAGCAATGCAACACCTCCCCCTCTTGCCCCTCCAATTCTATCGCATCTGAAGCAACAAAATCCAGGAATATTTAGTTGCCAATCACAGCCCTCCTGCAACCATGTTTCACTAATAGTTACAACATCATATTTCCAGGTATCAATCCATGCTCTAAGCTCATCCACCTTTCTTACAATGCTCCTAGCATTAAAATAAATGCATTTAAGAACCTCTCCACCTGTTACTCTCTGTTTATCCCTAATGGTGCAAACAACTTTACTATCTTCTTTTTCTTCCTTCTCCCCTACATCTTCGGACTGTATTCCCCTTCTCTATCATCTGCCTATATTCCCTCACACACTGTCTGCTAGCTTTCTCTATTTGTGAACTAGCCTCCTCTTTCCTAGTCTCTTCAATTTGATCCTCCCCCCAACCATTCTAGTTTAAAGTCTCCACAGTAGCCTTAGCAAATCTCCCCACCAGAATATTGGTCCCCCTTGGATTCAAGTGCAACCCGTCCTTTTTGTACAGGTCACACCTGCCCCAAAAGAGGTCCCAATGATCCAGAAACTTGAACCCCTGCCCCCTGCTCCAATCCCTCAGCCATGCATTTATCCTCCTCCTCATTCCATTCCTACTCTTACTGTTGCGTGGCACAGGCAGTGATCCCGAGATTACTACCTTTGCATTCCTTCTTCTCAACTCCCTTCCTAACTCCATATATTCTCCTTTCTGGACCTCTTCCTTTTTCCTACCTATGTCATTGGTACCTATATGTACCATGACCTCTGGATCCTCACCCTCCCACTTCAAGATATCTTGGGCATGATCAGAAACATCCTGGACCCTGGCACCAGGGAGGCAAACTACCATTTGGGTCTCCTGACTGCGTCCACAGAATCGCCCATCTGACCCCCTAATTATCAAGTCTCCTATTACTACTGCCTTCCTCTTTCTTTCCCTACCCTTCTGAGCTACAGGGCCGGACTCTGTGCCAGAGGCACGGCCACTGTTGCTTCCTCCAGGTAGGCTGTCCCCTCCCAACAGTACTCAAACAGGAGTACTTATTGTCAAGGGATACAGCCACTGGGGTACTCTCCAGTACTTGACTCTTCCCCTTCCCCCTCCTAATCGTGACCCACCTGACTGCCTCCTGTGGCCCTGGTGTGACCACCTGCCTGTAACTCCTCTCCATCAACTCCTCACTCTCCTTGACCAGATGAAGGTCATTGAGCTGCAGCTCCAGTTCCCAAACATGGTCCCTCAACGTACCTGGCCAGATGTGGATGTCCAGGAGGCTAGGAGACTCCAGGACCTCCCACATTCAACACCAAGATCAAAAAGCTGCCCTCACACTCATAATTCCCCCTTTCCTCAAATAACAGGAAAAATTGAAAACTAAACCTACCTTGTCTCACCCGTTTCCGCCTAAGCCCGTTGAGCCAAAGCCCTCGAGCCTTCACTCTGCTCCTGGCTCACTTCACTTCCCACAAACGACGCTGCCCGCTGTATAAGGCTGTCTTCCTTTTAAATCTTCCGTGCCTCACTGCCTGACATCAGACATCTGCGCAGTCCCGCTTCTCTTAACTCTGATGAGAAAAAGAAAAAATCCAAATAGCTCCCGCCGCACTCCCGTTCTGATTCTCAGACTTCCTTCTCCAAATTAAACCCGAATCAGGATTTCTGTCCTTTTAGATCTTCTGCGCCTCACTGCCTGACATCAGATGTCTGCACAGTCCCACCTCTCTTAACTCCGATGAGAAGAAGAAAAAAATCAAAATGGGTCCCGTCACACTCCCGTTCTGATTCTCAGATCAAAATCTTATCTGGGTTAATCTCCATCTGCCACTTCTCAGCCCAGTTTTGCATCCTATCAATGTCCCACTGTAACCTCTGACAGCCCTCCACACTATCCACAACACCCCCAACCCTTGAGTCATCAGCAAACTTACTAACCCATCCCTCCACTTCCTCATCAAGGTCACTTATAAAAATCACAAAGAGTAGAGGTCCCAAAACAGATCCCTGAGGCACACCACTGGTCACCGACCTTCATGCAGAATATGATCCATCTACCACCACTCTTTGCCTTCAGTGGGCAAGCCATTTCTGGGTCCACCTCGTACCCCATGCCTCCTTACTTTCTGAATAAGCCTTGCATGGGGAACCTTATCAAATGCTTTGCTGAAATCCATATACACTGCATCTACTGTTCTACCTTCATCAATGTGGTTGGTCGCATCCTCAAAAAATTCAATCAGGCTCATAAGGTATGACCTGCCTTTGACAAACCCATGCTGACTATTCCTAATCATATTATGCCTCTCCAAATGTTCATAAATCCTGCCTCTCAGGATCTTCTCCATCAACTTACCAACCACTGAAGAAAAAGATGGTGAGAAAAACATTGGACTCTTTTTCCATTGCCATCGGCAGGTAGGCCTCAGCTAAATCCACTTTACTGAAGTGTTTTCCTGCAGAAATTCATTGTTACATACCACCAGCAACAGACTGTAATCAGGCACTTGGAATACTAAAAGATGCCATTGCCAAACAAGAAACAGCCCACTCCAAAGCATTTCAAATCATAATTAGGGATTTTAATCAGGCTTGTTTGAAGAAATCTTTGCCATATTACCATCAGCATATTAACTGCAGCACTAGAGGTCCTAGCACACTAGACCACCAAGACCACTGCAATACAAAGATAAGGAACGCCTATCAAGAAGGAGCTAGATAGATATCTGATGGATGGGGGAATCAAGGGATATGGGGACAAGGCAGGGACTGGGTATTGATATTGAATGATCAGCCATGATCTCAGAATGGCGGTGCAGGGGGACTGGAACTTCCGGTAAGATGGCGATTGCCTAGCTGCTCCGAACTTTTGTCCCGTTACTGTCGCTACCTTTGCACTAAATGTCTCCATTTTTTAAACCTTAGTTGGGAACTTTTTCGGTACCTCTTACTTGCCTGTGAACACATCTAACTTACAATGTCTAGCAAGAGCTCTAAATGCGGGAGAAAGGAAGCTCCGGCTCTCTCAGACGAGACCCTGGCTGCGCTCGGTCAGCTCCGATACGAAATTTTAAAGGAATTCAAAACCGCTTTCAAACAGTTGGAGGTCAAGATTGATCAAATCAACGACAAGGTGGGCAAACATGCCCAACACTTATCTCGCATCGATTCGATTTCTGAAGATTTAGAAAGTCGTGTTCGATACTTGGAGACTCTCTGTTCCAGCTTGGAGGAAAAGTGTAACAAACTCCTTTTCAAAATGGTAGATCTCGAAAATCGCAGCAGACGCTGCAATCTTAGAATTCTTGGATTGCCAGAGGCCACCGAACAGGGATCAACAGTGAAGTTTTTTGCCGAGTTTCTCTGTGAGATATTCGGGAAAGATTTGCTCCCGAACCCACCTGAGCTTGAACGGGCACACCGGGTCCATGTTCCCGCTGGAATTCTGGGCAACAGCCCGCGACCAGTAATCTTGTGCTTCCATCAATACCAGGTAAAACACCGTCTGATCGTAGAGGCACGTCGCAAAGGTTCTTTTATTTTCCAGGATACAACCATTCGCTTTGTGGAAGATTTTGCACCCCAGACCTTAAAGATGTGCGCTGAGTTTAAAGGTGCAATGAAAGTGCTTTTTGATCGTGGTTTTAAGCCCTCGCTTCGTTCCCCTGCTGATCTACGAATCAAACTTAACACTGGGAAATACAAATGGTTTAAGTCAGCCAAGGAAGCTGAAGCATTTGTGGCAAGTCTTCCGGCTATCCAGCCATCTTCGGAACCCGATCAGACCTTCTAAAATGGTGGATAAATACTTCTCGTAGTAAAATTACTTTTTCTGGACTCAGACTCAGAGTTCTACAACTGACTTTAACTTGGTTTGGAGGTTTGAAGTCTTCAGTGAAGGCCTTCCTGTTTGTTGGTTCACAGTTTAATTGCCGATCTATTTTTCCTTCTTTTTATATTTATTTATTTTATTATACTTTTTTTCTTTTCTTCACCCCTTTTTTCTAATTTCTGAATTTTTTTCTCTCTTCTCTGTAAATTGTTGATAAATACTCGTCTTGAATTTATAATTTTCCCCTTCCTCTCCTTTTTTTAATCTCTTTTTTTTCCTTTCTCTTACTTTATTCTTCTATAAGTTTTTCACTGGCAGGTTAGTTTTGGTCCTCTTCTGATTTTCTCTGTATTATGTTTTATATTCCTGCAGAAGGTGTTCTAATCTGTAGTTATGTTTTTTAGTGCATAAACTAGTTACTACTTATTATAGTATTTACACGGAACTGCTGTTAATGACGCAGATCTGGAAGTTGTATTTGGGTTAATTTTTTTGGTAGAGCTAGCTACTTGTTTTGGTAGCCGTCTAGTTTTGGGTTGTGTGGATGGGGTGAGTTTTCTAGTTCCAACATCACTCACTGTATATACTATATCTCTTGCTCAGGACATGTATATGTGTTGATTTTACGAATCTATGTTTACATCTCTGCTCCCAGACTGCTATTGTACTGCTTGACTTTTTATATGCCTTCTGCCTTTTATGCATTAGTAATCGATAATGGCTAGTGCACTTAAATTCGTGAGCTGGAATGTAAAGGGATTGAATCACCCTGTTAAAAGGAGGAAGGTATTCTCACATATCAAACAACTCAAAGCTGACATTGCTTTCCTTCAAGAAACTCATATTCGTTGTTCTGATAACTCCCTGCTTTTGTCAAAGTGGGCGGGTCAGCATTTTCATTCATCCTTTACTGCTAAAGCTAGGGGAGTCTCCATTCTTATTAACTCAAATATTCCTTTTGAACTCCATAATAAAGTATCTGATATAAATGGCCGTTTTATTATTGTTTCTGGCAAACTATATAACACTAAAGTTGCACTAGCAAACCTGTATGCCCCCAACTTTGATGATGTTAATTTTTTTGAACGGTTTTTTTCCTCACTACCAGACTTAAACTCATACTCTCTTATACTGGGTGGTGACTTCAATTGTTGGTTAGATCCTAATTTGGATCGATCGTCCTCTGTTACTAGACCACCTACTAAATCTGCCTTAGCTATCCAATCGTTTCTCTCTAATTATGGTATCTCTGATATATGGCGTTTCCTCCATCCTACGGAGAGAGATTATTCTTTTTTCTCACATGTTCACTATACCTTCACGAGAATTGATTATTTCTTACTCGATAACCAACTTATTCCATTTGCCCACTCTTGTGACTATCAGTGTATACTGATCTCTGACCATGCCCCAATTACTCTCTCTCTGAATTTGCCTGGTCTCCCTCAGAGGAATAAACACTGGCGGTTTGATTCAACTTTACTATCGGATGATGATTTTTTAAAATTTATTAAGGATCAGATAATCTTTTATTTTAACACTAATACATCACCTGAAGTGCCATCCCAGATTGTCTGGGATGCCATGAAAGCATATCTGAGGGGGCAAATAATCTCTTACACAGCAAATCTCAACAGAAGATCCCCTGCAGATCGATTAGACCTCATTAACCAGATTAAAGAATTGGATCAAATATATGCCCAAACTAAGAATGACGGTGCAGACTCGAGGGGCCGAATGGTCTACTTCTGCACCTATTGTCTATCATTCCATGCCCAGGCTCGACCTCGGGAAATGGAATCACTTGGCTGTCCTGCTCCGACCTGCATACAGGCAGAGGCTAAAGAGCATGGCTCCAGAGATCGCAGAGGCAGAGGCAAGGCTACGTGATTGGTAGTCTGGGCTGTATTCAAGGACTCATCTGTGGATCTGAATTAATACACCACATTTGGAAGCAATTCCAAAGGCACAGGATGTGTACGTCCCTAAGTGAAAGAAGTAGTTCTAAAGCAAAGATGATGCAACCATGGATAACCAGAAAAGTCAAAGTTAACCCAAAAGCCAAAGAGAGGGCATGTAATAGAGTAAAGATTAGTGGGAAGTTAGAGAATAGGGAAGCATTTAAAAACCAACAGAAGGCAACTAAAAAAGTCATTAAGAAGGTAAAGATTAAGCTAGCCAATAATATTAAAGAGGATACCAAAAGTTTCTTCAGATAGATAAAGTGTAAAAAAGAGGCACGAGTGGATATTGGACCACTGGAAAATGGTGCTGAAGAGGTAGTATTGGAGTCAATGAAATAGCGGACGAACTGAGTCAGAATTTTGCATCAGTCTTCACTGTGGAAGACACTAGCTGTATAGTGGAAGTTGCAGGTATCAGAGGTCATGAAGTGTGTGTAGTTATCATAACCAGAGAGAAGGTTCTCAGGGAAGTGAAAGGTTTGAAGGTAGGTGAGTCACCTGGACCAGATGGTGTACACCTCAGTGTTCTGAAAGAGGTGGCTAAAGAGATCGTGGAGGCATTAGTAATGATCTTTCAAAATCACTAGATTCTGGAATGGTTCTGGAAACCTGGAAAATTGCAAATGTCACTCCACTCTTCAAGAAGGGAGAGAGGCAGAAGAAAGGAAACTATAAGTCAGTTAGTCTGACCTCTGTGGTTGGGAAAATGTTGGAGTCTATTATTAAAGATGAGGTCTCAGTTCTTGGAGGCACGTGATAAAATAGGCTGTAGACAGCATGGCTTCCTCAAGGAAAAATCTTCCCTGACAATTTGTTGAAATTCTTTGAAGAAATGACAAACAGAATAGGTAAATAAGAATTGTTTGATGGTGTGTACTTGGGTTTTCTGAAGGCCTTTGACAGCCACACATGAGGCTGATTAACAATCTACTAACACATGGTATGGCAGGAAAGATTCTAGCATGGATAAAGCAGTGGCTGAGTGGCAAGAGGCAAAGAGTGGGAGTAAAGGGAACCTTTTCTGGCTAATTGCCAGTGACTAGTGGTGTTCCACAGTGGTCAGTGCTGGGATCAATTCTTTTTACGTTATATGTCAATGATTTGGATGATGGAATTGATGGCTTTGTTGCAAAGTTTGCAGACGATATGAAGATAGGTGGAGGGGCATATAATTGGGAGTTATTATATAGGATTTCCTAAAGGTTAGTTTGCAAGTTGAGTCTGTGGTGAGGAAGGCAAATGCAATGTTAGCATTCATTTCAAGAGGACTAGAATATAAAAGTAAGGATGTAATGTGGAAGCTTTATAAAGCCCTGGTGAGATCTCACTTGGAGTATTGTCAACTGGTTTGGGCCCCTTATCTTAGAAAGGATGTGCTGAAACTGGAGAGGGTTCAAAGGAGGTTCATGAAAATGATTCCAGGATTGAATAGCTTGTCATATGAAGAGTGTTTGATGGCTCTGGGCTAAATTCAAAAGAATTAGGGGTAACCACATTGAAACCTATGGAATGGTGAAACATCTTGACAGAGTGGATGTGAAGATGAAGTTTCCTATGGTGGGAGAGTCTAAGTCCAGAGGACACAGCCTCAGAATAGAGGGGCATCTTTTTACAATGGATGTCAGGAGGAATTTCTTTAGCCAGAGGGTGGAGAATCTGTGGAAGTCTCTGCCACAGGCAGCTGTGAAGGCCAAGTCTTTATGTAGATTTAAGGGCAAGGTTGATAGATTCTTGATTGGTCAGGGCATGAAGGGATACGGGGAGAAAGCAGGAGATTGGGGTTAAGAGGGAAATTGATCTGCCATGATGAAATGGTGGAGCAAACTCAATGGGTCAAATGACCTAATTCTGCTCCTATGTCTTATGGTTTGTCACTGACTTTGTAAAAACAGCTGTAGACAAGTGTGTCCCCACAAAATCATTCAGAGTCTTCCCCAACTGGAAGCCCTGGATGAACCCTGAGACCCACAGCTTTCTGAGGGCCAGATCAGAGGCATTCAGGTCTGGCAACAAAGAAAGTTACAAGAGGTCCAGTTATGATCTCCAGAAAGCCATCTCACAGGGAAATGGCAATTCCAAACTAAACTGAATCAATGAAGGACGCTTGACAGCTGTGGCAGGGATCGAGTTTATCACTTTTTACGAAGCAAAATCAAGCAGCATAGGTGAAACAAGGCTTCGCTTTCAGATGTGCTCAATGCCTTCTGTGCTCCCTTTGACTGTTAGAACATGTAAGAACCAACATAAACTTCCACAGCCCCCTTATCAACCTGTGATTTCATTCTCTGAGGCTGCCACGAGAACATCCTTCAGGAGGGTGAACCCGCGGAAATCATCCAGCCCAGATGGTCTACCTAGCTGAAAACTAAAGAGTACAATTGGCTGGAGTGTTCTTTAACCACTCACTTTGGCAGTCTGTGGTATCCACCTGCTTTAAGCAAGCTTCAATTATACCAGTGCCTAAGAAGAACATTGTAAACTCCCTCAATGACAACCATCCAATGGTTCACCATTCACTGTGATTAAGTGTTTTGAGAGTTTGCTGATGGAACATATCAACCCCTGCCTGAGAAGTGATTTGTATAGAAACATAGAAAATCTACAGTACAATATAGGCCCTTCAGCCTACAAAGCTGTTCTGAACATGTCCTTATCTTTAGAAATTACCTAGGGTTACCCATCGCCCTCTATTTTTCTGCGCTCCATGTACCTGCCCAGGAGTCTCTTAAAAGACCGTAACGTATCCGTCTCCACCACCGTTGCTGGCAGCCCATTCCACGCACTCACCACTCTGTGTAAAAAACTTACTCCTGACATCTCCTCTGTACCTGCTTCCAAGCACTTTAAAACTGTGCCCTCTTGTGTTAGCCATTTCAGCCCTGGAGAAAAGCCTCTGACTATCCACACCATCAATGCTCCGCATCATGTGCAATGATACACATTTATCAGGTCACCTCTCATCTTCCGTCACTCCAAGGAGGAAAAGCTGAGTTCACTCAACCTATTCTCATAAGGCATGCTCTCCAATCCAGGCAACATCCTTGTAAATCTCCTCTGCACCCTTTCTATAGTTTCCACATCCTTCCTGTAGTGAGGTGATCAGAACTGAGCACAGTACTCCAAATGGGGTCTGAACAGGGTCCTATATAGCTGCAACATTACCTCTTGGCTCCTAAACTCAACTCCATGATTGATGAAGGCCAATGCACAGTATACTTTCTTAACCGCACAGTCAACCTGCGCAGCAGCATTGAGCATCCTATGGACTCAGACCCCAAGATCCCTCTGATCCTCCACACTGCCACGAGCCTTACCATTAATACTATTTTCTGCCGTCATATTTGACCTACCAAAATGAACCACCTCACACGGCTCCAATTTGCCACCCAGTGCAACAGGTGCCATTTCATTTCATTGGCTCTTTCCTCAACCCGAGAACAAAGATGCATACATAAGGATGCACCTTATCAACTACTGGTTGGCATTCAATTCTATGATTTCCTCAAAACTAATCAATAAACTTGAAGACATTGGTCTCAATACTTCCTTGTGCAATTGGATCCTTGATTTCCTCACTTGCAGACACTAGTCAATTTGGATTGGTAATATTTCCTCCACAATCTCCATCAGCACAAATGCACCACAAGGCTGTGTGCTTAGTTCCCTGATTTACTCACTTTACACTTATGACTGTGATGCTAAGCACAGCCCCAATGCCATATTTATGTTTGCTGACAACACCACTGTCATTGGCCGAATCAGCATATAAGAGGGAGATTGAAAATCTGGCTGAGTGGTGCCACAACAACAACCTCTTACTGAATGTCAGCAAGAGCAGGGAGCTGATCATTGATTTCAGGAGGCATGGCAGCATCTCCATGTAGTCAAAAATTTGTGACGATTACGTATGTATTAAAACATTGACAAACTTCGATAGGTGTGTGGTTGAGAATATACTGCTGGTTGCTTCAACACCTGGTATGGAAGCACCAATGCCCTTGAACAGAAAAGGCTTAAAACATTTTTCTTTAGACAACTTCGTCAATTCAGCCATGGGCGCTAAATAGTCTCTCCTTCCTTTTGATTCTGCTTATGAAACCTAAAGATTCTGCAATCAACAATGGTTTTGGTTCTAAATGCTCCTGCATTACTTTCATGATATCAGAAAAGCTCATTTTGCTAGTTTGGTTGGAACAGTTAAACTTCTAAGCAAACTGTATGCTACTCCACCAATTGCACTCATGAAAACTGGCACTCACTTTTTATTGGCTGTTTCATTTGCTTCAAAAACCAGCTCCATTCACTCAGTATGCATCATCCAGTTATCTCTTGTGCAATCAAATGCATCTATCTTTCTGATGTAGCCAGTCATTTCAGCTTTTTTTTAGATTTATGATTATTGCCAGTACTCATTGCTTATGAGCCCATTTTCTGCCTTTTTTTTAGAACTCAACCATCACTGTCCCTTTGTGAAGAAGTACCTGCTGCACTGTGTTTTTACTTAACTGTTTCTTGCTGTGGTTTTTTTTTAACTCAAATGTCTTGCTGTGCTTCAACAGGTAACTAGTCACCTCAGGTTCATTAAAACTTCCTTGTTGCTGTTGTTATGTTTTGTAGTTGCAAATCATAAAACTAATTGAAGGCAAAATCTGGGGAGACCAGGATAAATGTATATGCAGTTTGTTGTTACTTAAGTGAGATGCACACTTATGACACTGTGTAATGATGTATGTCATTCACATACAATACTTTTACACATAACCTGTAATGAATTATGTAACCAACAAAGAATGCCTAATCAAACAATTTATTTACAATATTACTCAAGTATTACTGAAGTGTTAAATACATGACAATTTGTATTTCAAAATGAGAATCAGAATCAGGTTTATTATCACCAGCATGTGATGTGAAATTTGTTAACTTAGCAGCAGCAGTTTAAAGCAATACATAATCTAGCAGAGAGAGAAAAATCTAATAATAAAATAAAACATAATAATAAATAAACAAGTAAATCAATATTGAATAGATTTAAAAAATGTGCAAGAACACAGAAACACTGTATATAAAAAAAAGCGAGGTAGTGTCCAAAGCTTCAATATCCATTTAGGATGGCAGAGGGGAAGAAGCTGTTCCCAAATTACTGAGTGTGTGCCTTCAGGCTTCTGTACCTCCTGCCTGATGATAACAGTAAGAAGAGGGCATGCCCTAGGTGCTGGAGGTCCTTAATAATGGATGCTGCCTTTCTGAGACACCGCTCCCTAAAAGTGTCCTGGGTACTTTGTAAGCTAGTGCCCAAGATGGAGCTGACTAGATTTACAACCTTCTGCAGCTTCTTTCAGTCCTGTGCAGTAGCCCACCCATACGAGACAGTGATGCAGCCTGTCAGAATGCTCTCCACAGTACAACTGTAGAAGTTTTTGAGTGTATTTGTTAACATGCCTAATCTCTTCAAACTCCTAATAAAGTATAGCCACTGTCTTGCCTTCCTTATGACTACATCGATATGTTGGGACCAGGTTAGATCCTCAGAGATCTTGACACCGAGGTACTTGAAGCTGCTCACTCTCTCCACTAAGAATGGAAAAAAAACCCTCCATCCTTCCATGTCTTTCAGTTGGAAACAGGTTTTAATTACAAGGCAACACACAAAATGCTGGAGGAACTCTTACAGGCCAGGTAGCATCTATGGAAAAAAGTACAGTTGAAGTTTCAGGCAAGACCCTGCTGAAGCATTTTGTGTGTGCTACTCGGGTTTCCAGTAACTGCAGATTTTCTCGTTTGTGATTTAATTTCAAGGCAACCTTTCAACAAATGGCAAGAAAGATATTTACATGACAAAAAATAAAATAAAAGATGCAGATGATGGAAATCTGAAATAGAAGCATAAAATATTGGAAATATTTAGCTGGTGAGGATGGTTTCAATACTAAAAATATTAACCCTTCAAATCAAAGATCCTTTGCCAGAAACCAAATGTTAATTCTTTTTTTCTTCCATTTTTACACAGCAATTAATTTCAGGATTTGAGAAGTAATAAATAAACTTGAATAGAGAAAGTGATAGCACTGGACAAAGAATTATCGACACACTGTATGTAAGCAGATAAAATTATAATGTAAGTAACAGCAGTATTCTCTATTTACCTCTAATATAAATGCTTTATAATATTTGTTTATATGATACAACTTGCTTCTCTTTTTCTGTTGCTTAAATGATAGTAGGGAAACTTATTTTATTGCAGGAAAATCAGTCATATTTGGTTTACTTAGATGAGTTGTAGAGATTTACAAAAATCCAGTGGGTTTTGAGATCAGGGCTGTGACAGGAATCGCATAATAGCAATTTAATGCTGTATGAACAGAATTGTCATTTTAGTTACGAGTTGTGCAGTCTTCTGAGATTATATGGAGTCTACATAATGATTTGTATTGCATTTTGCTCACTTCTGTGGCTCTAGGAGTCCAAGGAGTATCTTTCAGTGACTGATCAAAGTCCTGTGCTCGATATGTTGCAAAAATGTACCATTGAATAATTAATACATTGGTACAATCTCAGTAAAAATTGAAGCATTAATGTCATTTTATTCAATATTTTGGCTTATCAAACAGGCAATTAATTATATTATTAACTACCAACAAATTTTAAAAAGTGGCATAAGCTTTGAATTTTTTACATTGAAAAGATATGTTCACATGTTTATTAAATATAATCAATTCAAGATTGAAAGCAACTCTCTGGAGTGTTTTCAACCACAATATTGCATCAAAGTGAATCCACTTCCTGAATTCAAAAGCTATATTTCATCTATTACTGTTACAAATTTGCTAAAAATCTACATTAGTATTTCCACGATATGGAAGAACTTTTCATCTCTATTTATGCACCGGAGATAATGCAAAAAAGAAAACTAAGTTCAGTAGGTATCTATGACCTTTTTGAAACACCTAGCTGGATCTGTGATGGGTATTTGTGAACTCCTGTCGAATGCAGCGACTATTATAGATGTTTGTGAAAGCTGAAGAGGTTGAAGATTCTACATGGAAGTTCTAGGTGTCAATATGCGGAAAACCAACTCACATCAAGCAAACTTGATGTGACAACAGGGATGACAAGGACAGCAGACGTGCAAGGTCTTTTTAGGTGCATACAAAGACATGGAAAGAGTCATAGGTCATTTTTAAAGCCATTAAACACTGCTGCACAAAGTAGGCCTTTAGGCCCATCTAGTCCATGCTGAACTGCACCTGTCTCTGCATCGTCTCATCGACCTGCGCTTTGGCCAGAGCCCTCAGTGCTTCTCCTATTCATTTACTAATCCAAGTTTTGCTTACATGTTGAAATCAAACCCACATCCACCACTTCTGCTGGCAGCTCCTTCTGCCCTCTCACAACCCTCTGACTGAAAAAGTTCTCACGTTTCCCTTAAATATTTAATCTTTAAACTATAACTTCTATTTCTAGTCTCACCCAATCCTCAGTGGAATAAGACTGCTTGCATTTACCCCTATACCCCTCATAATTATGTATACCTCTAACAATTCTTCCTCATTGTTCTATGTTTTAGAAATCCTAACCTATTCAACCTTGTAAATTTTGCTAGTATTCATTCAACCTTATTGATATCTTTCCTGTGGATAGGTGACCAGAACTGCATACTATACTCCAAATTAGGCTTCACCAATGTCTTAATACAACTTCGACATAACATTGCAACTCCTGTATTTGGTACTTTAATTTATGAAGGCCAATATGCTAAAAGCTCTCTTTATGGCCCTATCTACTTGTGATGCCACTTTCAAGAGATCTGTATTCTTAGATCCCTCTGCTCTACCACACTCCTCAGTGTCCTATTGTTCACTGTGTAATTTCTACCCTGGTTTGTCCTCCCACACATCACACTGTATGTATCAAATTCCATCCGCCATTTGTCAGCCCATTTTTCTAGCTGGTCCATATTCCATTGTCTCAAATTTGCCTGAGATAGAAAGTGTTTCTCTCTATCAGCTCTACTGAAGGACTTGCATGGAACATGATAATGGGCAAACAAGTGGCAGAAAGATTATAGTGTTGGGAAGTGTATGGTCACACACTTTGGTAGAAGAAATGAAACAGTTGACTGTTTTCCAAATAGAGAGAAATTACAAAGAAAGAATTGAGGTGCAAAGGGACTTGGGAGTCCTTGTACAGATTCTCTAAAGGTTAATTTGCAGGTTAAGTCTGTGGTGAGGAAGGCAAAGGGTGAAAGGTCTTGAGAGAGTAGATGTAGAGAGGATGTTTCCTGTGCGGGAGAGCCTAAGACCAAAAGACACAGCTTCAGATTAGAGGGGCGTCCTTTTAGAATAGAAATGAGGAGGATTTTTGTTTAGTCAGAGAGTGGTGAATCTGTGGAATTCTTTGCCCCAGGCAGCTGTGGAGGTCAAGTCTTTATGTACATTTAGGGCAGAAGGTGATAGATTCTGATTGATCAGTGCATGATTGGATATGGGAAGAAGGCAGGAGACTGGGGTTGAGAGGAAATTTGGATCAGCGTTGATGAAATGGTGGAGAAGACTCGATGGGTCAAATGTCCTAATTCTGCTCCAAAATCTCATTGTCTTATGGTCTATTGGTTTGCTTTAAAATCCTACAAACTGCAATCAAATTGCCTCTTAAACCACATTGATGCCAGTACAAGCAAAACTTAAAACAAAAACTTTCCTGATAATCTAACCCATAAAGAACCAAATGAAATAAACTTTGATTACATTGACACCGTTGCCATTAAGAAAAATATGCATGCAGATGCTTGGAAGTTAAAATAACATCAGCAAGAATGAAAAGTTTTGTTTTTAATTAAGAGAAATTGTCTTAATTATTCAGGTGAATGTACCTCATTAGAACAATTACAATGAGAAATCAAATGTGTTTTAAGTTGCAGAAATGGGGAAGAGTGGATGGAAGGAAAAGGATATCTGTGAGCAAGATGTTATAACAACTTGGAAGAGATTAATGTGTTGGCAGATAGAACCAACATTAGTGGTATAATGGACTTTGAAGGTTATCTAAGATTGCACAGGATCTCGATCAAATTCAAAGTAGATCGTAAATGACAGGGTTCTGGAGAGCAGAACAGAGGGATTTAGGATTACAGGTATATAGCTCCCTGAATGTATCAACACAGGTAGAAAGTGTGGTAAAGAAGGCATTTTACATACTTGCCTTCTTTAATCAGGATTTTAATTACAAGAATTGGTAAATTATGGTATAACTACAAGAAATTGGTGAAACTGGACTTGGAGTATAGTGTACAGGTTCTGGTTGCCGAGCTACAAGATGTCATTAAGCTGGAAAGTATGCAGAAAAGATTCACAAAGATGTTACTGTGCTGGAGGGATTGAGTTATAAGGAGAGACTGGATGGACTCGGGCTTTTTTTCCCTGGAGCACAAGGGTGACCTGATAAAAGTATAAAAAATCATGAGTGGTCTAGACAGAGTGAATGGTTACTGTCCTTTACACAGTATAGGAAAGTCTAAAACTAGAGGGTATAGATTTAAGATCAGAGGAGATAAATATAAAGATGACATTAGGGGCAACTTTTCCACACAGAGGGTGATGGGCATAAAGAACAAGTTGCCTGAGGAAGTAGTAGAAGTAGGTACAATTACAATGTTTAAAGGGCATTTAGACAAATACTTGGTTAGGAAGGGTGTGGGTCAATTGCCAGGCAAGTGGACTAGCTCAGATAGGCAACCTGGTAGGAAAGGACATTTAAGGCCAAAGGGCTTGTCTCTGTACTGTATTATTCTATGACTCTATACCCATTGTACAATGTGGGAATTAACACAGCGGGCAAGAGGATGCTCAGAGTAACCCTTATAACCTGCAACTCGTCCAACCTGAGTTTTGAATTTTCCAGTTCAGGGAATCAGAACCAGGTTTATTTATCACTGACATAGGTAATTAAATTTGCTGTTTTTGTGACAGTAGTAAAGTGCAATGCATAAAAAGTTACAATAATAAATACATATATAACCCTCTCACTGGAAGACTTCCCTCATTTTGGGAAGACTAGTATATAAAAGCAAGGATGTAGTGCTGATACTTGTTAGGCATTGGTCAGATGCACTTGAAGTATTATGAACAGTTTTGGGTCCCTTATCTAAGAGAATATGTGCAGGCATTGGAGATGATCCAGAGGACCTTCATGAGAATGATTCTGAGAATGAAGGAGTTAAGATATGGGGAGTGTCTGTACAGGAGTTTAGAAGAATGAGGGATAATCTCATTGAAACCTATTGAATATTGAAAAGTTTAGATGGAGTGGATGTGGAGAGGATGCATCCTCTAGCACAAGACAGCACAGCCTTAGAATAGAACAGAGATGAGGAGGAATTTCTTTAAACAGAGGGTGGTGAATTCTTTGACATAGATGGCTGTGGAGGCCAAGTCTTTATGTAGATTTAAGGCAGATATTGATGGATTCTTTATTGGTCAGGGCATGAAGAGATACAGGGAGAAGGATAGGAGACTGGGGCTGAGAGGAAAATTGGATCAGCCATGATGAAATGGCAAAGCAGACTCGATAGGTCAAATGACCTAATTCTGCTCCTATATCTAATGGTCTTATGGCTTGTCATTGACTTTGTAAAAACAGCTGTAGACAAGTGTATATTTAAAGAGGGGGTTGATAGGTTCTTGATTAGTCAGTGTCAATGGTTATGGAGAGAAGGCAAGAGAATGGGATTGAGAGGGATAATAAGTCAGTCATGTTGGAATGGCAGAGTAGATCTGAAAGGCCAAATGTCCTAATTCTGCTCCTGTGTCTCATGGATTTATTTCCTGTTTATGAATATATGATGATTACTTGAAAACTGCCTGTATTTCCCTTATATTGGCTAAGAATTTCAATAATGTGAGAATGGGGAAAGAGCATCTTTGAAGTAGGTGAATTCAAAGTAGTAAATTTTGATGTTAGAACATAAGAATATAATTCCACCATCACTTAGTTTCAAAACGTTCACTTTTGTAAATAAAACTCCATCAATGGACCTTGACTGATATTAAAATACTTAAGAGGGTTTTGAAAAAGATGTTCAAATTTTTAAGAAAGACATCCACTAACGATTAAGGATGGCATCTGATAGTAAGAAGTTCCAATGAATTAATGATTCAGTCTGGCTCTTCCTCATCACAATGGCTGCAGTGGCAGTGCCATTGCATTCACCAATGTTGCATTGTAAATATATTTCAATCAGTGTGGTCACTTTAAAGTATAACTTCAATGTGAGATTGCCATCTTTGTTCGCTTTTTACAAAAATGTTGTGAATAGAAGATGGCAATTTATTTATTTATTGAGATACAGTGCAGAATAAGCCCTTTCAGTGTATTCCTCCAGCACTTTGCAATAAGATTTCCAGTATCTGTGGAATCTCTTGTGTTTCTGATCACTCAACAGCCTGGTAACTAAGCCTGGAAGTACGAATCGCCATGGACAACATACCATCTTTTTTACCCTATTACTTTCTTTCAATAGAATAAATGGACAGCAAAAAAAAAGCGTTCTGTGCATGTGTATGGGTATTTGCATGAGATCCAATGGTGGTTTTCTTGCTTCTGCATCATAAAGTCAAATTCTGAAGACATGCCCAAAACCCAAGTTGCTTCAATCTATTCAAAAATCAGAATCAGGTTTAAAATCACCAGCATAAGTTGTGAAATTTGTTCTTTTGTGGCAGCAGTAGATTACAATACATAGAAATAAACTATAAATTACATTAAGAAGTAAATATAAAAAGAGAAAATAAAATTAAATAAGTACTGCAAAAAGAGAGGAGAAATAAAAAAAAATCTACACTAAGGTAGTGTTCACGGGTTTACAAAAATCTGGAAAAAGAAAAATGGGCCGAACGGTCTTCTGTCCTGTACATTAAATTGCATATAAAATATAGAAAAATACTCATGAATAATGTGTGAAATGACACAACAGATTAAAAAAAAACTTCTTGTATTTTCCAGGCCTCCCCTTGCTATGTTATTTATTCCACATGACTTAAGCATATTTGTGCTGCTGTCTGCTCCTCCACTGAAGTGATCTATTACATCATCACAGCCATGAATCCTCGTGGTTTATTCATGCTTTATATATATTTTCTGCAATGTTGTCTGAATACACAGTATTAATATTAAATTTTGCAAACACAGATAGATCTATATCTAACCCTGAATATATCTGCTCACGCCAGAGGTGCAAATTGATTTGCACAGTGGTTCTAACAGTTTGTGTTCTTGCTTCAAAGCAGATTTGCCAAGATGATTATTTAAAAAATTACTCTGTAAAATAATCAGCACAGAGCGTACATAAATAACCATTTTCTGGATGATTCTCAATCACTTGTTTTGATCTGTGAAACGAGAGCCAGGCTTAGTTTGTATCCCCAAAGATCTTGCCACATCAGTACAATTTCTGGGAACAAAGCACAGCCTGATGTTCTTTGTTTAACTTCCGTGTCTATTTATTGAGCATGATGGTTGGTGTGGTGCAACTTTCAGTACTTGTCTCTGTTTCCCATCTTCTGGGCATATGAATGTAGCATGGCATGTAACGATCCCCAGTGTGGAGGGCCGTTGAAGGGTAGTTTTAGTGAGTGGTCACCTTTGGTTGCACTGAGTTTGCTGGAAGCTGTGAATATTGAAAAATAGAGGAGGTTGGACTACTCAAATCCAAAACAAACAGCAGAGGCTGGAAATCTGTAATAAAAAGAGAAAATGCTGGAAGCACTCAGCAGGTCGGACAGCATCTACGAGGCAGATTTAGAGCACTTGCCTATAAAGAAAACGCCTGGGTTTCCTATGTCTTGGACCCAAGGTTAAGAACATATCTCCTTGTACCAAAAAAGCTCAAGTCTCTTAGCACAAACTTCGTCAAAAACATTGCAAGGCAGCGTGGAGTGGGAAATTTTCCACGTCTCCATCCACCCTTACAACACAGGAAGTTTTTTTATCATGCTGAGTCCAAGCCATTTCCAGAGCAATCCCATTCTCCATTAATGGGCCATCTCAGCACTTCTCCTCTCCTCTCAAGCCATCATGAACTCCCTCTGGTTCCCTACCTCCTTACTTTCTTCCAAGGTACACTGTCCTCTCCTACCATATTCCTTCCTCTTCAGCCCTTTACCTCTTTCACCTGTCAAGCTCACAGCTTCTCACATCACCCACTACCCTGACCCACTCACTTTCCCTTCACCTGTTCTCCCATATCACCTGCCAGGTTGTGCTCCTGCCCCTTCCCTTGCTTCTTCTTATTCTGGCTTCTTCTCCATTCCTGATGAAGGGTCTTGGCATGAAATGTAGACTGTACATTGTACCTCTACAGATGCTACCTGACCTGCTAACTTAGAAACATAGTAAACCTACAGCACAATACAGGTCCTTCAGCCCACAATGCTGTGCCGAACATGTACTTACTTTAGAAATTACCTAGGGTTACCCACAGCCCTCTATTTTTCTAAGCTCCATGTACCTATTCAAGAGTCTCTTAAAAGACCCTATCATATCTGTCTCCACCACCATCGCTGGCAGCCCATTCCATGCACTTACCACTCTGTGTAAAACTTAGCTCTGACATACCCTCTGTATCTGCTTCCAAGCACCTTAAAACTGTGCCTTCTCGTGTTAGCCTTTTCAGCCCTGGGAAAAAGCCTCTGACTATCCACATGATCAATGCCTCTCATCATCTTGTACACCTCTATTAGGTCACCTCTCATCCTCCGTCGCTCCAAGGAGAAAAGGCCGAGTTCACTCAACCTGTTCTCATAAGGCATGCTCCCCAATCTAGGCTACTTCCTAGTAAATCTCCTCTGCACCCTTTCTATGGTTTCCACATCCTTCCTGTAATGAGGTGACTAGAACTGAGCACAGTACTCCAAGTAGGGTTTGACCAGGGTCCTATATAGCTGTAACATTACCTCACAGCTCTTGAACTGATTTCCTTGGTTGATGAAGATCAATACACCGTATGCCTTCTTAACCACAGAGTCAACCTGCGCAGCAGCTTTGAGTGTCCTATGGACACGGACCCCAAGATCCCTCTGATCCTCCCCACTGCCACGAGCCTTACCATTAATACTATTTTCTGCCATCATATTTGACCTACCAAATTGAACCACCTCACACTTATCTGGGTTGAACTCCATCTGCCACATCTCAGCCCAGTTTTGCATCCTACTGATGTCCCGCTGTAACCACTGACATCCCACATCCAACGCCCGGTACAGAACACTTCCTATTGCTATTCTTCACACGTAACTTACCTCGCCTCGACCCGTTATCGCTGAAGCCCTCCTACTCTGACTCCCTCTACTCTGTTGCCCGCTCTATAAAGCTGGTTTCTTTTTATACTCTTCCTGCTGGTCTAACTTGCTGACGTCCACGTGCCTGCGCAGTCGTTCCTCATTCCTTGATCGATTTCCTCCAGTGTTTTGCATGTGCCTCTCAAGATTTTCAGCACCTGCAGAATATTTTGTGGCTCCACTAGTTTTTATTTGCTGCATTTTATCTTCACCACATTCCCATGAATGACTTCCGGATTTTACCAATCATGTACACACTAGCCCTAATTTACATTGGCCAATGAACTTATCGGTGAAATAGGAGCTGGCTACTGGGAGTGTTCAAACTCTACGCTGCAAGTTAGACTTCAACCTGGGTGGTGCACCATCAATGACTCTCTCTGAGACGTAAGGCGAGATATCGGCTTTTATTGACAGGAAGAAGGAACAAGCAGTGAGTGACCACCATACTACATCCTGGAGACTGAGAGGCCGGGCTCTGGCCTCGATCGCCTTTATACCGGGGTCTGTGGGAGGAGCCACAGGAGCAGTCAGTGGGGGGCGTGTCCAGACAGGTGTATGTAGTTCACCACACTGGGTAGCTGCATTTGCAAGGCAATAGCTCTACTGGCTTGACCCACTGTGGTTATGTAGATGAGGAAGAGTTTATCACATTGGAATTTACAGTTGCAGGTCCTGTAGCTAAATTAGCATAATCTGTAGTTTCACAGGTTTTCATCAATTATCCAGTTTGAGAGGCTATTTAGTAACCCGGTAGCAGCATTAATATTTGAACTGCAGAGTCTCTCCATTTCTTTGGACTGTAATTAGAGCATCTGTGTTCTGATTGGCCCATGTATCCACTGATGAGCTTGAGCTGCGTGAAAGGGCCCTGCTGCAAAAGTGGCCTCTGGCTGCTGTTTCGACAGGAAGTTGCTGAATCCTTCAAAATTTAAAGGCTGCTTTATTGCTTTATAGTGTTACAGTGAGTGTGAGTCTTCAGATTAATTATAGATGCAGACAGATAATGGGTATTATTCTCAGCCATCAGTAGAATTCATTTGGAGTTCTAGTAGACCTTAATGCAATGCATAATTGCACAACTAGCAACCATTTTAGCATGTGAATTAAATATAAAAGATTATTTGAGTTCAGCAATAAAACAGAAATTGCTGGAACTACTCACCAAGTCAGGCTGCATCAGTAGGAAGAGTAAGTAGAGCAAATGTTTCAGGTCAAAGACTCTCATTAAAATGGGGAAGGAAATACAAAATAGTCTTGGGGTGACTTGGTAGAGTGGTGGTTAGTGCAATGGTATTACAGTGCCGGTGGCCCAGGTTCAAATCCTCTGCTGTCTATAAGGAGTTTGCACTCTTGACCACATGTATTGTATTCTTTATATTCATACATACCGTGGGTTACTAATAAAGAACCATATTCTGGAAGAAGTAGAACTTTTATTTAACAACAACCACACGTGTTTACAATGCCATGTTTTTCTTTGATCTTTCTATCATTCCTGCGCATGCTCAGAACTCTCTCCAATCACGTTCTTACACATTATATCACCACTTCTTCCTTAAAAAGAAAAACAATTAGCAACATTAATCAAAACAAATGCATAATTTAACATGTCTCTATCAGTCTCTCTGGGGGTTTATGAACACGAGTAGACCTTCTAAGTGGTTCACACTGTTCTTGCGTTTCATTGTTATTTTCATGTTTTGTCTGATCTGCATCAGTTAACTGAAACTGAGTTTGGCTCTTTCTTGAGGTCTTTGCGATTTCTTCTTAACACTGCTCCTTCTTCTGTTTGGACCATGTATGTTCTGGGTTATACTTCCTCAAGTACTGTAGCTTTCTGTGTCATGTGTTCATATCCTCACTTCATCTCCCTGATGCAGTTCAGGTAATGGACGAGAACGTCTATCAGACTATATTTTCTGTTTTGCTTTGTGTTCATCTTTCCATCTTTTCACTTGTTCAACTTCCTCTGTTCTCAGAAGGCTCTCATCTATTGGCAGATTGGATCTCAAACGGCGTCCCATCAACAGCTGAGCAGGTGAAAATCCACATTCAAGTGGAGTACTGCGATAGGCTAACAAAGCTTTATATAAATCACCTCCACTGTCTTTTGCTTTGTGCATCATTTTCTTGATCATTCCTACCGACTTCTCAACTAATCCATTGGACGGAGGGAAAAATGGACTAGGTGTTGTTTGAACAAAGCCCCATTCCTGAGCAAAATGTCTCCTGCATTCACCATTGAATTATGGACCATCAGCTGTGAAAACTTCATCAGGTGCACCATGTCTGGAAAAAACAGATTTCATGCATGTAATTACATTCTCTGCAGTTGTTCTGCTCAGACCACACTCTTCAGGATACAAGGAGTAATAATCTGTTATTAATAGATAATCTTTGTTGTCAGTTACACACAGATCAACGCCTACCCTCTGATCAGGTCTCTGAGGACTAGTATGTGGATGCAGTGGCTCCTTAGGGTTGCTAGGTTGGTATTTAAAGCATATTTGACAAGAAGACATCAATTCTGTAATTCCTTGATTCATCCTGGGCCAAAACATCACTTCTCGTGCCCATCTCTTACACTTCTCAATAGCCTTCATGAATTTTCCCACGCATTTCTTTTCGGAGACTTTTAGGAATCACAATTCTGCTACCTTTGTACAATATCCCATCCACAACAGGAAGTTCTGATCTTCCTGAAGTTCCAGTATTCTTGTACTTCTGAGGTACAGTCTTGCCTATTATCTGGCCATCCATCCATCACCACTTGAATTACCTGACTGAGAATTTTGTCCTTCTCTGTCTCAAGACGCAGATGCAGGGGACTGAAGTGAGAGAGAGAGATACTTATGATCTGAATAAACAGGTGGCATCGATCCTTCTCGATGTCCTCCAAATCTTCCAAGTCAGCCAAAAGTCAGCCAAACTTAAGAGCGCCGTCTTCAAGCGACAATCTACCAACCCAGGCAAGGGTTAGTCACAACAGTAGATTCCACAGGGTCGCCCTTTACATGCACTAATAGTCACAGATAATTTCCTCTTAATCGATCCTCCTCTCATGTAGCGCTCTCTCTCTCTCTCTCTCTCTCTCTCAGAAACAAGCTGTGGGCACTGTCTCTCTCTGTCTTACAGACACGGTTCTTAAAGGCACAGTCCATAATGAATAAGATTCCTTCCCACCGTGCTGTATTTCTAAGTAAAAATAAAAAGCTTGTTAAGGGAGAGTTTGGCCAAGCTAGGTCTATATTCATTGGAACATCGAAGAATGAAGGGCAACATTATAGAAATATTTAAAATTATAAGAGGTACAGATGAATTGAATGGTAACAGTCTTTTGCCTAGGGTAGAGGAGACCCAGAACTATAGGGCTTAAATGAAGGATGAGAGGCGATAGATTGAAAAGGGATCGGAGGGGCAACTCTTTCACACAGATTGTATGAAATGAGCTGCCAGAAGAAGTGGGTTGAAGCAGGTACAAAAGTAACTTTTAAGAAGCACTTGGATAGGAACAGGAGGGTCGGGGCTTAGAGAGATGTGGGCCAAACGCAGGAAGCTGGGACTGTAGGCAGCATGGACTTGTTGGGCCGAAGGGCCTTTATCTCTGATGTATTGATCTATGACTCTCTTGAAAGCTGCACGAAGGATGAGGGGAGGGAACGTCTCTGATGGGTAAAACTGGAGAAATTGTACATACATACCGATTGGCACATCTGAAATTCAACGATTCTCATCTAAGCTAAAGAAGATACTTCAATAATTTCCGATTGTCTTTAAACAACTTAGTTGTTCAAGTGTGCAGGATAATCAGACTCCTGTTCAACTTTCACATTTGCTGAAGTCCTTCACCTTCGTACATGCATTGTCGTTAGGATAATGCGCGAATTTACATTTTCTAATTGAATGTGTAGTTAAGCAAGTACCTATTATTGTGCTGTTCTATATTCTGTTTTCTAAACCATAAAATCATATGCTACTTGGAAAACTAATACCGAATTGAAGACTTGAGATGCATTCATTTCCTCCCACCATCTGGAAATCAGGACGACTGAGATATTTCCCTCAACAAATACTTCATCAGTTTTGTCTCCTCTCTAAAACATTGACTCATGAAGCTACTCGGAGTGAGCTCTATAATGGCTACAGCATTTTAACATTTAAAAAATGATTTGATGTAAATCTCTTCACCCACAGAGTGACAACTCCAAATTCTCGGCTGTCTAAAGGGGAGACATCTTGATTGCATAGGAAACAGAGCTGTTGTCCCCACCCTTACTGGGATTAGATCTGACCCCATTACCTCTGGTGTTTTGAAACATCTTGTTTCAGTTCCGCAAAAAGCTCTTCACTTGGGCGTGAGGGCAACTACCTTTGACCAGGTGTCTCCTTTTCCCTTAAGTGATTGAACATACACAGCTGGAGTAAAGTATTGCCAATGCACACTTCATTAGCATCAGCATTTAACGCTTTACTCCTTCTGGCAATGGATGATTTCAATCTATCACCCTCTTTTATAGCGTACCTGGTGAGATTCAGGCATACATCTTCCAGAACATTATTAGGAACCATTAGTTCATATTGTATATTAGCAAGGCATGTAAACATTCTTGTCTAGAAATTTTAAGTACATCCATTTGGTGGCAGTAGAAAGGCACAAACAGAGGGTCCTGATAAGTATTAATTTATTTATTGATCTACAGTGCAGAATAGGCCCTTCTGACCCTTTGAGCCACATTGCTCAGAAATCCCTCAACTTAATACTAACCTAATCACAGGGCAATTTACAATGACCAATAGGCAGTAGTGGGAATTGAACCCAGGTCGCCTGTACTGTAAAGCGTTGTGCTAACCACTCCGCTACTGTGCCGTCCAATTTTTGCCATTGTCTTACCACATATACTCTTTATGAACAGCAGATCACTGTTTGGAAATATGAGCCACTCATTTAAAACTGTGATGAGCCCGAGGTTTTCCTTTCAGAGGGTTGACTGCTCTTGGATCTCTCTTCATCGAAGCGTGGCAGAAGCATAAAATGTGAATGCTTTTCTATGGCAGAAGGAGGTAGATGCTCATTTGAAGAAGGAGAAATATTGCTGGGAATTGGTTGGAATGTGGAGCTGAGGATACAGTCAGATTAGCTGAATCTCATTAAGCAGTGGGGCAGGTTTGAAGGGCCAAGTGGCCTGCTTCAGCTCCTGATTCAAATGTTCATCTGTACATCAATGTGCAGCCTTTTCACAGCCCATAATACTCTGTTGGTCACAAGTCAATACAGTTTAGTGTTCTAAATGAAATAAGCTATTTTAACAACAGTTTGGACCTTGTGTAATTAAAATAGCTTGCCTATTATTTGAATTGATTTACCATTATTGTAAAATGGGCTGAGCTACAATGAAAAGCGTGTCTTGCATACTGTTCATGTGATCAATTCATTGAAATAGAACAAGGTAAAGCAATAAGAGAATGCAGAATAAAGTGTAACAGCTACAGAGAAAGCTCAGTGTAAGCATCATTAAGTTGCAGGGTCATAATAAGCTAGATTGCCAGGTCAAAAAAAGATTAGTTGGGTTATACAGCAGAGAAGCAGGCTATTTGATGTAAGTTGCCCAAATTTATGCCATATTCAAGCTTCCTCCTATTGTTCCTCGAGGAATTCCCTCATATACTTGTCCAGCTCCCCTTTAAATACATAGTGCTTCCCTGTGGCAGCATTCTCACCACACTCCGTGCAAATATGTTTCTTCTGAATTCCTTAATCCATTTTGTGGTGACAGTCTCCAGAGTTACAGAGAATGGTGAATAGAAAACATCCAGTGAGCAGCAGTTCCGTGGGTGAAACACACCGTGTTAATGAGAGGTCAGGTGAGAATGACCAGATTGGTTCAAGCTGACAGGAAGACAACAGTAACTCAGATAACCACACATTACAACAGTGGTGTGCAGAAGAGCTTCTCTGACTGTATAACACGTAGAAATTTGAAGTGGGTGGGCTATACCAACATACACTTAGTGGCCACTTTATTAAGTACAGGAGATACTGTGCCTATTAAAGTGGCCACTGAGTGCATTTGACTTCTGGAGGAACCTTCGCTTTCCCCTTCAGCAAGAAGTTGAGTGATCAGTATCACAGAGATTTACAACTGCTAGAATGCATGTTGTATTTTTCTGTGAATTATCATAATTTCTCCCCTTATATTCCTTCAGGGGCATATTCCTGCATATTGCCTACAGCAAGCACATGTTGAAGGGTCAGCCCATGGACCTATCACTGAGTCTTTTCTGGAGGCAGTGATCAAATAGCAATCTCCAGAGGAAAATATTCCTACATAGAAATTCCAGTGCATCCTTGTGATGCATCAGAAAGGCAGGAATGGGTACTAACCAACAGCATATCGCATAAAATTTCAGCTGCCCCCAAGGCATCAACATCGACATTTTGAAGCTGATTATTTGCTTTCTGATCCTCCAGTTCTAAGGCTGAACTCTGACTTGCACCAGCAGTGGAGACTGTAGGTGGGTGGTGGTGGTGCTGGGGTGGGGGAGGGGAGCTGTAATTGCAGCCCAGTGTTTGTCCACAGGTGGAGTTTGGGAAAAGGGGGCATTTATGAGATTTAAGGAATAAGGAGAACTATGCTTTGGGAATAACTATTATGAGGGTTGGAGCTGAAAATCCACAGTCTTTGTCATGTACATAATACCAGTCTCTTGCATGATGAACTTGCAGAAAGCATCTAGCCTGAATAGTGTCCTTGGCCGTGTCCTTAGATCCTGTCCCGATCAGCTAGCAGACATTTTTAACCTGCTTCAGGCTGAACTTCCCTCCTATTTTAAGAAGACTGCTTTCATCCCAGTACCCAAGAGAAACAAGAAAATGTGCCTTAATGTCTATTGCTCTAACATAACGAAGTGCTTCGAGAGAGTGGTCATTGCATGCATCAATTCCAGCTTTCCAGACAATTTTGACCCACTGAAAGTGAACTACTGCTGAAACAGTTCAATGGTGGACATTCATCTCTGGAGCACCTGGATACTAAAGACACCTACACATCAGACTATTGTTTATTGATTACAGTTCTGTCTTCAGCACCATTATTCCAAACAAACTCATCACCAAACCTGTGACCCTAGTGGTTAAAGCTTTCCTTTGCAACTGGATCCTTGACTTTTCTGACCAACAAGCTGCAATCAGTAAGGATAAGGAGCAATACTGCCACCATGATTATTCCAAACACTGGTGCTTCACAAGGTTGCCTTCTCAGCCCCCTACTCTGCTCTGTTCCCCTTAACTCTGTTCCCCTTCGCTGCACCTACAAGTTTGCAGATGATCCCACCATAGTGAGCCGCATCTCAATTAATGATGAGTTGGAGTACAGGAAGGAGAAAGGGGGCTTAATGACATGGTGTCATGACAACAACCTTTCCCTCAATGTTGAAAAGACTTCAGAGCCAGTCATTGACTTCAGAAAGGGGGATGATGCACATGTTGTCTCTATCAAAAATATTGAGGTTGAGAGGGTTAAGTGCTTCAAATTTCAAAGAGAGAACATCATGTCCTGGTCCAACCATGTTGATGTCATGGCCAAGAAAGTTCACCAATGCCTCTACTTCTTCAAGAGGCTAACTAAGTTTGGTATGTCCCTGTTATCAGTTTTATCAGTGTACCATAGAAAGCATTCTGTGTGGATGCATACTGGCTTGGTATAGCAACTGCTCTGCATGGGACCACAGGAAACCCTGCAGAGTTGTGGATACATCTCCGCACATCACAGGAGCCAGCCGCTCCTCAATGGACTCCGTGTTTACACTTATTGCTGTCTCATTAAAACAGCCAGCATAATCAAAGACTCCACCCAACCTGGACATTCTCTCTTCCCACTTCTTCCATCGGGAAAAATGTACAAAAGTCTGAAGGCATGTACCACCAGGCTCAAGGACAGCTTCTATTTCACTGTTATCAGACTCTTGAATGAACCTCATATGATAAGCTGGATTCTAGGCCTCACAATCTACCTTGTTATGATCTTCGCTTTATCATATATCTGCACTGCACTTTTCCGATCACTTTTATACTTTATTCTGCATTGTTATTGTTTTACCTTATTTTAACTCAATGCACGGTGTAATGATTTTATCTTTACAAACAATATGCAAGACAATCTTTTCACTGTATCTTGGCAATAATAAACCATTGCCAATACCAATATCAATTGTTCATTCATTATGTACCATGTCATATGAAATAGATGATCGTGGTCTTTCCATGACTATGATTCCTCTTGGCAACTTCTTCTACTGAAGGGGTTTACCTTTGCCTTCTCCTGGGCAGTGTCTTTACAAGACAGGTGACCCCAGCCGTTATCAATACTCTTCAGAGATTGTCTGCTTGTGTCAATGGTCACATCACCAGGACTTGTGCTATGCATCAGCTGGTCACACAACCATCCACCAGCACCTCCCATGGCTTCATGTGACCCTGGGGGGGGCAAAAGCAGGCTAGCGGAGGGAAGGAGTGCCTTACACCTCTTTTGGTAGAGATCCATCTCCACCCCACTACGCAAACCAATATCAACACCAAAATGAATATTCATTTTCTTCTAAAACTTCGAGGATCAATTCCTAGTTGCTTAGTATACATGTACCTTTGTGGTATGTGCTATTCTTAACATATCCAAAAATGTCACCTCTGAAGTGCCTATGTAAGACACTTTGGATGCAGAAATAATTCTAATTGTTTCACGCTGTGACCAGTTGTGAGCCAGGACTTGCTGCCTGAGAGGGTGTTGGAAGCAAATTTAATTTTGATTGTAACAAATGAATTAAATAAATACTGTTCTGAAAAAAATTGCAGACCTATAGGAAAAGAGCTGACTAACCAAACTGATCAGGCAAAAAGCCAGTGTGGGCTTGAGATGCTGTGAAATTCCCTTCTGTGCTGTAATAAGTTTATGATTCTATGGTGTGTACATGCACACGCATTGGTTGTGTGAGTTAATATCTGGCATGAACTGGAGTTAGATAATCATATAATTGGGTCCTGTGGTGCTATTCTCATCTTAGGCAAGTTCTTCAACAGCAGCACCAGATGTCATTTCTTTAGCTCTTCACTGAACCCTAGAACACCTGGACAGCACAGATGGACACATCAGGATGCTTTTCATTGACTACAGCTAAGCATTCAACACTATCAACCTCTCAAAACTAATCAATAAGGTCCAAGACCGAGGCCTCAATACCTCCTTGTGCAACTGGATCATTGATCTTCCTCATTTGCAGACCCCAGTCAGTTTAGATTGGCAACAACATCTCTTCCACAATCTCTATCACCATGTGGCTGTGTGCTTAGCCCCCTGTTCTACCCACTCTATACTTATGACCGTCAGACTAGCTACAGCTCCAGTGCTTTATTTAAATTTGCTGCCGACACCACTGTCAATGGCCGAATCCAAGGTGATGATGAATCAGCACATAGGCAGGAACATGAAAACCTGGCTGAGTGGTGCCACAACAATGTCTCACTCAATATCAGCAAGACCAAAGAGCTGATTATTGATGACAGGTGGAAGGAACTGGAGGTAAATGAGCCACTCCTCGTCAGGGCATCAGAGGTGGAGAGGGTTAGTAACCTTAAATTCCTCGGCATTATCATTTCAGAGATTCTGTCCTGGGTTGTTCTTTGTAACACATTACAATGAAGGCACCTCTACTTTCTTAGAAGTTTGTGAAGTTTCAGCATGTCACCTAAAACATTGTCAAACTCCTATCGTTACACAGTAGAGAGTATATTGACTGGCTGCATCATGACCTGATATGGAAACACCAGTGGAAGTGACTACAGAAAGTAATGGATGCAGCTCATTTCATCATGGTGAAAGTCCTCCCCACAATGACAAGGACTGCTGTTGTTGCAGAGCAGCACCCATCATCAGAATTAGAATCAGAAATGGGTTTTTTTCCTGGTGCTCTGGTTTCCTCTCACTGTCCAAAGACTTACCAAATTAGTAGGTTAATTGGTCATTGCAAATTGTCTTGTGATTAATCTAGGATTGAATAGGTGGGCTGCTGGATGGTGTAGCTCATTGAGCTGGAAGGGCCTAGTCCTCACTGTATCTTGAAAATAAAAATTTAAAAAAACCTAAAAATTACAGTAAGAAATATATTACTAAAATACATATCAATTTATTATTTATAAACTTAATATATATAAAATATATATTGATAAAATATATAATAAATACATTAAAAATAAACAAGTGTTGCAAAAAGAGAGCAAAAAAAAGTAGTGATTTAGTGCACATTGGTTCATTGTCCATCCAGAAATCTGATGGTGGCGGGGAAGAAACTGTTCCTGAAATGTTGAGTGTGTGTCTTCACACTCCTAAACCTCCTCCTTGAGGGTAGCAATGAGAAGAGGGCACAAGCCGTGTGATGGGGGTCCTCAATGATGGATGGCACCTCTTTGAGGCATTACCTTTTGAAGGTGTTCTCGATGCAACCAGTTAAAATGCTCTCCACGGTACATCTATAGAAATTTGTGAGAATCTTTGGTGACATACCAAGATGTCTCAAACTCAGAATAAACCATAGTCACTGTTGTGCCTTGTTGTAATTGCATTAATAGGTTGGACCCAGGATAGATCTTCAGAGATGTTGACAGCCAGGAACTTGAAACTGCTCACCCTTTCCACTGCTGATCCCTTGCTGAGGACAGATGTGTGTATTTCCTTGACTTCCCCTTCCTGAAATTGGTATAGCAGTGGCCAAGTGTTTTGGCTCCTCTGCTTCCACAGGTGATATGTATGTGGTAGATGTTCAGAGGCTTCAAGCTGGCCTGGTAGAAATCCCTCACAACGTTAGGGTAGGAATCAGTGTGTTGTGTTGTGACTGCTGAGTGTCCTCAGCTCCTCCAGTGCCTACCTGACATTGGCCTGAGTTGGAATGTACACCACTTCCAGGATGATGGTGGAAAACTCTCTTGACTGTCAAAAGGAATGGCACTTGACTGCTAGTTGTTCCAGGTCAGGTGAGCATGATTGAGATAGAATAGCCATGTCTGTGCATCACTGTTGCTTACTGAAGTACGCATGGCTGTGACTGTGGATTTCATATGTAGTAGTCCTAAATAGGAATATCTGATAATTCCCATTGCAGCTGAACACAAATAGTTGCCATTTAATGGCACCATCTTGATGGAGTCCCACCATCCAGACCATGCTCTCTTTTCTCTGTTGCCATCAGGAAGGAGCACAGGAGCCTCAGGTCCCACACCATCACATTCAGGAACAGTTCTTACCCACCAACCAACAGGCTCTTGAACCAATGAGGATAGCTTCACTCGCCCCATCGCTGAACTGTTCCCACAACCATAGAACCATAGAACACTACAGCACAGTACAGGCCCTTCAGCCCTCCATGTTGTGCCAGCTTATGGATTCACTTTCAAGGACTCTTCATATCATGTTCTCGATATTTCTTGCTTGTTTACTTATTATTTTTATCATTTCTTTTCTTTGTTCTTTTTGTATTTTGCAGAGTTTGTTGTTTTTTGTACATTGGTTGTTTGTCTGTCCGGTTGGGTGCGGTCTCTCGTCGATTCTATCGCGTTTCTTGCATTGACTGAGAATGCATGGAATAAGATGAATGTCAGGATTGTACATATATGTACTTTGATAATAAACTTACATTGAACTTTGTTTAATCAATTGGAGATAACGGACCGAGTTGATGAGGATATTGCACTTGATCTGGTGGGATCATTGATCGCATGGATTTGCAGAACAATTGAGTTGCTCCAGTAGCAGATCAACATGGACACAATGGGCTAAACAGCCTGCTTTTGTGCTAGAACCATTGTATCATCCCATGGTTCTAGTATTTCATTCATTATGCTGTCATTTATACCTGCCTTAATTGATGAGGTGACCTTTGAGCGAGAGAAAGTGGTCCAACGCACGCAATGTGCCGGAGGAGCTCAGTGGGTCAGGCAGCATCTATGGATGGGAATAAACAGTTGATGCTTTGGGCCGAGAACCTTCATCAGGATGAAGAAGCATTGAGTATAAAAGTTGGGAAGTTATAGTGAAGCTGTACAGGATGCTGGTAGGCCACACTTGGAGTATTGTGTTCATTTTTGGTTGTCCCCCTACAGGGAAGTTGTGAATAAACTGAAAATAATGCATTAAAGGATGGGACTTTATTTATAGGAGCGTAAGAGTCTAAAAGGTGATCTTGTAGAGGTGTATAAATCAGGAGGGACATAGATAAGGTTTAGTCTTTTTTCCAGGTTTGAGGATTCAAGAATCGGAGGGCATTGATTTAAGGTGAGGGCAAAAGATTTTATAGGAGCTTGAGGGGACTTCTTTTTACACAAAAACTGGTATGTATGTGAAATGAACTGCTAGAGGAAGTGGTTGAGGGAGGTACAGTAACAACTTTTGAAAGATTGTTAGACAGGTGCATGGATTTGAAAAGCTTAGAAGGTTATGGGCCAAAACGGTTGGCTGTGGGGCTTGCTTCTGTGCTGGGTCACTTGATGACCTTTCCACTCGTTTCGCCAGTGGCCTATTTATATCAGATTTGAATTCATGAAGAATGAGAAAGGAATCCTAAACAAATTCCTTTGCCTCATATACTAGATTTTGTACTGTAAATCCTATGTTATTTTTGGCATATCTTGTAAAACATGATGATTACATGAATGTGTTAGTAATAATGGATTCGGGGTACCTTTTAGCTCAGAAATTTACCAGCTAATAGAAGCAACCCCGTAAAGTATTATGAGACACAAGAGATTCTGCAGGTGCTGAGGATTATGCAAAATGCTGGAGGAGCTCAACAGGTCAGGCCGCATCTATGGAGGGGAGTAAACAATCCTCCAGCTTTTTGTTTGTGTTGGTAAAGGACTATGTTTTGTTCATGTTTGCTGAGCCAATGGTCCTCTCCTTGAAGACTATTTATTGACGGCATAGTCACATGAGAAAAAGAGTCAACTTAATGAGTTTGAAAGGTTCATGGTGTAATGAGGAAGCAGATTGCTTTGGGAGCTAATTAAAGAATTCATAAAGACGGAGCTCTTAAGATGAGGGATCAGGTTGAGCAGAAAAGATCCATTAGGGAGTCATTATAAAATGTTGCAGACCACATTGGCAACACTGTTGAAGCACTGGAACATTTGAAGCTGAATACTTAAACATGGACTGTAACAAGCGACAAAAACTGTATATTAAGCATGAGGTGAAATTCCATTTGTTAGCATCACAAGCTGGAATGAGTAATCTAAATAAAACTTTTTCTAGGATATAACGAGGAGTATTCAGCATTATCTTTTACAAGCAGGCTTATCTTTCACTATTTTTACATATTTTGAAATATTCCTCATTCTGAACCATAAACAGCATCTCATTTGCTAAGGAGTTTGTTGTTATGTGCAAATTTTGGAATTGTGTTTCTGGTTTCCAAGTCCAAGCTGTTTATGGATGCTGAGTCCCAGCGTCTGAATCACCATGTCTCTCCTGTGCCACCTGAAAAAAAATCTACAATCTGCTAACTGCTTATTTCACTGGTACTATCTATTTCATGAATTGTATCCAACAGTCTTCAATCTTCATCAGACATCATACCTGATGAAGATGGCAAGAGTTTGTCATCGAAATGTCGGTTATAATTGATACGTACCCAGCTGGAAGCCTGAGAAGAGTTTATTCGTCATATGCGCCAGGAAAGCACTGGTTCCTTTTTCTACTAATTGCTTGATTGTTTAAATTCACCTCCATATTTCTCAAATTTGTCAAATGATTCTACCTTCCAGTGTCTATTTACGTTGTCCTAATGCTTTGTTCCTTCCCCAGATAATCATTCTTTCTCGTTAATACAGTGAGAAGAGTGTTTTGATGAAGGGTCTTGGGCCTTAAACATTAACTGTGCTTCTCTACTACCAATACTACCTGACTTTCTGGGTGTTTCTGGCACCTTCTGTTTTTATTTCTGATTTGCAGCATCTGCTATTTTGATTTTTAGAAAAAGATAGATGCTGTGAATACTCAGAAGGTCAGGCAGCATCTGCGTAGAGATCAACTGCTAATATTTCAGCTTAATAACCTTTGTCTTACTACTGCGACTGCTACTGTTGCTACTATTCAGAAGAGCAATAGAAATATAATAGAATATTTATCCAGTCTCTCATTTTAATTTATTCAAACCTAGTTAGCATTCACAAGGTTCCCAAAGTTGAGAACCAATCACGTTCTGTGGAATATTTAATTACTTTGATTAAGTAGTTCAATCTTAAATTTCATTTCTAATCAAATATTTATTCAGCTTCTTTTAAAGAGATGATCAAAATAGCATCAGTTGCTTTTGCTAGCAGCCTGTTCTGCATTATCTCTTATACTGTGGGTGCAAGTGTCAACTCATCTTGATTGAGGATTGTTAATTTTGAAGGCAATGAGACCAGAGCTGCACACAGTATCCTAATTGTGGCCTCACCAATGATGCATGCAAGGTTAGAATAAATTATTTCCACATAATTATATGTCCTTGAGATATACCCAGCATGGCAGCTGCTTTATCTTATTTTAATACGATATAAATCAAAGTCACCCATTTCTGATTCCAAGTTTAAATCTGAGTGCCTTGGAATTCTGATGGGTGATAGCTTTAATACAATATGAAAATATATATAGATGCTGGAAATTTGAAAATAATACAGGGAGTGTTGTAAATACTCAGCAAGTCAGATAATATCGATGAGGAAAGAAGCAGAAGTAATCTTTTGTAACGCATATAAAATGCAGATGGTGAGTGACTGTTCAGCTCTGTCTACCAGCCTCAAGCTCGCTGCTGCTGGAGAAGATGTCTGGGTGTGGCGGTCTCTGGCTCGTGGCTCCCGAGGGAAGGTCTTGGCACCTGAGTGACCTTGCTCTTTTAATTTTGTGTTTTGATATTCTGTGCTTTTGCTGTCTTTTTTTGTGGCCATCTGTGTGATGCTTTTGCACATGGGGGGCGGGGGGTTGATGTTTCTCTTTAAATGGGTTGATTCCACAGTTCTTTGTTTCATGACTGTTTGTGGGAAAGACGAATTTCAGGGTTGTATACTGCTTACATACTTGGATAATAAATGGACTTTGAATCTTTGAATGCTGGAGAAACTCAGCAAGTAAGGCAGCATCTATGGAGAGGAATAAACAGTCAACATTTTAGGTTGAGACCCTTCAATTCCTAATGAAGGGTCTTGGCCTGAGATGTCCACTGTTTTCTCCACTCCATAGATGCTGCCTGACCTGCCGAGTATTTCCAGCATTTTTTGCATGCTGCTCTGGATTTCCAGCATCTGCAGGATCTCTTGTGTTTATAATGTTGACCCTTCGACTTGTTGATCTCTAATTTAAATGATAACTTCAATTTGGTACTTTTGGATGTACAAAAAAAGCAAAGAGAGATCATTTTACTTTCTTATCCCTCTGTGAAGATAGCAAATCCTATTGCAGGAATAAATTTGAAGATACGAGGTTGCTTTGGCAAGTAAGGTGAAAATAAATCTGAAGGGTTTCTACAGTTATATTAATAGCAAAAGGATAGTGAGGGATAAAATTGGTCCCTTAGAGAATCAGAGTGGACAGCTACGTGTGGAGCCGAAAGAGATGGGGGATTTTGAACAATTTCTTTTCTTCTCAAATTCACTAAGGAGAAGGATATTGAATTATGTAAGGTAAGGGAAACAAGTAGAGAAGTTATGAAAACTATGACAATTAAAGAGGAGGAAGTACTGGCACTTTTAAGGAATATAAAAGTGGATAAATCTCTGGGTACTGACAGAATATTCCCTAGGACCTTGAGGGAAGTTGGTGTAGAAATAGCAGGGGCTCTGACAGAAATATTTCAAATGTCATTAGAAACAGGGGTGGTGCCGGAGGATTGGCGTATTGCTCATATTGTTTCATTGTTTAAAAAGGGTTCTAAGAGTAAACCTAGCAATTACAGGCCTGTCAGTTTGATGTTAATGGTGGGTAAATTAATGGAAAGTATTCTTAGAGATGGTATATATAACTATCTGGATAGACAGGGTCTGATTAGAAACAGTCAACATGGATTTGTACGTGGAAGGTTATGTTTGTCAAATCTTATTGAATTTTTTGAAGAGGTTACGAGGAAAGTTGACGAGGGTAAAGCAGTGGATGTTGTCTATATGGACTTCAGTAAGGCCTTTGACAAGGTTCCGCACGGAAGGTTAGTTAGGAAGGTTCAATCGTTAGGTATTAATATTGAAGTAGTAAAATGGATTCAACAGTGGCTAGATGGGAGATGCCAGAGAGTAGTGGTGGATAACTGTTTGTCAGGTTCGAGGCCGGTGACTAGTGGTGTGCCTCAAGGATCTGTATTGGGTCCAAGGTTGTTTGTTATATACATTAATGATCTGGATGATGGGGTGGTAAATTGGATTAGTAAGTATGCAGATGATACTAAGGTAGGTGGCATTGTGGATGATGAAGCAGATTTTCAAAACTTGCAGTGGGATTTAGGCCAGTTAGAAGAGTGGGCTGAACAATGGCAGATGGAGTTTAATGCTGATAAGTGTGAGGTGCTACATTTTGGTAGGAATAATCCAAATAGGACATACATGGTAAATGGTAGGGCATTGAAGAATGCAGTAGAACAGAGTGATCTAGGAATAATGGTGCATAGTTCCCTGAAGGTGGAATCTCATGTGGATAGGGTGGTGAAGAAAGCTTTTGGTATGCTGGCCTTTATAAATCAGAGCATTGAGTATAGGTTGGGATGTAATGTTAAAATTGTTCAAGGCATTGGTAAGGCCGAATTTGGAGTATTGTGTACAGTTCTGGTCACCGAATTATAGGAAAGATATCAACAAAATAGAGAGAGTACAGAGAAGATTTACTAGAATGTTACCTGGGTTTCAGCACCTAAGTTACAGGGAAAGGCTGAACAAGTTAGGTTTTTATTTTTTGGAGCGTAGGAGGTTGAGGGGGGACTTGATAGAGGTATTTAAAATAATGAGGGGGATAGATCGAGTTGACGCGGATAGGCCTTTTCCATTGAGAGTAGGGGAGATTCAAACAAGAGGACCTAATTTGAGAGTTAGGGGGCAAACGTTTAAGGGTAACATGAGGGGGAATTTCTTTACTCAGAGAGTGGTAGCTGTGTGGAATGAGCTTCCAGTAGAAGTGGTACAGGCAGGTTGGGTATTGTCATTTAAAGTAAAATTGGATAGGTATATGGACAGGAAAGGAATGGAGGGTTATGGGCTGAGTGTGAGCCAGTGGGACTAGGTGAGTGTAAGCGTTGGCATGGACTAGAAGGGCTGAGATGGCCTGTTTCCATGCTGTAATTGTTATATGGTTATATCTGGTTATATGGTAAATCCGAACATGGATTAGAAATTTAAATGTGAAAGTGAATCAATAACTTATTAAGCTTATGTCTAGAATTCAGGATCAAGCCATGAAGTATGTTTAATTATCAGGTGATGATTTTCAGTGAGCAGTACTCTTACCTGCCAGTCAGCACCCTAAAAAGGGCAATCAATTTCAGTGTCCTGTTGGGATTAAGCAGTTGGTTAATGGGAAAGCTCAATGTAGCAATGGAATTTAGCATCTCAAATGTCTAACGTAGCAATGTCACCTTGGTACGTTACACCAGTAACTATGTTTTACGTCAAAAAGGTCAGAACCCAAGGCATTTTGACAAATTGGATCCAAGGTGGTCTTGCCGATAGGAGGCAGAGGGTGATGGTTGAGGGCTGCGTTTGGAAAGCTAGTGCCCAGTGAAGTACCACAGGGATTGGTGTAGGGATCCTTGATCTTTCTCACGTACATCAATGTTTGGATGTGAACGTGGAAGGTGTGCGAAAAACGTTCACAGATGACAAGAAGAGCAATTGTGTTGTGGATGTTGAGGAGGCCACAGGTCAATATCAGTAAATTGGTTAAATAGAACTTAATATTGACAAATATGGTGTTGCATTTTTGATAGATTAGTAAAGATGAAATATATGCAATAAATGGTAGTGCCCTAGGAATGGGGAGATTTTCATGAAGATGCATAAGGTTCCCTGAAGGCAGCTGTTTTGGTAAAATGTGGTAGGCAAGAAAGCAAATGGAGATCATTGCCTCATGAGCTGGGATGTAGATAGTAAGAGCAGGGAGATTATGGTACAACTATATGCAATATTGGTAAGGCCACAGCTGGAGTACTATGTGTAGTTCTGGCCCATATACAGTTTCATTGTATATGATTGCACCGAAGAGTGTGCACAGGAAATTCTCTAAGATGTTGCCAGAGATGGGGCATTGAGGTAAGGCAGCAGGGTAGAAGGGGTGAGGTGACCTCATTGATAGATAGTGAGAAGCCCTTCTCTTGGAAGAGGTGACTATGAGCAGAGAGCATATGCTTAAGGGATGGGGTAGGAGATCTGGGGGGGGGGGCAGGGAACTGGAGGAAGAATTTTGAACATGAACAAGCCAGTGAGCCCTGGAGTAGCATTTATATTCAACTAATGCTAATAATATATTTACTAATATACATATTAACCCAAGTGGTTAGGTATAGCAGCAAAGGGGCAGTATTAATGATCAGTTGAGCAGAGGCCTATTCTAATCACCTGCATCTGGTTCACATCCCATTGGAGCAGCTGTGGGAGTACAACTGGAGTTTAAAAAAGCTCGTAGTTGTAGCATGGGTTCTCAGAAGGATTCTTTTTCTGTGGTGGGAACATCTCATCCGCACCCAGGGTAGAGTTGGTGTTGTTCCAAAAGCACAGCAGTGCAGCTAACCCTTCACTGTCTTCTGAAATGAGCAGTAAATTATTTTGTACCAAAACACCACCACTTGGATGGTAAAAATTCAGCGAGGTAGGTAGCTCACATCTCCTCAGCAGCAACGAGAGAAAGACAATAATTGTTGACCTTGTTAATGACACATTTGAATAAATATCTAAAAAAGTAGTGATAGAAAATTTAATTATCCATGTTGCTTGTAGTAATTGTGCTTTTAATCAAGTATATTTTTAGATTAATGTGATAAATGGGAACAAGATGGAATTAAAAACAAATCAGAATTCTTTGTAGCTTATTTAATACTGATTGAGCTGAAGGACTTCTGGAATTGAATAACATCAACATTAGTACAGATGAAATCACAACTGGATCCAACCCTGAAAACTGTTTATTGTCAGGTGTGGATTATAAATGGACCACCCAAGCTCTTGTAAACCAATAGTTTGAATTGGTGTTGATTTTTTTTTGTGTGTTAATTCTACACTATTCCACATTTTTTAAAAAAATTTGCAAACTTTAGCACTAGAATTGACTTGTTAATAAAAGCCGTCTGTCAACGTACATATACTTAAGATTAAAATACGACAGAATATGCCGGAGCTGGGGACAGTTTGAGCTGTTCTTTTACCCCCCTCTCTGAAGGGAAATAGTGCAACCGTGGTACTTCCTTGGGCTCGGCTTTGCTTCTCTGTTGACAGGCTGGGAAAATGCTTTGTCGGGGTAATCTGCATCCTGAAAAGAGAAAGATAATAATAAGCTTTTTCAGCAGGGCATCACTCCAGGGAGAAGACTGAAGTGGTCAACCATAAATCCACTTTGAAAATATGGAAATATGCAATGATTTCACATTATGTATCACTTTGAAATTTGCTAGTGTTCATTGGACTGTTGTGAATATTCCCATATGAATCATGTTAATGAATTATCTACCTAGATAATTAGAAAATCAGTTCAAGGGCATTAAGGAGAGTAGCTTGACTCCAATCTACAACAAAGTAAACATGTAAACTGATTAGTAAAAATGGTTTTGAATATGGAAAATATTTGATTTTAAGAACAATGTTACCACACTCAAGCAGATTCCATACTAATTGTCATATTTTAAAAAAATCAAATGATTAGTATATGGTTAGCAATGTTTCTGGCTTCCCTTATCCATCTTGTCTTCTCATCTGCCCATCACATTCCTCTGGTGCCCCTCCTCCTCCCTTTCTCCCATGAGCAACTGACCATTTCCATTGACTCCTTCTTTTCCAGCCCTTTAACTCTTCCACCTATCACATCACAGCTTCTTACTTCACCTTCATCTGCTTTCACCTATCACTTGCCAGCTTGAACTCCCCCCTCCCCCCACCTTCTTGTTCTGGTTCTTCCTCCTCCTCCTTCAATCCTGATAAAATTTCTTGGCCCAAAACGTCAACTGCTTATTCCTCTCCACAGATGCTGCCTGACCTCCAGCAGTTCCATGGATTTTGTTGTACTGTAGTTTCCTGTGGGTGTCTGCGAGAAAACTAATCTCAAGGTGGTATATGGTAATTTACTTTGACCTTTGATAATGTTGCACTGTTTTCTCTTTAGCATTTTTTTATTATTAATGAACAAAGTCTATTTTTGAAATAAGTGGGAGAGGTGTGATTGTAAATGCAACACTCCCCTTGCATTATCTGTGATAAAAGTGAATGCTGGGTTCCCAATGCGTTAGAATTCCCTGCTGAGGCAGAAACACTTCATGCTGAGTCTTTAAGAAATACCTGTGTCACCAGTATGAACACAAACTGGCGAGCGTCTGCCCACCGGCACTTATCGCGAACGACGGCATTTGGTTAAGGATCCCACAAGCACCTTTTCAATAAAACCTGCTGCATCGTTTTCTTGATTCGTTCCTCACAGTCTTCTCCGTCTTTGTGGTGCATGAACTTTGGTTGCTAACTGTGCTGAGCTGGTTCCAAAATAGCAATGGTGGTGCAGATTACACAGGGCGTGGCACCAATGAAATTAGAATCTGCCAAAATTGTGCAGAGTACGCAGCTCACGAGATCAATTGCCATATTATGTGCTTGCTAATGCCCCCTCTTACCCTCACAGAGCATTCAGCAGCAGGAAGGGCCCACAACATATGATTTTATGGAATTATTATTACCTTTAGTTGGTTATTGATGTTTCGTTCAAAACACAATGGATTCTGGAAATTCTAGAAATCTCCGGCAATATGCAGTAAATGCTGGAGGAACTCAGCAGGTCACGCAGCATCTATGGAATCAATGTTTTGGGCCGAAAGGAATGGAGGGAGAAGCCAAAATAAGAAGGTGGGAGGGGAGAGGAAGGAATGCAAGTTGGCAAATGATAGGTGAAACCAGGTGACTGGGTCAGGTGGGTGGGCGGGGGAGAGCGGATGAAGTAAGAAGCTAGGAGGTGCTCGGTGGAAGAGTTAAGGGGCTGATGAAGAAGCAATTTGTTAGGAGAGAACAGTGGACTATGGAAGAAAAGGAAGGTAGAGGGCCACCAGTGGGAGGATTGGGATAGTGAGAAGAGAAGGGCTGAGGGGACATCAGAAAGGTGAATGGGAAAAGAAGAGATGCAGGGGTTAGAGAAAACTGCCAGAAGCTATATAAATCGATGTTCAAGCCATCAGGCTGGAGGCTAACCAGATGGAATATGACTTGTTGCTCCTCCAACCTGAGTTTATCCTCACCATGACAGCAGAGGATTTTTGTCAGCCTTTTGCTTCAGTTAGTACATTCTAACAGAAGCAAAAATAGATGCAAATATCCTTAGAGTTTATTGTGCTGAATGCTGGAGTATCTTGCCTTCAGAGATTGAATGGAAGGAAAGTAGAGCAAAACACGATGTTCAAAGAATAAGGGAGATGGTGGAGAAGAGTTCCCTGTGCTGAGGGAGCTTTGAGGATTTAGAGAGCTCAGACTTGCTGAAAGGAGGAGGAGGAATAAAGAGAAGGAGGTGATGGAGTAGGAAGGGGAGGAGGAGAAAGATTTCATAGAAACATAGAAAATAGGCGCAGGAGTAGGCCATTCGGCCCTTTGAGCCTGCACTGCCATTCAGTATGATCATGGCTGATCATCCAACTCAGAACCCTGTACCTGCTTTCTCTCCATACCCCCTGATCCCTTTAGCCACAAAGGCCATATCTAACTTCCTCTTAAATATAGCCAATGAACCAGCCTCAACTATTTCCTGTGGCAGAGAATTCCACAGATTCACCACTCTCTGTGTGAAGAAGTTTTTCCTCATCTCGGTCCTAAAAGGCTTCCCCTTTATCCTTAAACTGTGGTCCCTCATTCTGGACTTCCCCAACATCGGAAACAATCTTCCTGCATCTAGCCTGTCCAATCCCTTTAGAATTTTATATGTTTCAATAAGATCCCCCCTCAATCTTCTAAATTCCAGTGAGTATAAGCCTAGTTGATCCAGTCTTTCTTCATATGAAAGTCCTGCTATCCCAGGAATCAATCTGGTGAACCTTCTCTGTACTCTCTCTGTGGCAAGAATGTCTTTCCTCAGATTAGGGAGACCAAAACTGCACACAATATTCGAGGTGCGGTCTCACCAAGGCCTCGTACAACTGCAGTAGAACCTCTCTGCTCCTGTATTCAAATCCTTTTGCTATGAATGCCAACATACCATTTGCCTTTTTCACTGCCTGCTGTACCTGCATGCCCACCTTCAATGACTGGTGTACAATGACACCCAGGTCTCGTTGCACCTCCCCTTTTCCTAATCGGCCACCGTTCAAATAATCTGTTTTCCTGTTCTTGCAACCAAAGTGGATAACCTCACATTTATCCACATTAAATTGCATCTGCCATGAATTTGCCCACTCACCTAACCTATCCAAGTCACCCTGCATCCTCTTAGCATCCTCCTCACAGCTAACACCGCCGCCCAGCTTTGTGTCATTTGCAAACTTGGAGATGCTGCATTTAATTCCCTCGTCTAAATCATTAATATATATTGTAAACAAATGGGGTCCCAGCACTGACCTTGCGGTACCGCACTAGTCACTGCCTGCCGTTCTGAAAAGGTCCCGTTTACTCCCACTCTTTGCTTCCTGTCTGCCAACCAATTCTCTATCCACATCAATACCATACCCCCAATACCGTGTGCTCATCCAGCGCTGGCCAGCCATCCTTAGGGAGCACTGGAAGGTCTGGTGAAGATGCAGAATAATAGTTCCTGTGGTGAGAGGACTGTGACACAGGAAGAAGCTGAGATAGGTCTCATCGGAGCATGGAAGCTTGACAGGAGATGCCTGAAGGATTTCACTGAGGGGCCTCAACAAAGTAGTTAGAGATAGAGATATACAATTCCTATTGGTCAAAAACAGAGGTCAAATACTTAAAGTGATTGGCAGATGAACGAAGAGGTCATTTTAATTGTTAAAGGTTTAGAGTATTTCCAGCATTTTCTGTTTCTATTTAGCAATCGCGTGTTGCCAGGGCGCTGGGGCAGAAGCTGAGACTCCAGGTTGCTGTCACTGTGGATCGGAATGCCTGATCGGAGGACCTGGAAAGGTGCTGTGGAAGCCCAGCCACATGTTTCAAGGTTTGCCGAGGCGCCACAACTGAGAGCCCCTGGCATGGAGGGTGAATCAAGCAGGGATGGCAGCTCCTGAGTTGCCTTGTTGTTAGCTGTCTGCATCCATCCCACAATTACCAGCTCTGTGGAAAGATGGCGTTCCCTTTTTTGAAAGCCTTCTTCAGTTATTCTGGAGGCATTGGATTTACACTCCATATGAATATGAAAGTAAATAAAGATACACAGCAGGTGGCCAAAAGGGAATTTGCTCAATTCAAGGTTGCATTGCTTTAGGGTGAGATCTAGATTCACCTTCAACATTGTTTCATGTTAAATTACAGCAACATGCATCAGTATCAATATCAGAAACTTGGAAATGGAATTGGTTTATTGTTGCCTCATGCACTGAGGTATAGCAACAAGCTTGTCTTGCATGCCGTTCATACAGATCAATTTATTACACAATGCTCTGAGGTAGAACAAGGTAAAACAATAACAGAATGCAGAATGAAGTGTAACAGCTACAGAGAAAGGGTGGTGCAGGTGCAATATCATAACAAGGTCCAGAATCCATCTGAATGTACTAGGGAGCCATTCAGTAATCATATAGAACGCCACTTGGGCACCATGGTAGTATAGTGGTTGGCATGAAGCTGTTACAGCTGAAGCCATTGGAGTTTGGAGTTCTGGTCCGAACTGAGGTCTGTAAGGAGTTTGTTTGTTCTCGCTGTGACCATGCAGGTTCCCTCCGGGTTCTCTGGTTTTCTTCCACGTTCTAAAGACGTACTGGTCAGTAGGTCAATTAGTCACTATGAATTGTCCTGTGCTCAGGCTAGATTTAAATCAGCGGGTTACTGGCTCGTAGGATTGAGTCCACACTGTATCTCTAAACAAAGGGATAGAAGCTGTCCTTGAGCCCGGTGTTCATGCTTTCAGGCATTTGCATCTTCTGAAGAAGAATAACACGTAAACATGTTGCTTATGAGTTCCTATCGCAAATGCTAACCTGCCTTTACCTCTGATGATGATTAGCCTTCTGAATATGTCACCTTACCAGGAAAGAGTGACGTCACAGTGGTGCAAGTGGCCGAGCTGGGGCCTCACTGCTCCAGTGACCCGGCTGCAACTCTGACCTCTCTTGTGCTGTCTGTGTGGAGTTTGTACATCCTCCCTCCGACTCTCTGGGTTTCCTCCCATGTCCCAGATATGTATGACCTCTAATGGGCAAGTGAGTTGGGGTATCTGGGGTGTCTGATAGGATTGGAGAGAATAAAATAGAAATGGTGTGATGACCAGTATGGACAAGGTGTGTGGTGCATGGTATTTTTATGCTGTGTGACAGTGAGAAGGAGAATGTAGTGCTCATAGGCATATAATTATTCACATGGAACATAGAATAGTACAGCACAGGAAAAGGCTCTTTGGCTCTGACCACGATGCTAATCCAAACAAATTCTATTTGCTTGACTATTAGTTGCCATGTTTTGTAACTCCAAAACATAAAATGAATTGAAGGAAAAACAAGGGAGCCTGAGAGCTGCATGTAAACTGTGTATTTACTTTTAGCGAGGAGCACATATGACGTGTTGCCGTGATGATGTATACCATTCATGTACTTTTACATATAACCAACAATGCAGTATGTAAGCAACAAACAATATATTTACAATATTATTCAAATATTACTGAAATATTAAATACACAACATATGTAGTCTATATCCCTCTATTCCCTGCCTGTCCATGAGCCTATGTAAGTATCTTTTAAACGTTGCTAATATATCTGCTTCTAATACTTCCTCTGGCAGCACTTTCCAGGCATCTGCCTCACTCAATTAAAAAAAAAATAATTGCCTCATAAACCTCTTTTAAAACTTCCCCTTTTCACCTTCAAGCTATGCCCTTATTTTAAGCCCAATCCCTCAGGTCACTGTCTGCAAAAGACACTTCTGACGACTATCTGACATGCCAATTTAAATCCATCAAAGTTATTTTAATTTGTTGCAATCATTGTTCGAACCATTAAATCAACACCAAGGATATAACTTACACACTACCTCAAGACTGTTAATTAGTGAGAATGTTTTAGTATGCACATTGAAAATAAAATATAGCTTACTGGCAAATTAAACTAATTATCTGACTTAAGATTCCTGGCTGGATGGATGCCAACATCATGCTATTGCTTCCTATTTTTCCATTTGTGAAGTTCACAACATCAAGCTAACCTCTGCAGAATAAATTTCCACATGGCATAAACTGAGAGGCAGGATCACATTTAGTTATTATTCCGTTGCTTCCTGTTTCATGGGGTTCTCCCCTTGGTATAAATGTTTCAGTTTGGTTTTTGACTTGCATGGAATCTTTATTCTTTGCATATATCTTTAGACAGAATATCCAGGAGGTATAATAGAATCAGACAGTGGGAGGATGTTGCATTAGTATCAATTGATAGAGATGGTGCATATAATTAGTATCATTCACTGTCATGTTTAAAAGATGTAACAGAGTCAGACAGTTTGAGGCTATGACATTATCGCTCTGCTACACCAACGACCCTTGGGTGCTTCAGTGTTCTCAGCACAGCTATATCCACGTAACTTCTGATTCACTACCGAATTCCCACTTGCACTTTAAAAAGAGAAATGTAATTGAATTGACAGAGAAGATTACACAAACACTTCAGAATGATAAGTTTATTTTCTTTGTCCTTTTCTAATGCTTGTCTGGAAAATAACATCCTCTTGCATTGCGCCTTATTTCAAGTTTGCTCTAGAGGTTGATAAAGGTTAGCTTTATTTGTCACCTACACTGAGATGTTGAAACATACAGTGAAGTGTGCTTTTTTGTATCAACGCCAACACAGTTCGAGATTGTGCTGGGGGGCACCCCGCAAGTGTCCCATGATTCTGGGGCCAATGTAATATGCTCACAACTTCCTAATGCTAACAGTATGTCTTTAGGAATGTAGGAGGAAACTGGAGCACCGGGAAAAATCTCATGCAGCCACAGGGGGAATGTACAGACTCCTTACAGACAGCGGCAGGAACTGAACGGTGATTGGTGATAAATGGCGGTGTACAGCGATTGCGCTAATCACTATGCTACCGTGCGGCCTACAACATTCTCTCTTTACGCTATGACAGAATCAGACATCTAACCTGCTACATCTTTACAAAGAAATCGCCTATTTAAAAAAAAATGCCAACAAAGGTCTCCTTTCCAATCACAGGGAGTTTTATTGGGCAAAGTCTCTCATTTCATTTCAGGAGACTAGGCCCTGACCTTTATGCCCACACATCTGAACTGAAGGAATGCTCTTTGAAACTGGTTAATAATGAACAACATTTATGTAATTGTAATACCTATATTTACACCTCTGAAGGTTCTCATTTGCCTTCTCCAATATATATAAATATAAATTCCAAGAACGTGCTACTCTTCTCAGTAAGATTCATGCAAGCTATTACATCACAACATATTGAGTACTCAAGTTAATTTAGTTTTGAATTATCTCACAGTATATAGATGAGATTTGTGGATAACAACGTCAGTGCTTCATTTTCCATTTGGAGACCCTTTCTAAAGGATTTGCTTTCCTTAAGGCCCATAGTATCAGCAGGGACATTGGACCAGCAATATTGAATTAGCCTTCTGCTTTATGTCCTGAGGGATTTTCCTGATGGATGATTGTGTAAAAGGCAGCCAATCTGATATTTTACAACTGTCTAGATGTTGAAAGAATGTTCTGTATTTAAAACTTTGAGAAATGAGATTGAAGAACGCCAAGTATTTTCTGGTTTTGATTCTGTTCATCACGTGGCTGCATGTGCCCCTCACTTATGTATTTACTGCTGTCGGGGATCTACTCAGCCTCTGTTCCCACTCATCCCATGAAGATGGACTTGGGTTTTCTCATAGATCTTCAGCAGTCCTTAAAGAATGTACTTTCATAAGGTATCTTTCACACCTTTAATATGTCCCAAAGTAATTAACAGTCAGCTGAAGACCATAGATTTAAAGCCCCTTATTAAGGACCCATACAAAGGTTTCCACCATTAAGGACCCTCACTATCCAAGACATACTCTCATCAGAGAGGAGCCTGAAGATACTCAACAGACACAAGAGATTCTGCAGGTGCTGCACATCCAGAGGAATACATACAAACTGCTGGAGGAACTCAGCGGGTTAGACAGCATCTATGAAAATGAATAACCAGCCTCTGTTTCAGCGTCAAGATCCTTTTTCAGGACTGAAAACGAAAAGGGAAGAAGCCAGAATAAGAAGGTTGGGGGAAGGGAAGGAGTACAATCTTGAAGGTGATAAGTGAAGCCAAGTGGGTGGCAGAGGGGTGGGGGGGCTGAAATAAGAAGCTGGGAAGTGATAGGTGGAAAAGGTAAAGGGCTGGAGAAGAAGGAATTTGATAGCAGAGTGGTTGATGGGAGAAAGAGGAGGAGGAGGGGTACCAGGGGGAAAGGAGAAGAGAAGAGGTAAGAGGGGAGGCAGAGTGGGGAATGGAAGAAGAGGGGGGAATTACCAGAAGTTGAGAGACTGATGTTCATGCCATCAGGTTGGAGGTTACCAAGACAGAACATGAAGTGTTGCTCCTCCAACCTGAGAGTGACTTCACTGTGGCAGTCGAGGAGGCCATACTGACATGTGGAAATTGGAGTGAGGTTTGGAATTAAATGGTTGGCAACTAGGAAATCCTGCTTATGCTTTTATATTTTTAATATATTTTTTGTATTTCTTATTGTAACTTATAGTATTTTTTATGTATTGCCCAATACTGCTGCCACAAAAAGCAAATTTCACAACATTATGTCAGTGATAATAAACCCTATTCTAGTTCTAATTTGTTACAGTAAAAGGTCTCAGGAACAGAAATAGGTAAATAAGTAAGTGATCCCTTTTTAGCAATATAATCTGGGGAATAAACGAGACTCAAACATTGAAGTACTTACTTGAACTTCAGAATGTACCAACAGATTCACTGCAGTCAATTGACCTGGTGAAATGCCAGGAAATAGAGAATGGGTCATTTTCAAACTGGCAGCCTGTTATTAATGAGATGCCACTGAGATCAGTACTGGGGCATTTGCTGCTGTTGTGCTCAATTGTTTAGTAAGCAATTCCGGGTCCCTTTCCTGGCCTTAGATTTTGTTCTGCATGTAGGTTATTACTTTTGTGAAAAGCTTTCTGATACCAACTTCATGGTGTTCTTATCCTGGAGTTAACCTATCTTCTGCTTCTGTTCTTACTGTTAGTACTGGATGTGTGGTCATCCTCAGAAATAGCTCGGCTAGGAAAGCACACATCATAAACAAGGCTGTTTATTTATTGGCTTTTTTAGGATACTTCTAATGGACTGTGTAGAAATAGAAAGCTGTGTGTATTTTACTCATAGAAACTATGGATATCACTGTCAGAGGGAATGATTTGGAATTGGTTTATTATTGTCAGATGTAGAGAGATACAGTAAAAAGCTTGACTTGCCTAGCATTCATGCAGATCAGATCATTACACAGTGCATTGAGATAATACAAGGTATTAACAATTCATAACAAAGTATAGCAGTGGCAGAGAAAGTGCGGTGCAGGTAAACAATAAGGTGCAAGATCATAAAGAGGTAGATTGTGAGTTCAAGAGTCTAACTTACCAACTGGGAAATCATTTAGCAGTGCAGAAAATGTCTTTGAGCCTGGTGCTGTGCTCTTTCAGGCTTCTGTATTGTCTGCTCGAAAGAAGAGGGAGAAGAGCAATGTCTGGGGTGGGCAACGTGGGATCTTTGACTATATTGGCTGCTTTACTGAAGAGGCAAGTAGTCAGAGTCCATGGAGGGGAAGCTGGTTTCCAGGATGTGCTGTGATGTGCCCACAGCTTTCCGCAGATCCTTGTGGCTAGGTGCAAGCCATTATGTATCCAGATAAGACAAACGGTGGTAAGATTTGACAGGGACATGCTGAATTCCTTTAGCCACCTGAGGAAGTAAAGGCACTGGTGAGTTTTCTTGGCTATGACATCTATGAGCAGGCCTAGCTGTTGGTGATGTTTACTCCTAGGAACTTGAAGCTCTCAACTCTCTCAGCCTCAGCACTGTTGATGTTCATGTGCACCTGAAGTCAATGGCCAACTCTTTTGTTCAGCTGACATTGTCATGACACCATGTTACTAGGCTCTGCATCTCCTTGCTGTACTCCGACTCATCGTTATTTGGGATACAGCGCACTACAGAGGCATCATCAGCAAACTTGAAGACGGAGGTAGAGCAGAACCCTTGCTGCTCGGTCGTGAGTGTACAGGGAGTAGCGTAAGAGGCTGAGGCCGCACTGTTATTTAGAATAATCATGGCAGGAGTGTCTTTACATATCCTTACTGATTGTGGTCTGCTGGTCAGGACATCAAGGATCTCGATGGATGCCTGACAAAAGTAAGAGGGTCAGCTGTGAACCAGAGAATCTATAGTTAAATACTGTTTAAATGTTGCTGTAAATTCTCTACTGTTAGGAGGAAACCCAAAGCAAGCTGGAGGAGCAGTACTTTATATTCTTCCTGTGTAGTCTACAACCTAATGACATGAATATTGAGTATTCTAATTTTAGGTAACATCCCCGTTTTGTTTTTCCATTCCATGCCTGTTTTCTCTCTAACCCCCCCCCCCCGTTTTCTGATCCTCTGGTCCTCCTGTTTTGGCCCCCTTCATAGCCTACCCCCTAGCCATCCTTCACCCCTCTTTGTCCCCTTTCCTCTTCTGGCTCCATCCACCCACTTCATACCCAGGTCCCTCCCCCCACCCCACCCACCTCTTCTTCTCCAATCTGGTTGCTGCTGTCATTTACCCCTTACCTAATGGTTGTCCTCAACTCCATTACTTATCTGAAACCAGCGCTGGTAAAGCTTTGCGTTCCTGCATACCTGCCTCCAGCAGCCGTCTCCCATCTTCACAATCCCCTCAACTGCCACCCGCATTTCTTCATCTGTTACATTTTTCTTTTTCCTCCCACTTTTTGTCTCTGTTCATCCACTTGCCACTGTCCCCCAGCTACTCCCGCTCACCTGCCTGTCATCTTGCACCCCTCCACTCAGTTGAGTTCCTTCAGCAGACTGTTTGTTGCTCCAGATTCTAGCATCTGCAGTCCCTTATGTCTCCTTTCTGCTCGGCATCGCTGCAAATCTTTGATCTTACCCTTTTTTTTTGTTTGAAGGATAGCTCAGTTCTGACTATAATATGCTTCTTCCATCATTTAGGAAGCATATAACCCCATGATGTAGTATTATCAACTCCTCATGTTAAGGTATGCCTTTCCAATGTTGGCATACTCTAATCATTGAACCAGGGTCCGTTCTCTTGCCTGGAAGAGTCAAACCACAATGTTACAGACTGTAGGGGAATAAAATTCTGCTGATGCTGGAGATCAATATAATCTCATAGAAGTGCAGCTTTAACCACTGGTTCAGTAGTTGGATCTGTGATACCCAATATAAGGATAGTAGTCGTCAGTGTCAATATCTTGTCAGATATCAAAGATTAACACATGCAAATGGTTCCCATGCCAACTGCTTAGACCCAATGAGGAAGTAATGTCTGCCAAGATCTCAGCGCTTGATCACTGATGGTGTCCAAACAATCTTACTGATGGCCTTGCAGAGAATGTCTTCTGCCTTCTTGTTTTCCTCAATGGTTCTTACAATTTCTGGTTTCCTTAAGGAGAAATCATGAGTGACAAATGTATTGGAATTCTTTGTGGAAATAACAGGCAGAATAGACAAAGGAGAGTCAGTAGATGATGCTTACTTGGATTTTCAGAAGGTCTCAGACAAGGTGCCGCACATGAAGGCATGGATTGAGAATAAGAGGTCAGTTATTTAAAACAGAGTTGAGGAAGAGCTTCTTCTCCCAGAGAGTTGTGGAGGTGTGGAATGCACTGCCTCGGAAGACGGTGGAGGCCAATTCTCTGGATGCTTTCAAGAAGGAGCTAGATAGATATCTGATGGATAGGGGAATCAAGGGATATGGGGACAAGGCAGGGACTGGGTATTGATAGTGAATGATCAGCCATGATCTCAGAATGGCGGTGCAGACTCGAGGGGCCGAATGGTCTACTTCTGCACCTATTGTCTATTAACAAGATAAGAGTCCAAGGTAATTACAGGAAAGATACTAGCGTGGATAGATGATTGGCTGGCTGGCAGTATGCAAAGAGTGGAAATAAATGGGATCCTTTTCTGGTCGGCTGTTGGTGTGTTGTAGTATTCCACAGGACTTGGTGTTAGGACCACATCTTTTCACATTATAGGTCAGTGATATGGACGATGGAATTGATGGCTCTGTGGCCAAGTTTGTGGCTAGTGTAAGGAAGTGTGTGGAGTCATGCACTTCAATAGAAGGAACAAAGGCGTAGACTATTTACTAAACGGAAGAAAAAAAATCAAAAATCAGAAGTGCAAAGAGATTTGGGAGACCACAAGCAGTATTCCCTAAAGGTTATCTTGCAGGTTAAGCTAGTGATAAGGTAGGAAAATGCACTCATTGCAAAAGGAGTATAATGTAAAAGTGCTGAGGATTTATAAGGCAATTGTCAGACCACACTGAATATTGTGAGCAGTTTTGGGCTCCATGTCTAAGAAAGAATGTTTTGATGTTGGAGCATGTCCAGAGGATGTTTGCAAGAATAATCCCAGGAATGAAAAGGTTAACGTATGAGGAGTGTTTGGTTTCTCTGAATTGTACTTGTTAGACTTCAGAAGAATGAGGGGGAATCTAATTGAAACCTATCAGATATTGAAAAGCTTAGACAGAGTGGATGTGGAGAAGATCTTTCCTATAGTGGGGAAGTCTAGGACCAAAGGGCACAGACTCAGAATTGTGGGACATCCATATAGAACAGAGATGAGGAGGAAGTTCTTTAGCCTGAGGGTGGTGAATCTGGAATTCATTGCCACAGATGGTTGTGGAGGCCAAGTCCTTGGGTATATTTAAAGCAGAGGTTGATATGTTCTTGATTAGTAAGGCCGTTAAAAGTTACGGGGAGAAGAAAGGAGAATGGAGTTGAGTGGGATACCAAATCAGCCATGATAGAAATGCAGAGCAGTCTAATTCAACTCCTATGCCTTATCACAAACAAGAGAAAATCTGCAGATGTTGGAAATCCAAGCAACACACACAAAATGCTGGAGGAACTCAGCAGTCCAGGCAGGACTGGACCCTTCAGCAGGACTGGAGAGAAGGAGATAAAGAGTTAGAGTTAGAAGGTGGGGGCGGGGAGGAAGAAACACAAGGTGATGGGTGAGACTGGGAGGGGGGAAGGAGAAGTAAAGAGCTGGGAAGTTGATCGGCAAAAGAGATACGGGACTGGAGAAGGGGGAGTCTGTTAGGAGAGGATAGAAGGCCATGGAAGAAGGGAAAAGGGAGGGAGCACCAAAAGAAGGTGATAGGCAGGTAAGGAGATAAGGTGAAAGAGGGAAAAGGGGATGGGGAATAGAGAAGGAGGGGTGTCATTACTGAAAGTGTGAGAAATCCATAAAATGCTGGAGGGACATGTTCCCATTCTGACATGGTTCCACCCATTTTAATTCCAATTCCCTCTCTCATTCTGACAAGAAGTTTGAGGTGGTACACTTTGGAAGGACAAACTCCAAGGCAGAGTATAAAGTAAATGGCAGGATACTTGGTAGTGTGGAGGAGCAGAGGGATCTGGGAGTATATGTCCACGGATCCCTGAAAGTTGCCTCACAGGTAGATAGGGTAGTTAAGAAAGCTTATGGGGTGTTAGCTTTCATAAGTCGAGGGATAGAGTTTAAGAGATGCAACGTAATGATGCAGCTCTATAAAACACTAGTTAGGCCACACTTGGAGTACTATGTCCGGTTCTGGTCGCCTCACTATATGAAGGATGTGGAAGCATTGGAAAGGGTACAGAGGAGATTTACCAGGATGCGGCCTGGTTTAGAGAGTATGCATTATGATCAGAGATTAAGGGAGCTAGGGCTTTCTCTTTGGAGAGAAGGAGGATGAGAGAAGACATGATAGAGGTGTACAAGATATTAAGAGAATATAGACAGAGTGGACAGCCAGCGTCTCTTCCCCAGGGCACCACTGCTCAGTACAAGAGGACATGGCTTTAAGGTAACGGGAGGGAAGTTCAAGGGGGATATTAGAGGAAGGTTTTTCACTCAGAGAGTGGTTGATGCGTGGAATGCTCTGCCTGAGTCAGTAGTGGAGGCAGATACACTAGTGAAGTTTAAGAGACTACTAGAAGTTTAAGAGGTATATGGAGGAATTTAAGGTGGGGGTTTATATGGGAAGCAGGGTTTGAGGGTCGGCACAACATTGTGGGCTGAAGGGCCTGTAATGTGCTGTACTACTCTATGTTCTATGTCCATCTATGGCCTCATCTACTGTCAAGATGAGGCCACAGTCAGGTTGGAGGAGCAACCTTATATTCCCTCTGGGTAGCCTCCAACCTGATGGCAAGAACATCGATTTCTCGAACTTCCAGTAATGGCCCCCCTCCTTCTCTATTCCCCATCTGTTTTTTCCTCTCACCGTGCCTGCTTATCACCTCTCTTTGGTGCTTCTACCCCTTTTTCTTTCTTCCATGGCCTTCTATCCTCTCCTATCAGATTCTCCCTTCTCCAGCCCTGCATCTCTTTCATCAATCAACTTCCCAGCTCTTTACTTCACCCCTCCCCCCTCCCAGTTTCATCTTTCACCTTGTGTTTCTTCCACCGCTCAGCCCCCCTTTCTAACTCTGACATCCCTTTTGTCTTCAGTCCTGTGGAAAGGTTTCGGGCTGAAACCTCAACAGTACTCTTTTCCATAGCTGCTGTCTGGCCTGCTGAGTTCCTCCAGCATTTTGTGTGTGTTCCGATGCCACATGATCTTCCCTGACGCACAGACTCATAAGCTAAGGGAGAGTGGAAGAGGTAATCAACAGGAGGTTTCCTTGATAGTGATTGACCACGTTAATATGGAGATCCCGAGACTGTTGCCTCCCACTTGTATCCTTCCACTAGGGAAGCACAGCACAGGAAGAGTAGGACTTGGGTGAAATCTTCTGCTGCTTATGGGCTGAAACCCATCTTGAAAGGCTGTTCACAGAATATGGCAGAAGCTGAGCACTGTGAGAGGCATCTGCTTGACGAGGCCACATCCCAGTCACGGTCCTGGTCTTAATCACATGCATAATTTACAGATAAGCTTCTTGCTCTGATTATGACATGATAATAGACTTAAAAAATCAATTTAACTGAATATTGTATGGTCGTGGCAGGAATTTTAAATCAGATGTGGCAGGTCTCACTGCAACTCACTTAATGATCATATATTTAATAGATGTTAGAAGGTAAAAATTGCAAATACACTTAAACTTTTGGAGTTGCTACTTAATGTTGACTGATTCAAAAAGGCATCTAAGGCAGCATGTATTTAAAATTAAAGAATCATGAATTTTCTTCAATAGTTCAAAAATAATCTGCAGACATATTAGAGTTTGTCAATTAAGTACTTTGCTTCCTTTTCTTTGAGTAGAGTAGCATTGCAGCTTGATATGAGCAAGACTCTGTCACCCATCACCACTGCAGTTGTCCCAAAACTTAGACCTGTGGGTTTTGTGAGGAGATGGAGAGGTGGGGGAGGACTGAGAGCTAGAGGACGTTACTGAGGTCTTGAATCTGATGGGATTGAGCCTGGAGTTAGGATCTGGGAGTGGAGGGGTTTGGAAGGATCAGGGACTGTGTTTGGGAGTCATTGTATAAAATGGAAATGGGCAGGCTTGATTGCTAAGGTGGGATGAATTTGTAAGGATCAGGGTCAGTGATTGGAGAGTGGGAAGAGTCCATAATGACCAGGGCGAGTGGTCGGAGGGTGGGGAAAGTCCCTGAGGACTAGGGCCAGTGGTTGGAAGGTGTGGAGTCTGTAACTATCAGGGCCAGTGATTGGAGGGTGGGTTATCAGGAAGTACCAGGGCCAGTGATTGGAGGGTGGTGAACCAGGAAGTACCAGGGCCAGTGATTGGAAGGTGGGGAACCAGGAAGTACCTGGGCCAGTGATTGGAGGGTGGGGGTGTCTGGAAATATCAGGGCCAGAGGTTGGAGGATGGGGAGTCGGTAAGGATCAGGACCGAGGGGATTGAGGGTTTTCAGTGACTAGAGGGACAAATATTGGGGGTTGGATGAATGGTGAATTGGCAGGTTGAAGAACTGAAGGATTTGGGAGTGAGGAATTGAAAGTTGGTAGATAGGAGGGTCAGAAGTTTGAAAGATGGTGAATTACAACAATAGAGGTAATGGTCAGGTGAGACCAAAAGATCTGTCAAGGATAGTGTGTTATTTTCAGAGACACACACTGTATCAGACCTTCTGACTCATCGAGTTGGTGATGCCCATTTACACCCATATGACCAAATAATCTATTAACCCATAGGTCTTTGGAATGTGGGAGGAAACCGGGACACCCGGAGGGAATTCATGCAGTCACAGGGAAAGTGTAGAAGCTGCATACAGACAGTGGAGGAATTGAACCAGGGTCACTGGCTCTGTAATAATATTATGCTAACTGCTACGCTACCACGCTGCTCCTCAATCCATGACTGTGTTGTTGGTCAATGATAATCACTTGCAGGATAACCTAAATCTACCTTCTTTCACAATGCTCAGAATATATGATGGCACTCTACGCATGACTGACACTAGGGAAGTACCTGATCAAATTTCCGAATAATGCCAAACGACACAAGAACTGTAATTACATTTCAGTCCTGGAAAATTAGACTTTCAATTGCAGAATGCTGACAGAGAGGTGGTATGTAATTATGCTTCTGTGCAGTTGTTCATGTTGCTTTCTTAAGATTTTAGGACAATCTACCAACTACTAGCAGAGGTCCTTAACTTGATTTCACTGGGCTTGATGCACTTAACCCAATTTAAATGTTGTGTGAGGTATTTAATTATGCTAATTGATCAACAGTATCAATATTTCAACCTCATTTCAAACACATTCACATATTTTCTGTGCTTGCTGGAAGTCACCATTGAAGCCATGGTGAGTACACGTTGGCATTTCACGCAGCGTCAGCGAATGCGGCAAACTCCAGCACACGCCGCAATAAATAGCGCAGCTGTTTTCCTACCTTGCGATGGCAAGTGATTGGTTAACAATACCTTCCCTTTGAGCTTACTGTCTACATTTTGTGAATTCCCAGAAACAGAGCCAGCAGGAGGTCCCTTGGCTGCCTTAGATGAGGAATGCCATTTATCTACAATCCACTGCCTGTAAGGTGAGAGCAGAGAGGTGAACGGCAGAGGAGTATAACTCTCAGAAGGCACTCCCCTTAGTCAGGGTGTATTGCCATATGATGTGCTTTCTGCATGTGTTGACTGTAGCCATTTGCCATTTTCTTGGAAGCAACCTAGCTACCTGACGAAGGATCTTGGCCTGGAACGTCGATTAGAACAAGCAGACGTTTTTGTATTGGCCTACTACAGGCACAGGGTGTTACCAACTACACACACAACTCTCCATGAGGCAAGCAACTTTGTATGTTGGTGTAAAATTTCCAGGGGTAGCCATAATATTTTTGTGCTGCAACAGTCCAAGACCCATGTGAACCGAGGTATACGACACCATGCATGCTATAAATGGAAATGCCATGCCACCAGAACAGGAAGCATAAAAAACTGAAGTGAGACAAATCTCGAGACAAAATGGTGAACAAATCCATGTACAAGTTAATGCTTTAAACTGTGATTAAAAACAGCATATTAGTATTACTTTCTGGTAATATTAATACCACCTTCTGATCTTCCTGTCTCTTTCCTCTTTGATATTTTTCTCTCTCTCTTTCCCCATCACTGCTGCACATAGATATTCTTTAGTGAGCAGGCACTTTAAGAGGCTTTCCCCTCCACCTGCTTGAGTACAGTTTGATCAGATCATGAAACAGGATGCGCTGCATGGCTCCGCCAATCAGGGATTACTGCAAGTGATGTGATCAGTGATAATTATTCCTATTCTGCTCCCACATGGTAGCACTCACCTTCATCTTATACATCCCCTGAGTTGTTTTGGAGACCCAAGAGGCTGCAACTGCTGGAGTCTAGAGCTAAGCAAGCTAAATAGGTGAGGCAGAGATTCATGTGCATTTCCCCTGATGTTCAAGGAACGATGCCTTGAAACTGCAGCGTACATCATTAAGGACCCCCCCCATCACCCAGGCTATGGCTTGTTCCCACTGTTACCGTCAGGAGCCTGAAGTCACATACTCAATGATTCAGGAACAGCTCCTTCTCCTCTGCCGTCTGATTTCGGAATGGACAATGAACTCATGAACACTACCTCAATACTTATTTATTTTTATTTTTGCACTACTTATTTAAGTTAATTGTTTTATATATATGTATCTGTGTGTGTGTATAGAAACATAGAAAACCTACAGCACAATCCAGGCCCTTTGGCCCACAATGCTGTGCCGAACATGTACTTACTTTAGAAATTACCTAGGGTTAGCTATAGCCCTCTATCCTTCTTATTTATATATATATATATATATACAGTAATTCACATTCTTCTATTATTATATGTTGTATTGTCCTGCTGCTGTAAAAGCAGCACAAGCCGGTGATATTAAACCTGATTCTGATTCTGATTCTGGTCTATTGCTGCTGATGTGGCCCCCTCTATATTGACGAGACCAAATGCAGACGAAGCTTGCAGAACCTTTTCACTCATCTTCTCTCCTTTTTATTTTGCCTTTCTTCCCTTGACACTCCCAGTCATGACGCAGGACCACAACCCATAACGTTGACCATTCCTTTGCCTTCACAGTTGCTTCCTGACCCCTAGAGTTCTCCAGCAGTCTATATTTCACTCTGAATAGTTTTACTGTTTTGAACGCAGCCTGATCATCGAGCGCAATAGCGATGTTATAAACTAATCAAGTCACCCTGAAAAGGAATGCCTGAAGGCACTAGTATTACTGGATGTGCTGTAGGTGTGAAAGAGGGAGAAATCAAGTCAACATAAAGACAGTATTGTTTACCCAGTGGGTAACATTATGTTTTGTTCTGTGACCATGGAACTATTATGCCTCCCCATCTCTGAAGGGAGGAGATACTGGGAGACCCCTGGGCTCTCGCAGCCCCTCTCTGCAACGTTCAGTTGTGAGATCTGTGGATAGCTACTTCACACTTCCTAACAACCCTCTGGTTCACAGAGATGACCTATGGCTTTAGGTGAGGATAACCATCTAGAGGGGAGTGAACATATCCAAGGGTGAGTCTGAGTGGATTTGGATGTGGATGTGGAAAGGTTCAAATGAGGTGAGAACTGTAAAGGAAGGATGGTTGAAGTTACAAGACAAGTGGGTATGAGACAGCAGAATGTAAAAACGGGGATATAGTCACAGAAAATTGTTTTGTCATGTTAGTCACCTTCCTCAATCAAGCTGGACCATTCAAGAATTTATTGCACTGAATTCAGGATGGTTACTGTTAGCTCTTCTGCAAGTTCCTTCAACTGCTGCAGAAAGTAGTTCCCTTGAAAAACCACTGAGGGGCTGTTATTGAAGTAAGGAGGTGTCTTTGACCATCCTGCCCTGATACTCTCTGCCTCAATCAACAGCATGTTCACCTCAGACTCTTCCCTTGTACTAGTGTGGGTGTTTGTTTTGGTATTCTATCTGTTAAAGCCTTTGCATATTATCCGATTTCAGCTCAATTACCGCTCACCAGTTCATTGTGAGAAGTACGGCCTTGTTGATTATTTATTTTTCCTGGTTCCTCACCATTTTCCCTTTCAGAATACTTTCTATGTTTTTCATGACTATTGTAAAGACAATGGATTCATACAATAGTCTTCGTGTTTGGCATCTTTTCACAGATTGTACAGCCACTTTTCTTTCTCCAGACACCTTTCAAATTTACATTTGTAGTATCTCCATTAAGATCATAGAGTCACAGAACACTGCAGTACGGAAACAGGTCTATGCCAAACCATTAATATACCAAGTCCCATCGACCTGGAGTTGAGAAGAATGAGGGGGACTTTCATTGAAGACAATGGGATGTTGAAAGCCTACATAGACTGGATGTGGGGAGGATGTTTCCTCTGGTGGGGGAATCTAGGACCAGATGGCACAGCCTTAGAATAGAGGATCATCCATTTAGAACAGAGATTAGAAAAAATCACTTTAGCTAGAGTGTGGTGAATCTGGGGAATTCACTGCCACAGACGGCTGTGCAGGTCAAGCTACTGGATATAGTTAAGGTGGATTTGGATAGCTTCTTGATTAATCAGGGCATCAAAGATCACAGAGAGAAGGTAGGAAAATAGAGTTGACAAGGATAATAAATCGGCCAGGATGGGATGATGGAGCAGACTCTTTGGGCTGAATGGCCTAATTCTGCTCATAGGTCTTATGGTCTTGTGGACCTGTATCCAGACTAGGGCCTTCCACACCCCTCCCATCCATGTACCTATCCAGATTTCTCTTAAATGTTGAAGTTGAACCTGTATCCTCTAATTGTGCTGGCAATTCGTTCCACACTCTCACCACCTTCTGAGTGAAGAAGATTGCCTCATGTTCCCCTAAAACATTTCACCTTTCACATTTAACCCATTCTAGTCTCACCCAACCTCAGTGGAGAAAACCTGCTTGGATTTATCTTAGCTATACCCTTCATAAATTTGTATACCTCTATCAAATCTCCCCTCAATCTTTTATATTCAAAGGAATAAAATCTTAACCTATTCAACCTTTCCCAATAATTCAAATCCTCAAGATCCGGCACCATTCTTGTAAATTTTCTCTGCACTCTTTCAACCTTATTTACATCTTTCCTGTAGGTAGCTGACCAAAACTGCACACAATACTCCAAATTAGGCCTCAATTACATCTAATACAATTTCAACATAACACCTCAACTCTTTTACTCAATACATTGATTTATGAAGGTCAGTGTGCCTATCTACCTGTGAAGCTACAGTCAAGGAATTATGGACCTGTATTCTCAATCCCTCTGTTTTGTTCTACTACACTTCACAGTGCCCTATCACTCATTGAGTAAGACCTACCCTGGTTGGTTCTCCCAAAGTGCAACAGCTCACACTTGTCTGCATTATATCCTTTCCCTCCCTCCCCAACTTTCTGCTTACTGCAGAGATTGCTCCCTATGCAACCCCCTTGACCGCTTGTCCCTTCCCACTGACCTCCCTCCCTCCCTCCCTCCAAATTCTGTACTCTCAAAATTTCACTTTTGGCCTTCCACTTACCAAATACACCTTTGCCAAAAAAACAGCCTGTCCCAATCCACACTTGCCAGATCCTTTCTGATACCATCAACATTGGCCTTTCTCAAATTTAGAATCTCATTCTGAGGACCAGCCCTTTACTTTTCCATAATTACCTTGATGCTCATGGCATTATGAACACTAGATACAAATGGTTCCTCTACACAAACTTCTGTCACCTGCCCTGTCTCTTTCCCTAATAGGAGATCTAGTATCACACTCTCTCTAGTTGGGACTTCAATGTACTGATGAAGGAAACTTTTCTCAACACATTTGACAAACTCTTTCCCATCTGGCCTTTTTACAGTATGGGAGACCCAGTCAATATGTGGAAAGTTAAAATCACCTACTATCACAATCTTACGTTTCTTGTAACAGTCTGCAAACTCTCTACAAATTTGGTTCTTTAAATCACGTAGGCTGTTGGATGGTCTAGAATATAATCCCATTAATGTGGTCATACCTTTCCTATTCCTCAGTTCTACCCATAAAGCCTCATTAGGTGAATTAATACCCCTTGCATTGAAATATACCAGTATGGAACTCAGAACTTTAATCCCATCATGCTTGACCTTTTGATTCCTGTCTTTGCATGTAGGCTTAACAACATCTGTCTTCACAACCTCTCCACTATCTGTTCTGGCGCTCTGGTTCCCATCCCTCTGCAACTCTAGTTTAATTCCTCCTCCCCCCCCCCACTGTGCAAACCTTCCTTCTAGGATATCAGTTCAGGTGCAAACCAACCCATCTCTACTGGTCCCACATTCCCTGGAAGAGAGCCCAATGATCCAAAATTTGAAGCCCTCCCTCCTGCAACAACTCTAACCATGTGTTAAACTGTATGACCTTCCCATTTCTGGCCTCACCACACCTGGCACGGACAGCAATCCTGATATCACAACCCTGGAGGTCCTGTCCTTTAACCAAGCACCTAATTCCCTGAATTCACTTTGGAGGACCTCGTCATCCCTTCTAGCCAAGTCATTGGTACCAATGTGGACCATGATCCATGCTGCTCACTCTCCCAGGCTTCCTTGCCTGAATTCCCTATATTTCCACTGTTTCTCAAAGGGTCATCAGGATCCTGGAGAAATACCAAATTAATACCATCCATAAACTTACAAGGAAGCTCAAATCACAGCTTATGTGGGATTGCTGCTGTTTAGAGGATTCCCTGTGAATGTGGAACAACGTTTATTGGCCAGACAGGGTGCAACAATATCCAAAGTGGTATACCTGTTGCTGAAGAAATTGGCCACAGGGGTGCTCTGCACTGACTGCCTATCCCCTTTCCTCCTCCTGATGGTCATCGAGTTACCTGTCTCCTGCACCTTGAGTGTAAGTACCTCCTGTATGTCCTGGTTATCAAACCCTCTCGTATGATCCAGAGTTCATCCAGTTCCAGCTCCAATTCCTTAACGTGGTCTGTTAGGAGCTGCAGGTGGATGCACTCCTTATACAGTAGGTATGTCATCAGGGACACTGGAGCTCTCCTACCATGTCACATCCCGCAGGAGGAATCTTCCAGTATGCTGTTTGACACCCTACTGCTCTAAATATGCAATAAGAAAGAAAGAAAGAATAAATAACAAAAAAACTTGTGGCTTGGCTTTTCCTCACCAAAGTCTCAACGCCCCACTGGCTCACTCCCATAATGTCTGCTCTGCTTAAACCTAATTTTTTTTTTATTGGACCTTGCCAAATGCCCAGCGTCTCCTTGGGACTTTGACGTGCAAGATGTGTTGATTGCCCCTGCTCACTTCCTTTAAACTCTCTTTCCCTTCAAGCAGTCTGATGCCTCCTCAGGACTGTGGTGCCCAAAAGTATCAAAAGTTTTTCATTCCTTCAATGCCTTGTTGCGAAGTTGGTAAGATCTGAACTTATTTTCACTGCCCTCCACTATGAGCTCTTCATGGTATTTATTATCATGCCCCTTTGTGCTTTGAGCTCTAGTAATATATGAGGATGGCAAAAATCCAACTCATTTGTAACTGCTGACACAAAGATGTCATTAACGACATCTGTTATTTTGTGATCACTTTTCCACAAGTTCTCCCCAGATCCCTGAGGTGACCCACTGTTTTCTGATCTGCATTTACCTCTAATATGTTTACAGAACCCTATTGCGTTCTCTTTTCATTCTTTTTTGCAACATTAACCTCATTATCTATTTATGATTTCTTTTTTCTATTGCTCATCTGGATATGCAATTAATGTAGGATCTTATTTTCATTGCAAACCTTCCCTTCCTGCTCAAATAATTTCCTTTTACATTCTGGCACACTTTATTTGGACAATGTCCCTAATGACGTTTCTGAGAATTTGCTGACTGTATGTATGCAGTCTTTGACTCTCAAATTCCAACCCTATGTCCCCTATCGGTAAAGCTGTCCAGCAGTGTTCCACTGAAGCTGTATAGGCCAATCCCCTGTACAGTGGATATGATGGTTTACAGAATCATTAATGAACTCCAACCACACCATCAACTTTGGACAATGGAGGCAGGAGGTCATTAGTGGCCTCCACTGTAAGCTAAGGGCGCAAGAAGATGGATGCAATCATACAGGTTTATATGAATTCAACTCTCATCTTTCTTTTTCATCTCATTGACGTTTCTTTTTTTGAACCATGTTCTTTTTTGGCTATCTTGCTCACCAGATAGTGTTTTGGGAGTGAGAATTTTGAGTAGATTCAATGTGAGTTCCAGTTAAGTGAGACTAAGTGCTCATTGGCTATTTCTGTATTGGAAAGCAAGAAAATCCACTCTGGAGGGAGCCTCATTATGCCCTGGAGGCTTTGAAGAAGAGAGACAGAGGAGAAGATTGAGCATCCTATTCCCATTGTGAGCGAGATGTACAGCTGATTTCCTCCTAGGAAGGATGGCAGTGGTTCCTATGCCACATAGATGATAGAACAGTGGAGAGCTATGTAGGAGGGAAGAGGTAGATTGGTTGTACAATAGTTCAAATGCCAGCACAACATTGTGGGCTGAAGGTCCTGTACTGTGATGCAATCAATACAATATCCTTCAGAATGGTTAATCTTGCTGATGCTTTGGCCCTCCACCACCTTCACTGCTCTTATAATTAACAGCCATGCCTCTTCATGGTATTTGTGTGCAGTCAGTGAAGTCAGAACCAAATGCTATCTTGCTGCTTAGTGGAATTTATAGAGAAAGAACTGAATTAATTGATATAAATGAAGAGCTCATCTATTACCTGATGAATAAAGACCTGTTCCTTTGAATGACAGGTGTTGTAAATGTCAAGTGCTGTGTCCTGGAATAATTGTGAAGCACAAAGGGTTTGGGTTACAGCCATAGGTCTAGATGCACAAAACCTCCTTTAGGTAACAATTGGCAGGACAGAAAGACCTTCACTGTTCAAGCAGCGCCTCCGTACACCTAGTTCCATTATAAAACACAGGAGTAGAGTGGAATAAGGCCGTTAGCCAGCTGCTCCTTTGTTGTATTTCCTTCATGCACTCAGCACTGCAGATTGTAGTGTTGACCTTTGTTAGTATAACAAGTGTAAGCATCATGCATTTCCTGTGCAGCGATGTCTTAGGACATGCAGACTGTAGCGTCAAACAAAACGAAAAAAAAAGCATAAAATAAGATAAGCTTTATTTGCCATATGTACATTGAGATGATACAATGACATGATACATAAACTCTTCCCAGGCTTCCAGCCAGGTCGAGGTGTCGATTTTAACTGACGTTTTGATGACAAAATCTGCCGTCTTCAACAGAGATATTTATACCACCAATGTCAAGTCTGGTGATATTTATACCCCCATCATCTGTCCTTCCTGATTGGCCAGTCCTCAAGCAATCAGGTCTCTGCTGTCCCACCTTATTTAATATTGTGTTTCAGTTCTTACTTAAATCGAGACCTTCGTCTTCATTAAAGTTCTGATTCTCTAGTTTTATTTCAATGGCTTCCTTCACCAGGCGGTCCCAAAAGCCATTGGTGCTTGCACGGTAGTTTCGTGCCATTGAAGTTAATCCTGTGGTCATTGCAAATGCAATGTTCTATTACCGCCGATTTCTTGGGTAACCCAAGTAGATACACCTCCTGTGCTCCTTGATGCTGCTTTCCACCGTGTGTCCCGTCTGGCCGAAATACACTGCTCTGCATCCACAGGGAATCCTGTAAACGTCAGCCACCCTGAGCCCCAGGTCATCTTTGACCCACGTAAGCTGTGATTTGAGCTTCCTTTTGGGCTTGCGGATGGTACTTATCAGGTATTTCTTCAGGATCTTGGCGCTCCTTCCAGAGGGTCGTGTGAAAGCTATTTTGGACCCAGAGAGTCTCCATGAGGAAATAAGATGATTACACACGACTTCCCTGCAGAACGGCTACAAGGCAAAGGAAATCAATCAGGCCCTTAAAAGGGCAGATGTAAAACCAGGGAACCGAACAATGAGAAGGAACCAGTTGCTACTGCCTGTCTTCCCTATATTTCCACAGTTTCTGGAAGGATCATCAGGACCCTGAAGAAATACTGGATTGATACCATACACAAGCTCATAGGAAACTCAAATCCCAGCTTATGCAGGTCAAAGATGACCTGGGACTCAGGATGGCAGGGATTTACAGGATTCCCTGTGGATGTGGAGCAGTGAGTATCAGCCAGACGGGGGAAGCCTGCTTCACAGAGTTTATGCATCATATGCACCAGGAAAGCACTAGATCCTTTTCTTTATACAATGAAAGGCGTTGTTCATGTCAAATCAAATCAGTGAAGGATTGTACTGGGTAGCCCTCAAGTTTCGCCACACTTCCAGTGCCAATATAGCTTGTCCCACAACTCACTAACTGTAACTATACAGTCTGGGAAGGTGGGAAGAAACCAGAGCAACTGGAGGAAATTCATGCAGACGTGCGGAGAGAACATACAAACTCCTTCCAGACAGTGGCATGAATTGAACCCTGAACTCACACCTGGCGCTAACCGCTATGCTACCCCATAAGCAGGCTTGTGTGAACCTCAGGAATAATTTATAAAAATATAAACTATTCCTTTTGACATCTTAACTGAGTAGTGCATTCAAAGAAAGTACAGCCAGTGGAGCAGATGAAATGGGAGCCTCAGATGTGTTTGCTAACAGGTTCAACAATGTTTAAGATACAATATTGCTTAGTGTTATTTCCTGTAGACAAGTGTAAAGTGAATGAACTAACTGTGGCTCCAGATTTGATGCAGCACATAAAATTGCACTAAGATAAAGAAATCACTAAGTAAAAAAACACACAATAAATATAAATAGACAAGATAGCTTATAAATTCATATAGATTGATTATATGTACATAAAGTGAAGCTAGGGACGGAAAGGTCAGTATCAACTTTGATAGGAAATGATAAAGTAGTGGTGAAGGAGCGGGTTAGTGGGTGGAGGTGTTAGTCAGCATTAGTGCTTGGGGAAAGTAACTGCCTGGTGGTTTTGGCATGGATGCTATGTAGCTTCCTCACTGATGGGAGTGGAGAAACAGTCCATGAGCAGGCTGGGTAGGATTCTTCATGATCGCTAGCCTTTTCCCAGCACCTTTTTGTCATCATCAGTGGTCACGCGTAGTCGAGTAAGATTCTTCTCCCGGTGGTTGATGTGTCACCTTTGGGACTGAGATAACTGAAGAGGCCAATCTGTGATATACAAGTCCTATTGCAGTGTTGCCAGGTGTAGATCATTGAGGTGGTGGTGGACGTGTCTGGTTGGGCCTTTCCCAGTCTCTCCTTGAGTTGAAGCAGCCTAGTCTCGGCCGCATGGTGGAGGTATTCCTCGAGCTCTGCAGTCCCCCCTTAGACAGCCCTTCCCCAGCTTTTTCTGTCCTGTGCTAATCTCTCCCACCATTCAGGTTGATGTGGTACTTCCTCAGGCGGGTCTTGATATTGCCCTTGAACCGCTTTATCTGCTCTCCAGGAGTGGGGTTTGCATCCCTTGGAGCTGGCCGAACAGAAATTGTTCAGGGAGATGGGAGTAAGGCATACGGATGATGTAGCCATCCTATTGCAATTGGTGTTGAGTCACAATTCATCCTACCCTTTGGTAGGTGCTATCCAAAATTGGGTGCCTGAAGAAATACCTCAACAGTGCAACAGTGGCTCTGAAACAGCACCTTTTAATGTTGAGACCAGGGTCAAACAAGCATGCGTCATTGCCCCAACTCTGTTCGGCATTTTCATTGCAATCATTCTTCGTCTCATAGGCCAAGACCTCCCACAAGGAGTCCAGATTCTCTATAGGACAGATGGGGTGGGGGGGGGGGGGTGGGCTCTTTAACCATGACAGGTTCAAGTCAAAGAGCAAGATGTCAACTACTTCCATCATGGAGCTCCGATATGCAGACAACAACACCACCGTAGCTCACTCAGAGGAGGACCTGCAGTGCATAATGGATGCTTTATTCAGAGCATACAAGCTTCTGGGACTTAAAAACCCAAGTCCAGATCAAGCTCCTAAACCTCTAACTGTCCAAGTTGACAACATCCCTCTGGAGAACACTGATCCTTTCCCATATCTTGGCAGGCTTCTTCTTTCAAGAGGCACCATTGACCTTGAAATAGGCTGTGCCAGGTTGAGAAAGAGGGTTTTGAAGATCAGGATATCAAGGCCAACACTAAGCTTCTGGTGTATAAAGCTATATAGGGACTGTATGTCATTGATGGTAGGTAGGCTGGTGCTGGTTATGGATTGGGCAGTTTTGACTACTAGCTGCAAAGCCTTCTTGTCCCCTGCAGTGCAGTTTCCATGCCATGCAGTGACGCCCCATGACAGGATGCTCTCAAATGCATATTTGTAGAAGGTCATGAGTAAGTACGAGCACAGTCCAGCACCATTCAGCCTTCTCAGGAAGCAGAGGTGTTGTGAGCTTTTTGATTGTGTAGGATATGTTCTGGGACTGTGAGAGGTTGTGCAAGATGATGTGCTAATCTGAAACTTTGCATGGGAGTGCAAACTTACCCAACATCTGATTTGCAAAACCTTAGTATTCACCTGGAGTCCAAACCAACATTTCCCAGAACTCACCCTCACTCACTCACTCACTCACTCACTCTTCAGCTCCATCATAGGCATGAGCCTCCTCAGCCTCGAGGGTACATTTAAGAGGTGATGTTCAAAAAGGAGACATCCTTCATTAGAAAACCCCTTCGCCCAGGACGTGCTTCTTTCTCATTACTACCATCCGAGAGGAGACTGAATATTTGAAAAACAGCTTCTTCCCTTAACTCATCAGATTTCTGAGTGGACGATGAACCCATGAACACTACCTCAATGTATTTGCTCGCCCTATGTATTTTTGCTCTCTTTTTACACTACTTACTTTAAAATATATTTCTTATTGATTTGTAGCATGTTTTATATATTGCATTGTGCCGTTGTATGCCAGTGGTATTAAACCTAATTGTACGTCTGAATCCAGTCCCTGCCAATACAACCCTACACTCAACAACAACATGGTAGATCTGCATCCATCTGCTTTTGTTTCAGTGCCTGATAGTCAGAGTAGCTCTCATCTACATGCACCATTTGTTTAAATTAATAATTTCATAGCCCAGACACACAATGCACAATGAAGCAATGTCCTAATTGCTGCTGTTTTTCTACACTTCAGCTGATGCTAATATGGCATGATAATTGATCGACTTAATGCCTAGTCATTATTAAATTTACTTCACACTGGAATTTGAAAATATGTGATCTGGTTACAGCTTCAATTTCAACTTGAAACTGTTGAATTATTTAAAATTGAACTGACTGATTTGTATAACTCAATGTCCCACATTGTGGGAAGAGCAATGAGCAGAAATGAAAATCATGACCCTCATGGCATGGATTTTGTGCTGTGTGAGTGTCTTGTTGTGGAGATGTGGGACCTTTCATTGACATATTTAAATTGGCATCTGAGTGCAATAGGGAGCCTAATTTAAATTTTACTGCAGTACAATGGCTCTTCATGGTGGCAGGAGTGGGAGGTAGGAGGCCAGGGAGAAGGGGGATCAAAAAAAAAGCTGATGGAAGAACTCAAATAGCATCAGTGGAACCAGAGGGATGGTCTACATTTTGGAGTGAGACCCTGCATCAGGAAGATAGCCAGGGAGGGCTGAGAGTGGTGGTTGTTAGGTGGTCCCAGATGGACAGGGAGGGATGATAGATGGAGATGTGTAGGATGGGAAGTGTTGAGATGGAGGATGGTGGACAAGATGAGGATGATATTGAGGCACTGGGGGAATGTGCAGTGGGAGGGACATTGGAAAAAACAGGTTGGAATGGGGAAGGAACAGGCGAACAGTGTGCTATCTGAAATTGGAAATTCCATTGTCCGTGCTATTGCTCTGTAGGCTAGCCAAGCAAAAGATGAGGCTCTGCTTTTCTAGTTTGTATTTGGCCTCCGAATGGAGTAGGCAGTTTGGCGTGGAATAGGAAAGGGAGCTGAAATGACAGGCAAATGGAAATTGTGCTTGGTCAATGAGGACGGAACACAGGTGCTCTGCAAAATGATACGTTTAGTCCTTGCTTGGTCTCTTCAGTGTAGACTTAGCCACATTACCAGCACCAAATGCAATTGAATATTTTAGGTGAGGTGTACATGAATCTCTGCCTCACCGTAAAGGCTGTTAAAGTTCCTGGTTGGTGCGATGGAGGAGGTGTACGGTAACTGTTGCACCTCCTAGTTTGCAGGAGAAAATTTCAATAGGGTGAGAAGAGGTTGGCAGGAAGGAATGAGACGACTAGGAAGTCATGGAAAGCAAAAAGTATGGATGGGGAAGAGAAGATTTAGCTAGTGGTGGGATCCTTTTTGAAGTGTGATTGCAGGGGTCAGAAATCCTGGTGGACCGCAGGGTATGGGTGTGCTTCCCAAGTGGCACACACTGCCCATCAACGCCTTCAAACTCCTAGTTCTACTCTCTCTTCTTGAATCCAAGAGGAGCGACGGTACATCAGCGCACAGTGCTTTACAGGATTCCCACCGCTGTCCTGCTGAAGAGTGTTGGCCCGAAACGCCGACTGTTTGTTCCCATCCATAGCCGCTGCCTGACCTGCTGAGCTCGTTGTGTGTACTACTGCCTGTAAGGAGTTTGTACAGCTTTCCCCATGACCTCATGGGCTTCCAGCGGGCACTCTGACTTCCCCCACATTCCAAAGATGCATGGTTAAGGTCAATGTACAGGGGGCATGCTATGTTGGCACCAGACACATGCTGGCTGTTCAGCACAATCCTCGCTGATTAGATTTGACACAAATGATGCATCTCACTTTATGTTTTGATGTACTTGTGACAAATAAAGCTAACCATTATCTTTATCTTTATTTTTCAATAGCTTCTCTCTTTGTCTAACTGCTAATCCAGTCGATCCCACTTCTCCAGGCCCTGCTTTCCCAGCTTTCCCCCTTTCCCATTGTTTTCTCCCCCCCCCAATGTTAGATTAATAATAATCTACCATTGTTTGATTCCTTGTGTCTTCGACATAAACACAGGTCAATATCAATGTGTCTTGAAACACAGCTACCCAAAGATTTTAGGCTCTTGTTTACTGTATTTAGTCTGTGTGTATTTTAATGAAATACTATTGGAACTCGTTTGAGAAAAAGCTACTTCCTTAGTAGCCATTTCATTGCTTTGTAGTGCTGCTCACTAAGCCTGTAACTCCTATCATTGTTCTAAAGCAGCGAGAGAGTCTGAACTTTGTCCTTTTCACTGGGTACAGCCATTTTATGGCACAATCCTGATTTCCTGTGCTGGTTACCTGCTGGTCAACGCCAAGGCTGACAAGCACAATGAATTGTACAGCTTGATAAAATACAAATCCAGTTCTGTTCATTAAGAATGTTTTGACTCTGTAATACTTCCTGTTTCTGACAACAACTGTACGCACACAGTATTGGCTAGCAATGGATGCAGCCGCTCAGTAATGTAAGATCTCACTTCACATGACACTTGTCCATCCCATCTTAAAAATGGAACTTGTTTTAATAGATTAATTACCTGAACTTGTAACAGATTTTAATGTCCCCGGTTGAAATATTTAAAATCTGAAGTGTTCTCTTCTAGCTCTTGGGAATGGCACTAAATATGGTATATGATATTAATCTACATTCTTTTGTGGATTCTACAGCTTCTGTCACTTTGGTTGAAAATGCAGTGCACAGCAATGACTGTGGAGATGGTGGCCAGGCTTCCTGTTTCTGCTGATTTCAGTACTGTCCCAACCAGCTGCTAAAAGCTTAGAAAAAAGATATTTTGTTTACCTCATTATTTGCATCTGTCTTTAGCTTTCTAGATAAAATAGTCATGCACCACCCACCCCCCGTCCCCTCCAATTTAGATTACCTGAAAAGGGACTTTCTCTTCATTCACATCAACCATCCCACCAATAAAGACAGCAAAAGGTGGAGGTACTACAATATTGCTTTAAGCAGTAATTTGGTCAGGGGTTTATTTTAACAGAGGAGAAACCCATTTAGATCTTCCTAGCCATATATTAATTTTTTAATTAACGGTAGCATAGTGGTCAGCATGATGCTATTGCAGCTTGGAGAGTTGGAGTTCGGAGTTCAATTCTGGTGTCCTCTTTAAGGAGTTCGTATGTCCTCCCCGTGGAATACGTGAATTTCCTCTGGTTTCATCCCATGTCGAAAAACATACCAGTTAGTAGGTTAATTCATTGTAAGTTGTCCTGAGGTTAGGCCAAGGTTGAATTGGTGAGTTTTGGCAGCATGGCTCGTTGAGCTGGAAGGGCCTAATTCTACAAAGCATCTCTAAATAAAACAAGGACAAAAAATCTATGGAAGAATTCAGGAATTAAGTATGGTGCAAAAGTGTGATGCGTTGAGATATTTTTAGTGCTATGATATTAGCATAAATAGACGTTGTTTCTGTTGTTCTCGGTGCTGAAGGCAACACTAGAATGTTCACATTAAAAATCTCTCAAACAACTAATTGGATTCTTGGGGTCTGATAAACTAGACTGTCAGCTATTAATTATAAATGTTTATACTCAGCCAGGTTTTTATTCATTCCTGTTCCAATATTTATCCAATCTGATATTTTTTGATTAAATCTCTGGCAAAATATTGTGATTTATGAACTTTAATGGATCTTATTGGCTATATTTTGTGTGGCTGGATTTTGTCTTAATACTGGAGTTGTTTCCACTTCAAATGCAATCAAGTTTGGTGAAGCCATTGCCTTGAAATCAAATTCCTATATGTATTGCCAGAATGCAATATTTATTGCAGTAGATTTTTTTTCATAATAGACTAATTATGTCATCCATGCAGAAAATGAGCAAATTGAAGCACATAACTGAGAATTCTCTGCTTCCAGTTGCATTGATTTTCAGTTATTTTTAGTTATGTTTTAGACATTCTTTTGAAGTGCTAGCCATAGACAACTTATCATAGCTTCAATTCAAAAGGCAAAACCCAAATCTAAGTTAAGTAAATGTGTTAAACATTGGTAATTGAACTTCAGTAAGGCCTTTGACAAGGTTACACACAGAAGGTTAGTTAGGAAGATTCAATTGTATTAATATTGAAGTAGTAAAATGGATTCAACAGTGGCTAGATGGGAGATGCCAGAGAGTAGTGGTGGATAACTGTTTGTTAGGTTCGAGGCCAGTGACTAGTGGTGTACCTCAGGGATCTGTACTGGATCCAATGTTGTTTGTCATGTACATTAATGATCTGGATGATGGGGTGGTACATTGGATTAGTAAGTATGCAGATGATACTAAGGTAGATGGCGTTGTGGATAATGAAGTAGGTTTTCAAAGCTTGCAGAGAGATTTAGGCCAGTTAGAAGAATGGGCAGAACGATGGCAGATGGCGTTTAATGCTGATAAGTGTGAGATGCTACATTTTGGTAGGAATAATGCAAATAGGACATACATGGTAAATGGTAGGGCATTGAAGAATGCAGTAGAACAGAGTGATCTCAGAATAATGTTGCATAGTTCCCTGAAGGTGGAATCTCATGTGGATAGGGTGGTGAAGAAAGCTTTTGGTATGCTGGCCTTTATAAATCAGAGCATTGAGTATAGGAGTTGGGATGTAATATTAAAATTGTACAAGGCATTGGTGAGGCCCAATTTGGAGTATTGGGCACAGTTCTGGTCACCAAGTTATAGGAAAGATGTCAACAAAATAGAGAGAGTACAGAGAAGATTTACTAGAATGTTACCTGCGTTTCAGCACCTAATTAACAGGGAAAGGTTGAATAAGTTAGGTCTTTATTCTTTGGAGCATAGAAGGTTGAGGGGGGACTTGATAGAGGTATTTAAAACAATGAGGCGGATAGATAGAGTTGACATGGATAGGCTTTTTCCATTGAGAGTAGGGGAGATTCAAACAAGAGGACATGAGTTGAGACTTAGGGGGCAAAAGTTTAAGGGTAACACGAGGGGAGATTTCTTTACTCAGAGGGTGGTAGCTGTGAACCAGCTTTTCAATTTCCCTCCTATATGCTTATCCTTTACAATCTTTGATTCCGGTGCACAACAGTTGAGTTGTTTGCAAACTCAGATATGACATTGGTGCCGTGCTTAGCCTCACAGTTATAAGTATAAAGCAGTAGAGCAGAGTTTAAGCACACAGCCCTGTGGTGAACCTGTGGTAAGGGAGATTGTGGAGATGTTAGATAGACAGATACTTTATTGATCCCAAGGGAAATTATAATGTCACAGTAGCACTACAGGAGCCGAAACATAAATATTAGAAGAGAAGTAGAAAGAATAAAAAATAACTTACCACAAGCAGTCGAACAGGAGGGGTCAGCACTTCCCTGGCTATAGGTTGACGCATTATAAAGCCTAATGACCGAGGGTAAGAGTGACCTCATATAGCATTCTTTGGAGTAGCACAGTTGTCTTGGTCTGTTACTAAAAGTGCTTCTCTGTTCAGACAAGGTGGCATGCCGAGGCTGAGAAACAGTGTCCAGAATAGCCAGGATTTTTCGTAAGGTCCTTTGTTTTACCACAACCACCAGTGTGAGCAGTGTGACTCTTATAACAGAGCCAGCCTTTCTAATCAGTTTCTTGAGCCTGTTGGCATCACCTGTGTTGAAGCCTTTTCTGCAGTACACCACTGCATAGACGATTGTACTGGTGACAGCAGACTGGTAGAACATGTGAAGGAGATACTCCAAAGGACCTCAGTATCCTCAGGAAGAAGAGGTGACTCTGGCCCTTCTTGTACACAGCCTCTACGTTGGTGCTCCACTCAAGTCTGTCATCCAGGTACTTGTAGGTCCTCACCCCCATCAATAGAAATGGGAGCAGTGCAGGCTTGGTCTTCCTAAAGTCTATCACCATCTCCTTTGTCTTACTGATGTTGAGCTGCAGATGTTTCAGCTTGCACCATTCGACAAAGTCCTCCACCAGGGCCTGTATTCATCCTCCTGTCCTCCCTTTATACACCCAACTATTGCTGAGTCATCAGAGAACTTATGCAGATGATATGACTGTGTTGTATATAAAGTCCAAGGTATATAGGGTAAACAGAAAGGGAGCCAGTACAGTCCCTGTGGGGTCCCAGTGCTGCTTATAAACATGTCTGATACACAGCTCTGAAGCTGCACAGACTGTGGCATGCCAGTCATTATCCAGGACACAATGGAAATGCCAATCTGCATTGAATGGGACTTCTCCCCCAGTAGCGAGGGCTCTATAGTATTGATGGCACTTGAGAAAAAGCATGGTCCTCACGGTGCTGCCCTGCTGATCCAGATGTGAATGTCCTCTGTTCATCAGGTAGATGACAGCGTCATCGACTCCAATGTGCTCCTCCTGGTAGACAAACTGCAGGGGATCGAGGGCTGATCTGACCTGGGATCAGAGGAGGTGAACCAGGATCAGCCTCTGTAGGGTCTTCATGATGCATGAGGTCAGGGCCACTAAGTCATTCAAGACTTTCGGTTGGCCCTTTTTGGCCAACTGGGACTACCCATGATGTTTTCCACACAGTTAGGACCCTTGCCAGGCTGAGGCTCAGACTGACAATGAGCTGGAGAACTCCACACAGCTGCCCAGCACACTCCTTTAGGTCCTTGGAATTCATATTATTGGGTCCCAATGCTTTGCCGGGTCTGACTTTCCCCAGAGCCCTTCTCACCTGCTCAGTAGTGAAGGTGAGTCCATGATGATTGGGGAGTTGGTGGAAGGTGGGGACTGGGGAAAGTGAAGGTCAGGACAATAGCAGTTGGTATGTGGAGGTGTGGATGGTAGGTGCAGGGAAAGGAAGGGATGTGGACAGTGATAGCCTATGTTGGTCATCCATGTGTTGAATTGGTGGGGGAGGAGGGAGGAGGGGAGGCATTGGTGTTGAGGGAGCCTTGGGTACCTCTGCAACTGGGCTACCATCAGTTCTTCACAAGTACAGCAAGCCCACCTCCATTCCTCTTACCACACTGTACATTAACTCTGTCTGCTCATCTCATTGTAAACCCATTCACAGTGATGTTGGAATCCAGGATTTGCTCGTGTAGACATGTCTCAGTGAAACGCATAATGCTGCATTCCCAGAACTCATTCTCTGTCCTTGTGAGTACTGCTAGTTTCTGCATTTTAGTTGCCAGTGATCTTACGGTCCCCATAATGATAGACGGGAGATATGGTTTATATATCTGTCTCTTGTTGCGCTGCTTTTTACCCCATCTGTAGCCTTGGTATCTCCGTCTCAGCTCGTCCAGAATATTGAGCTTCTGCTGGGCAAACAGAGGCTGCTAGTAGCTGCTTCCTCGTAGATACAATATTGCCTCCACTCCTGTAGTCACAGCATTCAATGGAATAAAGTATCCCAAGAGCCAGAAGGATGATGAAAATATTAAACAGATTAATGTCCATTGTTATTTCGCAGTGTTGCTAGCCAATACAAAAGCAAACAAATGAAACACGTTAAATGATGTTAAGACAACCACAGGGAGCTACTGTAATTTGCTGCTGCCTCACATGGCGTGCTCACACGTTCTTGCCAATCCAAACTGACTGGGGTCTGCAAGTGAAGAAATCCAGGATCCAGTAGCACAAGGAGGCATTAAGGCTGAAGACTTGGAGCTTATTGATTAGTTTTGAGGGGTTGATAGTATTGAATGCCAAGGTGTAGTCAATGAAGAGCAAGCATCCTGATGTATGCACCTTGGCTGTTCAGATGTTCCAGGACTGAGTGAAGAATCAATGAAATGGCATCTGCTGTTGACCTGTTTTAACAGTTAATATATGGACATCAAACCAATTGAAAGTAATGCACATAGACAACCAGACCATTGGAAAATCAGTCATGTCAGTAATCACACTAATGGACAATCAGCCCAATATACAATCAGACTGGTTGACAATTAGTCCTGTCAGAAATCAGACCCATGGGTAATCAGACCATTTGAGAAATAGAACCATGGTCAATCAGTCTTATGCACAATGAGATTTATATGTTCCTTTGTATACCTGAAAATGTTTTACGATTTCATGTATCTTTAGAAAGCAGATATTGAGGGTCAGAAGCAGTAAATAATAATGGAGTTTGACATTGGTTGACCTACTACAATCATTCAATAAACTTCCAGGATATATACATTAATGTGCTGCTATCACAGTTTAAAGGATTTCTGATAGTGTAATTGCAATTTTATTGATTTAAGGCTTAGAACACAGTTCATACTCATTCTGCATAATAAATGTGAATTGAAGAATTTTCATCAGACTCTTCCAATGAAGATCAAAATTACAATTGAAATTAATCTCACTAAGGATAGTTTTAAGATTATAATTGTTTCCATTAATATTAATAAAATCAGTACAGGATCAAGTTCATTAGTATTTCACTAGACTTGAAAAAGATATGCAGGTTAACACAGATTATGCATCAACATTTACAGACAGAAAGGTTTGAGTTTCAAACTTCCTTCATGCTTTATCAAAAGTTAGACGAGATTCTTTAAAGTTTGCTTGGTAGTGGAGACCTTTAAACCCTTTCTCTGAGCCCGTGGAAAACCTCTTAAATTGCTTTCCTATTTCTATATAAAATCAGATTTTCCGGGACACCACCATTACAGTCTGCATCAACTGTCTAAGTTTTTGGTGATGTGGAATCATTTTACATAGAGCCCTGACTTTTTAAAGTGATTCTAGATTTAAAGATGAGCTTTATTTGTCATATGTACATCAAAGCATAGAGTGAGATGCATTGTTTGCGAGGAGTGTTCTGGGGGCAGCCCCGTACAATCTAAGCATTACACTGGGAGCCTGTTTTTCTGACCTTCCTTGTGGGGTGTCGGCTTAGAGTTTGCTGTGAATGGGAAAAAGGTAGCTTATTTCTTTTTTACTCATTTTGTTCTAATGGTTTAAATTATTTTGATTAATTACCAGTTTTAAATTTTTTGTTGTCTGATCAGAAACAGTGAAAAATTCTGAACAGAATCCTCCTAACCTCAGCAGAAGGTGAGGATCCACCCTAGTCTCTTGAAGGCTGTCTGGCTGTTTTGGTGCAAGACTTCAACAGCACAGTACCTGAGGCTTACCTCCCCACCGCCTGGAAAGGCAATTTCAAGGGAACTATATTTTCACAATGGGATCATATGCCTGCTGGAGAAAAATAATGACAAACTTTCAAGCCTCCCCATTTAATCTCTTTTACTGATGTGAAACTGAACTGTAAATAACCAAATCCTTCACACATGGAGAGACATCAAAATCAGAGCAGACTCCTTCATGTCTGGTATTCCAGGATGGTGTGAGGAGCAGAGCTAATCAAGACCATAAGACGCAAGAGCTGAACTAGGCCATTCTGCCCATCGAGTCTGTTCTGCCATTCCATCTTGGCTGATTTATTATCCTTCTCAACCCCATTCTCTTGCTTTCTCCCCATGACCTTTGACACTCTTACTAATCAAGTACCTATCAAATTCTACTTTAACTATACCCAATGGCTTGGCCTCCACTGTTGTTTGTGGAATGAATTCCTTTATATTGAGGCTGTGCCCTCTGGACTTAGTCTCCCCACATGCTTCTCTAATAGCTGTATCCTCAAATAACTCCAGCTGATTAGTCAAACAGGAGTTTCCTTTCATAAATCTTTCCTGACTTTCATCATTCCTATTATTCCTTTCAAGGTGCCCTGTTATTACACAATTACACCAAAGATTTCATCATTTCCTTCCCAATGATCTAACAGCAGGTGTCAGTACCATTGTTATTACAAAGGAAAAGGTGCTAGACAAACTCAAAGGTCTTAAGGTGGCTAAGTCACCTTGGCCAGATGAACCACATCTCAGAGTCTCGAGAGAGATTGCTGAACAGATAACAGATGCATTGGTCATGATCTTTCAAGAATCACTAGATTCTGGCATGGTCCTGGGGGACTGGAAGATTTGCAAATGTCACTCCACTCTTTAAGAAGGGAGGAAGGCAAAAGAAAGGAAATTAGGCCATTTAGCCTAAGCTCAATGGTTGGGAAAGTGTTAATAGACAACAGACAATAGGTACAGGAGTAGGCCATTTGGCCCTTCGAGCCAGCACCGCCATTCAATGTGATCATGGTTGATCATCCACAATCAATACCCCGTTCCTGCCTTCTCCCCATATCCCTTGACTCCGCTATCTTTAAGAGCTCTATCTAACTCCTTCTTGAAAGCATCCAGAGAGTAAGCCTCCACTGTCTTCTGGGGCAGAATATTCCATAGATCCACAACTCTCCAGGTGAAAGAGTTTTTCCTGAGCTCTGTTCTAAATGGCCTACCCCTTATTCTTAAACTGTGGTCTCTGGTTCTGGACTTCCCCAACATTAGGAACATGCTTCTTGCCTCTAGTGTGTCCAATACCTTAATAATCTTATATGTTTCAATCAGAAACATTGGAGTCTATTATTAAGAATGAGGTTTCAAGGTACTAGGAGACTAATGATAAAATAAGTCAAAGTCAGTATGGTTTCTGTAAAGGGAAATCTTGCCTGACAAATCCTTTAGAGTTCTTCAAGCAAGTGACAAGCTGGGTGGACAAAGGAGAGGCAGTGGATGTCATTTACTTGGATTTTCAGAAGGCATTTGATAAGGTGCTGCACATGAGGCAGTTTAACAAGATAAAATCCTGCCGTGTTACAGCAAAGATACTGGCATGGATAGAGGAATGGCCGACAGGCAGGAGGCAGCGAGTGGGAATAAAGGGGGACTTTTCTGGTTGGGTGCCATTGACTAGTGGTGTTCTTCAGGGGTCAGTACTGGGACCGCTAATTTTTACATTGTTTGTCATTGATTTGGATAATAGAATTAATAGCTTTGTGGCAAAATTTGTGAATGATACGAAGATAGGTACAGGTGTAGGTAGTGCTGAGGAAGCAATGCAATTGCAGCGGGACTTAGGCAAATTGGAAGAATGAGCAAAAAAGTGGCAGATGGAATACAGTGTTGAGAAATGTATGATAATGCATTTTGGTAAAAGGATCCATAGTGCGGACTATTATCTAAATGGAGAGAAGGTTCAAACATCAGAGGTGTAGATGGACTTAGGAGCCCTCATGCAAAGCTCCCAGAAGGTTAATTTCCAGGTTGAGTCTGTGGTAAAGAAGGCAAATGCAATGATAGTATTTATTTCAAGGGGAGTAGAATATAAAAGCAATAAGGTAATACTGAGCCTTTAGAAGACACCAGTCAGGTCATACTTGGAGTATTGTCAACAGTTTTGGGCCCATATCTCAAAAAGGATGTGTTGTCATTGGAGGGAGTCCAGAGGAGGTTCACCAGGATGTTTCCAGGAATGAAGGGGTTAACGTATGGGGAGTGTTTGGCAGTATTGGGCCTGTACTCATTGGAATCTCATTGAAATCTACCAAATTTTGAAAGGACTAGATAGGATGGATGCGGAGAGGATGTTTCCTATGGTGGGGGTATCCAGAACTAGAGGGCACAGAATTGAGGGGTGATGCTTTAGAACAGAGGAAAGAAGGAAATTTTTTTAGCCAGGGTGTAGTGAATCTGTGGAATGCTCTGCCACATATTGTAGGGGAGGCCAAGTCTGTGCATATATTTAAGGTGGAAGTTGATATGATGAGAAGGCAAGTGTATGGGGTTGAGTGGGATCCTGGATCAGCCATGATGGAATGGCAGGGCAGACTTGATGGGCTGAATGGTCTAATTCTGCTCCTATGTCATATGGTCTTATGGATCTGAGGCTAACAGGACGGTAGTTCCCTATTTTCTCTCACCCTCCTTTTTTAATTTCTTATTCATATTCTCACTTTTTAACTTTCTTGATCACTTATCTAGATTTCTTATGACATTTTCTCATTCTTTTCTCAACTACTTAGTTAATGCATTAATCCTTCTGTACATTGTAAGCCAATTATAATATTCCGCTCTACTTTTTGGTATTACTAGATTAATAAATGGCGTATTTTGTTTCAGCTCTTGGAAAGTTGTGTAAAATGCAGGTTATTTCACATTTGTATAACCTGAAGCAGTTTTGACAACACCACCACATGGAGGATCCCCTCCAAGTCACACACAATCTTGACTTGGTTCTTCATTGTAACTGGGACCAAATCCTGGAAACCCCAATCCAACAGCTCAGTGGAACAACATCACACCAAAACGACTGCAAGCCTTCACAAAGACAGCTCACCATCACATTCAGAGTGCAGTCAGAATGGGCAATAAATGCTACCCTGTCATTATGCTCGTATCCTGCAAAAGCAAATCTGTTGAGATACCAGTTTGTTTCTGTGGTAAATTTTGTCCTGAAGGCTGATGTCATCTTTGTTGTTTAACACTAGATAACATCAGATATAATCCTTGTTGTTCAACTTTAGATAACTTGTAATTCCCAAAATACCCTACAGATTCTTAGTTATAATTAGCACTTTCCTAAGGAGACAAAGACACATATCAAGGTGAAAATGATTTCCATAGACACTCACCTGGCCCTAAATGTAAACTAAGTTGTGTGTCGCCACGTATTGTTTTCTAATTATAATTCCTTCTTGGATATTTTATGACAAGGCCATTATTTGTTGCCCATCTCCAATTGCCACCTCCAATCTTAACATAGAACATAGAACATAGAAATTTACAGCACATTATATTTGTGCCAGCCATGTAACTTACTCTAGACACTGCCTAGAATTTTCTTAGCACATAACCCTCTATTTTTCTAAGCTCCATGTACCTATCTTAGATACTCTGAAAAGAACCTATTTTATCTGCTTCCACCACCACCGCCAGTAGTGCATTTCATGCACACACCACTCTCTGTGTGAAAAATTTACCCCGTCATCTCCTTGTTACCTATTTCCAAGCACCTTAAAACTATGCCCCCTCATGTTAGCCATTTTAGCCCTGGGAAAAAGCCTCTGGCTATCCACACGATCAATGCCTCTCATCACCTTATACACCTCTATCAGGTCATCTCTCATCCTCTGTCACTCCAAGGAGAAAAGGCCGAGTTCACTCAACTTATTCTCATAAGGCATGCTCCCCAATCCAGACAGCATTCTTGTAAATCTCCTCTGCACTCTCTCCATAGTATCTGTATCCTTCCTGTAGACCAGTACAGAACACAGTACTCCAAGTGGTGCACTGAAGGACATTTTAAAGTCCAGTTCAGTATAGACCAGGTTGGTGGGCCAGGACACACAGAAAATGCAGGCTGGATAAGGATCACATTTTCTTCCTTGAAGGATATTTGCTTCTCTTAAGAAGTGAGGAAAGTCACATGACAAGAATTTTCGGTAGAGAAAGGTCCAATCAAACTTTTATTCTTTTGCTAAGTTGTGTTTATTGACCTAAGTGGCTGTTTTAATGATTAATGTTTTTCAATGATTTACGAAACTGGCAGAGTAAACTTCAAACGGATTAAATCCATATTAAATTGTTGAGTGATTTAACAATGGCAACAGAACATTTTGAACTCAACTAAGACATTATGGGGTTGAAATTGTTGTTCAGTGACACACAGAATACGCTGCGATAAGGTGACATCTTGTGTTTTTACACACAATCTAATTTTGTTTTTTCATTGTTTTTGTAATAACAGTTTCATCATAATTAACTGAAAAAAACAGGACTCCACAAAATAAAGACACTGAACTGAATTCATCTGAGCAAAGTGAATTGTATTTTGCTAAATTCGAATCCAACCCAAGCAAGTTTCACAACAGCCTGCAATCATATTAGGATTGCAAAGTAAATCTTTACCAAATAATTAACTAATTATTATTTTTCATACCACCTGTACCCTGATTAATTTGTAAGGACGATTTAAAGTTAATTGTTGTTACTATTTTGTTAAATTCTTGTTTTTTTCTGGTGCTTTTCAAGTTTTATTTTAAACAATGGAATGAGTGAAAATGAGAAAATCTGAAGCTCAGCAATGTAACAGATTAATGAAAAAATGGAGAACTTTTTTGTAAGTTCAAAAATACTAAGTTTCTGTGAAATGAACAAGAAACTTTTAAGTCAAAGCTGCACAATAAGAAATCATGAAATAACCAGTGTAGTGCTGGAAATAAAGCGTTGAACAATTCCTTTATCCATATTCAGGCTTTTGAGAATATTTCATTTTACAATGCTACAAGCTTGGTAATGTCCAAGCCGATTTATAATTTGACGTTTGTGTGGTTAAATACAGTCCATATTCAATGAAGAATGACTGAAAAATGGTTGTATATAATTTTAATTCCAAGGGTCACTGATTAAGACAAAATAATACGTTCACTTTATAAGTGCACATACTTTGACATTTCTCCTGTTTTATATTGGGTTTGGGGAAAACAATACTTTAGTTTTCCTTTCTTGTTGCAAAGTCTGAGCTAACTCAGTATATACCTTACCTTAAGCTGGTTCTTGAACCAACATTTCCAACAGAGGTTCTATTTCCAGGATGTGCATGCATTATGTGTTAATATTATTTTTTAGTACAGTTGTAGATGAGGCTATTCAGCCCAGTGTGTCTCTGCCAGCTCTCAGAGCAGTCCCATCAGTCCTATTCTCCTACGTATTTGCCAATAACCTATTCTCTCTCATATGTTGATCAGATCCCCAGTGTTGCTACTACAACTCAGAAACACTGCAGGCATTTTACAATGCCTAATCAACCTGCCAAATCAGCATGGCGGTGGGGAACTGGAGCACTTGAGCAAACCCAAGCAGTCACAGGGAGATCTTGTAAGCTCCACCCAAAGGCACTGCAGGTGAGCATTGTATTCAGGTCACGGGAACCCTATGCTAGCTGTATGACCTGCAGTGCCACAGTACAACCTTAATATTGTTATACCATATGCAATGAGGTTGCTAGTACAATGCTCTCATGTCCTGAGATCATTTTGCTGAAAGAGAAGTTCTAGGAGTATTGGGAGATAACTTGGAGCCTTCTATCTTTGTAAGTTCTAGTATGAGTGCTAAAAATACAGGGGCTCTGTACAAGAAGGGACAGAGCTGACTGTACTTCCTGAGGAGGCTCCAGTCATTCTACGTCTTAAGTACTATGAAAAACATAGAAACATAGAAAAGCTACAGCACAATACAGGCTCTTTGGCCCACAAAGTTGTGCCGAACATGTCCCTCCCGTAGAAATTAGTAGGCTTACCCATAGCCCTCAATTTTACTAAGATCTATGTATCTTTCCAAATGTCTCTTAAAAGACCCTATTGTCTCCGCCTCCATCACCGTTGCTGGCAGCCCATTCCATGCACTCACCACTGTGCGTAAAAAACTTACTCCTGACATCTCCTCTGTACCTACTCCCCAGCACCTTAAACCTGTATCCTTTTGTGGCAACCATTTCAGCCCTAGGAAAAAACCTCTGACTATCCACACGATCAATGCCTCTCATCATCTTGTACGCCTCTATCAGGTCACCTCTCATTCTCCGCTGCTCCAAGGAGAAAAGGCCGAGTTCACTCAACCTATCCTCATAAGACATGCTCTTCAATCCAGGCAACATCCTTGTAAATCTCCTCTGCACCTTTTCTATGGCTTCCACATCCTTCCTGTAGTGAGGCGACCAGAACTGAACACAGTACTCCAAGTGGGGTCTGACCAGGGTCCTATATAGCTGCAACATTACCTCTCGGCTCCTAAGTTCAATTCCATGATTGATGAAGGCCAATACACCGTATGCCTTCTTAACCACAGAGTGAACCTGTGCAGCTGCTTTGAGTGTCCCGTGGACTCAGACCCCAAGATCCCTCTGATCCTTCACACTGCCAAGGTTCTTGTCATTAATACTATATTCTGCCATCGTATTTGATGCTGCAGATGTTCTATGACTCAATGGTGACCAGCTGTCTATTCTATGCTGTAGTCTGCCAGGGTGAGAGCAGCTGATGCCAAGAAGGTGGATAAGTTCATCAGGAAGGCTGGTTCTGTTCTGGGGGTGGAACTGGATTGTCTGGGGGTTGTGTCTGAGAGGAGGATGTTGCAGAAGCTACGGAGCATTATTGACAATCCCTCTCACCCCCTCCATCACATACTGGACAAACGGAGGAGCACCTTTAGTAACAAACTGATTCCACTGAGGTGCACAACTGAACGCCACAGGAGATCCTTTCTCCCTCGGGCTATAAGACTCTACAACTCCTCCTCCTTAAGTATATAAGTATATGGTTTCATTGTATATCTCTGTTTTGCACTATTACTTTTAATGCACATTTTGTATTTTTTTTGTACCTCAATGCTTGCATTTCAAATTTTAAAGTATCTATTTCTGACTGAACAACTTTGCAACAATAATTTCCTTTGAGATAAATAAAGTTTTATCTTATCTTATGAGCTTCTTTTCCTTGAGATAATTGGCAGTCTGCTCATTTAAAGCATAAAGCTTCTCGTTGAGGATTTTACTAATTTGTGTGGATCTCCTTTGAATTAGAGGTAGTGTGTCTGGATTCATCTATGGCAGTGTGGGTGGAGTTCAAACTTGTGCCAAGAGTTTGATTAAACGTTCCCACTTTTGCTGGGACCATAATTCTGCTTACTAGGGTTATGTGAGAAAATGAAGTCTTAAACTCCTGGTGAATGTTTTAGAAGTGTTCCAAAACCTCGCTCTTTATAACTTGTATTCTTGCTGATATTCAACTGCAGGGATTTGTCCATTCAGCTTGTCCATTTTAGGTAGCTTGTCATGACTGAATCTGTTGTGTAAGCAAGGGTGTGTAGCCATTCATCCGGTTTTCATGGCGAGTTTTCTTTTCTCCCTCTCTCTCCGTGCACGCGTACACACACACACACTCACTCACTCACTCACTCACTTCTTATTTGTAAGTCATTAAAAGTTCAAAGTGAATTATGCATATGTTGCCAAATACTACCTTAGGATTCACTTTCTTGCAGACATTCACAAGGTGATCAATGAAAAGCCACACTCTAATAAAGACTGACGCACAACCAATGTACAAAGGAAGACAATCTGCATTAAAAAGTCAGAAGGTAAATAAGTAATACTGAGAACATGAGTTGTAGAGCCCTTGAAAGAGTCCATAGGTTACATATTCTTGTATTTTATACATCTGTACTTCCCTCTGGGCCTCCGTACCTCCCTCTGCAATTGGACCCTTGACTTCCTAACCAGAAGACCACGATCTGTGTGGTTTGGTGATAACATATCCTCCTTGCTGATGATCAACGCTGGTGCACCTCAGGGGTGTGTGCTTAGCCCACTGCTCTACTGCCTATATACATGTGACTATATGGCTAGGCATAGCTCAAGTACCATCTATAAATTTGCTGATGATACAACCATTGTTGGTAGAATCTCAGGTGGTGATAAGAGGGTGTATGGGAGTGAGATATGCCAACTAGTGGAATGGTACCACAGCAAAAACCTGGCACTCAAAATCAGTAAGACGAAAGAGCTGATTATGAACCTCAGGAAGGGTAAGACGAAGGAACACATACCAATCCTCATAGAGGGATCAGAAGTGGAGAGAGTGAGCAGTTTCAAGTTCCTGGGTGTCAAGATCTCTGAGGATCTAACCTGGTCCCAACATATTGATGTAGTTATAAAGAAGGCAAGACAGCAGCTATACTTCATTAGGAGTTTGAAGAGATTTGGCATGTCAACAAATACACTCAAGAACTTGTATAGATGTACTGTCGAGAGCAATCTGACAGGCTGCATCACTGAATGTATGGAGGGGGCTACTGCACAGGACCAAAAGAAGCTGCAGAGGGTTGTAAATTTAGTCAGCTCCATCTTAGGTACTAGTCTACAAAGTACCCAGGACATTTTCAGGGAATGGTGTCTCAGAAAGGCAGTGTCCATTATTAAGGTCCTCTAGCACCCAAGGCATGCCCTTTTCTCACTGTTACCATCAGGTAGGAGGTACAGAAGCCTGAAGGCACACACTCAGTAATTCAGGAACAGCTTCTTCCCCTCTGTCATCCAATTCCTAAATGGACATTGAACCCTTGGACACTACCTCACCTTTTAAAAATATATATTATTTGTTTTTTGCATGATTTTTAATCTATTCAATATACATATACTGAATAAGATTTACTTATTTATTATTAGTAGTATCATTTTATTTATTTATTTTTTCTTCTAGATAACGTATTGAACTGCTGCTGCTAAGTTAACAAGTATCACATCACATGCCGGTGATAATAAACCTGATTCTGATTCTGATTTTGTGGTCTTGTGTATATCCGGCACTGATTCTATATTACAGATTCCAACCTTAAAAATTATCCTGTTGACACACTGCTTTCTGCCTGTTAGCCGATCCTTCCTCTGTGCCAATATGTTACCTATGGAAAAATGGGCTCTCACCCTGTGGCTTAACCTTTTGTGAGTCTCCTTGCTGTAAATACAATACATCTACTGACCCCCCTCTCTCCACTCTGCTAGACACTTGCTCAAAAGCACCAACACATTTTTAGATCCAATTTCCCCTTCTTGAAGCTCTGTTGACTTTAACTGATTAGATTATGATTTTACAAATCTGCTGCAATTTCTTTCTTTAGTTTGCAATGGTTTTGCAACAATAAATGATTGGTTAATTGGCTTACAGTTATCTTATTTTTGTTTCTGTCCATTTTTGACTTTGATTGTCAGATTGTCAATTTTTCAATCTCCAGCCTACACAGACTTTTGGAACTTTACAATTAATACATTCACTACCTCAGTAGCTACTTTTAGGAGCTAGGATACATTCCATCTGGGCCAGGGAACTTAATTAGCCTTCAGTTCAATTAGTTTACCGAACGTTACTTCTCTACTAATAGTATTGGTATTTAATTCCAAATTGGCATCATGCAATATTAATAGGATATTTGTCTACAATATTTCCACCTGCCCGCAACAGGATGACATGAACAGCTGTTGTTTCAATTGTATCACTGTCAGAGCCCTCTGTTTTTCAATTTACAAGAGAAAAAAAGTACATAAGATAACAAGATTAAATCAAAATAGTTAAAAACTTGACTTTGCAAGACATTCTGTCAGTACAAAACACCAAAAATTTCTCTTCCATCTGTTAAGTGTACCTTTGCCAGATTGGGCTTAGTTCTGCTTTTGCAATTAATTTTTAAATTTATATTTCTTTAATTAAAAATAAATGGTTATCATATTTACTTCTACCAATTTCAAAACAGACATTGAAACTGTAGAGCAAATGAAAGATTAATCATCATCAGGTCTACAAAATCAAACCAATTTCTTCCTGGGGGTCAGAGACTAATGGTGTTCTGCAGGGATCTGTTCTGGGACCTCTGCTATTTGTAATTCTTTATAAATGACATGAATGAGGAGGTGCAAGAGTGGTTTAGAAAGTTTTCAGATGACATGAAGGTTGGTGGTGTTGTGGATGGTGTAGAATGGTGTGGTAGGTTACAATGGGACACTCAGAGGAAGTAGAGCTGAGAAGTGGCTGATGGAGTTCAATCCAGAAAAGTGTGAAGTGATACACTTTGGAAGGTTGAACTTGTAGGAGGAGTACGGGGTTAATGGCAGAATTCTTGGCAGTGTGGTGGACAGAGGGATCTTGGGCCCATGTCCATAGATCCCTCAGAGTTTTTTTGCACAAGCTGATAGGGTTGTTAAGAAATCACATGGTGTGTTTTCATCATCACAAGGTGAAGTTGCAGCTCTATAACACTTTGGTTAAACTACACTTGAAGTATTGTGTTCAGTTATGGTCAAAAGAATGTGGAAGCTTTAGAGAGGGTGCAGAGGAGGTTTATCAGGATGCTGCCTAGATTAGAGAGCATGTTTTATGAGAAAAAATTGAATGAAGAAAAATGAGAGATGACTTGATAGATGTGTATAATATGATAGAGTAGACATCCAGTGCCATTTTCCCGGGGTGGAAATGGCCAACACAAGAGGACATGATTTTACGGTGAGGGGAGGAAAGCTTAGGAAAAGTGTCAGAGGTAAGTGTTTTACACAAGGAATACTGGATGCACAGAACACACTGCCAGGGGTGGTGACAGAGGCAGGCATATTCATTTAAAAAACCTCTTAGACAGGCACATGGATGAAAGAAAAATGGAGGGATATGCAGAAGAGAAGTGTCAGATTGATCTTGGAGTAGGTTAAAAGATCAACGCAACATTTTGGGCTAATGGACTTGTAATTGTATTGCCATAACTGGTATGCAGTCTAATATGTTGGTTAAAAATAGAGAGAATGGCATTTTGGATTATTATAAATCATCCATTACAATGTTTATGTATCTTTATGTTTTTGTATATTTTCTTCTTCTTTATCAACTTCTACTTTTCTTAATAAAACCTAATTATGATTGAATTCTATCAAGTGCAGTAAATTTAACACACTAATCTTATCCTTTAAAGGCTGTAAATGACAGAAAAGGTAACAGCTAACTTTGCTCTAGAATAACATTATAAAGTCTGTCCTTTCTGACAACTGTGGTTTTATCAATAACCTGGGGGTGGGTACTATTAACCATAAATTCAACTAGAGTTGCCATATACACAGTATGCCTACAAAATCAGGTCAGAAGCCAGGAATCCCGCAGAGAGTAAATCACCTCCTGACTCTCCAAAGCCTTTCCAAGATCTACAAGGCTCATGTCAGGAATGTGCTGGAATTCCGAGCCTGCCTGGACGAGAGCTTCAACAACACTCGAGAAGCTCAACACCACAGCAGCAGCCTGCTTGGCACGCAGTATGTACCATATGTACCACGCACTTCAGCAACTCACCAGGATGCTTTTGACAGCACTTTCCAAACCCACCACCTCTATCAGCTGGAAAGGCAAGGGCAGCAAAAGTATGGGAACACCACTACCTGGAGATTTCTCTCCAAGCCATTATGAGTTGGAGATAGACCATTGTTCCTTCACTGTCAAGGTCCTTGAACTCTCTCCACAATGCCATTATGGGTATACCTACCTCATAGGGATTGCAGTGGTTCAAGAAGGCAGACCACCATCACCACCTTCTCAAAGGCAGCTGATTTTCCTCAAGAGTGGCTGCCACGGCAACATAGTGGTTAGTACAACACTATTACAGCTCAGGGGGTCAGAGTTCAGAGTTCAATTCCCGCGCCGACTGTGAGGAGTTTGTACATCCTCCCCTTGAACACGTGGGTTTCCTCCAGGTGCTCTGATTTCCTCCCACAGTCCAAAGACGTACCAGTTAGTAGGTGAATTAGTCATTGTAAATTGTCCTGTGATTAGGCTGGGGTTAAATAGGGGGGTTGCTGGGTGGTCTGGTTAACTGGGCCAGAAGGGCCTGTCTGTGCTGTTTCTACGGATGGGCAATTAAATGCTGGTTCCTTCTGTGAAGCTCATATCTCTTGAATAAATGTATAAAAAAGTACGCAGTCACCCCCATTATACTAACTTTCCCGTACAGTCCAGGGTGCCACCAAAGTCAGGGGTGATACCTTTCAAAAATAAACCCCTTTGCTCTTCAGATGGGTATTTCAACATTATTCTACGAATAACAGGGAGGCCCTCTACAATGTCCTGGTCAATTTACCCATCAGCCAAAAATACCAGAGATTGCCTTGTCATTATCACATTGGTTTTTGTGAACCAGAGCTGTGCTCAAATCAGTCTTAAAGCCATGGAAAATCAAACAATCTTTAGAAATACTTCATTGTTGTCAAGCAGTTTGGGTCATTCTCAGGCTATAAAAATTGTTGAACAAAAGCTATGCCATATGTTGGCTTTTTCTGCTCCCGCTCTGAAGTAAACTGACAGGGTCTATAAAGAGCAAACAATCCTTTCCACCAGATTGCATCACTGGGCAGCAAAGATGAAATCTGCCTTCATAATCCAGTTTCTGTGCTGAGACCCGCATCTTAACTATAAAAGATTGTGGCTGAAACCTTACTATGAACTCTTTATTGGAGTTAGCTTCTAAAAATTGGAAAGCTTAGAGAACTGTGATTTAGCTTGTAATTTGATAATTCAAATGGATTCAGAAAACTAGGAAAACAATTCAGAGATGTGTGCAATATCTTGATCTTGGCTGCCTTGCAAATTCTATACAATATTATTTTTCATGAACAACTGCTCTTTCGATTGTATCACTGCCAGCATCAAGTTTCTTTTAGTTTTTAAAAAAGAGAGAAGTACATAAGATCATAAGGTTAAATCAAAATAGTGAAAAATTTGACTTCGGAAGACAGCCTGCCAACACAATCACCAAAAATGCATCTTCCATCTGTTGACTGTACCTTCGCCAGATTGTGTGCATTTCTGTCTTTGCTGAGTACATTGCAACTAACTTTGGGATTATTATATCTACATCAGTTATTTTCAAAATAGATAGTGAAATTGTAAAACAAATCAAAAAGTAATCATCAGTTAACACCCAGTAATTGTTCAAAGTGTGCCTGCATATTCATGGTATAATTATACTGGACTGTCAACCCAGTGAGCATGCTGGTACCATTCAGTGCATGTCTGATGGATGTTTGTCTGTTAAGGACTGAGGAATTATCTACCGACCTTCAAAAAAACAGAAAACAAAAAAGAAAAACAATATTTTATTTAAATAGTGATAGATTGGGTGAATGTTGTTGCACAAGGGGACTGCAAAGATGAGTTACTTAAAGCAAATGTGTGGCTGTTCAAGAAGTTAAGAAGGCAAATGGGTACTGGCCTAGTTGTGAGAAAGAAGATCTTCCTGAAGTTTGGAAAATTCTGGCTGGAAGGATACAGGTAGGATGTTTCATCTGACTAGGAAACTGAGGGTTATAGTCTCAGGATACAGGTTGAGATGAGGAGACATTTCTTCAATGTGCAGGTGGTGAACCTGCAGAATAAAACAGAAGACAATGGAAGCTGAATCACTCAGTATAATGAAAGAGTCATTGGAGGACATGGAGAGACAACGGCTGTGTGGTATGAGATAATGGATCAGCCATGATCAGATTGTATGGCAGAACAGGTGTGGTTTTTCTGCTTCCAATTGTTAAATTGAAAGAAAGTTTCTAGGTAAAATGCACAGCTCAAAAGGGTCAGAATGAAGGACAAGTTATATTTTCACAGAAGTTGACAAACATTGTTGAAGCTTCCTCTCAGACAAACTGTTCACTTAAGACCTTAGTAGACCCAAGATAACTGGGAGCTATCCCAGTCAGTGGAGGAATTGGCCCAATCAGTGGAACAACTTTCAGAAGTCAATTGAATTCTAGTTAGAGGATGTGCTACAACCAACAGAGTTACGTTTGGAGGAGCTGGTCAGGTCTGGAGAACTGCAGTTGAAGGATTAATCCACTCAGTCAACTGCAAGTCAGGCAAACTGCTGCCAGCAGATATCTTTGAGGAAGCATCAGAATGAATAAAGGACAACAACTAGATGGAATATTCATGAATTTTTAAAAGATACCATATAAAAGGAGAGCTCATAGTTTTGGGAGTTATATCTTTGTTGGAGGATGGGTAACTAGTAGGAAGCATATAGCAAAGGGGACTAATTTTCATGTTGGCAATCTGTAACTAGTGGTGTGTTAACAGACATCAGTGCTGTGATCACATCAGTGTACAATGTACATTAATGATTTAGAGGGAGGAATCAAATGCACTGTGGTCATATTTGTAGATGATACACATGTACAGCAGAAAACAAGAGGAAGATACAAGAGATACTGATAGGTTCAAGTGAGTGGGGAAAACATCGGTTAAATGGAAGATAATGTGGAAAAATGGGAAGTTGTTTACTGTGCAGTGAAGAATAAAACAGATCATTATTTAAAAAGAAAAGACTGGAAGGTTTCAGAACAATACATGAAACACCAGCATGCAGATGCATTGGGAATGTTAATTGAAAGCTGGATTTTATTTCAAAGGGACTGGAATATAAAAGCCAGAAAACTTTATTTCATCTCTTCAAGGCACTGCCAAGAACACTTCTACAGAACTACGGTATGCACAGTTTTGGTTCCCTTGTACAAGTAAAGGTACATTATCATTAGAGAAAGTTCAAAGAAGTTTCATTAAGATGATCGTGAATATGGAGAAACTTTGTTAAGAGGAAAGGAAATTAGGAGAATAGGAGGTGATTTTATGAAGCATTATGATTCTTAGGATGCTTGACAGGGTAAATGCAAAGAGGACATTTCCTCTTGTGAGAGAGTCTTCAATGAGAGGATGGCACAGTAGGATAGAAAAGTTCAAATTTCGAAGTATATTTATTATCAAAGTATGTATATTATATGCAGCCTTGGGATTCATCTCCTTACAGGCAGCCGCTAAACAAAGAAATCCAGTAGAATCCATTATAAAAGAACACCATCAAACATCCATTGCGCAAACAAATTGTACAAACAATAAAAATAAGCAAATAATGTTCAGAACTGAAAGTGAATTCACAGTCACAAAGCCAGCCACAGTTGATCCAGGAGCCCATTAAATGCAGGCCACAGCAGAGACGAGTAAACCTCATGGAGCAGTGAACCGAACACCAGTCCCTCCCTTGCCTAAGGCCCTGACACCCCAAACTTTTCGATCTGGCCCAGTGCTTAAATTGACCTAATCTCTGCTTGTTCCTTGCTCTCACTCTTGGGCTCAGGCCCATCCGTCTCGACCCTGCCTCACCTTGGTTCTGGCACATCGAATCTCCTCCAAGTCCGCTCCAGCATCCAAACACTGGCTCGTTCCCTGGTCTCGGACCTGGGCTCCACCACTTCCACTCAGCCTGTACATGGCACACAGCAGCCGTCCTGCACCTTTGAGATTTCAGTTCACAATACAAAAATGCCAGATTGTGCAGGAAGTTCTGAAGCTTGACTCTGAAAGGAAAGTCACAGTCTATTGACTGCAGTGATAGTTTCTGAGAAAACTGTGATTATTGAAGTAATTAATAAATGTTTTTGCTGCCAGGAAGTCATCACTCTGTTTCACCAGTGCCATCTTAAACTGGAAGTTAGTGTAGCACTATTACGGCACCACAGATCATCGATCGGGTTTAGTCCCCACTGTTGCCTGAAAGGAAATTGTATCTTTTCCCAATGACTGTGTGGGTCATCTCCAGGTGCCCTGTTACGTCCTGCAGTCAAAGACGTATGTTTTAGGGTTAGTAAGTTGTGAGCGTGCTATGCTGGTGCTGGAATCATGGCAACACTCATTGGGTGCTCCCAGTGCATATTCGAACTGTGTTGGTCGTAGGCATAAACAACACATTTTGTTTTGATGCATATGTGACAAATAAAACTAATCTCTTTTCAGTCTGAGAGCAAAGAGCTTTAATACTGAGATGAAGAAGTATTACTTTTGTTAAAGGGACGTAAATCTTTGGAATTCCTTACCTCAGGAAGTAATGGGGACTTAATTCTTGAATGTATCCAAAACTGAGTTGGAGTTTTAATCAACAAGTGAACTAAGGGTAGTTGTTATAGGTTTGAAAAGTGGACTGAGGAAAGTTAGATCCGCTGCAGTCGAAATGAATGGCAGAGCAGGCTCCAAAGCTTGAAGGATCTAATGACCTTCTGTTGCTAATACTTTTGGCTTCGTGGACTCAGTCAAGTGAGGTGCAGAATGAGGAGACATCAGATGACTCAGTTAACCACACAATGGTTTCTTGCAGCCAGTCTGTAAGTCCAGAACGGCAAGTTGACTGTAAGAAATCATGTGTGATTATATAGCTAAAGCTCATTGGACATTGATATCATGGAAGTAGGCAGACAGCATGAAGTTGGCATAAGAGCACATTGGCCATATTCCAATCAATGATTGTAGGTACGTAATCTTAACCCGTTCATTTTAAGGACCATAGAATCCAGGACATCGAAACAAATGCTGGAATCTGGAACAAAGGGCAGGACACTGGAAGATCTCAATGGGTCAAGAGGATCTGTGAAGGCAAAAGATATAAGCCAACATTTCAGATTGAGGCTTGAGAGAAAACAGTGGTGGTGGGGTGAGAGGTGTTTAAAGACTGGATGTTAATAAGTAGAAACAGATGGGGTGGGAAGGAAAGGGGATGAGAGGAATGAACCAAATGAGAAGAAAACTAGGCAGCTAGGTAAGTATGTGGGTTACTTGAAAATGGAAAATTTAGCCTTCATACCATTGGATTGTTAGCTACCCAAGTGGAACATGAGTTAGCAGATTGGATACAAAATTGGCTTGGTGGTAGGAGACATCGAGTGGCAGTGGAGGTCTTATTTTCAGAAAGCTGGTCTGTGCCCAATGTTATCTCAATAATCTGGGGCAGGGTCCTCTGCTGTTTGTAATGCTTTGGATGAAAATGTCGAGAGCATGATTAGTCAGTTTGCAGATGACACTAAAAATCATGATATAGTGGGTCATAAAGAAAGGTGGGTAAGGTTGCAACAAGCTATAGATTAACTAGCTAAAGGAACAGCAGATGGAATTAAAAGACTTTTATTTTGGGAAGTTCCACCAGGGTGGGAAGTAAGGAATGCTACAGGACAAGGAAGGATGTGATGAAGCTAGATGAGCACAGGAAAACATTCATAAAGATGTTACCTGGATTAGAGGGCATAAGGAGAGACTGAATAGACTGGGCCTATTTTCCCTGGATGCTGAGAAACGACGTAAACTTTAAATTCCTCACCATTATCATTCCTCAACATTTATCTGGATGATGGGGTGGTAAATTGGATTAGTAAGTATGCCGATGATACTAAGGTAGGAGGTGTTGTGGATAATGAGGTGGATTTTCAAAGCTTGCAGGGAGATTTATGCCGGTTAGAAGAATGGGCTGAATGTTGGCAGATGGAGTTTAATGCTGAGAAGTGTGAGGTTCTACATTTTGGCAGGAATAATCCAAGTAGAACATACAGTGTAAATGGTAGGGCATTGAGGAATGCAGAGGAACAGAGAGATCTAGGAATAACAGTGCATAGTTCCCTGAAGGTGGAGTCTCATGTAGATAGGGTGGTGAAGAAGGCTTTTGGAACGCTGGCCTTTATAAATCAGAGCACTGAGTACAGAAGTTGGGATGTAATGTTAAAATTGTACAAGGCATTGGTAAGGCCAAATTTGGAATATTGTGTGCAGTTCTGGTCACCGAATTATAGGAAAGATATCAATAAATTAGAGAGAGTGCAGAGACGATTTACTAGGAAGTTACCTGGGTTTCAGCACTTAAGTTACAGAGAAAAGTTGAACAAGTTAGGTCTCTATTCATTGGAGCGTAGAAGGTTGAGGGGGGATTTGATCGAGGTATTTAAAATTTTGAGAGGGATAGATAGAGTTGACGTGAATAGGCTGTTTCCATTGAGAGTAGGGGAGATTCAAATGAGAGGACATGATTTGAGAGTTAGGGGGCAGAAGTTTAAGGGAAACACGAGGGGGTATTTCTTTACTCAGAGAGTGATAGCTGTGTGGAATGAGCTTCCTGTAGAAGTAGTAGAGGCCAGTTCAGTTGTGTCATTTAAGGTAAAATTGGATAGGTACATGGACAGGAAAGGAGTGGAGGGTTATGGGCTGAGTGCGGGTAGGTGGGACTAGGTGAGATTAAGAGTTCGGCACGGACTAGGAGGGCCGAGATGGCCTGTTTCCGTGCTGTGATTGTTATATGGTTATATTATCATTTCAGAGCATATGTCCTCGGTCCAGCACGTAAGTGCCATTACAAAAAAGCACAGCAGCACAAACTTTCTTAGAAGTTTGTGAAGATTGAACATGACATCTAAAACTTTGACAAAATTCTATAGCTGTGCGGTGGAGAGAATACTGATTGGTTGTGTCATGGCCTGGTATGGAAACACTGATACCCTGAATGGAAAAGCCTACAAAAAGTAATGGATACAGCCCAGTCCATCAGGGGTAAAGCCCTCCCCACCACTGAGCACATCTACAGGGAGTGCTGTTGCAGGAAAGCAGCTTCCATCACCAAGGTCCCCCACCATCCAGTCTCTCTTCTCACTACTGCCATCAGGAAGAAGGCGCTGGGGTCTCAGGACTCACATCACCAGGTTCAGAAACAATTATTACATCTCAAGCTTCAGGCTCTTGAACCAGAGGGGATGACTTCACTCACCCCATCACTGAAATATTCCCACTACCTATGGACTCACTTGCAAGGTCTCTCCGCCTCGTATTCCGAACCTTCGTTGCTTATTTATTTATTTTTATTATTGCTTTCTTTTTGTATTTGCACAGTTGTTGCCTTTTGCACAGGGATTGCTTGTGTGCAGCCTTTCACTGATTCTGTGGTGTTTATTCTTATCTTCTGTGATTGGCCACAAGAAAATGAATAACATACAGTGACATATACAGTATGTACTTTGATAGTAAATTTACTTTGAACTTTAACTTAGATGAAGTTACACAAAGTTATGAGAGATATAGGTACAGTAGATCTTCAGTGTTTGCTTTCTCTGGTGGTGACATTTCAGAACTCGAAAACAGAGGTCTAGCGTGAGAGTGAGGAGTTTAAAAGGGGACCTGCCTGGTAAATTTTTCACACAGAGGATAGTTGATAAGTGAAAGAGGCTGCCAGATGAGTTGATGTAGGCAAGAACAGTAACAACGTTAAAAATCATCTGGACAGGGACTCAAGTGAGCAAGGTGTGGTGTCTTCATGGAATTACAGCAGACATGTGAGACTAGTGTAGATATGCATAAAGGTTAACATAGGCACTGTGAGCTGAAGGGCCTTTTTCTCGACGGTACATTGCTATGACTTTCGGGATTGCCAATGAATAATAAACACAAGAGTTTCTGCAGATTCTGGAAGCAGAAAATGCTGGAGGAACTGAGGCAGCATCCATGGAAGGGAATAACCAGTCAATGTTTGCAGCTGAGCTCTGTCATTGGGACCTGAATGTGACATTGTTAGCTTGTCCACTTCCCCTGAATCAATAAGTAAAATTCAAATATATATATATGATAACCAGCAGGTTTTCTGACCTTACTTGATCTCTTGCCATGGCGTTTCATGTGGTGTTCAGACAATGTGGAGGACTTCTGGAAGCGTACCATTATGCTTGGGTGCTGTCTCTCTGGTGGCTATTATTTACTGCTGGGGCAGGGCTCGCGACAGGATCCGGGCCATTGGCTGAAAGATAGGATTTTGTGAACTACATCCAGGGCAAGTTGATTTTGTCTAATCTTCAGCCAGATCTATGAATTTAGGATACAGCATCCCAGATGTCCCTGAGGAGACAGGACTGAGCGTGCTTTTGTCTTGTCCGAACCTGGTGCTCAAGCTGATTTTGTCTGGACATTCACACATCGGGGCAGACAGCAAGAGTCGAGTTGTGAGGTCAAAAAACAGACCTAATTAAGTGAGACAGAAGATTACTTATCCTGGAAGACATCAGCAAACGAGGTAAGTTTTTTTTCCTGCATGTCCATTGGCAATTAGGAAAAGCATCTTTTTATTTATTGAGATAAAGTTCCTGAGCTGCTGCGGTGAGCTTTGAGATTGGTTCATTACACCAGGCTTCTAATCTCACGTCTGGTATGCCGCTGCTCCCATTTCACAGTTACAACTAGCTGACATTTCAGTAATTGCAAGATGTGAATGTAGTAGATCCTCTACTTGGTCAATCAGCTCATGTCCTCTACAACTGAGATATTGTCAAGCTGCTCTTGTACACCAGTATATTACTGAATTTAATCAATAAGATTGTTGAGCAATCTACTTCTGCTTTGACATTTTCCTACCTGTATTCTCAAAGCAGAAGAAACACTTCATTTACTGACACCGGTATAAAGATGACAGAGTCCGCAGTGTGGTTTACTCAGTGATGAACAGACTGAGGCTGACCTCTTTCAGGATTTGCCAATGTCTTCCTCTGCTGGTCTCTGAATTTCTCCCAGTCTTCAGGTGTGCTGCCTTTTTTTGCTAATTTATATGTTTCTTCTTTGGACTTGATACTATCCCTAATTTCCCTTGTCAGCCACGGGTGCACTACCTTCCCTGGTTTATTCTTTTGCCAAACTGGGATGAACAATTGTTGTAGTTCATCCATGCGATCTTTAAATGCTTGCCATTGCATATCCACCGTCAACCCTTTAAGTATCATTTGCCAGTCTATCTTAGCTAATTCATGTCTCATACCTTCAAAGTTACCCTTCTTTAAGTTCAGAACCTTTGTTTCTGAATTAACTATGTCACCCTCCATCTTAATGAAGAATTCCACCATATTATGGTCACTCTTACCCAAGGGGCCTCACACGACAAGATTGCTAACTAAACCTTCCTCATTGCTCAATACCCAATCTAGAATGGCCTGCTCTCTAGTTGGTTCCTCGACATGTTGGTTCAGAAAACCATCCCGTATACATTCCAAGAAATCCTCTTCCTCAGCACCCTTACCAATTTGGTTCACCCAATCTATAAGTAGATTGAAGTCACCCATTATAACTACTGTTCCTTTATTGCATGCATTTCTAATTTCCTGTTTAATGCCATCCCCAACCTCACTACTACTGTTAGGTGGCCTGTACACAACTCCCACCAGCGTTTTCTGCCCCTTATTGTTATGCAGCTCTACCCATATCAATTCCACATCCTCCAGGTTAATGTCTTTCCTTTCTATTGCGTTAATCTCCTCTCTAATCAGCAATGCTACCCCACCTCCTTTTCTTTCCTGTTTATCCCTCCTGAATATTGAATATCCCTGGATGTTGAGCTCCCATCCTTGGTCACCCTGGAGCCATGTCTCTGTGATCCCAACTATATCATATTCATTAATAACTATCTGCACATTCAATTCATCCACCTTGTTACAAATGCTCCTCGCATTGACACACAAAGCCTTCAGGCTTGTTTTTAACAACACTCTTAGCCCTTATACAATTATGTTGAAAAGTGGCCCTTTTGGCTTTTTGCCCTGGATTTGCCTGCCTGCCACTTTTACTTTTCACCTTACTACTTTTTGCTTCTACCCTCATTTTACACCCCTCTGTCTCTCTGCACTTGTTCCCATCCCCCTGCCACATTAGTTTAAAGCTTCCTGAACAGCAGTAGCAAATGCTCCAACTAGGACATCGGTTCCAGTCCAGCCCAGGTGCAGACTATCCTGTTTATACCGGTCCCACCTCCCCCAGAACTGGTTCCAATGCCCCAGAAATTTGAATCCCTCCCCCTTGCACCATTTTTCAAGCCACGTATTCATCTGAAATATTCTCCTATTTCTACTCTGACTAGCACATGGCACTGGTAGTAATCCAGAGATTATTACCTTTGTGGTCCTACTTTTTAGTTTATCTCCTAACTCCCTAAATTCACCTTGTAGGACCTCATCCCGTTTTTTACCTATACTGTTGGTACCTATGTGCACCACGACCACTGGCTGTTCACCCTCCCATTCCAGAATGTCCTGCAGCCGCTCAGAGACATCCTTGACCCTTGCACCAGGGAGGCAACATACCATCCTGGAGTCTCGTTTGTGGCCGCAGAAACACCTATCTATTCCCCTTACAATCGAATCCCCTATCACTGTAGCTCTCCCACTCCCTTTCCTTCCCTCCTGTACCGCTGAGCCACCCATGGTGCAATGAACTCGGCTGCTGCTGCCTTCCCCTGATGAGACATCTCCCCCAACAGTATCCAAAACAGTGTATCTGTTTAGGAGGGAGATGACCTCAGGGGACTCCTGCACTACCTGCCTACTGCTACGCTGTCTAGTGGCCACCCCTTCCCTTTCTGCCTGTGTAGCCTTTACCTGCGGTGTGGCCAACTCACTGAATGTGCTATTCACGACTTTCTCAGCATCGCGAATGCTCCAGTATGAATCCAATCACAGCTCCAGATGGTCTGCCAGAAGCTGCAGTTGGACACACTTTCTGCACACATAGTCGTCAGGGACACTGGAAGTATCCCTGATTTCCCACGTGCTGCAGGATGAACAAACCACGGGGCCGATCTCAGCTGCCATGACCTACCCAATACTTGCCTCAACTTTTGAAACTTTCTCCTTTGAAAGGAACTTACCTGGCCTTACCTCACTTGGAGTGAAGCTTGTCCTCAGCCTCTGCTCGCCGAAGCCTCTCAAGACAAAGCCTTCCTACTCTGTCGCCTGCTCCGTCTACTGCTCTCTTTAAATACTCCCGCTGCTTCACGGTCTGACTAACGTGCGCTTGCGCAGTCGTGCCCATGTTAAACTGCCGAAGGAAAAAATAAATTAGTCTCCACGAGGATCTCAAAAGAACATTCCACTGCACGCCAGTACACACTAAACTCACGATGGAAGAGTTTGTGATTTGCATGGGGTAGTTCATCAACAAACTTCAATTGAGAGATTGAACCTTCAGCAATCTTGTCAATAATGCAACAACTGAAGCTGCCAACAAAAGTAGCCATCACTAACTACTAAATATGATCAACTGAACTAAATTATATGCTGACTCGAGGTTGTAAACCATAAAACTGAAGGCACTTCCTCTGTTTAACTTACGTGATCCCCAAGGCTCTTGAAAGCCATTAGAGAAGGAGCATATGAAGATTGAGTCAATTGACAAGTAATACATTGCTTGCAGACAAAAATTGATGGGCAAAGTAACTTAAAGAAGATAAAACCAATAAATACACCCGCAGAAAGTAGTTTACAGCCCTTATTTATCTGTTTATAATGAATACTTCTCATTTTAAAATTTATGAATTACACATGGTTCTTATGCTTAAGCAGTTGATAGATGGCAGTATCTTCTATTTTTGGAATATAATACATTAATTTCTAATGAAGCTGGAACAAAATATGCCACTGTGTTATACTGTGTAGATCCAAGTCTAATTTAGATAATGTCATTCTGACACTTTTTGTTAGCCTAGCTTTCCATCATCCAGACTGATTTCATTTATACTTAAATTGTATTCATAAATAAGCTTCACTTGGATCTGTCAATCAGTTGATTCAGATTTCTCCAGAAGATACAGGTAAATCAAGAGGCCCTCATTTTGTAAGATTTGAGTTAAATGCCCAAAATATTTAATATGCTGTTTCAGTGCGTTTATCTCATATTGATAATTTAATAAATTACAATCAACTAATCCACATGTGTTCTCTGGGACTCAAACTATGCATCGTTGGTTGGAATGTATTGGGCTGATTCTTGCTGGGGGAATGTCATGATGTTTGGGACTATAAGGCATTTCAATTGATGAAGTCGTCAGCATATGCTACATGCTGGACGTCAAATGGTCTTAAGGTTCTGAAGCAGTAATTACACTGAAATCCTGGACGCAGAACCTATGCCAAGTTATTCCTGGTTTAGGATCTACAAGGGCCATTCATTTCAACTGAGATTTCAAAGAGAAGTAGCAAGGAATAGGGTAAATTATTGATTTTAAAAATTCTCTACATGTGTTTTATGTAAAGGAGTTTAATGTACTGTCAGGTGATATGTTTTACAGTTTTTAGGTCATTGAAATTGATGATATTAATAAGATTAAAAGAGTACGGAGAAAATTTACAAGGATGTTGCCAGAACTTGAGGTTCTGGGTATAGGCAAAGGTTGAAAAGGTTAGGACATTTTTTCCTGGAGTTTAGGAGAAAGAGGGGAGGTTTGATCGAGTTATACAGAGGGGTGTGCCTTATTTGCCAGTTGAAAGCCACTGTGTTGATTGTTGATTGGCTAGTTTAAAAACTGCAGCCTCTCTTCTCATTGGTTGGCTTGCATGTCATGGCTCCTAGTGCCTGGTTACAAGCACCTTGCGGGGTATAACATGTGTGAGAGGTTTGCTCTCTCTCTTTCCTTTTGTTCCTAGGGCATGCCTCACAGAACTACTGGGAACAAATGCTCCATGCTCACCTCTAACTAAATGTCTGCTCATTGAATATTTAATTTTGTAGTTTGTGTAACTTGGGGGAGCTGAAAAGTTTGGTTGAATTTTTTTTATTGTTTGTGTAATGACCTGGGGAAGGTTTCCCTACTAATGTAATGACTTCTCTGTAGCGCAGTGTTTGGGTTATGACTAGAGCTAATGGGGCTTTGGCATGTGCACTGGCTAACGAGGGGAGATGCTTTTCTTTCTTGTGGGCCTGAGAGAAGGTTTCATGGTTTTTTGTTCAGTGGAAGATGGAGAGAAAAGATGCCAGAATGGGGATGTCGTGTTCTGCAGGACGGAGTGGACTTGGAATGGGGTTAGGAATCGAAGGCCGGGGAGAAAATCAATGGAGAAGGAACAGACATGAAACAGTGAGCTCCAAAGTTGTGCATTAGACTGTTACATGAGAATAGACCCTTTTGTTTTCTTTGCTAACCCTATAGTCAAATTAAGAATTGTAAAGCTCAATCGTTTAAATGCATAATGTGTACTGTTTGTTATTTTGTGGTACTGATGTATAACAAGGGAGCACATCAGTCAACACATCAAGATTTCTCAGGTTAGGCCGGGCTGGAGGCTGTTTTCCCCTAGATTAAGCCGCTAGCTGAATCTAGGGCTACATTTGCAATATACTTATTTGTAGTTGGTGTTTTCTGCCTCATTCACCAAACCAGTGAACCTGCTTCCATGTTACTGGAATAGACAGGGTAAATGCAAGCAGGTTTTTTCTCTGAGGTTGGTTGAAACTAGAACTAGAGGTCATCAGTTAAGAGAGAAAGGTGAAGCGTTTAAGAGGAGCATAAGGAGGGAACTTCTTCACAGAGGGTGGTGAGAGTGTGGAACAAGCTGCCAGCGGAAGTGGCGGATGTAGGTTCGATTTCAGCACGTAACAGATGTTTGAATAAGTACACTAATGGGAGGGTTATGGTGGGCTATGGGCCAAGTACAGGTCTTTGGGACTACTCAGAGTGATTGTTTGGCATGGCCTAGATGGGTGGAGGGCCTTTTTCTGTTATGTAGTGCAGTGCTCTATGACTCAAAGTATGCTGTAGTTATTAAAAGTTATTTTTATCTCAGTTTTTGAAAGCTTATGAATGTTGGGGACAATCAGATGGCAAATCTTGGCTCATTGAATTGCTCTCAATCAAAGGTTTATTAAGTGATGCAGTTGTACAGCTCATGGCTTGGACTTACGAGGATCTTGGCTAGTGAGATCGAACTTGTCAGTAAGTGCAGGACAGATGGGAACCTGAGTGACATAAGGGTGACAAGCCCAACAATGTATTCATTGTTGAACAAGATATAAAAGCAGAGGTTAAATTTTCTTTGTACCTACAGCATGGATGCTCTAAAGAAATATTATTTTGGTGAATGATTTAACGTATAGTTCACTTTCTTTTATCATCACTTTATATCGAGCTACTCACCAGGATAAAATCAATCTTCCTTTGGAATATCAATATTCATGTAGTCCACATATCTCTCTTCTTATGGAGTTCTAGCCTCTTTTTTAAAAAATGTTTTGTATTTATTTTAATTTATTGCGTTTGAATGTTTCAGTGTTTCAAAATATTTTGATTTTTTTAAAAAGAATCTTTTGTTCTAAATTTTAATTGTCTTTTTATTGTATGAATTTTCTTAGAACCATTCAAAGTCCTTGACAGCTGGCTATGCTTGGGAGCACAGCTTAGGGTGCTGTCAAAACTTCCTCCATTGCTTTGCAGGTGTGACATGTTCTGGGTCTCTAATGTGAAAGTATTGAAATGTACGAGGCTCAGGTGTGGCAGTGGCCTTTCCCGTATAGAATACAGATGGCTTCAGTTAGCAAGTCAACGTTATGCACCACGCTAGTGTAGTGGTTAACATTACATGATTACAGCTCAGTATGTCAGAGTTCAATCCCGGCATCCTCTGCAACAAGTTTGTACCTTTTCCCTGTGGAGTGAGTGGGCTTTCTCCAGGTGCTCCAGTTTCCTCCCACAGTCCAAAGTTGTACCAGTAGCTTAATTAGTCATTGGAAATTGCCTTGTGATAGGTTTGGAGTAAATAGGTGGGTTGTTAGGTGGTGCAGTTTGTTGCGCTGGAAGGGCCTGTTACGTGTTGTACTTCTAAATAAATAAATAGAAATAAATATTAGAACATGTCATCTCATAATTAGCTGGGTGATAATCAAGAAGAGTAATACAAATTTCCCTTTATAATAATCAGAATCAAAATCAGGTTTATTATCACTGGTATGTGTTGTGAAATTTGTTAACTTAGCAGCAGCAGTTCAATGTAATACATAATATAGAAGAGAAAAACACTAAGTAAATCAATTACAGTATTTGTATATTGAATTGATTAAAATTATGCAATATGAATGAGGTAGAATAACCAGTTTAACCAGATCTGGAGTCATCTCCCAGCCTTTGAAAGGATAAGTTGGACTTTGCAGGAGTGTTGAGCTGATCTATTAGAATATTATCTGAACTCTAAGGTCTAGCTTATGAAGTGACGTTTCATAAACCTACTTCCAATTCTCTCCAATGAAGAAGGATGGGTGTGTGTGTTTCTGTGACTATTTTGCAGTTTTTAGAATTTTGAAAGGAATTGATATAGAAAATACATGTTTTTCCTCTATGAACTGAGCAGACTAGGATAAAGAGAGTTGATTCTGGGAATGAAAGGGTTATCATACGAGGAACATTTGGTGGCTCTGGGTCTGTACACGCTATAATTTAGAAGAATGAGGGGAGATCTCATTGAAACCTTTCAGATATTGAAAGGCCTACAAAGAGTAGGTGTGGAAAGGATGTTTCCCATGGTGGGGGAAAGAGGGCAAGAGAGCACAACCTTAAGATAGAGGGGCGCCTATTTAAAACAGAAATGTGGAGAAATTTCTTCAGCCAGAGGGTGGTGAATTTTTGGAATTTATTACCAGAGGCAGCTGTGGAGACCAGGTCATTGGGTGTATTTAAGGCAGAGCTTGATAGGTTCTTGATTCAGATTCAGTTTATTGTCATTTAGAAACCACAAATGCAATGCAGTTAAAAAATAAGACAACATTCCCCCAGAATGATATCACAAAAGCATATGACAACACAGACCACACCAGAAAATCCATGTAACATTTGGCAATCCCCAATCCAGAGTCTGGAGAGGCTACTGCATATTAATATTGCGCTACCGTCTAGCGCGTTTCCCAGAAAGGAGCTCCAAATCCACCAGACAAAAACAAGACCAAAAACTAAAGCTACAAGACCTGCACAAAACCACATAATTACAACATATAGTTACAACAGTGTAAACAATAGCAGAATTGATAAAAAACAGACTATGGACACAGTAAAAATAGTCCAAGATGTTAAAGGACTGTAAGTTCAAAAGAAATCACCAGTTTCCACAAGTCCCCAGGGTCCCGACAGACTCGCCATCTCATGCCAGCAGCAGAAGGGAGTATCCCCACTATGGACTTCCAAGGCGCCGCCCTACTCAGCCTCGCAGACGCAGCACACAATGGAAGCTCCGTCAAAACCAGCTTTGCAGACGTAGCACACACCGAAAGCGACTTGAGTCCGTTGAAAGGACTCCAAGTCCATTGAACCTCCGAGCTGACGACCAACCCCTCCGGCACAGCTTCTCTGAGCACCATCCTCTGCCGAGAGTATTAAGACGGCCCTGTCAACGGCCATCGGCAACGCGACCCCAAGGACTGGGGGCCTGTTCTTCCCATCAGAGTCCCGGACCTCACAGCAGCAGCAGAAGAAGGTCTTCCTGGAGATTTCCAGATGTTTCTCCGTGTTTTCACATTCATTTTCAATCGATTATGATTGTGAATGGCACCCCACTTCACAAATAACGGATAATCAGTTCCGGAGTGGCTGCTGCAAGTGGTGTCAGCCACCATCTTGAATTGGACACAGCATCAAAATTTACGGGAAGAGGCCAAGGAGGGGAGAAAAGGATCAGCCATAATTGAATCATGGAGCTGATTCAATGGGCCAAATGGCCTAATTCTGCACCTATGTCTTAATTTTATAAGCTGATTCAGGATATTCAGGTGAAAATTTAGGAAACTTATTCTGTAAGCATGATTAATGAATGGAACTTTCTCCCCATATAAAGAAGTATAGTAAACTAATGAATTCAAACCTGAAATCAATACTTTTTTGACAGACTACAGTAAGAAAGTAACTGGAATCAAGATGGGGATTAAAATGCAGAACAGCCACAATCGTACTGAATTGCAGACTGAGTTAAGTCAAGCCGAATTTATTGTCATATGTACAATTACATGTATACAGAGGTGCAATGAAAGACTTGCAGCAGCATCACAGATAATAGAGGCCCAACATTCAAAAGAAAAGAAAACTTAAATTATATAAAATTTGTACAAGCAAACTCAATGAAAACTAAAAAATTAACAAAGTTCATTGTAGTGAATATGATCAAAGTGTCATACCTCACTACACTGAGGGTAGTGATTTGAGTTATACAGGTGGGGTCAATAATGGAAAGGTTGAAGGGAGGAGTCTTGTTGGACTGAATGGCTTAGAACTGGAACTTGATGCAGGGTGCTCAACCTCTCTTTTGATTTCCTCTGATGGTGTACAAACAGCATAATTTTAACCATTATTTTACTGAAAGAAAAAAACCCTAAATGTTTAGTCAAATTTTTGTTGCTAGAAGTCTGAAATAAATAAGAAACAGAACTGCTGGAAACTATCAACACCTGTGGAATGTAAAACAGCTTCAGGTCAAAAGTCCTTTATCAGAACTCAGCCCAATTCTTTGCTATGTCTTCGGACAGAGCATAAACTTGAATATCTGAGTTCAATGAGTTCTCAAGAGGCTTTGTGATCGGAAACTTATTCACAAATCATTTTCGAAGTTGGATTTTTAATAATTTTTATATTTTTTAATATAATAATTCTTATAGTCTGGTTGAAAGCAATGATCTCACTGAGTAGGTAAACTTCCTAATTTTATTATTTTCCCTCCCTTACTCTGCACAAGTGGGTGTTTAATCAAGTTTTACTATCTCTCAAATTTGACCATTCATACGAATCTTTCAATAACCCCTCCATTTCATTGAATCCCATGTATTCTTATGCAACATCAAAACCCTTAGTATTTGGCAAGCCATCACTTTGCACAAAATCAGGACACTTTTAGAAAATTATGAAAGAAGCATTTAAACCTGTAAGTACAAAGCCTCTGCCTAAGGCTTTTCAAGGACATTCTGAAGCTATGGATCTCAAATGCTGATGCAAATGCAATATTTTTCCTTCTTCGGCTGAATAACATCTGTTAGCTTCAAACAGATCTCGAGGGTGTTATATTCTTTCTTTGCCCAGAGCCAAAATAAGTCTTCTTCATGATCTAAACTGAAGGATTATCCCATAAGGAAGATAAATTTTTCTGATCTATGTAACTTTAATCTTCAGAAAACTCCCTATCTCTTGGAGAATCTTATTGGAGGGGAAAACCACATAATTTATAATCTTGCAGTAATTGAACTTTCCAAGAAGCAATAGTGCATTGTTCAATCTAAAGCAGTGGATACTGCAGTCAGTTTTTTGTTTTTAAATCTGGCAGTAACTATATTTGCAGCAATACATAGAGGTATCGACTAGAGAAGGGGCAGTGCTGGATCTCCTGTTAGGGAATGAGATAGGTCAGGTGACGGACGTATGTGTTGGGGAGCTCTTCAGGTCCAGTGATCACAATGCCATTAGTTTCAATATAATTATGGAGAAGGATAGGACTAGACCCAGGGCTGAGATTTTTGATTGGAGAAAGGCTAACTTTGAGGAGGTGCGAAAGGACTTGGAAAGAGTGGATTGGGACAATTTGTTTTATGGGAAGGATGAGAAATGGAGAAATGGAGAAATGGAGGTCATTTAAAGGTGAAATTTTGAGGGTACTGAATCTTTATGTTCCTTTTAGGTTGAAAGGAAAGGTTAAAAGTTTGAGAGAGCCATGGTTTTCAAGGGATATTGGAAACTTGGTTCGGAAAACGAGGGATATCTACAATAAATATAGGCAGTAAATGACGTGCTTGAGGAATATAAAGAATGTAAAAAGAATCTTAAGAAAGAAATTAGAAAAGCTAAAAGAAGATATGAGGTTGCTTTGGCAAGTAAGGTGAAAATAAATCTGAAGGGTTTCTACAGTTATATTAATAGCAAAAGGATAAAATTGGTCCCTTAGAGAATCAGAGTGGACAACTATGTGTGGAGCCGAACTAGATGGGGGAGATTTTGAACAATTTCTTTTCTTCAGTATTCACTAAGGAGAAGGATATTGGATTGTGTAAGCTAAGGGAAACAAATAAGGAAGTTATGGAAACTACGACAATTAAAGAGGAGGAAGTACTGGCACTTTTAAGGAATATAAAAGTGGATATATCTCTGGGTCCTGACAGAATATTCCCTAGGATCTTGAGGGAAGTTGGTGTAGAAATAGCAGGGGCTCTGACAGAAATATTTCAAATGTCATTAGAAACGGGGATGGTGCCAGAGGATTGGCGTATTGCTCATGTTGTTCCGTTGTTTAAAAAGGGTTCTAAGAGTAAACCTAGCAATTATCGGCCTGTCAGTTTGACGTCAGTGGTGGGTAAATTAATGGAAAGTATTCTTAGAGATGGTATATATAATTATCTGGATAGACAGGGTCTGATTAGGAATAGTCAGCATGGATTTGTGCGTGGAAGGTCAAATTTTATTGAATTTTTTGAAGAGGTTATGAGGAAAGTTGATGAGGGTAAAGCAGTGGATGTTGTCTATATGGACTTCAGTAAGGCCTCTGACAAGGTTCCGCATGGAAGGTTAGTTAGGAAGGTTGAATCGTTAGGTATTAATATTGAAGTAGTAAAATGGATTCAACAGTGGCTAGATGGGAGATGCCAGAGAGTAGTGGTGGATAACTGTTTGTCAGGTTGGAGGCCAGTGACTAGTGGTGTGCCTCAGGGATCTGTACTGGATCCAATGTTGTTTGTCATGTACATTAATGATCTGGATGATGGGGTGGTAAATTGGATTAGTAAGTATGCAGATGATACTAAGGTAGATGGCGTTGTGGATAATGAAGTAGGTTTTCAAAGATTGCAGAGAGATTTAGGCCAGTTAGAAGAGTGGGCTGAACGATGGCAGATGGAGTTTAATGCTGATAAGTGTGAGGTGCTACATTTTGGTAGGAATAATGCAAATAGGCCATACATGGTAAATGGTAGGGCATTGAAGAATGCAGTAGAACAGAGTGATCTAGGAATAATGGTGCATAGTTCTCTGAAGGTGGAATCTCATGTGGATAGGGTGGTGAAGAAAGCTTTTGGTATGCTGGCCTTTATAAATCAGAGCATTGAGTATAGGAGTTGGGATGTAATGTTAAAATTGTACAAGGCATTGGTGAGGCCCAATTTGGAGTATTGTGAACAGTTCTGGTCACCGAGTTAAAGGAAAGATGTCAACAAAATAGAGGGAGTACAGAGAAGATTTACTAGAATGTTACCTGGGTTTCAGCACCTAAGTTACAGAGAAAGGTTGAACAAGTTAGGTCTTTATTCTTTGGAGTGTAAAAGGTCGTGGGGGGGGGGGACTTGATAGAGGTATTTAAAATAATGAGGGGGATAGATCGAGTTGATGTGGATTGGCTTTTTCCATTGAGAGTAGGGGAGATTCAAACAAGAGGACATGATTTGAGAGTTAGGGGGCAAAAGTTTAAGGGTAACATGAGGGGGAATTTCTTTACTGAGAGAGTGGTAGCTGTGTGGAATGAGCTTCCAGTAGAAGTGGTAGAAGCAGGTTTGGTATTCTCATTTAAAGCCAAATTGGATAGGTATATGGACAGGAAAGGAATGGAGGGTTATGGGCTGAGTGTAGGTCAGTGGGACTAGGTGAGTGTAAGTGTCGGCACGGACTAGAAGGGCCGAGATGGCCTGTTTCTGTGCTGTAATTGTTACATGGTTATATCAAAATTGGGTCATTATTTGTACTACCTGTTAATGCTGGTGAGTGAACAGGATTCACTTTGAAAGAATCATCCATCAAATGTCCTAATGCATGTTTGTTTCTATTAAGTGATCCCACTTGAAGTGTAAGTTCAGGTGCTAAACATTAATAGGATCCTGAGTGCTATGTTTAGTCAGAACTGGACAAAGTTTGTGTTGACTCAAGTGTCTATGATTTTTGAGACTGATCTCACTGAAATTTTGACAGATAATTTGTGGGAGTGCCAGACCATTTTCACTACAGTTTTTGCTGGACTGGTCCCTGAATGTAGACTGCAGGGTGGGAGTTTAATTTGAGATACTGTGTGAATCTTCAATAATAGTGGCCCTCATAATTTTACAGTTCCTGTATGGGCCAGAAGTTCTGGGCAAAAATAAAAGTGAGTCTGATCCTTATTTTTGTCATTGGACTTTAATTCTAATGTTAAGTGTGTCCAAAATGGGTTACTGTGTTGGACATTTACTGTTAGACACCTTTCAAAATGGAGCTGTTGGTGTAATGGGGCTGCGTAGTCATTAATCCATTTCAAGGGTACTGATGGTATATTAGCACCAAATAATGGCCAGGAATATTGACCTCTATGTTGAAATTCACTTCTTATGTTTAAAGTCAGTGAAGGGATAAGTTTTTGGCTTAGGTCGTTCTATAAACAGCTCACTATCAAATGCAATGTATCTGTCCAGTGAGCCAGGTGTTGACATGTAAGTTCATTCCATTCAAACAATTGCAATCCTCTCACACTTTTAGTTCAAAGAGAGGGGCAATAGTGAAATAAGCCAACAGTTTAGAGAATTAAAATTGAAGTCAAGTCATTTTAAATAATGTTATTGGTCATTTTGGCTGACAAGTTTCTGCACGTAATTGTTACACTTACTTAAGGCCTGACGCGTGATATTTACCAATAAATTAATTCTTGTTTGGAGTGTTAAACCTGCTATGCATGATATTGACTATATTGAACTGTATAGTTGAGAGTTCAGTGGTCCCATCAAATTTGAATTTCAAGATTGTTTGCTTCAAAGAAACATTTTCTGATGGATTTTTACCTTGCATTGGTTATTGTAAGGGGATTTAGATCAGATCTTTTTATTCTTTTGAAACAATCCTTTGAAATATTCCTGGAAACAACTGAGGTGATTTTTGGAATTATTTACTCAAGGGCTCCAGCCATGGTGAGCATAGAGCAGTTTCTGTGGATCAGCTGGCCTCTCCTGCTTGTCATCTACAAATGTGAACTGCTATGTCGATGCCACTTTGCTATCGATAAGGTTCTTTCCATTGTATATATTTGTCTCGACTATCACCCCCTGCTGAAAATTTAGCTAGATTCAACATTTCCAGGCTAAAATAGATTCTAATCTTAATCCAGTATTTTCCCCTTGTATCAAATTTACAGGGCTGTGTTTCACACATCATTTCTCTAATCTTCTTCTCTAAAAGATTATAATTACATTAGTTCTTTTTCCTTCCTCTGGCATCTTTCCTGTGTCTAAGAAGCTTTGTCAAGTTTCTTCCAAAATCCAGCTGGCTTATGCACTCTCTTCATTTGCTATTCAGAGTCCATTCTCTCTTTACTTTAAGGATCGGGAAAGGGAATCTTTACTTTAAGGAAAGGGAATTTTCAATGAACATTTCACTTGCTTGAATTTTTCCCTATAGAACGTTGCATGGAAGGTCTTCTTTCCTGTTGCAAATGCTGTCTTTAAAACAAATGATTTAGCATTAAAGTTAAGAGAAGCAGATATAGAGAGCTGTTATTACGAATGTCCATTTGATATTTCATGAGGTCCTTTCAAACAATTATAGCTCTAAGTTATTTTTTTCTTAATCTTATTTAATTCCTTATATTTAGGTTTATATGTTATTCATCTATTTTACAATGCAGACATTATAGATGTAATATATCTTTAATTTTTTTCTTCACTTATCATTCTCATACCTTTCTTTCACGTTACAGTTCATTGCTTCTCACCCATTTTGTCAAAACCAGTGCTCTTGAACGCCAGTACAATTATTTTATTGTCTCTACTTCAATTATTGTTAAAATGTTGAAGCATAGGCATTGGAATTCATTCACAGTAGAACGTGTTACTGTTGTAAAATGTTACTCCAGACAAAACAAATTTCATTGTGTTAAGTTCAAAACGAAATGCCTAATGGAGACTCGCCTCTTTTTCTCTTATTCTTGATACTCAACCTGTCAAGCTCCTTTCTGGGTTTATTTTTAATATAAAACTCTGATAATCCACTATCCAACTGCTGGGAATTCCTGAAGATTCAGTATTAGGCCCATCAGATGATGTTTATTGTGATCCTTTACAACTTAACTGGATGCTGATTCCTCCACCCCCTTTGAACCCACTGGGGCCCTTTTCCTGATATTCTGTTGTCACTTACAGGGCCTTGGTTCTTGTGCTTTCCTGGGACTCACCAGGGTGTGGATCCACATGCCTTCTTTTAAATAATCAAGGTTTCGGCTCTCATGCTCCCTTTAAACTCACTGGATCCCCAGCTACTGCACTCTCTTTAGGCTTACTGGGGCTTTGGTTTCTGTGCTCTCTGTTTTACTTTCCACACTCTCTTGGAATGCATTTGATCCTGTACCATGCTCCCCTGAAGCCTACCAGGCCCTTGTTTCCTTAGCAACTTCACTGGAACATTTGTTATTCTACTGGATAACATTTGAACAAAAGATAATTAAAAATGTGTTTACATTATCATTCAATAGTCCAGAAAATCTGTTGGTTTGGCAGTACCAAATTGCCAAGTCTGTCCAATTAATGGAGTTCTACAGTAATATGGAGACTACACATTCAAAGTGCAACAGAACCACTCTAATCACGATTTAACCTGTTTTATTAAATTTTTATTGATGGGATTCTCTTCATCTTAGAATGACTTCAAACTGCTTGAAATTTAGGTGAGCTTGTTGACCTACTCTTAAACTTCATGATTCTTCTCTTATATAGTCCTAGCGCTGAGTTTTTTATTTTCTCCTCCATCCGCACTCTATCCTCTCAACTCATTTAAATTGAGGTTCCACTGTACGTCAGGACCATTTAACCACAAGGTTTGTTTTACAACCTGTGGTGTTTGGAATGTCGGAGCCACCTTTTGTAGAGTGCTGCTCTTCAATGGGCTTAAACAAAAGTTGATGGTGTCGAATTTGCCTTATAATCATATTTGGGTGTCCCTAATATGGTTGGATAAAAATTCTGCCAGAGAAGTGGTTCAGCAATTTCTAAGCACAAATGTTAAGATAATATTGGATTTGAAGCAGGATTTCAACATTATGAATGGAGGATTTGGAGGATTTTGTAGATTAACAAAGGATTTCAAAAACATTGTTAAAGAGGGAGAAGGTGGAATTTGATTATACATCAGCAAGAAAAGATTAATAAACTTCCTGAGACAGAGGCAGAACAATTATAATGGGGAATAAGGAACTTGTAGTGAACAAAAGCTGTTAATTGTCAGCATGGAGTCATGGAAAGCTACAGCACTGAAACAGGTCCTTTGGCCCATCTGGTCCATGCTGGACTGTTAAGCTTTCCAAGTCCCATCAACCAGCACCTGGATCATTGCCCTCCCTATTTTGCCCATATAGGTACCAATCCAAATTTCTCTTAAACATTGAAATTGAACCCACATCCACGGCTTCTGCCCTCGTTCGATGTTCTTACCATCCTCTGAGTGCAGAAATTCCCCTTAAGTATTTCACCTTTCACCCTTAACCCTTGACATCTAGTTGTAGTCACACCCAACCTCAGTAGAAAAAGCCTGCTCGAATTTACCCCCTCTATATCCCTCATAATTTAGTATAGATTTATCAAGTCTCTCCTCATTTTCTGTGCTCCAGGGAGTAAAGTCCTAACCTATTCAACCCTTCCTTGTAACTCAGGTCCTTAAGTCCTGGCAACATCCTTGTAAATTTTCTCTGGACTCTTTCAATCATATTGACAATTTTTTCCTGCAGGTAGGTGACCAAACCTGCACTCAATGCTCCAAGTTTGGCCTTACCAATACCTTGTATAACTTCAACATAACATCTCAAGTCCTGTTCTCAATACTTTGAATTATGAAGCCAATTTGCCAAAAGCTTTCTTGATGACCCTATCTACCTGTGATGTCACTTTCAAGGAATTACGGATCTGTATTCCCAGATCTTTCTGTTCTACCATACTCCGCAGTGCTCTACTGCTCACTCTGTAAGTCCTGCTCTAGATGGTCCTCCCAAAGCCTCTCATACTGTCTATATTAACTTCCATCTCCTATTTTTCAGCCCATTTTTCCAGTCGGTCCAGGTCCATTTGCAAGACATAGTGGACCCTTCCTTGCTGTCCACTACACCCCCAATCTTGGTGTCATCTGCAATTTTTTGCCAATCCAGTTGTTCAATCGAAGTTCTTTTTTGAACATGTGCAGCCTCCCCACTTGAAAGAGATTGAATGTGCCTACCTGAAGGTTTTTTAACCAGATTCCACTCAATGACCAAACAACTTTTCCTTTTTTTCTCCTTTTTTATTTTTCGCAAGTGCGGCAGTTTGATAGTTCCATTAGTTATTAGCCAGTAGTCATAAGTCATAAATAATGTCATAAGTAATTGGTCTTAAGTCATTAGGTTAAGGTGAAAAACTGGCTGCCTCTCGGACTTTATAGACGAATTCCAACCTGCACCTCCGTTTCTCTATTGGACCATTATGGCCTCTGACCGTTATAGTTTCAAACTAGGCGAGCTCTTCTTAAGCCTCACGCCGTTTCCAAGAAGTGCCTGTGCGCGATGATCCCGGTGGCGGAGTTAACCCAAACACAGTGACAGCAGTGCTCTTTTCCATAAAACAGTCTCAGGTTATTTAAAGTTTGGCATCTTACCGTAGATTCCAACACTGCTCCCTGGACTGCCGCTGTGACGCTGTGAGGTCCCCCCAGATGTTCCGGGAGGAAGCAGCACTCAGGCAGTAGGTTCTGTCTGGTCTATCAGTGAATTCTTGCTCTTATTTTAAATTTTATTTTCTTTTGCCTCTAGGTCCCAATACTTTCTAGAAACTCAAGTTTGACTTGAAACCAGTTTACCACATTGTTATCCAGATCATTGATCACAGATGACGAACAGCAATGGACTCAGCACCATTCTCTGCGGCACACCGCTAGTCGCAGGCCACCAGTTAGAGAGGCAACACTCTTTACTACCACTCTCTGGCTTCTCTTACAAAGCCAATTTACTACCAATGTCTAATCCAATTTACTACCCCATCTTGAATGCTGAGTGAGGGGACCTTCTTGACCAATCTCTCATGTGCAACCTTCATCCACTGACTTGCCTTCATCAACTTTCCTGGTAACTTCCTTGAAAAACTCTATAAGATATGTAAGGTACAACCTACCACACACAAAGCCATGTTCACCATCCCTAATGGAAACATAGAAAATAGGTGCAGGAGTAGGCCATTTGGCCCCCAGTACCGTGCGCTTTAAGTTTGTGCACTAATCTCCTATATGGGACCTTGTCAAAAGCCTTTTGAAAATCTAAATATACCACATCCACTGGCTCTCCCCTATCCACTCTACTAGTTATATCTTCAAAAAATTCTATAAGGTTCGTCAGACATGATTTTCCTTTCACAAATCCATGCTGACTTTGTCCAATGATTTCACTACTTTCCAAATGTGCTGTTATCACATCTTTGATAACTGACTCTAGCATTTTCCCCACCACCGATGTCAGACTAACCGGTCTATAATTCCCCATTTTTTCTCTCCCTCCTTTTTTAAAAAGTGGGGTTACATTAGCCACCCTCCAATCCTCAGGAACTAATCCAGAATCTAAGGAGTTTTGAAAAATTATCACAAATGCATCCACTATTTCCTGGGCTACTTCCTTAAGCACTCTGGGATGCAGACCATCTGGCCCTGGGGATTCATCTGCCTTTAATCCCTTCAATTTACCTAACACCACTTCCCTACTAACATGTATTTCCCTCAGTTCCTCCATCTCACTAGACCCTCGGTCCCTTACTATTTCCAGAAAATTATTTATATCCTCCTTAGTGAAGACAGAACCAAAGTAGTTATTTAATTGGTATGCCATATCCTTGTTCCCTATGATCAATTCACCTGTTTCTGACTGTAAGGGACCTACATTTGTTTTGACAAATCTTTTTCTTTTCACATAGCTATAAAAGCTTTTACAGTCAGTTTTTATGTTCCCTGCCAGCTTTCTCTCATAATCTTTTTTCCCTTTCCTAATTAAGCCCTTTGTCCTTCTCTGCTGGTCTCTGAATTTCTCCCAGTCCTCAGGTGTGCCGCTTTTTTTTTGCTAATTTATATGTTTCTTCTTTGGACTTGATACAATCCCTAATTTCCCTTGTCAGCCACGGGTGCACTACCTTCCCTGGTTTATTCTTTTGCCAAACTGGGATGAACAATTGTTGTAGTTCATCCATGCGATCTTTAAATGCTTGCCATTGCATATCCACCGTCAACCCTTTAAGTATCATTTGCCAGTCTATCTTAGCTAATTCATGTCTCATACCTTCAAAGTTACCCTTCTTTAAGTTCAGAACCTTTGTTTCTGAATTAACTATGTCACTCTCTATCTTAATGAAGAATTCCACCATATTATGGTCACTCTTACCCAAGGGGCCTCGCATGACAAGATTGCAAACTAACCCTTCCTCATTGCTCAATACCCAATCTAGAATGGCCTGCTCTCTAGTTGGTTCCACGACATGTTGGTTCAGAAAACCAACCCGCATATATTCCAAGAAATCCTCTTCCTCAGCACCCTTACCAATTTGGTTCACCCAATCTGTATGTGGATTGAAGTCACCCATTATAACTACTGTTCCTTTATTGCACGCATTTCTAGTTTCCTGTTTAATGCCACCCATAACCTCACTACTACTGTTAGGTGGCCTGTACACAACTCCCACCAGCATTTTCTGCCCCTTAGTGTTATGCAGCTCTACCCATATCGATTCCACATCCTCCAGGCTAACGTCCTTCCTTTCTATTGCGTTAATCTCCTCTCTAACCAGCAATGCTACCCCACCTCCTTTTCTTTCCTGTCTATCCCTCCTGAATATTGAATATCCCTGGATGTTGAGCTCCCATCCTTGGTCACCCTGGAGTCATGTCTCTGTGATCCCAACTATATCATATTCATTAATAACTATCTGCACATTCAATTCATCCACCTTGTTACGGATGCTCCTCGCATTGACACACAAAGTCTTCAGGCTTGTTTTAACAACACTCTTAGCCCTTATACAATTACATTGAAAAATGGCCCTTTTTGCTTTTTGCCCTGGATTTGCAAGGGTAAATCCAATCGCAGCTCCAGACGCTCAATGTGGTCTGCCAGAAGCTGCAGTTAGACACACTTCCTGCACACTGGAAGTATCTCTGATTTCCCACATGCTGCAGGATGAACAAACCACGGGGCCGATCTCAGCTGCCGTGACCTACCCAATACTTGCCTCAACTTTTGAAACTTTCTGCTTTGAAAGGAACTTACCCAGCCTTACCTCACTTGGAGTGAAGCCCATCCTCAGCCTCTGCCCGCTGAAGCCTCTCAGGACAAAGCCTTCGTACCCTGTTGCCCACTACAACGTCGGCAGCTCTATCTATTGTTCTCTTTAAATACTCCCACTGTCTCACAGTCCGACTTACACGCGCTTGCGCAGTCGTGCACCCGTTAAACTGCCGAAGAAAATAATCAGTCCCACTCTGTCCAAATTCTTATACTACAATGAATAAATTCTTATTCTACAATGGTTCCCAAGGATTTTCAACTGTTGTCCGAGAAAGAGGCAAGTAATGTAACGGAATCTGTAGGTTCTTCTGACAGGCCTCTGAAATAGGCTGACATCCAATTTGTAAGCATTTGCTTTTAAGTACGATAACAGGACATTTGGAACCTAGCCAAGTCAATGTGGTTTTATGAAAGACAATTCATGTTAATGTTTTTTTAGGGATGAAGATAAGAAAAAATTGATAAGCTGTTTTGCACTTACAATTTCAGAAGATTGACAAAGTATCATACAGAATAGTATTATACAAGATTATAGCTCATAGGATTCGGGGGTAATATATTGATGTTAATTAAATATTAGTTAACAGACAGAAAACATTGGAAAACATTGAAGTCATTGACAGGAGGGCCAGGTTGGGAACTGTCAGGTTTCAGTTATTTAAAAAACCTATATGAGTGACTTAGATAGAGAGCCTAAGTACAACGTATCTAAGTTTTTTTGAAACTACATGCTGTGAGGAGGATATAGAAAGTGTTGAGTGTCACCATCTAAAATGGAGAAATATGAGATTATCCATTTTACAAGGAAGAATGGAAAATCAGAGTAATTACAACAATGTGAGACTAATTAATACTTACATTTGGAGAGATATGATGTTGACAATGAATTGCAGAATGTGTAACTATAGTAAATAAAAAAGATGGGAATTGAGTTATATTCCTTTATTCAAAAAGGGTTGAAATAAAAGGTGAAGGAAGTCTTACTGCAAGGAAGTTATACCGAGTTTTGTGATAACACACCTGCTATGCACTGGATTGCTTTCCCACCTTACCTGAGGAAACTTATCCTCTTGGAAGGGGTAAAAAGAAAGTCCACCAGGATGAGTCTTAGGATGAAAGTGAGGTCCACGAGGTGAAATTGAACAAAATGGGCTGATATTCTCAGGTGTTTCTAAGAATGAGAATGGAAACCTTTCTGAGGCTGTAAAGGGTCAGATACTGAGAAGTATTTCCCCTGCTTCTGAGTCGAGCATGACGCCAAACTATCACAGGGTAAGGAGTAAACCAGCATGGTTTCAGAAAATTATGGTTGTTAGACATTCTTGGCTCCAAGGCGATGTTGATGTTCAATTGATAAATATATTTAAACTGGAGATTATAGATTTTTTGGGTATTAAAAGCAACAATAGATATGGGAAATTGGTAAGAATATAGAGCTTTAAGCTATGATTTTGCAGAACAGAATGCAGGCTTGAGATATCACATTACCTACGTCTGCATCTTTTTTTTGTAACATATTCTTAAAATTTTTTGAAGTAATTTTCCTCATGGTTGTCTTCTGTAAATTTAAATTTACTGCTTCTGATTTCTGAACCCAAATTGTCAATGTCAAAGCTGATTAAAAATGTCCCAGCATTGATCTTTCTGCCATTCTGAGTAAACAAACTCCTGGCTGCCACAAATGCCAAAAAAGTGTTTCTGACTGTCTCTGGTATTCATGAATATTAAAACTTAGGAAGAAGCTATTGAATATTAATTATTTACAATGTTTTTAAGAACTATTAAAGTATTTTAAGAATAAAACAAAAACATTTGACTACATTGAATTAATTCCAAAATTAAGTGTGAATTACCTAATATCTACACTCTTGGAGCATTCACACAAATGAAGACAATGTTCCTGGAGAAGGAAGCATATTTTCAAGCAGGTTTCCGATGTAAGTGCTTGAGAGGAAGCATATTTTCAGGCAGAATTCCAATGTAAGTGCTTGAGAATTGCTCAAACTTTGTGCTCCATTGCAAAACTCCGGGAGACTAGTGTCTAAATTGGAACTCCCCCCATCTCAAGGAAATGCCAAACGTACTGGGCACTTTTGTGTAAAAGTGCCAAAGGGTGTGTATGGAACTGTCAGTATTTCCCTTTAAGATTTAGGCCATTGACCAGTTACTTGGGAGCCATTAAACCATGTGAATGAAATTAACTTTTTCTTATTTTTTTAATTTAATTTTTTATTGAATGGCACAATACAGGATATGTAATGCATTACATTTTCCTCCATTTTGCTTTTATATCTTACCCCTGAACAAAACTCCCCTCACCCGCCCTCCCTGAACATACCATGTCTGCTAATGCATTTACAATACCACACTTCACAAATACAAGCACGGACATTTCACAGCCATACCCCACACTCCTTCAAGACGAAGGCCCACACCCATCCATAACACGTCAGCGATCCAGAATACACTCATCTCACAATTCAGCAACCACCTTGTGAGGTAAACCATATGTGTGTTAAAAGGGGGCAAATCCCCAAGTACAATCAAATGCCCTCAACTAGTAGGTAATTGCTTAAGACTCCCAAAATATGACAATAAAGGTCCCCATTTTGAATTGAACCTTTTTCACAGTCCCTCTCAGAGTAAATTTAATCTTTTCTAGTTTCAGAAAAAACATTACGTCCTCTAACCGAGCAGCAGCAGATGGGGGAGTGGCAGATTTCCAGATCAGCAAGATTCCCCTTCAGGCCAAAAGCGATGTAAATGCAACGATATCCGACTGGTTTGCATTTAAACCCAAAGCATCATCTGCCACACCAAATACAGCTATAAGCGGGCAAGGTCTCAGTGTCACCCCCAAAGCCTCACTGATAATTTTAAAACCCAGTGCCCAGTAGCCATCAAGCTGAGGGCAAGACCAAAATGCATGCACTAAACCAGCCGGAGAGAAGGAACACCGGTCACAGCCAACATCTGTCCTGGGATATATGTCAGCAACCCTGGCTTTACTTAAATGTACCCTGTGTAAAACTTCAAATTGTATGAGCCCCAGTCTAGCACATGATGATGAGGAATGAACCCTATTCAATGCTTTTGCCCAATATTCCTGAGCCAGATCCATACCAAGGTCACCCTCCCACCTAGTCTTAGTTTTGTTTAGATCTTGAACTCCCAAAGACATCAGCTGAGAGTATAGTACAGAGATCAGCCCTCTATCATTAAAGCTAAGAGTGAGTTTTTCCCACAACATAGCAGGTGGTAGATCAGGAAGAGAGGGAAATATTTCCTTGACAAAGTGGCAAGACAGCAGGTATTTCAAAAAATAATTATGCGGAAGGCCATATTTACTGCACAGGTCATCAAAGCTATCAAATATATTATCAGTGTACAAATCCTTAATGTACATAAGACCATTCAAACCCCATTGTCTAAAAACTGAATTGAGTGTAGAGGGGAGAAATAAGTGGTTTCTATGAATAGGATCCAAAACTGAAGCTGATGTGAACTTATAGTGACAGCGAAATTGATTAAAAATTTTGAGGGTGGAGAGAACAACGGGGTTAGATGTGAATTGAGAGGATTTCAATGGCAAGGAAGAATACACTAAAGCTGGGAGAGATGAGGAGTGGCAAGACAGTGTCTCAAGCAGGCACCAGTTTATATCTGGCTGGTGAAGACAAAATAAAACCTTCTGAATGTTCGATGCCCAGTAATAATGAATAAAGCTAGGAAGGCCCATTCCACCTACGTCACGACCTCTTTGGAGAGTGCGCTTATTAATCCTTGGGACCTTATTTTCTCAAATAATGGAGGTTATAGCTTGGTCGACTGACTTGAAAAATAGCTTAGGTAAGAAAACTGGCAAGCACTGGAACAAATAAAGAAATCTGGGAAGTATAGTCATTTTCACTGATTGAATTCTCCCGGCAGTAGTAAGGGGTAAACTGTGCCATCTCTCAACATCAGCCTTCACTTGGCTAACCTGAGGCCTGTAGTTAGCTTCAGAGTAACGTGTATCCCTGGGTATGCAAAACCATCTTGAGATAAAGGAAAAGGCAAAGATTCCTGTTGGATCTGTAAGGCCAAGTTATTAATGGGAAAGCATTTGCTTTTTTGAAGGTTCAGTTTATAGGCAGAGAAGGCTCCAAATTGACCTAATAATGACACAATAGCAGGACTGCTACTGCAGGGTCGCTAACATAAAGTAGGAAGTCATCAGCATATAGGGATACACGGTGTTCCATGTCCCTTCTCCTAACGGCTTGAAATAATGTAGTTGACTTAAGTGCAATAGAAAGAGGCTCAATTGCAATTGCAAAAAGGGGACAATGGGCAGCCCTGGCGAGTGCCACGTGTTAATGGGAAATAGTCAGAATGAGAATAATTTGTCTGTATACATGCTAAAGGCGAGTGATATAATAGCTTAACCCAGGCTACAAATACAAAAATTACCTTTTTTATTCAGAAATTAAGATACATTTCTGAATCCAGTTCATTTGCTCAGCTTCCTTGATATTGCTGCATATGTTAGTTTTGCAGATTTATATGTTCCATTAACTCAGACATGTTTCAAAACTGACCCTATTGGTTCAGAAACACAAAAGCCTTTATTGCAGTTTAACATAAACTTCAAGAAGATTCATTATAAAGTTTGTGGTTCAGCTGTAATGATCTGTATACAACTCATGGCAGAAGCCTGATTCAATAGCAACTGTAAGAAAAAATATTTCTATAAAACCTATGTTAGAAATTCCCATCCTGTACTCAGACTTCTATTTTACCTTTTTTTTGAAGCAATAAGTTTGTTGTGTTGCATTCTTGAAGCATCTGGACATATGCATATGCAGTCCTTTGTTTTGGGCTGAGTGTGAAGAGTTATGGTGTAAAAGGTGTAACTGAGATCTGATACATAGACTGGTCCATAATCGGTATTGATCTGAAATCAGGGTGTGCATTTCAGCTGAGTAAGAAACCTTCATCATCATTTACTAAACTAGGTGAAGCCATATTTGGACTTCTTCATCTGAAAGCTAGATCTGTGACACACAAGACTGGCGACCCAGGCCTGTACCAGAAAACCAGGTATGATTTGCGGAGGGCTATCTCTAGGGCAAAGAAACAATTTTGAATGAGGTTGGAGGCGACATCGGATGCACGACAACTCTGGCGGGGTCTACACGACATTACTTCCTACAAATCGAAACCCAATATCATGAATGGCAGTGGTGCTTCACTACCAGATGAACTCACCACCTTCTCTGCAAGCTTTGAAAGGGAGAACACAACTACAGCTGTGAAGATCCCTTCTGCACCTGATGACCCTGTGATCTCCATCTCAGAGACCGATGTTAGACTGTCTTTAAAGAGATTGAATCCTTGCAAGGTGGAAGGTCCCGATGGAGTACCTGATAAGGCTCTGAAAACCTGTGCCAACCAACTAGCAGGAGTACTCAAGGACATTTTTCAAGGACAGTTTCAACTTCTCACTGCTATGGGTGGAAGTTCCCACTTGCTTCAAAAAGACAACAATTATACCAGTGCCAAAGAAGAATAATGTGAGCTGCCTTAATGACTATCGCTCAGTAATGCTCACATAGGCAGTGATGAAATGCTTTGAGAGGTTAGTTCAAAGGTCAAAGCTTCAAAGATCCAATTTAACGTCAGAGAAATGTATACAATATACATTGCAAAATCTTTTTCTTCACAAACATCCATAAAAATAGAGAAATGCCCTAAAGAATGAATGCCAGATAAATGTAAGAACCCCAAAGTCCCCCCCAGCTCAACACCCCCATGGAAGCAGCGGTGAGCAACAATCCCTCCCTCCCCCACTGGCCCAGTGGTTTGTTCATCCTGCAGTCTGTTAAAAAGTCTGTTACACCACTTTTTTTGAGCTCTTTGTCCATAGATCGCAAAGATCCTGTGTCTTTGGGCCCACAGCAGATATCCTGACTCCCCTGACGACACGTGGGTCTCCTGTCATGACACCGACCCTCGATCTGCCCGTCTCCAGAGCCCTGAGATCTTAAGCTTCTAAATTCAAGCCGGACTCTCAGGTTGAACCCTTGGTGTGCTGAACAATGGCCAGACTGAACTAGTCTAGTTCATGACTAGACTGCACTCCTGCCTCAGCAAGGACCTGCACCCATTGCAGTTTGCTTATTGTCACAACAGGTCAACGGCAGACACAATCTCAATGGCTCTCCATACGGCTTTAGCCCAGCTGGACAACACAAACACCTACGTCAGGATGCTGTTCATCAACTGTATCTCAACGTTTAATACCATCATTCCCACAATCCTGACTGAGAAGTCGCAGAACCTGGGCCTCTGTACTTCCCCCTGTAATTGGATCTCGACTTCCTAACCGGAAGACCACAATCTGTGTGCATTGATGATAACATCTCCTCCTTGCTGACGATCAACACTGGTGCACCTCAGGGGTGTGTGCTTAGCCCACTGCTCTACTGCCTATATACACATGACTGTGTGGCTAGGCATAGCTCAAATATCATCTATAAATTTGCTGACGATGCAACCATTGTTGTCAGAATCTCAGGTGGTGAGGAGAGGGCATACAGGAGTGAGATATGCCAACTAGTGGAATGGTGCCGCAGCACAACCTGGCACTCAATATCAGTAAGATGAAAGAGCAGTTTGTGGACTTCAGGAAGGGTAAGATGAAGGAACACATACCAATCCTCAGAGAGGGATCAGAAGTGGAGAGAGTGAGCAGTTTCAAGTTCCTGTGTGTCAAGATCTCTGAGGATCTAACCTTGTCCCAACATATCGATGTAGTTATAAAGAAGGCAAGACAGTGGCTATATTTTATTAGGAGTTTGAAGAGATTTGGCATGTCAACAAATACACTTGAAAACTTCTATAGTTGTACTGTGGAGAACATTCTGACAGGCTGTACAGCTGTCTGGTGTGGGGGGAGGGAAGGACTACTGCACAGGACCGAAGAAGCTACAGAAGGTTGTAAATCTAGTCAGCTCCATCTTGGGTACTAGCCTACAAAGTACCCAGGGCATCTTTAGGGAGTGGTGTCTCAGAAAGGCAGCGTCCATATTAAGGACCTCCAGCACCCAGGACATGCCCTTTTCTCACTGTTACCATCAGGTAGGAGGTACAGAAGCCTGAAGACACACACTCAGCGATTCAGGAACAGCTTCTTCCTCTCTGCCATCCGATTCCTAAATGGACATTGAAGCTTTGGACACTACCTCACTTTTTAAAATATACAGTATTTCTGTTTTTGCATGCTTTTTAAATGTATTCAGTATATGTATACCATAATTGATTTACTTATTTATTATTATATTTTAATTTATTTTATTTATTATTATTTTTTCTCCCTGCTAGATTATGTATTGCATTGAACTGCTGCTGCTAAGTTAACAAGTTTCACGTCAC